>NC_041394.2:246051867-246676369 GCF_900747795.2 Erpetoichthys calabaricus
TTTCAAGTCAATAGGTGAAACGGTTTGCAAGCTACAGGTGATTTAAAATCCTGGACAGACCAACGAAAAGCCACGGTAGCAAATTATAGAAGAAGATTTTACTGTTTAATAATTTATATTTATATGAAATGTGCTTCTTATATATTACTTCATATTCTCATATGATAATGATGTTAATGTTGTTTATATTGATTTCTATGTTATTGTAAGTGCATCTATGTGTGTATATGTATGTATGTATGTGTATATATGTGTATATATATATATATATATATATATATATATGTGTGTATATATATATATATATATATATATATATATATATATATAAAAAAAAATATATATATAAAACATATGTCTATATGTATATATAATATATCTGTATATGTGTGTGTATATGTGTATATGTATATATATATGACAGCAACACTCATAACAATGACAACACAATTACATTGACAATCATGTTACGTTATTTTTAAAATGTTTCCTTTACTTTTTCATAACCTCTTTAACACACTACTTCTCCGCTGCGAAGCGCGGGTATTTTGCTAGTATATATATATATATATATATATATATATATATATATATAAAAAAGACAGCAACACTCATAACAATGACAACACAATTACATTGACAATCATGTTACGTTATTTTTAAAATGTTTCCTTTTTTTTTCATAACCTCTTTAACACACTACTTCTCCGCTGCGAAGCGCGGGTATTTTGCTAGTAAATCCATAAAAAACGAGGTTAAAATACACTGGCAGGTTCTGTACTTCAAAACATTCCTGAGCCACAGTGCATCCCATTAACTCACTCACTTATTTGCTTATTTCAATATTAAACAGCTGCATTCAATTCTTTAATGGCTCCTTACTAGCAGTAAAATGTAAATGACAAAACAGCCAGCAGTTCTCCATTCAGTTTGTTTTAATTTACATCTGTGTGTGTTAATCATGCACTGTTTGATTTAATAAAACATGCAATATTTTTAACATGTCTGTGACAGACTGAAAATTATCGGTTTTTAGGCTTCAAACAATTTGGAGGATATACATGGAAAGGAAAAAATCTACGATAGAAGAACCTTACATTGCAGACTAACAAGCCATAAAATTAAATAAGGTGCGAGACTGGCAAGGATTGGTTTCTAATTAAGCAGCTGGGTTGGAATGAAAACCTATAGCCACTGCGGCTCTCCAGGACCAACATTGCCCAACCCTGCCCTAACCGCTAAGTCGAGAGAGAGAAAGGTCTGAGTAAACAAGTGCTTTAGTGGTAGTGGACAGAGGAGAAGACAGCTGAACCACCCCATCTTGTGTACACAAATTTTAAAGAAGATCTAAATTAGAAGCACATGGGTATGTAATAAATGCACCATTTTTATGCCTTCATTGCAATGTAGACAGTTTTCGAAAAACACCATCACAGTTTAAATGGTGGAGGGTGTGCGGTAAGACTCGGAACTACAAGAAATAATCACACATTGTATGCCTAACTTAAACAATGCAGCTTACTCTGGTGTTAATTATACTCCTGCTGCACTGCTCGCAAATTCCATCACTGCAGCTTCAGTCTCTAGTACTGGTAGAAGCATAACTAAGTATGTTGACAAAAGAATCAAATAAACAAAATTTTTCTGGAAGAAAAAAAAAAAAAACACCACTATGAAACAAAGGACAATATATTGACATACCGTTTTACAGGTCACTGCTCTACATTTCATCTCCTTAATGTTTCTCATTTTTTCCTCCATTTGCTCCTTTTTTATTAGTGGTTCAAAATACTGCTCTTGAATCTCTCTTTCAGCCTAGAAAAAATACAAATAAAACCTTAGCTTTTAAACCACTTCTAAGTATGCAACACAATATTTTCAAAATAAAAACTGGGGGAAAAAAAATAGAACACATATGCTTGTTACCTCCATCAAAACTTCAGTGTGCCTAGATTTCGCATTAAGAATATCCAGAAACTCTGTCGATTGTAAGTACTGCATTTGCTCACGACGCTTCTTAAGCGCTGGTTCAATGCCTTCTTTCTCCTCTGTTGATAGAAATCAGTTAAGATATAAAAATGAATGTAACTGGTGTAACTAAAAGTAGAGAATTAATTTACTTGGATAACATGAACAAAAGCATGAGAAGCACACTTTGCATTAGTGTTATAAAAATAATCAGAAAGTATTTGTGTAAATTTACTCTCATTTTGGGTAAGGAGGTAGTGGAAGCCTTCCTTCAGAATTTAGGATCAGTAGCTTGAACACAACCACACAACTAATAATGCTCATAAACATAATACTATGGCATCAGCTTTCCTTAAGGAAAAATGCACCTGCATAGATTCAATATAAAAATTTAAACTTACTGGTAATTTTAAGTATTATATTCTCAAGAATATTTTGAAGAACCACTATATAATGTACATTAACAATTTAGTTTAGGTTTAGTAAAACTATTTCAAACATTTTTTACATATTAAACATAAAAGATGGTTGAAAACAATATTTTCTACAGCCAGTGAAGTTTCATCAGCCTTTAATTTTTTTTAGAAAACACATACATACAAATACATACACATACATATACTGTACATATACACACACACACACTAGGGGGCTTCGCCCTCTGCTCGCTTCACTCACCAACCCCAACTACACATCAGACACTTCGTGTCTCTGCCACCCGCACATGTTGTTTTCACGTTCATCAAACAACAAATCTTTTAATTCTCACGGATACATGTCTTCATTCGGAAGAAACACTACTTTTCCCTTATGGCAACATGAATTAAGATGATCTACAAGTCTCCGACTGGTTTAAATCCAAACAATATATTCAATCTCTTTTTGCTGTTCCGTTATTTCACCAAGTAATAATTTCCATTTCTTTGCGCTAATGTGATCTTTACTATCATTTTTTTGATACTTTGAAATTTTAGCACTTTCATCTCTAACCTGCGCTCTGCATGTATATCACGCCAACGTTTTTGAATTCTTTACGACATTCTACTTTGTCATCTATTCTTTGTCTTATTTCCGGCCCTGGGCGTGGTTAAAAATGTTCAGCAAACATTATTATCTAGAGATTGTTAAATTGCAACGTTTTGACGTTTTTGAAAGAGATCACAGTTACATGTGTTATAGCCGGTACCTGCTCATTGGCAGAGATATCACCAACAGTGTAATTGCAGACCGCAGTACCTACGAGGTCAGTCATGTAATGCCCCAATATCACGAAACGCCCTCAACTTCAGTCACGTAACACCCATCACATCAGACTATGATTAACATTATGGCCCCATTACACTATGGTTAAGATTAGGATTGTAGGAGGGTTATCTGAGTCAAAGGGCGTTTTGTGACTGACGTTGTGGGCATTACCTGATCTATGTCATAGGTACTGCAAGCTGCAGCTAGACCCTTCTCGATATCACAGGCACGTGCTCTTCTCCCCACGTAGGGGACGCTCTCCCATCAGAGATGAACACTATCAGATATAGTGGCCACGTTTCACGTTGGAGTGTACCTACCTTCTGCTTGGCCAGAGATACCTTGCCAAGTTTTTACATTTTTGGCAAAGAGATCACAGCTACATTCTCACCACTGATAGCAAAACCAAAAATATTGTATGTCAAGAGGCCCTCAGATACGAAAGTTATCAATATAAATTCCTCTTGATATTATTTATTATTACATTTTTAATTTTTTTTTATTGATTTTTGAAGTTTGTCCCGTTTCACTACCACGCAGGCGGAGCCACGGGGGACAGATAGTATATTATAACAAAAGCAGTATGCCTTTACTTCTTAAATTGAAGAGAATAACTTTTGGAGAATACAATAAATGGAATTGCTCAAATAAAACTGATGTAAAATTCGAATGCAATTGGAGACCAACTAATACTACACTTTCCTTTATACTGACTAAAACATAAACCTGTGCAAAAACAAACATACTTTTTCCTTTATTTGTGACTGCTGATCTCCACACCACTTTTTCATAAATATCTGCCAGCTATATTCTGATCCTCTGAGAAACCTGCAGTAGAATCAACAACTGGGGCGGAGTGGTGGCTCTGAGGTTAAGGATCTGTGCTGGTATCCAGAAGGTTGCCAGTTCGAATCCCCATCACTGCCAAAAGAGATCCTACTCTGCTGGGCCCTCGAGCAAGACCCTTAACCTGTAATTGCTCCAGGGGCACTGTACAATGGCTGACCCTGCGCTCTGACCCCAAGGGGTATGCGAAAACTAACATATTCCTAATACAAGAAATTGTATAAGGCGAAATAAAGAACAAAACAAAAACTTCACCCTGCATCTCATTAGGAAATTTGTGATATCATTAATAACCCTTCCAAAAGTGTCTGGTTAAAAGAAGTTCAATCTATTTCTGCAAATGCTTCAGACTCGTATGGAATCCAAGAAATGAATCCAAGAAGCAGAGCACAGAACTGTATACAGCCTGCTCATGATTTGCTTGGTGCCAGTGAAAGGCATTGGAAAAGCAAGTGCAATTAATGAGTTATTATGTCAATAATTAGATAATATATAAAGAAATGAAATTATATGTATTGTTGGCTATCCCAGCAAACATGGAGGATTCATATGTAGTCAAATTCTTTGAGACCTGGCTGACTGCATTTCTGAATATTGGAACTAAATCAGGTTGCATCAGTAAAACAAGAGAGCATCCTACTTCTAAGTAAAGTCTGGTAGTGGATGAGTCCATTGGTTATACGATAACATAACTAGATGGGCAAAAATAATTCTGAAGGCTTCTAGACTCCATATTTTCCCCCCAAGATTTCTCTGCTGACATGCATTAGATGTGCAAGGAGTCTGTCAAAATGAAGATGCATCCATGGGCTGTGCCGTAGTTTTACCCAGCCTCGCTGAAGGGCACTTATAATAGAGATACCAGAGTATTCAACTGCCCTGTAAGGCTATAGAATTTGCTAGCTTATTAGACTAACTCATTTATCCAAAAGACTTTCAGATAAATTAAGAATTGCTATTGATTGCTGGCTCTTGGTCTATTCGAACCCCATCCCTCTAGAAGTACACTGCAAGTTAAATTTGGCAGGATACACACATAGAAATTTCAATAGGCAATATGTGCAAATGTTATTTTATCATAGATAAATGCTTTTCTGACCTCTTTATATTCCAAATCTTTTCTTTAAGAAATAATTTTATAAAAGAAGTGGCTCAGATAGGTTCGGCCAAGTTTTATAGAATATCTGGATCTCTTATCAAAGCCTTTATTGAAAATGTTTAATTAATCTGAAAGTAACCAACTGTAGAACAGAACAAGACTCGAATATTTCTTTATTGTTAAGAAAAGGAAAAACGTCAAGAAGATTGCAACTATTACATGCCAATTGTTCCTTTAAATGTAGACCTTAAGATTCTTTCAAAAATGCTCAAAATATGTTTAGAGAGACTATCGATTTGTCAATTAAAAACCACCTGATTAATGTCAGTTTATTCAACAAGGTAAGAGGACTTGTTAAAGTTATTCAGATTTTTCAGATATGATTCTTCATTCTCCGACTTCTCTGGTTAGATTAGTTTTGATAAATTAGTCACTATGACACGGGGAAATCTGCAATACATAGTTTATAATCCCTCTCCCTTCCCCATTACTTGATCACCCTTTAGATTTGCTTACTCAGATACATTTATTATTCCTAGATTCATTATAATGTTTAAAGTCACTTTTATTGCTGTCCTTACAAGATTCAAAAAAGGATCTTGAGAGATGGGCAAATACTCCCTCATATCCTGGGCTGAGCTATATTTTGCTTTTAAAAGTGAACAATATTCTTTGATTTTAGAAGCCAATGAAAGCGGTTCCCGTTTTGCTCTCCAACAAAATACTGAAAAACTGGAGCAGTTGGTCTTATCCTTTACATGATCAGATGCGAGACCAAGAATTAGGGCTCACAACATAACAGTATCCATCTGAAAGATTTCAAGTGAAAAATGCTTTAAAATGTTGTTGTGATTGAAACAGGTATTATCCTTACTATTTGCAAACATTGATAAACATTACATGGGAAAGGAGCTATACAAATAAAATGTATTATTTACTTGAAAGGTTGCAAAAAACTGCAGTGAAGCATTTGTAGCAGAAAAAAAAGGATGTATTTATGCATGAATCTATGTTATATGGAAGGACTTTCATTACATGTCTCTCCTATAACAAAACAAAAAACAGAGAAACAAGCTTTAAACAAAGAACTATTTAGTGGGCATAACTGTTCTTTACTGATGTGGCCTTTATGGTTAATGTAAATAATGGTAGTGTCTTCAGTTGCTGGGGTGACTGATAGAAGGTCCTCTGCAACAACTTGACATTCTAAAATGCTGCTAAAGACATCATTTCACAGTAGACCTCCACACTGTTACACTCACCAGCAGCTTCCAAAGAGAATTTGCAATGGAAAGAGGCATTACCCTGAGTGAATTCTCTTGCTGAGGACAGTGTCCTAACTATAAGCTACAAGCACATTAATGAAAAATAACTGAAAAAAATTTAAAACCAAAATAACACATGTAAACATTTTCTTTAAACAAACCACAAAGAACATAACATGCATAATATATAAGGCTTATTTAGCTTTCAGTTGCATTACTAGGTATATGCTTGAGGTCGGTCCACCCTGCGTGGAGTTTGCATGTTCTCCCCATGTCTGTGTGGGTTTCCTCCGGGCGCTCCGGTTTCCTCCCACAGTCCAAAGACATGCAGGTTAGGTGGATTGGTGATTCTAAATTGGCCCTAGTGTGTGCTTGGTGTGTGTCCTGTGGTGGGTTGGCACCCTGCCCAGGATTGGTTCCCTGCCTTGTGTTGGCTGGGATTGGCTCCAGCAGACCCCCGTGACCCTGTGTTTGGATTCAGCGGGTTGGAAAATGGATGGATGGATGCTTGAGGTCCTGGAAGGGAAATATCCTGGTGTGGTAGAAAGCTCTATAAAGATGAGTAGAAACCATACCATGGTTAGTTGCAAACAGAAAGTTAAAGCCAATAACAAGAAATAAAAAGGGTGTTAATTAAAACAATTTGTAAAAATGAAAATAATTGACTTGGGGGGAAAAAAAACTAATCTTATATATAAACATCTACGCGTGGAAGTTTGTGTGTCTGTCCGGCCCAGAAGTGAGAGATGGAGTCGGAGTAAGAGTTCCACCTCAGAGGAAATAAACTCGCTTAGCCACTAATACACAAGCAAGGCTAGCATGTCAGCAAAACGAAACCTCTGAAGAAAGAGACACTCGCAAAATAGCATCCCTTTTACTTTTCCTCCTGCCACTAAAACACAAGCAAGGCGAAGGCGTCAGCAAAACGAAACCTCTGAAGACAAAGTCGCTTAGCTGCTAATGCACAAGGGATGCAAACATGTCGGCAAAACGAAACCTCCTAGGAGAGAGACACCCAGAGTAGTTCCTTTCAATTACCTGACATCTCTACATTTGCATTGAAAAGGCAGTGATGGCAGCTGAAATCAAACATTGTATCAAACATTAAATGCTCCCAGACTATACTTTGTTAGCTTGAGCCTTTTATTGTTCTTTTGCTCCCCTTCTTGTGACATCACTTGTAATTAATGCTGGAATCTGCAGTTTGTAAAAGTCCCTAATGGTACAAACAGGGAAAGCACTGCCCTTCACTCAGACCTCCAATAGGAAATCCACTATTATTTTTGGGCACATACTTGCTGAAACACAACACAAACATATACATACAGTATACATATAATGTAAAGTTAAAAAGGAAAAGTTAATAATAGGTAAATATCAAATAATTGATAATTCACTGTGATTTAAACAGTATGTACAAGGATAATCAATGTCAATATTGACTGAAAACATGTTACAAAAAGACACCTAATGAATGATGTATTGCTCATGGCTATAGATCTCACCATTTTGAACTGAACATCAATTTACTTGTTGTTCCAGATTCACCGACGTATTTCTAATGACCTATTTAATGTTTACTGAATGGTGGACTTTATTTTTCAAATTTAACTGAATTTTAAGTTGAATTTTTTTCTTGTGCAAACAAAGAAAAAATGTTTTCCCTTAAATTTAAAAGTGAAATAATGTAGTAAAGAGTTAATAAATTTAAGTTAAAACATCTTTAAAATTTGGTTTTGACATTACTCTATTAGATTAATGCAATATAGCTACCGAACAATGCCAAATATTATTTATCACAGTCTCTCATTTGCAGGACATAGTTTTCAACTAAGCCGATTATTTGGTCTAATATTCATCCAAATAATCATTTATGAAAGCATTCATTTTTTTCAGCCCTATTTACAATTAGGATAAAAGTGTTACAAAGCCAAAGGAGGCTTGGGCTTTACTGACATTAATTTAGTAATTAAAAGCCCATCTTCAATTTATAGAAGACTTGGAATGTAATCACCCTTTCAATATGGATAGACATTGAAGCTTCACAATCAAAATTTCCTTTAGAAAAATTAGGTTGGGTTTAAAATCAATCAGAATATTGTTAAAATCATAACCATTACAGTGAAGACATGGAGAGCTGCTCAGCATTTGCAGGATGTATTAGATCGGATCTCTGCATTGAGTCCAATTACTAACTACACTGATTTCATACCAGGAGTTATAGATCCTGGCTTCACTTAATAGCTGTCTAGTGAGATTGTTTACTTCTGAGACCTATTGGTGGAGTCTACAATTACTGAGAAATGCAGCATTTCTAAATAACCTCCCCCCCCCCATCTTACACATATACATACACACACTGATAAGTAATAAGAAAAATCGAATTTTGGTCTTTTAAAGTTCTTACCCTCTGGGGAAGAGAGGCTTTTCTCTGCTCTTTTTGCGATATTACTAATAATTGCTTCTGTTCTCTTCCGTTTTATATTATTAGGATCCTCTTTAGTTAGTAGTGTTCCCCTTTCTCTCAGCTTTCTCAAAGCCACTTTCTGAAAGAAAATTCTACATCAACTGAACAGCACTGCTACATTTCTTTCCAGCTTGAATATGCTTTAAAGTTCTAGTTTAGTTTGACTGACCACTAAACTTATTCACCTTAGCTGCAGACATAGGAAGCTCTTGGACAGGGAATGGAGAATCAAAGAGCAAGATGTCCTCCCCCTCTTCAAGTCCTCCACCCAGTTTTGGGGCCAGTGGAGTGGCCATTGTTTTCTGTTTTCCAGGAAATGTATCAGCTGCTTTAGGAGACAAGTGTTCAGAAGTTTCATGGCAACCAGTTTTAAGTGTGCTCTCTAAAAACCTTTAATTAAAATAAAATTAAAAAAAACAAAACAAAACAAAGGTCAGTGGGAGAAGCTTCTATAAGTGCACATATTTAAGCCCAAAATTACTCAATTTGCAAAACACTACCAAAATAATAGAGCGAATAATATCAAAATGGTTTCAGAGCAAGGCAGAAGTCATGTTGCCTGGAACAATCAAGTTCTATTGTGTGTATATGGCGTGTCTTGACAGCCTATCTGTGGCCACAGTTTTAACCAGGCCTTATGCACAAATTCTTATTATGTAACATGAGAACAAAGATATATTCCTCTTAAGCAGCAATATTCACATGCAGAAAAAAATATTTCATCTTAACCTATTGCTTTTGAAGTTTGCCATAAATGTCTGGCTATATGAATTTTACTATATCTATATGTATTATCTGTTGAGTTAATGCATAAATATTTGCACAATGATGGAATTCCTACATGCGTTTTCTGGAGCCAGTAATGAAAGCACTTACTGATAACTATGAGTTGCACAAACACCATGCGAGTTCCAAAACAGCTGAACAAATACACGAATACCACCACGGTAATTTACATGTGCATCATTTTACAATTATAAAAGCAAAATAAATTTTGGTTATGTTACTTTACCAACAAGCTTTGCTTCTCTTTTATGTTTTAAGTCTGACTTCTGTCATACATATCATATAATATCTTATTAATTGCTGGAATCAGACACATTTACCACTCATTTGTCACCAAGAAAACAATGAAAAATAAAAGTGGATAGATACTGCATTAAGTTGAGCTAATCAATACCTAAAAGAATCCTTCTCTTACTGCCTAAAAGTAGAAAATGTATTATTCAAAAAGGGGTTCTGATTTATAGTTGTAATGACAATGACAATTTTATCAAGGATTGACTCATAAAAAATGCTACTAGTCATAAATGACAGAATAATTCACCAAAAAGAGAAGCCATTCCTCTGTGAAACTGTCAAAATAACCATGAAAACACAACTTTGTAGGATTTCTGCTGGTAATGTAGTTAAAAAGATTAAGCTATTAGCAGAGGTGGGTAGTAACGAGTTACAATTACTCCGTTACATCTACTTGAGTAACTTTAAAAAAAAATCAAACTTCTAAGAGTAGTTTTACTGCACCATACTTTTTACTTTTATTCGAGTACATTTGTGAAAAAGAAACGCTACTCTTACTCCACTACATTGGGCAACACTCGAATCGTTAACTTTTTTTCCATTATATACGCTATATTTTTGCCAGAGAGAAGCTGCTAGTGGATCTAATGCATGACTGTTTCACCAATCAGACGTAGCAACAAAAAATCACAAGACTCCGTTTCACCAATCAGACATAGCAATAATAATCACAAGACTCCGTTTCACCAATCAGACGTAGCAACAATAATCACATGGCTCCATTTCACAAATCAGACATAGCCATGCAGTCACATGACCACACACAAACTGTGGCAGCATAGCGGCACAAACTTCTCACAGACAGCGGATAGGGAAAGAAAGAATATATGAAAAATGAGAACCAACTCCTGCTGAAGCTTAACCATCACTTCACTGAGTGAAGAACAAGAATGTTTTAACCAAACATGCATAAGCACAGACAGTCAAGGTAAAGTGAGACTTCTTGTACGTGCACAAGCTGCCTTGTTCTAATGTTATTTTCTATCATATGTGCTATTTGGAGGGCAAGTGAATATGCAGTATTATACTATCAGTGTACAGTATATTTTGTCACTATAAGTAGTTTGCACTGTTCAAACATACATGTTACCTACTGTAGGTATTGGCTTCAAAAGCTTTGTTGTGAAAAACAGATTTGGAACTGTGTTATTTGTGCATCTTTATTTTGTAAAGATGTTATTTATTTGTACTCATTTTTTATTTTATTATTTGGAAATAGCAGAATTTGCACATTATTTTATATTTTTGTCTGTCTTATTACAACATTTCTAAAAAATAAATAATTTATTATGATCAAACAGTTACTCAGTATTTGAGTAGTCTTTTCACCAAATACATTTTTTTACTCTTACTGGAGTAATTTTTTGGATGACTACTTTTTACTTCTACTTGAGTAATATTATTTTGAAGTAACGCTACTCTTACTTGAGTACAATTTTTGGCTACTCTACCTACCTCTGCCTATTAGTCCCAGAGCTACATATGCAGAGAAATCACCCGAGAAATTAAAAAAAAAAAACAAAAACAAAAAAAACACACCTTTTTTGAATATCTTCTGATTTTTTTCTTCTTGCCTCCAGCATTTGTTGCTTCTGTTGCTTTATAAGCTGAGATGCAGTTATGGACTGAATACCTGTTACTGGTTTTCCAGCTGAACCAGCTATAAAACAGATGTCAAAACAATCCTTAAATTCTACAAAAACTATAGCGAGAGTCAATGTTATAACATATTTGAACTACCGTAATGTCTAAGGTTCCCTATGGTAACAAATAAAGTAGTTCCAATCTACTGCACTATTCAATACTTTGGAAGGGGTGAACTATCTGTGGGTCTTTTTGGAGTTTATAACTGTATTAATAACAGGGTATTTCAAGAATATACCAGAGGTGTTGAAGCTGAAATTAACAACAGCAACAGCTATTGGATATCATTTGGATTCCATCCTGTGTGTCTCCTACATAGTTTGCTTCTTTCCGCTATTTTCATTTCGACTTTAGGTGCTCCAAAAAGAATCTATAGAGAATAAACAGCAACACTAAACAGAAACCAATTAAATATATGTGGTTCGATATACACATGAATGCTCCTGTAATGAGCTAGCATTCTACTTATTGCTGTTGCAATGCATTACTAATATTATTACAATTCTATTTATAACCTGAAGATCCTCAGTTGAAAGCTGTCAATGGGATCATACAGAATCTGCACACAAAATATTTCCCTTCGGGGATTAATACAGTGTACCAAATACCAAAAATACCAAATACATATTAACTATAGATGTGCCACCCAACAATTTAATTTTGCACTCTATTTTTCCTTACAGTGCTTGCCAGGGATCACTACCAGATGCAACACGCTTACCAGGTAACAGAAGCATTAGTGGAAAGTGGAAGTCTACTATATTTCTACAACTGCATATTAGTAAAAAAGAAAGCACAAAATACAGGCCTAGCAAGCAGTTAGAGATGAGAGACATACAATAATGAAAGGACAATGACACAATTCTAAAATAGCAAGAGAACTGCCCAAAATTTATTGTACAGGAAAACAACCCAGGTGTGTGAACATATTATACCTGAAACTTTCCCTTGTGAAAAATGATGAAGGTTCAATGCTCCAGGAGTTGGCATTTTTAGTAGCTCTTTAAAATCATCAGAAGACTGAGATATTTTCCTTGATAATACTGCTGAAAATCAAAATAGATATGTAAAACTGCATTGACCCAAACAAACTGTACCAAGTCACTTTTATATTTCAGGTGCAGTAACACCCTTAAATCAGTTCAATAGGATTACTAATACATGCCTAGCAAACATATACATATATACATATTACAAATAACGTAAAAAATAAGCAATAATAGTTAAAAGTTGAAAGAATTAGTTACATAGTTTATCCATTTCAAGAAAACAAAACTATGGTACATCAAATTATTTAAAAAAATGTTCTGTGCCAATCTGGGGTCAAAGAGCTCCCCCCCCCCCCCCCCAAAAAAAGGCATTCCTACAAAAACATCCTGATAGCTAGCTTATGTGGCATTATGCCAATCTTCGGAAGAACACATGCTTTGCCTTATAATGTGCCTTAGACAATGTGATTTTTTTAGTTTATCTTTTTACATGTGGAGCACTGTAAAATTAGTAATGAATTCCCTTATTCTACTGCAATTAATGCACAACTAGCACTGAGTTGCAAAACAGGAAACACCTGTGATTTGGAAGATTTTCCAGGAGTACATTCACACAACCAACATGAATAAATGGATAGCTGCTTTGAAATTCTAAGAACAAAATTGAAAAAAAACTATGTAGAACAACTTTTGAAATAAATTATAATTAAGATTCAAATGTTTTTTTAATATAAAAGAATTAAGAGTTAAAATTTCAGGATTGCAAAAAATGCTCAACTTCCCCTTACCAGATTTTTGGGCTTCTTTGACAATGGAATCCGCTCCTTTAATAAATAATGAGCTTAAAGTTGTCTGACTTGGCTTCCGGGGAACCGTTGCTGCACTTTAAAAAAATAGAAAGTATTATCAACACCTGATGATCACTGAACAAAAGTTGGATTATACAATATAAATATCTAAACTAGCAGATGCAATTGTTTGCCATGCTAACCCAAAACACATTAGTAAAAATCAAAAAGAAAGCAGCCTAAAATCTGGAAAACTTTATGTAAACACACACAATACATAACAACATTAGATAAGGTCCTTAAATAGAAGCAGTTTCTCTTTTGCCATTTTTGCTACAACATATACTGTTGTAGTCAAGAAGATATGCTCATTTTGCAGCTAAATCAGATTATTAATTCTGTACTAACAGAACACAAACAAATGTTTACTATTTTGATGAATTATTATAATCTATACAGGTTCATACAGAGAAGCTGCAAATGCAGGGGACGAAATCCCTCCATAGTGAAAGCCACTTTGGCACAGTCGTTCTTTGAGGCTGCCGCCTTTCCTTTTGTACTTATTTGGTGCTTTTCCAGAATAACTAGACTGCAATTCGGCCCGTTTTGAACTCAGCTTTTTGTACTGTGCATTCACGTGGTACTGGCAGAACGGACACAGGTCCTAAAGGAATTAAAAGAAAAAATTATATTTAAGGGATAGTACTCCGATAATTGTTGGATATGTCAATAAGTTTAAGAGAAGTGAATTTTTATAATGCTGCCACACAAGCTGCAGTCAAAGGTGGGGTTTGAACCTTCAACATTACAAATTTCCAGTCTCAACTACTAGACTTAACTGCAGATAGAAATTATAAATTCACACATTAAGATAAATTAATCTATATAAATAGCAAAACAACACTGAATGAAATGATTAAGACATTTATGTTAAACCTTATGCCCTTTCTAAATGAATACATAGCTAAGCTGGGGTAATAATGGTTTCCATGATAAGGCTGCAATTAATATTTTTGTTAAAAAAAAAATCTTTGTGGTTTGGAAACATTATTATATCAAGAACTTTAACATCTATACATGGGTATGTAAGTGTGGCACTCTGATCACTTTGGATAATATTCAGCTTGACTCTCATTGCAATTTCTCTAAAGGAAAGACCTACACTTTTAAGGGTTATAAATGTCTGTCAGTTTTCCTTCATTAACTGCTATTTCCTTGCAATATTATAACAATATACAGTACTACTTCCTATAGTGTAATATTGCTCTAATTATGCTTCAGAGGGTGTAGCAACACTTTATTACTGCTTTTATTCAGACTAAATATTTGTAAGTAAATAGATAAGTTGGAACACCTGAAGAAATTGCTTATGTCAACTTTTTAAGGCTTAACTTCTGGAAAAAAGCTGTCAGTTGTTGGTTCATTTCGCATAACTCTAAAAATGATATTTTTTGGTAAGTTTTTTTTTTTTTTTTAACCTTTGGCAGTTTAATACCTACTTATGTAAAAATGTCAAGTTATTCACTCGTTCAACTGCTGACAGTTTTATAAAAATGGGAAAAATACGGATCTTCTAAAATTTTTGACAGGTAACGGTGTCTACATACACACTCGTATTTTTATACATATACATGTATACAAGTATATACATAAAGCACTACTTACCAAGTTAACAATTTGTGTACAAGGCTCTCCATTTTTCTTTTTAGCTTTACAAGTTCCAAAGTCTATAGCTTCTCCCATTAGCAAAATTTTCTGTGGATGGTCTACAGATAAAGAAACCTAAAAAACAAACATAAACACACTCCTAAATGTATCATGGCTAGTAATTACAAAACAATTTAAGTATTAAATATGAAGGATTATTGCGAAGTTTTTTTTTTTTTTTTAAAAACACTGATTTTCCTTAGGTGTAGAACATTAAATATAAAATTGCTTGGAGTACCTGATATTTACTGCCACTACCTATACCTATAAAGTAATTTATATCTATAAAGATCTAGATATAACAGATGGAATCAGCAAATTAAAAACCCCGCAAGGATTCCATGGGCTTAATTTTTACTGAAGACAAATTTTATTAAGTAGCATGGACATTCACGGCTTTCTTCTTCCTTTTAACACAACTCTCCACTAGATTTCACACTAAAGATACATAAGCCATAAAAAGGTTTTAGCTTTTTGGACTATGAAAATGACCTTTCAGGTGAAGGATAACACAGTTTTGTTATAGGAATAGTAGATGTCAGTAGCCATTGAAAGGCCAAGTCTCCAGGACATGCACTCAGTTCCATCTATGTCAAAGAGACACTACTTTTCTTTGTCAAAGACTGTATGCTTACCTTGCCAGTTGGGTTACAGAAATGCTCTCCTGCCTGTTCTTCTTAATGTTACCCTACAATGGGCAATATAAAGACACACTTCCTTGCTAGGCGACATATTCTGCCACCTGAACCAGAGGAAAAGCAACATGTTGCTTTCTTGGGGGAGTTGGGGTTTTGGGGAGTCATTCCCAGAACCTGTGGTGCTGCATGCTTTTTGAAGCATGAAGCACATGTGTATTGTTTACTGAAAATGAGTTCTCTTCACTGAGCTTCTGATACTGTATCTCAAGTCAGTCAAGCCAAAAGAGAATGCTGTTGTTTCTGACTAACAGTATCACTTCTTCACAGCATGCTCATTCCTTTTAAGCCCTGCTACATTATGCCGGACTTATAATTTCATTTTGGTTCTTTATGTTTCTGGTAAGTATTTTGTGAGCATTCTGACAGTGCAAAGGTGCTGTAATGCTGTTGGAAAACTGTGTTTTTGAAGTATGCTAAATTATTTCTAATATATAATTTGAGTGCTTTATTTTAGTGTGCGTTTATTTTAGAATTATTTACATAATGACTTTTACACTATATGACCAAGACTATAACTATGTCTTACAGCTCATAAACTGACATTCTGTAATCAAAATGTTCTGCAACTGAAACAGCAGCAGGTATAAATGACCTCATTAAATCAATATTCATAAAGTAGTTTTAATGGAATTTTGAAAACATAAAATTCTGGGGTATATGTAAAATCGACATAAGCAGGAATTTTGGGAAAATGAGCATAAATTGCTAAAGGGTGTCATTGTTTATTAGAATGTGTATGTTTAAGTTTAGATAAAGTAATTAGTATGTGATGCTTGAAAGAATGTGAAATGGAGGCTTGGGACATTAACATTAACATGTTTTGTGCTTAGCCAAAAGTAACTCAATGAACAATTAACCAGTCCATGGGAACTATCAGTTGTCCCTGATTTTTGAGTGATGAAATATCTTGCAAAAGGCAGTCAGCAAGACACTATAAAAGACGATTTTAAAAGGCACTTGTAGATACCGAGATATCATTTCACTTCAGTTTTGAAGGAAAAAAAAAAATAAACACCTACTACCTACACCATCAGAACCATCCTTGGGCTTCATTTGGTTTGGATTCAGAATTCCAATAATTGAGCCAGATTCTGTTTTCCAGTGTTCTTTGTGGACATCACCAAAAAGGAACAAAGAGACATAAGTGTCCAGGTTTCGAAGATCACTGAGTCTCCAGATACTAAATGTTTTACCCTAAAAATGAACAATAAAGTGTTAATACATGGAAATAACAACTAAAAAAGTGCAAGACTTTTTATTTAATTAATCTGATAGAGCTTTTGAATGGCTGTACTTAAAAGGGAATGCATGCTATCTAGTTTGGGCATTTCAGTTGTCCGTGTAAATCAAGTTAATACTATATGCTATTTAAGTATATTTATTATCAATATATTATCTTGTGGACTGTATGATCACACAGCTGCTGACTCGATAACCACATTTCCTTGTGATTTTCTTGCACTGATAAACTAGTCCAGCTATTTAGTCATTATTATGCAGACCTTCAAACCAAGTGACTTGTCCAAGACACATTCATTATACAGTACAGTGGAACCTCGGGTCACGACCGTAATTTGTTCCAAAACTCTGGTCGCAACCCGATTTGGTCGTGACCCGAAGCAATTTCCCCCCATAGGATTGTATGTAAATACAATTAATCCATTCCGGACCGTACGAGCTGAATGTAAATATTCAGATTTTTAAATATTTTAAGATTTTTAAGCACAAAAATAGTTAATTATACCATAGAATGCGCTTTATTAAAAACCAACCATAAACAACCAAGAAAGTAACATTGCAGGAGTTCACGCTAATAGCCTTACGAACCGATCGCTGTAAACACTTTTTTTTTTTTTTTTTTTTTTTAAATGAGTTTTAAGCACAGGGAAAAAAAAATGAACATTTGAAAAATCCACAATTTATACAAAACTAACCATAAACAACCAAGAAAACTAACCTTGCATGAGTCGAGTTCTGGCATGAAAGAAGTGAGGAGGAACTGGGTGGAGAGGAGATTACAGTTTTGAGGTAAAGTCCCTCTGCGCGATGCGTGTCTGATCGAGAACAATGTACTGTACGGGTACAGGGAGAGACTGAACACATGCGTAAATCACCGGCGTATACGAACCGGAAGGGAGACGAAATAGAGCACAAAGAGTTCACAGCGAATGCACAGGGAGAGACTGAACACGTGCGTACATCACCGGCGCATACGAACCAGAAGGGAAACTGGCTTGTTCGTCACCCAAGTGTGTGGTCGTGAACAGATGCAAAAGTTTGGCAAACATTTTGGTCGTAACCCACTCTGTACGTGTTCAGAGACTTTCGTGATCTGAGGTTCCACTGTATTTAGATGGACAACAAAAGAATACTAAAATCTCCACACATAACCTTCATACCCAATGTATCTTGTATTTTCCAAAACAGCCTTATCCATTAGAGGATCATGAGGAGCCAAATCACAACATATATGTACTTTTAATAAGGGTTGTCAAATTTTTTTAAATTTATATTGACTCGCTGCAGTTTTGCATCCAGATAGCAACACAATTCAAACTTTGCCATGGTATTCAGATTTGCACAAGCCTTTTAGAAATTACAACAGTAAAACACATGACCTCTGAAGAGGAGTGTACTGAGTATAATTATTTTAACAGAATCCCACTGCAACTTATTATTTTCATCTTAATATTTCTACCTCAACAGCCATAAAAAAATAAATAAAAAAATTCAGGGATGTACTAACTGTACATGAACTGTGACCTTGAGAATAAAAGATACAGCTCATCTGCAAAGAATGGATGTCTTTTAAACATGCAGATGTATTTAGCTGCTACTCCGTTTTTATGCATCATCGCAGCTATACAATTTTAATCTTTATTTCGAGTAATTTTTTTTTTTTTTAATTGAAACTTCCTTTTCACCCTTGCCTTTTATCATTTGTTAATTTATTTCATTAAACTGTTGCTAATTATTAATATTATTAAAAATAATTCTCAAGGTTCAGTTTTCTGCTTTTTTTTTTTTTTTTTTTTAAAAAAAGACCCAGATAAAATTATTATATTAAGCATAACCACTAAGCAACTTATTGACATAAATGTATCACCAATTGTTAACCAATGTACATTATAACTACAAAAAATACTGTTAAACACTAAAATATAATGGAAATGGGCACGTGATCAAGACAGCCATTTTCCAAGGGTGGGGGATTTGGACTTTACCTCCCAAAAATGGGCACACCCGTGCTACATCAGTTTTCTGTGGTAATCAATGAATGATTGCTGCTTGCTGCTTTTTAAATTACTTAATTAAAATATTATAATCTGCAGACCTTTACTGGCAGGACCCTCTATGTATTTCAGTGGCCTGTGGCTAAAGGTGAAAATGACGTAGATTTGGTAGATCCACCATCTGTTAGAAATGTTGATGTTCAGTGCTCTTGGATGCCATTCATTTTTTATTAGGTCTCTTTGCATGACTTTTGAAAAATGCATGTACATCATTTTTTATTTTGTTCCAGCATTTGCTGATCTTTTATAAATTGCACATCAAAAAGGAGCTATAGCGGGGCCTTTTCGCTAAAGGTCTGCAGCCAGACCCTTTTGATGTAATATTGGTGTTATATACCACCCCAATGCCTAAGTACTGGATAACAAGATTCAAATTTTCTTTATCTAATCTATACTTGTGTTCTTTTCTAAGTTAAACACATATATTAAATTTGACACAAATATTAAAGAGAAATTATGCACATTCGCTACAAAACAGACAATCAGAATATTGAATGTATTTAATTTACTTACACTGTTGGAGCTTTGAGGTGTAACTTTACTCACAACCACACCAAATGTAACCCAGTCACTTTCATCTAACTTTTCCCGCAAAAGTTTGTCTGGCAGCTGTGAAAGTCTTATTAGTCTACGGCCTGACATCTTGCGCTCCATTTCCATTGAGGACACATGGGGTTTCCTAAAATTACCAAAAAGAGGTTATATAGATTCAGATGATGGTTTATCTATTCCTTTAATGTTGAATGACAGTAAATATGAATAAGTTTTACTTCTAACCAATAACAAACGTTTGAGTAGTGTATAAAAATAAAGAGATCAATTTATTAGATACATTTTATGGATAAAAAAAAAAAAAAAGCTGGTAGAAAAAACAACCCAATCAAAAGAAAAGAACAGCAAATCTTTATATATAATCTTCATTTGGATCTTGATCTTTGTTTGTCTGCGAATTCACTGCCTTGTGTGGTGTTCCTGCTGTGTTCAGTAGAGGGCAGTAGTGATGGAGGAGGAGAGGAAGTGAGGGGGAGGATCGTTGGATGAGGTTGGGAGTGTGGTGATTAAAGAGGATTGAACTAAAGGAGACTACGTGCTGTTTGTACTGGCTGAATACACAACACCTTGGTTGTTACTTTTGTTTACAAACACTATCGATAGCACTCTTTGTGTTTAGATCGGGCGTCGACACCTGCTTCGTTGTCGAGACTGTGGTTTTTTTGTGTTTCTATCGACCGTCATTGGCAGCACTTCGTCCAAATCGAATGTTCACCCACTTCTTGGAGTCGGCAGTCAGAGTATATAAGTCGGGCACACTTCTGTGATTTTCCATCAGTCGGCGTTTGGAGTTCAAGAAAAAAAAGGATTGCTTCTTCCTTACTCTTTGGATTGCCACAAAGCAACCTGCGAGATTGGAGAAAGGTTGAGAAGAGATCGTAACAGGAAACAACAGCGTCATGAAAACGAGACGGACTGTGAACGGAGAGAAGCAGAAATGCTCCTCCACCACCATATAATTACTATTCGGACAGTGATTCCGAGTAGGCCGTTCCTATCGAATCAATGTCCAAGGGTTTTGTTTTCTAATTTTGTTTCCCTTATTAAAAATCACAATGCTGTGCCAGTTCACGACTGGCAGCCGCGTTTAAACAGGGAGCCCTTCACAGACAACTTTAACACGCGCAACGTAGTTGGGCGCACATGGCTAGTACAATAATATGATCCGATGATGATCCATTTAACTCAGCACTTAACCATCACACAAATGATAGGCCACTCATTATACAGAGTATGTGTAGCTTATCTAACATATAAAGCTGAATATGTGTTTGCTCATCAGATATGCAAATAAACACCATTGAACTTATCTTCAACAAACTGCAGTTTCCCCACTTATACAGATGAAGGCTATATTTTGTTCCAAAGTTTAGTTGGTGCACACATTGCATGCAATGCCAGGTGCCCCTGTTGGTGCCCATATTGCATGCAGTGCCAGGTACCCCTGCTAGTATTAGATAAAACAACAAGTAAAAAATGTTTGGCCCAAAACAGGCAAAATTAAATTAAATACCTGCATAAGAAGAAAAAACAATACATTAAATTAATATTAATAATAGTGCACAGGTGAAACTCACTTGATTCTGAGCCCCGAGAATTTCTCTACAGTTACATCATGAATGTCTCTGGAAACAGGGGACACTTTTAAAGCAGCTGCTTCTTGATGTCTTGCTATTGGCATGGGGCTTTCGGTTGGAGTTATTCTATTATTACTCTGCTGTGGCTGTGAAGACGTACTAGCAACCACAGGCTTTTGAGAGATCGATTTTTCTGAAAGGAAAAAAGTACATGAGGCACGAATAGTTGATACATTATTTTACCTTGAAATATTACTTATTTAAAATAAATGCATATTACATAGAAAACAAAAGGCATACTGAGCGAATTGCTCAAAATCAGAAAGTAGCTAGTGATTGGTTAGATGATTTGCTATGTGGCACAGTGGTTTGATTGTTTGTCCAGTGTCGGGTCCTAATCCACTGGGTTGCAATGCCTTGATTACAACACGAGCATAGAATGGAATTTTACAAGTCATAATCTATATTTAAAATAAACATACCTCAATTAATGTGTATCTAATTATCAATTTCATTTAACCTTTTACTGATTTTGAATAAAACTAAACAACTTCCTACATAAATTTGATTTTGTAATGTTTAATTTCTTGAGATTGTTTGAGAAACATTAGGCATCACTAACTACTGATTTAGTAAAAACATATAATCCATACCTACTACCTGATGATTAGGTTGATGAGCGGTTCTTTTCTTCTTTGGTTGGGAGTATGCAGCATTAAGCTGAGATGAAAAACAAGGAGACTCATGGACTATTCTAACCTCACTTTTAGTGCCTATGGTGGTTACAGGCAATTCTGTGGAAAAAAACAACTGCATTAAAATTTTACTTGAAATCATTCTCAGCTAATAAAAAGGACTATCTATACTAATAAAAGGCAAAGCCCTCACTGACTGACTGACTGACTCATCACTAATTCTCCAACTTCCCATGTAGGTGGAAGGCTGAAATTTGGCAGGCTCATTCCTTACAGCTTACTTACAAAAGTTAGGCAGGTTTCATTTCGAAATTCAAAGAGTAACGGTCACAACTGGAACCTCTTTTTTGTCCATATACTGTAATGGACTGCAGCTCGCTGGCCGTGGGAGGCGGACTTGCGTATCGCATCATCACACCACCCACGTAATCACGTGAACTGACTGTGAACAAAGTACGTACAAAACAAGGAAGAGCCCCAAAGAGTGCTGAAGAAAACATTCATTACACAATTGAGAAGGCAGCGAAACAATAAGAAGTGAGGGAGTGACGCATACAAGCATATTCATAAGTGCCGCTACTGAGGAAACAAAGCACGGTGTAAACCGTAAGTTTAAATTAAGTTTATAGAAACGCTCCCACTACCGTTTGCAATACCATATTCGCGACATACAAGTTTAATGAGAAGACACGAGGTATAAACGAGACTTTGGATCACTTTGTAACAGAGTTAAAATTGCTGTAGCGAGAAACTTTTAAGTGCCTGGTCTTAGCTAACATTAAATTAAGCCGTGGACATCGCAACATCACACAAGAGAGCGGCTCACGTGAACTGACTGAACTTTGAGGCAAGATTGCTTTTCTCCTGTACAACTATACGTTGCATTCTCAACAGTAAGCTTGCACGGCTTGGTCATATTACAACCGGAGTGCTGAACTGACAACGTGGTATACAAACAGAACTATAACAATCGTAATAAACGAACAAAAAAACAGCAGAGAACCCATGGATTTGAGCGACTGACGCATACAGACATATTCATGAGTGCAGGTACTTCGGAAACAAAGCACCGTGTAAACCTAAAGTTTAAATTAAGTTCATAGACCTTCAAAAGGTTGCCATTGATTAGAGGCAAGATTGCTTTTCTCCTGTACAACTATACGTTGCATTCTTAACAGTAAGCTTGCACGGCTTGGTCATATTACAACCGGAGTGCTGAACTGACAACGTGGTATACAAACAGAACTATAACAATCGTAAAAAAAGAACAGCGGAGAACCCGTGGATTAAATAAAAAGGCGGCTTCCTTGGCGAAGCAAGGAAAAAGGAAGACCTTATATGGCGTTCGTTTATAAAACAGCGGAAAAGCTGTGTTAAGGCTGCTTCACAAAAAAACAGCAGAGCGCCTTATATGAGCAGGCAGTCAGCTAAAGAAGGGAATCAATAAATAACTATAATCTTAATAAACGAACAAAAAATAGCGGAGAATCTGCGGACTACATAAAGGAAATGGGTACCTGAACAGAACAGTGAGTCTCAAATAGCTACACAATAACTATAACAATTGTTATAAACGAACAATAAAAGAATACAGAACCGCTAAGCTAGGAGAAAGGACAGCCTTATATGGTGTTCGTTTATAAAACAGCGGAGAGGCTGTGTAAAGGTAGCTTAACAAAAAAACAGATCCTTAACAAACTGTTATTGGTATATTTTCCCTCAATTTAAAAAGGTTTTCTTTTCTTCTTAATAAAAATTTAAAAGCAGTACTTCGCTGCTGCGAAGCGCGGGGATTTGGAGATACAGTAATCCCTCCTCCATCGCGGGGGTTGCGTTCCAGAGCCACCCGCGAAATAAGAAAATCCGCGAAGTAGAAACCATATGTTTATATGGTTATTTTTATATTGTCATGCTTGGGTCACAGATTTGCGCAGAAACACAGGAGGTTGTAGAGAGACAGGAACGTTATTCAAACACTGCAAACAAACATTTGTCTCTTTTTCAAAAGTTTAAACTGTGCTCCATGACAAAACAGAGATCACAGTTTCGTCTCACAATTAAAAGAATGCAAACATATCTTCCTCTTCAAAGGAATGCCTGTCAGGAGCAGATCATGTCACAGAGATAGAGAGAGACAAAATCAAACAAATCAATAGGGCTGTTTGCCTTTTAAGTATGCGAAGCACCGCGGCACAAAGCTGTTGAAGGCGGCAGCTCACACCCCCTCCGTCAGGAGCAGACAAAGAGAGAGAGAGAGAGTTTGTTTTTCAAGCAAAAATCAATACGTGCCCTTCGAGCTTTTAAGTATGCGAAGCACCATGCAGCATGTCCTTCAGGAAGCAGCTGCACACAGTGCAACGTCCCTATCGTCTAGGTGTGCAAACAGCCCCCCTGCTCACACCCCCCTACGTCAGCGCAAGAGAAAGAGAGAGAGAGAAAGTAAGTTGGGTAGCTTCTCAGCCATCTGCCAATAGCGTCCCTTGTATGAAATCAACTGGGCAAACCAACTGAGGAAGCATGTACCAGAAATTAAAAGACCCATTGTCCGCAGAAACCCGCGAAGCAGCGAAAAATCCGCGATATATATTTAAATATGCTTACATATAAAATCCGCGATGGAGTGAAGCCGCGAAAGGCGAAGCGCGATATAGCGAGGGATCACTGTGTATATATATATATATATATATTCACGGCATTCGTAGTCTGAATCACAATCTGATTGTATGGGTGGTTACCTACCAGGTAACGCTTGTGGATGGCCAGCAAGTCAGCTAACATCCGCCACGGTGCCCTCAGTTGTGAGAAGCAGATCATAGAATGGTTGAAAATAGTTTACTGTCAAATAATGCAAAGAGTACGCGACACGTGTTTTGCCCTAATTCTGGGCTCATCAGGCGTACACACTCACTGCACTCCCTTACGGGAATGTGTATGTATGTATGTGTGTATATATATATATGTATGCGTATGTATGTATGTGTATATATGTACTGTATGTGTATATATATGTTGATATGTGTATATATATATATATATATATATATATGTATATGTAGATATGTATATATGTATATGTATATATATACATGTTTACATAACCTCTTTAACACACTACTTCTCCGCTGCGAAGCGCGGGTATTTTTGCTAGTGTCTTATAAATGACTAGCACTGCTGAACTACTCCAATCCAACATATAAAGAATTAACATATTAGAAATCAATACAAAAATGCAACCTAACAACTTACCACATTGTTTTCTAGGTGGAGATACCTTTTGTGAAGGGCTGCTCAGAGATTTCTGAGTAAGCTTCAGCTGTTCTTTTAATTTCTGCATTTCCTTCTGCATTTGTCTTAATTCACCTGAAAACAAATCCATACTGTTAATTAGGGGAATCTTGTGCTAGCAAACATCAGCAGATTTATTAAATAACTCCAACAAGTTAAGAAATAAAGATATGTCAAACCCTATATACAAACACATTTATTTACTTTTTTGTATAAGTGCTGTTATTAAGGCTGCAATTTCCTAAAAAGTTAGGCTGACGGCATATTTTAAAAAAAAAAAACAGGAAAAACAAAGTTTAACTTAAGGAAGTATCTAACTAACAACACATTAAATAATGACCTTCTAAGTCTTGCTTAGTCTTAGCCTGTGTTACTGCAGATGACATTTGATTTCTCCGATTTTGATCTACAGGCTGCACTTCTTTATTAAGGTCCTCAATGTCTCCAAAGAGGCTGGCCACGTTTTCTTTTTTTCCAGTATCCCCTTCTGCACCACCAGCTAATTCTTCCTCCTCCTCCATGTCAAACAAATCATCGAAGTCATCTGTTTCTTCAATCTCATTTTTTTCGAGTCCATCCTCACTGCCAAAACTTGCTGCTTCATTTTCTTCTATTAAAGAAGCTAGCAGGTCTAAATCGGCATCACCTATGTTTTTTAAAAGTAAATTCAGGTTTTGGCATTAGAATTAGGTTAGGCTGAGGTTTTTAACATTCAATCAAGATTAGAAATACAGTTTTCAGTAGTATAATTCCTGTGTAAAACTCCTAACAGGTTTGAGGAAAATGTTTTAAATGTTTTATGGAAAACAAAACTCAAGAATTTTCACAAGTACAAAATTTGAGGGTTTACCTTCCATTGTTAAAATGCGGATGGTTTAAGGTAACAAAGAAAATCTGAAAAAAGAATAACAAACGTTAGGAAGTCGATCAATAAATATTTGATAAACACATTTTTTTTATTCTGCAGGAAATACATAAAGCAAATTATCACAAATAAATAGGTTATATAAATAAAATGAAACGTATAATACATTTTATTTATATAAATGTATAACAAATAAACGTATTATTAATAAGTGTACTCGTAAAAAAAATCACTCGTATATTATACAGCGTCTTTAATTTTATACGGTCTTAACCGTTCCTGTTTGAACAAAAAATAACCAAAACTGTAGAAAAGAGCACCGGATTTATTAGCGTCACTATTCCACATCAACATGTGGCTGATGTTTTGATAATAGTCAATCGAAATAAATATTGTCGCCTGCACATTCTCCGTGTCATCCAGTTTGTTCATTTAAAAGAGTTCTTATCAATACAGACATCCGAAATATTTTACTCCTAGAAGTCATGCATCCGTCCTGTTACGTTCCAAAAAAAATCTGTTCATTCTGATTACTGAAGCGAAAACCTCGGATAACTTGTGTAGTTAAAATGTAACCTAAAATATTTTTATAACGCTCTTTTAACATATAATATCGTTTTAAGAGCTAACATAATAATTTAGTTCCATTTCGAGTCTCATCCTAAAAATGCAACTGCTTAACTTTTAGCTTAATACCGTAAAATTCAGTTACAAAACAACTGTATTACCAGGGTAGGGTCCGCATAAGTAAATGTATTTGTTATGCGAGTAGGTGGGATGATGGGAAACTGAAATTCGGCGCCAATCTCAGGACCTCAAACGATAAGTGCCTTTACAAATGCCTGCTCCATTAAAAAAAAAAAAAGTCACAGACGCTTTTTACTGAGTCAGTGAGTGTTACAATATTATTAAGTATTTAAATTTTGACATTGTTTTTTTTAACTGTAATCTATATTTGCTCATCTACAGTTAATCAATGATTGTTCTCTACAGGCAGGCAGAAATGTAGCTGCTCAGCTGTTGCTGCAGCCGGAGGCAGCTTTGCAATGTAGATTGTAGTTTTATTTTTTCGTTATATTGAAGATAGTATTGTTCATTCCATAGTTATGTAAATAGTCTATAACGTTTTAATAAATGTATTTTTCAGCCCTTTAAAGAACCAGACTGACTGACTGTAGCTTTTTATGTTCCAGAGTTTGAAACAGGCAAAGTAATTGTAAACTGATAGTGCATGATATTTTTACCACTGTCATTTGTTTTATTAATTGAAATATCAAACGCGAAGCATAACTCCGTATGGGCTATTCCGTGAGAAGCCAGTCACTCGCTGAATTTTTCTGCCTTACGCTGCCGTCCTGGGAGCAATAAGTAGGTTTCTCTTGTTTCAAGGTGTTGAACTTAGTCTCTGTCTCAGACTGGTGGAATGACTTAATTTCCTCTTGGCACCCACAGCGAATATGAAATTTGCCAACCGTATTACCACTTATATCATAGTGTGCCTTTTCTGTGTCTGTCTGGAGGCTTATACAGGCTTAACATTGTTTTAAACTACATCCGAGTTAAGTGTTAATAACGTTTATATTTCGATAAAGGCTGCTTGAATAATAGCATTTATTTGAAACCTAATGTGTTAAAACAGCTGCTTGGGCAATTGGTATGAGAACCCGTCTGCTGCTCTGCTGGACCAGGCATGTCAGGGACGTGAGTCCAAATCGCGTGGGTTAGGAAGATGGATAGATTGATGGAAACAGCACACTAAACTTGTAAATGGGGTGTACTGTGCTCTGATACGAACACCCATCCATCCATTTTCCAACCCGCTGAATCCGAACACAGGGTCACGGGGGTCTGCTGGAGCCAATCCCAGCCAACACAGGGCACAAGGCAGGAACCAATCCCGGGCAGGGTGCCAACCCACCGCAGGACAGACACAAACACACACTAGGGACAATTTAGAATCGCCAATCCACCTAACCTGCATGTCTTTGGAATGTGGGAGGAAACCGGAGCGCCCGGAGGAAACCCACGCAGACACGGGGAGAACATGCAAACTCCACGCAGGGAGGACCCGGGAATCGAACCCAGGTCCCCAGGTCTCCCAACTGCAAGGCAGCAGCGCTACCCACTGCGCCACCGTGCCGCCCTGATACGAACAGTTTCATTTTAAAATGGAATAATTTGAGGTAGTTCTTGTCCCAAAATATAATATGCAATTACAGTTATATTTACAAGCTTCCACCTAAATAATACACTACGTTTAACTCTTGTTCTGTATGCTATTTACTGTCAAATCTTTGCCTGTTCCTTGATGCTTTGAGAGTTGTCATTGCAAATGGTATTTGTTGTACAGACAAATACTCAAAAGATTAAACTGTAATGTTGAGAAGGTAAGACAACAGCTTAAAAGAACTCTGCATGCCAATACCAGCTCTAGATTTGCTTTTGTGCTTAGGTGGAACTCTGAATCTTGTTAATATGGTTAGAAAAATTGTAGGTGTGGTACAGACTGGGGTACGGTAAGCATGCTACTTTCATATGGCCATCAATCTCAAAGCACTCTGACCAGTTATAGAGGAGCTTTGAGATGAGATGGTTATTACTGACTTTGCTTTCATTGAACATTTAAGAGTGGGAAAAATGTGGAAGGTATGAAATCCTATTTCTATTGGAAGTTAATTCACATGAAAAAAATCCCCCATATTTTTAAGAATTTCCCCCATGTTATGTTTTTGTCCCCTCATAATCCCCCCATGAAACTTTTCTCCCAATCTAAACAACCCCGGTCTTGAGTTTCCACCAAAATGTGGGCATTCCCCCTGACTTGGCAACCTTGTGCTTGTCATCCTTGCAGAACATCTTACTTAAGTTTGTTTTTTTTCTACATTTCATAAGGAAACTCAAAGTGATTTTAAAATTGGACCTAACATGTTTGCATTGTGCAAGGTTTACAGTACTGCAATGTGTTAAACTGATTATATGAAAAGGTTTTTCAAATTAGAAACTTTCCTACCAGAATTTTGAAAGTAGACGTGTCACGAAGCAGTACAGTTTAAGATGACCTGATTTATCAATTTATAGGGTTACACAATTGTATAAAATAATACGGTTGAAAAATTTTTGATACGTTTGTATACAAAATTAAGTTCATAAAGAACCTGTGTTGACATTTAATTCCAGTTGGCCCAGTGATCATGTCTGTGCAAGTATTTCCTGCAATAGCCTGCTCCCCAGTTCATAAACTCTTTCTTTTATCCCATTAGCAATAGGCTCAGGGCAGGAAGTCAGTAAATTGCCGATTGGTCAGCATCTTCAGTTCTTATTACAGGGCTATCAATTTAGAGGCCCTCAAGCAGATTTTTATTAGCCCTCTAATTGTTTTTTGCCAACTATTCAAAAAAGATAATTTTGAATTTTCATTTTTGTAGGCATTTATCAGGCCTATAAAATGTCAGTTATTCTTCTTGTTCCTTTCGATCAGTGCTAACACTCCAGTTTAACTAGTCACTGAATAAGAAATAATGTCCTCCAGATGAAAACAGAAAAATACATGTTTGTTCCAGTTACAGTAAAGCTGTGTTTTTACTGTGAAATGAGTTTATCAGTGAAGTAATATTAACTTTCAGAGGTATTTTATGACATCCTTCTGCAAGTTTGACACTAACTTGCCACTGTGCTTTCATGCTCAGTGGCAGAAACGTCACAGGCTATTCAGGAGATATTACCTAATTCAAGATGGCATGCACTATATTTTTTTTTTAAAGCTTGCACCATGTTCAGCTTGATGTACACATGTGAGTCAACATTCTTACATTTGAATACCATTACAACAAACACTCACCCAATCATTGGCGAGCAACTGTGTAACTGCCTGCATATTACATTTACAATGTATGCACCCGATATAACTTCTATTATTAGATCAAGAAACTGTAATTTTCCTCATTAGGTAATAAATGCAGCAGATGTAAACAATATGTATTCTGTTAAATAAAAAGGTTAAAGAGTGAAATGTGTGCGAGGATATATAGTGTCATTTGAAAATGGAAATGACTCGTTTCTTGACAGAATTCCATGTATATCTATTAATACTTTACTATACATGGTGAAGGATTGCCGGCTTTCTACTCCGGCCCTCACCCCCAGGCCGCCAGGAGGAGCTCTCCCAGCAGCATGGATGGGCCCCGAGTTCCAGCAGGGCCTCATGGACTATGTAGTTTTTATACACAGCCCTGCTGGATACCTTGGGGGCCACCGGGAGTCGCTGTAAGGGGGCTCGTGGACTCTTATGTGCCCTATAACCCGGGAGTACGTCACAGTCACATGACAGGAAGGAACGACGTGCTCCCGGGGTGAAGAAAAGGACTGTTTACCCTGACCCGGAAGGGAAAAGGAACTGTGGACTGGTTGGCCAGGAACACCTCCGGGTCAGGGTGTATAAAAGGATTTTGGGAAAGCCCAGACACTGAGCTGAGCTGGGAGGTAGGGTGGCGAAGTGTCTGGGTGAGGAGGATTGGTATTTGTATTGAGAATTGTATTATTGCAAGTTTATGAGTGTGGAGTGGAGGGTGCTTTGTGCACAGAATCATTATTTAATAAATAATAATTGGACTTTTACCCAGTGTCTGGAGTGGTACCTGAGGGTGTTAGAGGTGGCTCCATGCCTCTACTGCTACAACATAGTACATGCATACTCTGTTAGTGTGTGCATACTGTACAGTAATTTACACTCACATAGAAGCAGTTTACAAATATGATATAAAGGACTAGGTGAATTGTATGCACATTCCTTGTTTGTAAAATAAATGTGAGAAAATGACAGACACTAACAAGAGTGTTACTAAACAATTTTGAAATCAAAATCTCCTTCTGCAATTTCCATGATTTTGGCTCCTTTCCAATTACAAACGCAACTAAAATACTGGAAGGATAAGGTACATTTTTTTAGCTTCTGAAAAAGACCCCTTGACTGGTATCATTTTCATAATCTGGCCTTTACTCAAAACTATTTGAATAGCCCTGCCTTACTGACTCAACTAAATGTTTAACTATCAGTTCTTTGTGGAAATCATTCAGTGCTGTATCATTCAATTCTCATTCCTAAATATTTTTAAGATAAATATTGGGAAATTTCTAACAATAGGTTACCATACTTTCAAGGAAAATTAATATATACAGTAGAGAAGCAACAATTTAATTGCTTTATAAAGCATTGTATTGTAATATTCTTTAAAGAGACAGTTATCCCCATACTACCTGGATTTTTCAGAACTGGCAGAGTTGGGTTGGTAATTTTTATTTATTTATTTTTTTTAAAAAGTGGTCTAGTCAACCTACAGCCTCCCTTTGGAGTCTACAGGTACATCAGGGTACTGCAACATAGTTTCTGTCCAATAGCTGAACCTTGGATTAACGTTAATTCCAGCTTACTTGTGAAACAGCAAGACCCACTCTTTGTCTTTGGACAGACATTTGTGGAAACATGGACATTTGTTGATTATGTCTGTGCTTTGTGTATTTTACATGGTATCTTGTGGAAGGTGCTTCAAACGCATGACGTTCTGGGGCTCCCACTACATGCCACATTTATGTTTGAATTCCTGGTATCACATTCAGTCCATTCAATGCGAGTGTTGGATTCCACCAAGGGTGTGTCATACTTCCTCCCCTGTTCATTTCTGCATGTTAATGGATGAAGTAGTAGGGTGCAGCAGAGGACTACAGAATGTCCAGTTTGGGGACCTAAGGTTTGTGTGTCTGCTGTTTCCAGGTGATATTCTCTTGGCCACAGACTTTTGATCTATGGCATGGTCCTCGCATGGAGTCTTGTTCACAAGTGAAACATAAGGTGATTGTGAGATTGTCCAAGAAAAATCGGTACAGCATCAGCAATTCTGCAGTCAAAATGAGGCGATATTGTGAGGATCTCAATAATAAGACTTTGATGTAGAGCTGCTGCTTCTCTGGATTGCTGCTGGGAAGAATAAAAGGCAGAAGATACTGGGAGAAGTCCTGGGCAGACACTTTGGAGGGATCATATCTGTTTCCTAGATGATGAAATTGTTGAGGATATAACCCCAGTAAGCCCAACTCAGTTTGTTGCTAACATGATCCCCGCCATAAGTTATGAGGATAGCATATTTTGCTGTCAATATTTAGGGTTACTAAGCCACTTGGTTTACTTTTAAATCAGTAGATTAATGTAATTCACTACTTAAATATTTTACTAAAAATTTTTTACATGTTCGCCCTAAATTTTTCTTCCATTGTTACAAACATTTCCTCACTTTATCATTAAATGTATATTTCACATTTTATTTGTTATGCAGAACAGATTTTAAAGATCTTCACAATATTTTTGATACTTATTTTCTTAGAGAACATAATAAATGTTACCCGATCTTTAAAATACAGGCTAATATATATGTTATCACCTATGTAAAACTATTTGTTCAAAAAAAAAAAAAAATTAAATTGTAGATGGATATAAAATTATAAACAAATTCTGATATGCTTGCCATTTCAGTTTTTGTTAAGAATTCTAATTTTTGTAACACAAGGTATGGTACCCACACTAAAAACACACTTTGATAATGGTACAGTTCATAGTATTTTTTTTTTTTTTTTTTTTTAATTGGTAAATGCAAATTCAAATACACCCACAAACTAATCCTATGCAAATAAAGCATATGGGTAAACAGAGAATTAATTTGGATGGATAGCATTAGAAGTTGAAAGGATTCTGAAAAAAAATGATCCCTTACGTTTGTATATTGATAGGATTATTAATAATAAAATTAACAAATAAAACAATTTTGCTTGAATGTAGTTGTTTACTACTTTCCTGTAATCTACTCGCACCATCTCTATAACACAATTCAATTTTAACATATTTTACAAACTGCCATTTAAAGCAAAAACAGAATAAGATAAACAGTATTAAAATAATTTTCAATCATTGACATTTGTCAATACTGTAAAAGAAATTCTATTTGGGGGCAGAAAATAGAAAGTGTGTCAAATCAGACGAAATGAACGCACTATCTGCAGAGCCAGACTATTATATAACAAACCAGTTATTTGAGGTTTATCATAAATTAAACTGTACAAACAGCAAAGTTGTACAGTTGATTCTTTAGAGATTTTATACACAAGATTAATGTCTTCTATTATTTTCAGTTCGCAAACTGTACAATACTTTAGCAGCTGATATCAGCTATATAATGCAGTCCATGACATGTATCTGGAGACTGTCAATATCTGGAAGAACTTCATTGCATTTTGGGCAGGCGTGTTCAGGAATAGTAACTTGCTGCTGCCAATCTCGATTTTCAGGAGCTGGAAAAAAAAATAAGATGACAGTCATGAAGAGGTGAGAATATTTGCAAAGACATATTTTTAAAGACTTCAGTATTTAAATAAATTGTTTAAAAAAAAAAAAAAAAAAAAAAAAAAACATGCAGTAAATGTACAAATTTCACGGCTTAGACTAGACAACTATATCATGGACATCTGCTGCTAAATGAAGAGTCTAGGGATTTCTTGTGGGCATTTTAGTATACCCAAACTGACAGAGTACAAGTTACAGTTAAAGAGACAAAAATGCTAGGTTAGAAAGCATGTTTAACGTACTATGTCTACTGGAAATGTATACTTGTCTTATGTGGTAATGTTTTTTATGACTATAATGCAAAATATTTTAAAATATATTAACATTCTCAAACATGCCCAATACAATTCATGATCACAGAGTTTGGAGCCCATTTCAGCAGCACTGGGTATAAGGCAGAACACAGCCCTGGAAAGGGTGCCAGACCATTTCCTGACCCACACAGACATACTGTACACCCACATTTACATTAGGGCAATTTAGATGTGCCAATTAACCTAACCCAAACACTCCGGAGGATAAAAGGAAGGAAGGAAACTGGGAATACCCAATGAAAACCCATACAGAGACAAGGGAGAACATGCAAACTCCGCAAGAGTATAGTGGATTCATGAGGCAATGGCACTAACCACTGTATCAATGATAATAAAGGTTATGGGGGAACCCCCCTACCCCCAGAAGTAAAACTGGTTTTAAAAATATTAACTCAGGAGGAGGAAAGACCTGAGCAGCTCAAGCACATGTCAGGCTTATTGCTGGAAGAGGTGTTGGCAAAGCCAGGAGGGGACAGTGGTCTGAATGTGGATCCCAATGCCCCAAAGCAGTGATGGGGACACGGTGCTGTAAAAATGGTGCTGTCCTTGAGACGTAAAACAGAGGTCCAGACTCTGTGGTCATTAAAGATCCCTGGGCATCCTTCGTAAAGAGTAGGTACCCCAATGTCCAGACTAAATTGCCTATCAAGGCCTAGTCATTCTGGCCCACTAATCATCCCCCATCTCTAGTTGGTGCTCTCTCTCACCACTTCACCACCTAATAGTTAATGTGTGGCGAGTGTACTGGTTCAAAAATGGCTGCTGTTGCATCATCCTGGTGGATGCTATACGTTAGTGGTGGGTGAAGTAGCTCCCCACTCACTATATAAAAATCACTTGAGTTGTGAGAAAAACATTATACCAATGTAAGAATCAAATTTATATAAGCACAGTATACAATATTATGTTCAAAGACCACATCTTGAATACTGTATGGACTTCAGTTTTACTTAATACAAGTCCAATATAAACTACCAGGATAATTACATGGTATGAATTTAGATTAAAATGCTTAAAAGAATGGTAAGAGTATAAAACACATGTTGAGTAAACGGGCCATTCATTTTATTTTTAAAACATTTCAAATATTTTGTTATACAGTATCTTAAAACCAATTTCATTATATAATCAGGAATTCTGTATTTTTACCTCTTGCTCCCCGTGGATTCATTTGTTGAGCATTGCTTGGAGGACTGGCTCCCCTGGGAACATGTCTTTCCTTCATATCATTTAGTGATAACCTGAAAAGGTGTCAAATGTAGTTAAGTGTGTGAAAGCTATAGTTTTATTAAGAAAAGGCATAAAATATTAAATAATTATTAAATATGAGAACGAATTAGAACCCCTCTGCCTGCTGAAATACTGCATATATTTGCTTTCATATAATACAGAATAGGACTTGTTGAATCTAATCGGCGGATAGACTGTACTCTACCTTCCAAACTGTTCAAGGTCCTCCTGTAATTTGGCATTCTGCTTTTTTAAAAACTCCACCTGGGTTGCAAGCCGTTCCTTTTCTTCATGAATCTTTTCCCTTGCTGCCCTTTCAGCATAGAAATCAGAAGAATAAACTTCAGCCTGTAAATAAAGAATAAATACTTAAAAAAAAACAAAACAAACCAAGCTCACAAGTAAAGCAAAATTGTATACACAATGATGCCCTAAAGTAATTAAGCACTTGCTTTTTAGATGTGGTACAGTAGGTATAGTCTTGGAAGCAGAGAAAAAAAAATTATATATAAAAATATCAGATTTGTACATACACACGCACACAGTATATATAATTGTAGCCCAATATATAATGACAATAACCCCAAATACAGAACATAGTATAAATACATGAGGAGATAAATCATCTTGGTTAACACTTTTTCTGTACTTGCCTACAAAAGTGAATATTTTTTTTATTCAGTAAGCAGTGATTTATCATTTAAAATCTGTAACAGCAGGCAGCCATGAAATAAACTCATTATTCAATTCATGACTGGGTTCTGTGTATTTAATAAAAACATAAATAGAAGTGCCTGCTTATGAAATATTATTCTTTCACATACGATACATTTTACTTAGGTTACACCACTTCTTTTTTCGTTTTATGATGCATTGTTGCTTTTTGTTTCCACTACCATGATGCATCAGTCCTTGAATAAGTGTTTCCTTGAGCTTTACCTGGAGAAACACTAAGAAAGTGTGTTTCCAAAGATTTCTGGATAAAGCTCCTAATTAAGCACTGGTTTCATGTATTAAATAAAACAAGAAGTTAAGGTTCTAAAAAGCATTACCACACACAGGCACTTGAAAACCCCACAACCTATTAAGCCCTACACAAGCTAGAACACCAGAACCTCTGGGCTGCTGAACCATGGGACTTCTGAATCATGACCCCTGTACAACTGCCATTCTCCAATTTTGTGCATGCTTGACAGCGCCTTGAGAAGATAACAGGTGGAGCACTGACAGCACCCCAGCTCTCTCACTCACACACACACACACACACACATGCACACACATGCACACACACGCACAGAGAGAGAGAGAATCCCAACTATTGCAACTACATCCATTCTGCCAATTTTCCCAGGTGTTTTTTTTTTTTTTTTTGGCAGAGCTTGATATGCATGGTAGGCCAAAAGAGATTTCTTTAAAACTATTGTTGTGTTTTGTTGTTTTTGTGGCGGTTATTTTTCACCATTGGTGCTGTAAGCGGAATCACCTTTCCAGAGTGTTCAAGAATGACTTATCATTTGTGAAGCTTGGTAGTTATCAAGAAGTCTCTCACATACTGGATACAAATGTGTTCTTTTGCCTACCCTCTAATAAAAGCTCTTGATATTCAGCTTCGATCATATTGTCACGGCATGAACACAGTAATGAGCTGCAGCAAAATCCTTTAATGAGATCCTATGAGAACTTTTAAATTTGTTTTCTTTTGAAAAAAAATTTTGAAGGACATTCATATCTAGGTCAAATTGATACTTGTAGACTATTTACACTAGGCAAATACATTCCAAAACAAATTTGCTATGGGTTCTTTACCCTCCTGAGATCAAGCACTTAAACAATCTTCATGACAATGCTTTAGTACAATACACCATACATTACATAATAGAATTATTATTGGCAAGATCAAAATGACCATGTTATTTACTTTACATAGTAACTTACACAGTACAGTGCCTCTCAGAATCTGGAAACTGGGATTTGATTTGTTAATTTAGTACCACATTATATTTACTTGATTGACCGAGTTAATGAACCTTGGTATTCATTTTCACATATGGGCAAATTCCTTTTTGTCTATTTCTAATCATTACCCAAAATCAATTCTAAAAACACACAGAAAATATTGCAAATATAAACCCTTTTGGAGAAGTAAATGATTAGTTTTCATTATGAGATTGACTTTTATATTAAAACATTTGAATTAAGTGAATTTGAAAATTAATGGATGTACTCTTTGTACTTATGATAATTACATTTGTGGAAGGTTAGTATTGAATCTTCATTTGACTGCACCACTTAGCTTGTATTGCTGAATCTGCACAACTGGCTAAGAAAAGTTGTAGTTTCCTTGTTAATTTCTCGCTGTTTAAAATAACAAATACCCACTAAGTAATTTAGATTTATGCAGATTACATACTGAATTCTTAAAATAATTACACAACGCTCCACTGTGGACAGTTTTTCAAAAAAAGATGATGCCTATAAAGAATTATATATAGCCGCTTGACCATACACCATTTATATTATATAAATGCACTATATATTTACAAGTCTATTTTGATTTAGGAATTGCATGAATGAAAATGGTCACCTGTTATTTAATAAATATGATGCCATGCATGCTAGGCTTTAAAGAAAAAAAAAAATTGCAGATCAAAACAGTGACTTAAAATGAACATTTCAAAGATCCTTCTTTTAACATCCAGAAAAAAGATAATTGTCTCCTCTTCTTCACTACAAGTAAAGCAACTAGATTTGTTCCCTGAACACAACCTAGTAGCCAAGGTGCCAACAACAGTCAGCACTATACACAACTAAAGCATTTTGAGGCCAGTTTAACTTCCCTTTGCACATTTCCCATAACATTTTAATTATTCCATACATTATACACACATGTAATAAACAATTGAGCATGCTTTTGTCATATAAAGAGGAGTGTTAGTTTATGTCCTTGAATAAACTGGGAAAAATACAGTGCTTCCTTATTATTGATTGATCTTCATTACCTGGGCCTTAAAGACTGACACAGTTTCCAATTCTTGTTCTTGCTTAAAAATATGCTGCTTCATTTCATCAATTTTTAGCTGCTTTGCAGCTAGGGCTTCCTCTGCATTACAAATTCTGGCAACAAGTTCATTTTCTTCTTCCTGAAATAAGTTTGAAGCAATATAAACATTATATATTGTTAAGATATTAATAATAAGGAAATGCACAGTGCAAAAGCCTATAATTTCCTGCTTTTAATAATAGCCTGCTTTAATCAAAGCACATTTGACAATGATTAGAATGATTTTTTTCCCTTTTTAAATATTGATTAATTAGCTGGCAATGAGATTTACCAGTTTTTTTCTCTTCAGGTACTGAACTGGGATTTCTTTGTTTTAATAGTCCCTTGTGATTTAATGATGTCAGTTATAAAAACCCGATTTGTGTGTTTAATTATTCCTCTGTGTTGTTAATGCTACGTACAGTGCATCCGGAAAGTATTCACAGCGCATCATTTTTTCCACATTTTGTTATGTTACAGCCTTATTCCAAAATGGATTACATTCATTTTTTTCCTCAGAATTCCACACACAACACCCCATAATGACAACGTGAAAAAAGTTTACTTGAGGTTTTTGCAAATTTATTAAAAATAAAAAAATTCACAGCCTTTGCCATGAAGCTCAAAATTGAGCTCCGGTGCATCCTGTTTCCCCTGATCATCCTTGAGATGTTTCTGCAGCTTAATTGCAGTCCACCTGTGGTAAATTCAGTTGATTGGACATGATTTGGAAAGGCACACACCTGTCTATATAAGGTCCCACATTTGACAGTTCATGTCAGAGCACAAACCAAGCATGAAGTCAAAGGAATTGTCTGTAGACCTCCGAGACAGGATTGTCTCGAGGCACAAATCTGGGGAAGGTTACAGAAAAATTTCTGCTGCTTTGAAGGTCCCAATGAGCACAATAGGATAGGTGTGCCAAGCTTGTGGCATCGTATTCAAAAAGACTTGAGGCTGTAATTGCTGCCAAAGGTGCATCGACAAAGTATTGAGCAAAGGCTGTGAATACTTATGTACATGTGATTTCTCAGTTTTTTTATTTTTAATAAATTTGCAAAAACCTCAAGTAAACTTTTTTCACGTTGTCATTATGGGGTGTTGTGTGTAGAATTCTGAGGAAAAAAATGAATTTAATCCATTTTGGAATAAGGCTATAACATAACAAAATGTGCAAAAAGTGATGCGCTGTGAATACTTTCCGGATGCACTGTATGCTCTGCATTTTCCTACATGCCCACACCGCACCCAGTGTTGCTCTGAGAGATAAATCTAATACAGGACTAACTCATTAAATAAAATGGGTTGATGGAAGGTTTTGCCCAAAAAAAAAACAGTATTCCCAAAGTTGTGTATCCACTGTGAAATTCAAGAAGTTATTTTACCCCCCCCCTCCTCCACTTTACCTGTCTTGCTTTCATTCCCTCCACCATTTTCTTATTTTCATTATAATCTTCAAAAAGCTTCTTGTATGCCTCTTGTAACTGGGCAAGCTTTCTCCTGCTCAAAACAAGTAATTTTTTTTTATTAACATACACTAGGTGCAATTTCAGAAGCTTTTAAATAAAAAAATAAAAAAAAAACCTACACTATGAGCACATCTGTCAAAAAATCAGTGCCCAAACTTAATTAGCAAGTGTCTCAGCATAGGAAAATAGTCGTAACTGGTTCAAAAATCTCAGAATGATGCAAATTTGGTCCTTCTCTTAGAAATAGTACTCTTACTTTATCAGTTTTCCCAATTTAGGAAACTACTCCTAACTTCACTAGATTTAGGAGAGCTCATGAGCTGCCCTAATTTGCTAGGAGCTACAGTCATGTGGTGGCTACATCTACGTGAAGAAGCCATACACTCTTGGGAACATTGTTTTTTGCCCATGGAAAAAATGCAGCTTTGCAACAGTAATGATTTGTGTATGTCACAACCAACCATTTCTCCAATTTTTGCACCAAACACTGAACGCCCTTACAACTCATGAGGTAATACGCAGATTTACGTATATATTTCCCCATCAGTCCACATGAGGTAATCTTAAAGCAGGCTGCATTCATGCAGATTGCAAGTGTTTATGCATTTGTTCAAGTGGTAGATGGCACACACATAAATATTATTGCCCCAAGTGTTTAATAACATGCATAAATTAATCTTAATCGAAATCACAGAATCACCAACACAGGTGGCCATGGATGTAAACTGCATTGCAGTAGCCAGCATATTACCTTAAAAATAAGCAGGGCTGGATGGGTGATTGACAGTGAAATGTCACACAGGTATGCCGACCTTTACATTCCCTGCACCCCTAGAATATTCACATTACACAGTGTGAAGGTTGACAAAAGCAGACAGGGCCTCCTGAGTCATTACATAAATACGGTCTTGCAAAAGATAACTAGGGAATTACAGAAAGAAATATGGCACTCGACTTTGGAAGACTACCAGCAGCACTGGAAGAGGAAATGCAACTTCAGAAAACGTGCAAAAATTTTACTTCATGAGATTCACATGAACTTTTTATTTAAATGTAGTACATTTTAAACCATTATCTTTTTGGTGATGTCTTAGCGTTGGCATCAAAAACTACGAAATGTTACGATTCCCAAAGAAACTACAAAATGCCTTTGCGAGTGCTATTTTACAGCTAGGGGTGCTGTAAAATCGTAATACCATTCATTCACAAACACGAACTCCTACATGTCTCTGGCAGTGGATGTAGGATGCTTCATAACTACTTCTCGGGTCTTACTCCTAGGAATTGCATACAGTCCGACTAGGATAAGACTTTGTCCTACCCCAGAGCAATTGTGAGACACTTGGTAAATACTGGCACAGAATTTAAAAATGCAGCTCTGTCACATCAGGAAAAAAAAATGAAATGCATTTAGTCAAGTGTATTGTTAATATTGCTCTAAATTATAAAAAGCAATACTTACACAATGCCTGGAAAAACTGCATATTCGATTTTATTTATTTTTGTAAACAGATTTATATTGTACTACCATAAACTGAAATGTATAACAAAATAAGCATGTTGCTTTGTAACTGAAAAATACACTTTTACTTGTAGCACAACATAGGCTTGTATAAGGAGAATGAGACTAAAATTTACAGCTTCACCCATACATAGTGTATATTTCTGCAAGGTTGCAAAGCACCTGGGCCTATCTGAACACTATATGCTACAAGACAGAATCCCACCCTGAATCTGAAGCTAGTCCATCATAGGGTAGACACACACACCACCTCCTATTAAAGTCAGTTGACACACAATGGAAAATGCTAAATAAACGTGGCAAAAAATTATTCAATTTCTGCAGCAGCTGTGCAGATCACAACCGGACATTGACTGCAGAACATGGCTGTATAACTAGTACTTCATATAGCAGGGGAAAACATTTTCTTTGGAAAAGTGCTAGCAGAAAAACTTTGTTAGAAGAAGAAAAAGTAGCTATTTCCTACTATTAAATGCATGATACAAAATGGACAGACTCACTTGTCTTCCTCGGTTTTCGTCTGCCCCATTTTATTTATAGATTGTAGGCTATCCAATTGCAGCTTCAACTTTTCATTCTCATGCAAGATTTGCTGTTTATCACCTAATTGTACTTGTAATGTCGAAAGATTCTGCTCCAAACTGAGACATCTGTGGATAAATTGCAATCGATTTTCAGTTCTTAAAGTCAAAATTCAATAGAGCTTGATTAATTTTTTTCTACTCACTTATTCACTTCAGGGTTCTAGGAAATTACAGTCTATGAAGGCAGCATTAAGAGAAAGTCAACCAAGACCAAACCCTGACTAGGATACCAGATTGTCACAATGCACACTCAAACTGGCTCAGCTTAGAGTCACTAATTGCACTAGCACACAATGTACATCTTTAGGATGGGGGGGGGGGGGAACTGGAACATTTGAAGAAAAACCCATGCAGAAATGAGAAAAAAAAATGCAAGGATTCAAACCCAGTCTTGAGTTGTGGGGCATCAGAACCAATCTCTGTAGCATCCTCCAATATAGAATTCACATTGTATTAACATGAATTGTGGATACTATTATTATATTAAGTCATAAATATAAATCAGTCAGTCAGTCATTATCCAACCTGCTATATCCTAACACAGGGTCACGGGGGTCTGCTGGAGCCAATCCCAGCCAGCACAGGGCACAAGGCAGGAACAAACCCCAGGCAGGGCGCCAGCCCACTGCGGTAAATATAAATAGTAACTTTAATATATATGCAGATAACACTGCCCTGCATTCAGATTAAAAGATGTTTCAATTATGCTAATAATTAGCTACTTTGTCACTGGTTCACAGTTTTGTTAAATTTATTTTTATGTGTTTATTATATTCAGAAAAAGAAAAAAAAAAAGTAATGCTACCAAAAGTCAAAAGACAATAATAACAATTGACATCTAACTTGTTTGGCTGCATTCCTACACAATTTGGGCGTCATCTTTTACCTGTTCTACACAAAGACCAGCATTCTTTATCTTTGAAATATTGCACAGCTATGGTCATTATATCTATTTGTATTAATTTGAAATAACACAACCTAGCAGCTTCAAACATGTTATAACTAGAAATGATTATGCCATAACTCCAGTTCTTTAATGATACATACAAGATTTAAGAAGTCTTTAAAATCCTTCTTTTTAAATTGTGAAGGGTATTGAGTTCTGTAATTAAAATAGTCAATTCTTATTTTTCAGTGGACACTGTTAAACCGACATCCAGTTCTTAAAATTTTCTACATAAATTAAACTATTGTAGCAGGCAGGACCTTTAGTAATGGACAGCACCAAAAAGCAAAAACAAAGCTAAGAAAGGTTTCTTCTGTCTCAACATTTAAATCAAGCTTTCAGGGTCATTTTTGCATAGCACGGTGACTAGCCTTCACTAGGAACTCCACTCCTTACTTATCTTAGTACCCTGCTTGAGTGAGACCAAACAGCTAAGCCTACAGGGTCTAAATTTGTAAGTAGGTTGTAAGTGAGGACAGGTATATCATAAAGTCATGTGAATTAAAAAAAACAAAAAAAAAAACCAAAAACACACACAACACATATGTAAGTCATGAATTTGATCTTCATTTAAACAGTATCTATAGATAAAAGGTGACAAATATCATGCCACATTTACATTTTGTAGTCCATTGTACAATTTTAAATAAACAAATGTAAATTTTGCATATGGAAAAAGTAAGTTCACCCCTATATACTGTATCACTACTTCAAATATATAAAATTAGAATCTGGTGCAGATAATTAGAACATCATTAGAGAGAACTATGAAGAAAGCAGCCTTTTTTAAACCTCAGACATTTAGTCTGGTTTGCTCTTTGTTATCAAAGTGTATGTTATCACCATGCACAGACTGAAATGCTTTCAGAAAGGAGGCTATAGATGCTCATTTTAAATCCCTTCCCAGACATCTATTTCCAAATAATTGTGAAGCAAACATTCCACTGTGGGAAAGATCATCTACAAGAGGAGGAGATTTCAAACAGTTGCAAACTTATTCAGACCAGGCTGCTCCCTGTAAGTTCAACCCAAAAGCAGTACACAAGATGCTGAAAAAAGTCTCCCACGAACTGCAAAATTACATTACGGGGCCCACAGCTAGCTCTTGTCACTGCTGATATCAAAAGTACAAAAGTCTACCATTAGAAAGTGGCTGTATCTACATGGATTATGTGCCAGGAGGACATTTTCTGCAGTCCATAGAAGAAAATCAGGGCAAGATTAAGGAACACATATGCCAAAACCTGGACTTCTGGAACAATACACTATGGAAAGATAAGGCAAAGAGAGAGTTATTTGGCCACAGTACCACAAGATGCATTTCCTGAAAACCAAAATCAGTATTTGACTAGAAGAACCTGATACCAATTGTAAAGCACAGTGGTGAAAATGTTATGGTTTGGGGCTGTTTTGCAGCATCAGGGTCTGTGTGGCTAACCATCACAGAATCCACTATAAATTTTTCATTGTACCACAGGGTGTTTGAGGATAATGTAAGACCATCTGTCAGAAGATTGAACCTGAGGCAAAGGTAAACATTACAACATGGCAATAACCATAAACAGAAAAATAGCTCCACCAAAAAAAAAAAAAAAATGGCTGGAAGGAAAGACAAATTACTGGTTTACTGATTACTGGTTTTCAGCTTGCCCCATACATAGGTTTTTGCATCTTTTGGTCATTTTCATTTCTTGAACCTGCCTCTCTTAGGCAGAGCAGATATGTCAAAATATGTAGTAGTAGTCGTAGTAGTAGTAGTAGTAGAGGAACAAGAAGAAAAAAAACATTTCAATAAACATGATTGCATATCCATCAGTTTCCTCAACAGTTGAGAAGTTACACTATAGAAACTGCATTGGGCAATGCTATTGGTATGCTTAACTAAACTTTCATTCCATTCCAGTTTGGTTTGGTTTTACAACATATTTACTGTACTGTCAAAGTAGGATCCCACAATATCACAAAAAGTGTAATTTACATGCAAGTTGTTGTATGGACCATTTAAAACATTTTTTTTTTTTTTTAAACTTATGCTTACTGTGGTCCAGCGTTGATCACCATAGACCAAAATTCTATCAAACTCTTATCTCTGTTCTCCATGAAAACACGAGATTAAAATTTTTCTTGGTCATCCCTACAAAACACATAGCGTAACAGAACATTATTCCTTCAAGTGTTTCAATTTGTCACTATTGTCACCTTGTATATACAGTACCTATTCTGCATTTAGGGTTGAAAGACAAAATGCTTCTTTGCCAGCTTGCCAGTTACAGCTGACCATATAAAATTTGTGCTCCTATATGACATTTCTCAATGCAATTTACACTGTATAACTACAATTTTTAATGCATGACTTAAATGCATCTACTCACAATTACAAAATGTTAGTAACTCAGTATTTATCTCCATTTTTTTCATTTTCTTTTGTGAATGTTTGTTGTGTAAATCACACTACTTGAGTTTACTATTTTACATTTTTCAAGACAAAAATCTTATTACTAATATTACTCATTTCATATTCTTAATAGAATTTATTTTTCACAAATAAGACAGTCTCACTAATAATTAATGTTTTCAAAAAGCAAAATAAACACTAATTAAACATACAAATCCGTAAAACATCTATATATTCCCACATCACTCAATTGCTTACTTCTCTTGCAAAGTCTTCTTCATTTTTTCAGCCTCATCCACTTTACTCTGTGTCTGTTGCAATTCTTCAAATAAAGATTTTACTTGGGACTTCAAATTATCAACTTCATAAGAAGTCTATAAAAATTAAGAAATGTTGCCTTAGTCAATAGTATTTAAAAATTTTATGTGAAACTTTCTGTGGTAGACAACATAGCTTGAATAGAAAAAAATACATATTATTACATTAATAACTCAGATTAAGTGAATTTTATTTACGGCTTTAGTGTGAACCGAAGTGTAGCTCTTTGTAGCTTTAATACCTTAGCTATTGGGCCCAAGATTTAAAAAAAAAATTCAGAATTTTAAAAGGACACAATGAAAATGTTAGATTCTTCTTCTCTTGTGATCTCTAAGAATACTTTAAATCAGAGAAGTAATTTTTTTTACCTATTCCCTTCCTTTCTCTTTGTTCGAAAACAATTTGAGAATAAGTGATGTAATACCACTTTGTGAGAGAGAGAGAGAGAGAGAGAGAGAGAGAGAGAGAGAGAGAGAGAGAGAGAGAGAGAGAGAGATATGCACATAGACGACATTGTCAAAGGCAAAGGTGCAGTGGTCCACCTGTGAGCAACAATCAATGTCAATTTACACTTAATGTAAATTCCACGTTACAATTATCCACATTACAATTAACATGTTTGACTCCATGTATTAATGTGAGAAAACACTAACATTTCAGTCAGTGATCCACAGTAATACTGAGGGTCTTGAATACAATGCAACAGAAGGCAAATAGAGAGACAAGACTGTTGCAGCAGAAGCAGGGTGTAATACCACGTGGAATTAAAAGGTTGCCTTTTCCAAGATTCAGCTCCCTAGGCATGACATCAAGGTGGATTTCAAAAACTCACTTCCAGTACCTACGGCTGGGAGAAGTGACTGTTACAAGTTAACAGGACAAAAGCAGAAAGGAATGACACAAAATTAAATGCTACTAACCACCAAGAAAGTCACATGCAACACTGTAGTGGTGATCATTTTAGAGCAGTTCCTTGAAGCCCCATTTGTGGGTTTACACAGAAATTGGCTAGAGGTATGACTGTTATAAATATGCCCAAGTGATAGAAGACTAAACTGAAAATGATGTAGCAGCACAGTTACTCATCTCTTTGCTTGTAGATTATTCTCAAAAATGATGTATAACTGCCTAATAAATCAAAAACGAAACTGCACTGATCAATGGGTAGAGTAAGTGCTACTACAACAGCTTAAAATGGGGTTAAACACTGGAATCAACACTAATGATTAACTTTTACTGTGACAGTGTTGTACCAGATTACAAAATATGAGTACAGCCTGATCAAAGGTTAGACAGGGTGAACTATATGCCTCCAGCTTTGATGACCTACTTTTATGGTCTGTTCTAGAACATTTTTTGGAATAACTTATTCAGGAGGTCAGGCATCCCGTGGAAATATCTAAGAGGATCCAAAATGAAATGCCAAAAACAGTTCAGAGAACAATGAAGCTTGGGAAGTTGGGGGCATGAGTGAGTGAGTTTAAGAGGATAAGAGATGAAGTAGGGGGGGGGAAAAAAGTCTCTGTTGCAAAGCCAGGTGGAGCACTAGTATCTGTCCTATTAAAAGTTCTCAGTCGATAGACAAGTGGGAAAGATCAAACAAATATTTGGAAATTGAAAAGGATCTGGATTTTAATAAAACAAGTAAGTGCTGAACTGTCAGTTCAGTGCATCATCTCAATTTTCAGTCTCTGTGCTCATTACAGTGTTAAAGTGATGCAAGCAGAGTCCAATGTGAACACCATACATTATTCAAATGTTTTCTTTAAAAAGTGTTTGATCTCTTGTATAATTTTAAAAGTAAACAGTCATCCATCAGTGAAGTTTCAATTTTCAATAATCAAAGAACCTTTTATTTTTACACAATGTAAAACAAACTTCAGTGTTCCAAGTGTAATGAGAATAGATAAAATAAAGACTAACTGGAAAACATGAGACTGCAAATGGGAAGAAAAGAGGAAAACATCTGATAAATGGAGCCTGCAGCAAATGTTAGTTATCTACTTACCATTTCATCCTTCTTATCAGCTCCTCTACATGTTTCTATTGTTTGTGTGGCTATTTCAGTTATTAACACTTCAGTCTGAGTTTCATCTTCAACAGCAGCCCCTTTTTTAATTTCTATCTCTGTCAATCTAATAAAACAGGAATACAGTTTGGTCACTCAAGTGTAAAAACAAAAAAATGCTAAAAAGGTTTTTGTATCGCCGACATATTTAGTATTTACGTAACAAACTGAAATGAACATGGATTTTACTACAAAGAAAAAAATTCTATTGTCTCTTCCCAAAAACAAAGGCATTGCTTTTACGGGTCAAAGTTCAGATCAGTGGTGAAGACTGCACTTAAAACTTCAAGCAGTCGACTGTGGTACAGTTTTGATAAATTAACTTAGTACTGTTACACTTACCTAAAAGTGCACACAGGAATTGGAATTAGAACTGTGGAAAAACTAAGCTAACAGAAGCTGATCTGAACTTTTGATTTTTTCTGTAAAGACTGCTTACATATTTTGCAAATATATTAAAATTGAATTAAGACAGATAGTATTCTTTATGCTTTATTACTGTGAAGTTATCAGTAATTTATTTGCACTATACCTCTCTTTAGCAGCTTGAAGCTGAAGATGAAGTTTTTCAACTTTCTGACTTTCACTTCGCAAGGACTGAAGCAGCTGGCAAACAGTTAATTCTTCTGAATCCAAAGTAGTATTGGTATCCTCACTGTATTTATTCCTGCTTAAACACATAAAATATAAATGAGGCAAGATTTTGGAAAAAGAAAATACAAAGAATGTGAATTTCAAACAATTCAATATTTTAACAAAAATCATTAATGTTTACATTTTTGGAGCCTGCTTAAAAACCCACTGCCTCATTATGACAACACAGGGACCAATGCAAGAAACAACTTTGAACTGGGCACCAGAATATCACAGGACCCAGTGTCAAATTACCACATGGGCTGGTAACTTGAAGGATTCCAGTTTGAATCCCAGGAGTAACAGAAGGAATGCTATTCCATTGGGCTGTTGAGCAAGGACCTTAATCTCCAATTGCTCCATAGCTGCTGTACAAATAGCTGACCATGTACTCTGACCCCAAAACACTCTGGAGAGTAAGTTGGGTATGCAAAAAATGATAAATTCCTTATTCAAGAAATTGTACATGGCAATCCATCTTACTAACCGAAGGTTGTAAACCGGATATGGACGCAGGGCGCTGGGCACATCGAGGCGCACGCGCACTGCTGCAATGCACAGAAAACACAGAAATGAGAAGGTTGTAAACCGGATGTCACGCGCACTGCCACGAGCCCACCACCTGTAAACTACACTTGCTCTAATCCACTGTGCCAGTAATGTAGATCACATAACGGTCATTCAGTTTGGCGCCCGCCCCAGAGTCCACAGTCAAACGCAGCGGCGTCCAAAAACGCTGTGGCGCCTGCCGTGCGCGCCTACAACGCGCTTGCGAAAGGAGTCACGGCTCAAACTAAAGAAAACACAGAAACGAGACTACGACCTGTGAACTACACCTGAGGTAAAGCGTGCACGCCAGATTGTACAGCCGCCCGGACGCGACCGCACACACCACCGCATATACACTCCATGATATGTCTTCACGCAGCGGCTTCCCACCGAGGCGCGTATTGCACTGTGGCGCTTGCCCCACAGTCAGACGCAGCGGCTTCCCAGAGTCAGTAGGTGGCCCCAAACAACACAACCTGTTCAAGCAGTCGGTGTCAGCGAAGGCAACAGACTCGCGTCTCCACAAAACGAAACCGCTTTAGTACAGATATGCTTATTGGATTAAATGACATTTCCCGAGACGCACCCGCCCTCCATGATATGTCATCCATCCACATATCGGATGGAACAGAAACTGATTGCCATTCTAGGATTTCCGATTCGCTAGCGAATCGCGGGCTTACTTGTGAAAAGACTAAAAATCACTTTAAAAAGTAGGGAAATACAGCCAAACCAGTTAAATGACGAGTTACGCACTTAAGAATTTCACTGTGCCATTATTATAATGTTTGTTGACATAAGAAACATACTAAACGTCAAAAGTGATGAATACTACACCTTTTAAGAGGGCAAGTGCTGCATTTTTCCACTGAAGAATATTTTTAAAAAGTTTACATAGGCTACCTATCGTCACTGCTCAGGACTTGAAGCCAATGCAATCACTGGTTTTTTTTTTTTTTTTTTTTAGTTAAGTTATTGACAAGTGTGATTCACTTCCTGCCTACATAAAGCTATAAATAGAATGCTCTGCAGCCTATTAATAACCTAATGGTTTGAAAAAACTTGCTTGTTTGGTTCTGCTTGACGACTATGAAAATGATCACATAGGAAGGAAACAAGCTTTTCGGAACTGGCAGGATTTTTTTTTTTTTTTTTCGCCCATAACGACTTGCTAATGACGTAGTTTATCTAGGGTTTTACAACAAACGGATTTCTGGCAACAGGCACCTATCAGAAGTATCTGGCCAACAGGTCAGGAATATCTCAGCCAGCTTTGGTTCCATCATGGCTGCTGTGCTAGAAGCCATAAACCAACAGATGAGGCACTACATTAAATTCTGCCTTGGACTTGTGTGCCAAGACATAATAACTTTCAGACAGTGGGGAGGGGGGGTCCCCCTTGAGGTTTAGTCATGCTGCATTGTATTTGCCGGTACACTAAGAAACTCTACCTGTACACAACAAAAACAGTCTACTTCACTCATTAAATAAGGGCACCTGTCAAGAATGAAGCTGCTTTTGCTAACTATAACCAGTGACATTCCATTAACATATCTTGATATCACAGATGGCATTTAATACTGACATACATCACAGCTCAGTGGTCTAGGTCAATCCATGATTCACTTATTTTAAGGCAAAGTAGCATTTGCAGATGGCTTGCTGATTGATGGTGCTGTATGTAATTGTAGGATGCAATAGGTGGAAAGCTGCTTTTCTAGCCAAAGAAGGTCCACAGTCTCATGACTGTATATGTAAGAGGTTAATTAGCATAGAACATATACGGTTGCTTCAGGGTGGCAACCGGATGGGGCTCGAGATGCATTCACATATGTACATTTCTATACCCATTTTCCCTCCTGATTTTCAACATACATGTACTTTGATACTCTATTTGACACAAAGATTTATAGAGACAACCCCAGGGGCCATGTATAAACAGTGTGTATGCACAAAAATGTTGCGTACCCCCGTTTCCACACTCACATTGCGATGTATAAAATCTAAACTTGGTGTAAAGCAATACACATTCTCACACCAGCTGAATCCATTGCGTTTTGGCTCGGTTTTGCAAACTGGCATTGCCCTGCGTCAAAGCAGTGCTACTGCTCCTCTGTGGTTTCCCTTTATTTTTTAGATTCACATCCCTGACAAGGCTTTATCAAATACGCCGAAATTAGCCGTACATTTTTTGATTGTAATCGACCTGTAACAATATAATGGTGCACGGAATGGTCAAACTATTCCAAATACCATAGCTGCATTAGCGTTGTTATTCTCAGTGCACCACTCAGAGTATATTAACCCACTGTATCAGAGTGTGGAATCACAGCTCTACAGCGGCTGATCGGGATACAGCATCTAGCACACGCTGCAGCCTCAGCCATGCGCACAGTCTATTTGAACCTCTCCCATACAGCAAATGCTTCAGAGCCTTTCCTGTAGGGACCTCATGGTTCAAAAACGGTTTCATCCCAAAATCTTTAAATGCACTCAATCAGTCCATCGTGCTCCCGGTAGAACCGTTTGTACTTGTAAGTACAATTAACTCACTGTAAACTTGCACACAAGTTGTAACATTGCATAACCTGAGCCACTTTATGAACCATTTCACTATCCGCACGTACTTACCGTGCATCCGGAAAGTATTCACAGCGCATCACTTTTTCCACATTTTGTTATGTTACAGACTTATTCCAAAATGGATTAAATTCATTTTTTTCCTCAGAATTCTGCACACAACACCCCATAATGACAACATGAAAAAATTTGCAAAAACCTCAAGTAAACTTTATTAAAAAAATAAAAAAAACTGAGAAATCACATGAACATAAGTATTCACAGCCTTTGCTCAATACTTTGTCAATGCACCTTTGGCAGCAATTACAGCCTCAAGTCTTTTTGAATATGATGCCACAAGCTTGGCACACCTATCCTTGGCCAGTTTCACCAGTTCCTCTTTGCAGCACCTCTCAAGCTCCATCAGGTTGGTTGGGAAGCATCGGTGCACAGCCATTTTAAGATCTCCCCAGAGATGTTCAATCGGATTCAAGTCTGGGCTCTGGCTGGGCCACTCAAGGACATTCACAGAGTTGTCCTGAAGCCACTCCTTTGATATCTTAGCTGTGTGCTTAGGGTTGTTGTCCTGCTGAAAGATGAACTGTCGCCCCAGTCTGAGGTCAAGAGTGCTCTGGAGTAGGTTTTCATTCAGGATGTCTCTGTACATTGCTGCAATCATCTTTCCCTTTATCCTGACTAGTCTCCCAGTTCCTGCTGCTGAAAAACATCCCCACAGCATGATGCTGCCACCACCATGCTTCAAGGTAGGGATGGTGCCAGGTTTCCCCCAAATGTGACGCCTGGCATTCACACCAAAGAGTTCAATCTTTGTCTCATCAGACCAGAGAATTTTCTTTCTCATGGTCTGAGAGTCTTTCAGGTGCCTCTTGGCAAACTCCATGTGCCTTTTACTAAGGAGTGGCTTCCGTCTGGCCACTCTACCATACAGGCCTGATTGGTGGACTGCTGCAGAGATGGTTGTCCTTCTGGAAGGTTCTCCTCTCTCCACAGAGGACCTCTGGAGCTCTGACAGAGTGACCATCGGGTTCTTGGTCACCTCCCTGACTATGGCCCTTCTCCCCCGATCGCTCAGTTTAGATGGCCGGCCAGCTCTAGGAAGAGTCGTGGTGGTTTCAAACTTCTTCCACTTACGGATGATGGAGGCCACTGTGCTCATTGGGACCTTCAAAGCAGCAGAAATTTTTCTGTAACCTTCCCCATATTTGTGCCTCGAGATAATCCTGTCTCGGAGGTCTACAGACAATTCCTTTGACTTCATGCTTGGTTTGTGCTCTGACATGAACTGTCAACTGTGGGACCTTATATAGACAGGTGTGTGCCTTTCCAAATCATGTCCAATCAACTGAATTTACCACAGGTGGACTCCAATTAAGCTGCAGAAACATCTCAAGGATGATCAGGGGAAACAGGATGCACCTGAGCTCAATTTTGAGCTTCATGGCAAAGGCTGTGAATACTTATGTACATGTGCTTTCTCAATTTTTTTATTTTTAATAAATTTGCAAAAATCTCAAGTAAACTTTTTTCACGTTGTCATTATGGGGTGTTGTGTGTAGAATTCTGAGAAAAAAAATTAATTTAATCCATTTTGGAATAAGGCTGTAACATAAAATGTGGAAAAAGTGATGCACTGTGAATACTTTCCAGATGCACTGTATGCTTTCATATTGTATATTGTATTATTATTATTACTACTGTTATTTTATCATTTTATAGGAAAATAAATTTTATGGAGGATTTACATATTGAATTTTATTATACCATACAACAACAATAAAGGAATTCAATTTAACTCAATAGAAAAGAGCACGTATTTACATATGATGATGAGTCGATTTAGATTTCCAAGCGCTATATGCAGTAAAGTATGTGTATTACAATATACAGTTAAATTTGTAACTTCATTTAAATAATGTATACTGTTAATTAAATGTGTGGGCACGGTGGCTACTGTGGAGACTACTGCTGCAATAAACTATTTCATCAAGGGTTGCGCATGGCACAGCAAGCATCTTGCAGGAGGCAGGAACAATCTTTGGACAGGGCACCAGTTCGTGCACCACCATCCCCCATGTTTTATACATGCTTTAATTCCTATCATCACAAAAATGATAAAGTATACATCTTAGTATTTAAATTGCTCAAAGAGCTGTAATATCATGAATGTAATGTATTCTGTGTCCTGTCAGCATAAGAGAAAGCCTGTTTAAGAAGCACGTACTGATTCACACACACAGAACACACATAGAAGAACACATACAATATCAAGCATTTAACGTGCTACTTTAGTTATGATGGGATTTGAGAAATAAGTAAATTAAACAATTTTATGATGAAGTTTATGATGTTCTACTTTAATGACAAAATAAACTATGTGATTAAAGTGGAAATTTCAACCTTTTTCCCCCTCCACTGTGTCCTTACTTTGTTTTTCTTTTCTCTGTACCGTAATATACTTCCATATGACACTCAGACATTGGGCTATGACTCGCCTTTTCACGGCGACTGTGACATCTGGCCACTTCTTTTTTTATTTCAGGCACTTTGCGACTTTCTGAACTTGAACTTTCAAGTGTCTCCACCACACTTTTGTTGCTTATACCACTGCTTAAAACAACAAATACTGTAGTATGTTTTTCCTTGCCTCCACTTGGTATTCACTGAAATTCTTCTCTAAATGCTTTTGCTGAACTTAAAGGGGTTTTTATATTGATTTGCATATTCAAAGGGGCATAATACCAGCAGGAGTCAGTGTGGGGTGGCAGGCATGTGCACGTGCACATGCATTACACTTCACACTGACCGTGATTTAGGTAACGAAAGAAAGTGGAAATTGGTGTACACACAGATTTATAGATCTGGATTTTTTTTGTGTGTATGCACATTTCTGTTTTTGTCAGTAGCCATATTTTAGTGTGAATTTTCACACGCAGTTGTACATGAGGCCCCAGGTCTATACAACTTCTATAAACAGATGATTGCTATAATTTTATAGAAATTTTAGAAGATTATATGTGAAATTAATTGAAAGAATGCAAAATATAAAAAAAAATTTAAAAATAACATGTGTAACAAAAGGCATTATATAGGTTCCTGACCCGACACAGATGGACACGGAGGCACATATAAAAAATAAAGACTTTTTTCCTCGCCTGTGGGGCACGTCTTCCCCATACTAACCCACAGGCACAACACAGTCCCAAGTCTATAAGCACCAACAAACCCACCACACACTTTCTCCTTCTATCTCTTCCACCACTACCACTCCTCCTCCAAACTTTGTCCAACTCTGGCCCTCGAGTGGTGGCTGCTGGCCCCTTTTATAGTTCACCCGGAAGTTCTCCAGATGCTTGATTGCCGAGTTCCGGGTGTGGTGAAAACACTGCCCACAAGGGCTCAGGAGTTCCAGCTGCAGCCCCCCCCTGGTGGCGTCTGCGGGACCCAACAGGGCTGCCCCCAACTCCAATTCCCATGGAGCCCTGTGGGAAACAGACACCACTCCAACCCAGGGGGGGCGGCCATCTAGCGTCCAGGGGGAGGTATTGAACCCAAAAAACATCTTTTGCTGAAAAGTGAATACATGGAGCTCCTCTAATTTGTTGGTGAGAGATAAAGTCTTAAAAATGGGGTGTACTTGGCTGATCTTTACAAATTTTTCATTGTTGTTTTATCATTTTGTTATGCTGTAATCCAAATTAAAAACAGCATTCAAAGTTCAGTGCCACTCCCAAATGGTAAGGTATTATGTGGGATCAGCACAATAGGTGTGAATGGTACTAATAGAATAAGGACGAAACTGTACTTAACTAGGAAAATAACTAGCTACAAAAGTTCCAGTTTCTCAATACACACTGGTTCCTAAAAAAGTTCCTGTAGTGGGAAAGCACCTAATGAGATGCAGCCAGCTTTAGCTCAGGGTGTTCTCGTCAGTGCCCAGAAGCTGTGAACATACAGATTATCTGCCTGTTGTTCGTTATTGTTTATTTTTAGAAGGTGTTCACAAAAATGACAAGTTTATATCTTTTATGTGTATGCAAGAGTGTGCATCTCTATAATTGCAAAAAAAGCTGCATTTTTCACAATCAATTTTACAGAGCTGAGCAAAATAGGACTTCTGATGCAATTGGTCATTCCAGCGGTAAAAAGGGGCAAAAGGGTAGCATGTATTTACTATCATCAACAGCATATCTGTTGAATGTCTTCCTTGCCAAAAATGACAGATGGACTGGTTCGACCTTTCAAAAAATACAACACCATGATATCTAACCCTTGGTCTATTTTACTGACACTTAAACTTGTCAGTGATACAAGCCAACTGATGAGCTTACTCTTCACTTTAGCTGAAGTACTGTATTTGTCTGTATGTGAACCAAGAATGGTGCCTGGATACAAAGACATAAAAGGGCAATATGATCATCTTTAAAAAACAAACTACCGGTACATTTTTAGTTTCACACCACACAATATAAAAAAAAACTCCAAAATCGTTAACCGTTAAGAACATTTGCATTTGTTACGTAGATTCTGTAACTTAAATAAAAAAAGTCCCCCACAGTTAGAAGCTCTTATTAACTGCAGGACAATTTAGATGGTCAGAGAATATGCATATTGTCCTTGAAGCTGCTAATACCTGTATTTTCCTACAAACTAATGTAACTTCAGTGCTACATTGCACAGTCATGCTTCCTCATCCTTGTCTTGGGACCTTAGCAATGGCAGTCTGATTAAAAACCATTTAGATGGATGCAACCTGTAAGGTAGGCAACAAAAAAAACCTTGGTGGGGTGTGGGAGAAACAAAGAAGCTTAGCAAGTGTACAGCCAGCCTCTTATCAGTCAGGCAATTGATAATATGATATTCTTAGCCTCCAAATACAAAAAGAAACTAAAAACCATCAAGCCAACTATAAAAACTTCAAAGAAGTGGACCATTCAGACACGTGACAAGATAATGGACTATCTTGGCACCAGAGATGGGAATATAGTTAAAGATGCCTACACCGACCTGAACAAGTGGACGGACAAAAAAAAAAAAAAGAGAATGAGAAAGATGAATAACAAAGTTTAACTTTTTAATGAGCTTACCTAAAAAGAAGAGAATCATTTGGTGCATTGTTAACAGGATTCTTCTCTCCTTCCTGCAGAGTAATTAAAATAAAAATGTAATATTTAAGCACATCAGTCAAAACACAGTTTAAAAAAAGCAAACAATTTAAAGTGATAAGCTAAACTACAAAGACATTTTTCATATACTGAATGAATAACTCTACAGAGTCTAAATAAATAAAAATGCAAGGAAGTTGAACGAGACAGACAATACAATATTAAACAAAAAAAGAGCATTACTCAACACTGAAGAATCAAAATCCATAGTTTGCACAAAAATATAAATAAGCATACACATCTGATTAAACTGCAAGGGATAAAGTGATTTTGTGATTTCAATAAGATTATTGATAGAGCAAGTAAGCTAGAACAGTGAAAAAACAAAGTTTAGAATATTCAAGCTGTCTTGTAGGTTTCTCATAAGGTAAGAAATAAAACGTATTCAAAGATGGATTTAACAGCTTTGTTCAGTTGCACAGTATGAGTATACCCCCGTCTTAATACCGAGTTTACTTTTGTTGCATCTGTTTCAAAGTCAGGAGATGCAAACTCAGAGTTTTGTAGAGCCACAGTGGCTGACGGTCTTCATCCCAGTCACGTTCTTAATTAGAAACCAGTTACGGTTTATTTTACCATTATTATAATTGATTTGGTTTTTTTTCTCCTTAAGCAGCAGCCGCCAAACAAAGAGAAGCAAAATAATCCAACAGTTGAACGGCTATCTCAGGGTTTCAAATAGTCCTGGAAGGACATTATTTTCACTCCAATCAGTCTCCAGTTTTGCAGGTAATTAAACCATTTTATTATATTGCTTCTCAGCTAATTTTATTTTTTCTCAGATCACCCTCCAAATGCTTTGCAGACCACAGCACAGCAATATTTTTCAGACCTTTCCTTTTCCACATATTTTATTTAGTCAGGTATTATATGAAAGACACCTGTACGAATGGGATCCATGTTAGCCTGCTGTAGCGAAGTTATCCAATGACAAAATGTACATCTCATTAATCGTTTGTGTAATTTTTTTTCTTTAACCATCAGCCAATTAAAATGCAAATTTAAAATAAAGGCAACATAGTATTTTCCATTTAACATCAGTAACTGGTTACTAATGGAAAAAGAAGCTGGAACAAAAACCTGCAGCTACTGCAGGAACTCATGTTTGACACCCTGTTATAGATCAATAATTAAAATCTATAATTAGATTATGCACATAATAAAACATGGGTGATTATGCAGTATTAATTATCAAATAGGCCAGTTACTTTCATATGAAACAAAGTTATGAAGAAATATATTTTGTTTCACATATTATACGAGAATACATTTAGGTTAACAGTTGTTTAAAATGGCTTTCAAGTCAAAATCAAGCATATAAGTAACAATAAGCACACAACCATTTCCTGTACCCGAATAAGGACACTGAAGACTACATCCAAAAGCAGACGTCCTCTTACTTACTGCAATTCTTATCTCAACAAATGAATTTTCTGGTGATTGGTTTCCCAGTTTCAGCTGTAGTTCAGAATTCATGGCAACCAGATCAGACTTTTCAGCTTTCAAGCGGTTGATCATAGTTTTGAGTTGCTCAATTTCCAGATGAAGATCTTGAAACAGAATCTAATTTGAGAGTGTAAATATTTCAGAATTTAAAAAAGTATTTATGTTGAAAGTGTACACATGAACATTGACAAGGAATTTTGACTTAAAATTTTTTTGACACTTAATCTCAGAATTTTAATTTGAAATTTAAAAGGTCAATATTTCATTCAATCATGTTGTATTGAATATTCTTGGTATTGTTCTTTGTAACAAAAAACCCTAAGTGCCAATGCTACATGGTAAGCAGACTCATAACAAAACTACTTAAATGTCATAATTGAATTTCAATATAAAAAAAGTTAAAACTGTGTTTTAATTTTTAAAAGGACAAAATTATCTTAAACATACTTAATACTGAAAGCTAACATTGACAATTAGAGATTCAGAAACAGAGTCCTACAGGACTAAAAGCACAGCTGGTGCATTAAATTTACAGCCATGTTAAAAAAAAAAGTAAAATTTAGGTATAGCATAAATAAGTTTAGTACATAAATAGCAATCAACAAAGTAGCCGATACATGTAAGACTATATTCGGTCTGTAGTTAGGTGGCTAAATCCCTCTACAGCAGCAAATGCTGTAAACACACAATTTCATTCATTTTTACAACAGATCAATAGGCTTTTACTTTGCTGTACACAACTATCTGACCTCTCTGCTATACATCTTAAAACAGAATACACATGTATTATCACAAAAGGGTATATAAACACAAGGTGCCAATATACTACACGCTCTAGATCTGTATGGAAATTAGCAACTAAAACAAAAACACACATGATCAATTACCACCTTCAACACGTTTTAATTAAGTGTACTATAACTATAGGAGAGCGAAATGCTGTGCCTGTCCCTTTTAAGGCCACATATTCTCAATTACATGGCCATCTTGTTAATGGCTAAAAGAAAAAACAAAAAGACTAGGGTAGTGGTTTTGGGAATTAATGTCTTTATGCATATATGGAACATATGCTAGTACTCTGAAAAATTTGGCTATATTTAAGAAATAAAACTCGGCAATCATTCGTTGATTAAAAACACAAATCACACAAACAGGGACAAGTGCCCTCCTAGACAAATTCATCACCTTGTATAAACAAGCTATAAACTACCTATAGACTGACCACTGTTTGAGCTACTGGGGTAGTTACTGCAGCTTAGATTGGAATTAGAAATTATGGGAAATCCTGTTTAAGTATTTATTAAATAGTCATGCAGTAAAGTAAATCAAGCTAAAAATAACTTTTTTCAACTAACATGTCTATTTGAGACTCAAATTGTTTTCAAATTCAAAATTTCAAGTCAAATACTAAAAGCCAAAATAAAAATGTCTATAGTTTTTTGGGATTTTTTCCCTTGTGGAAAGAGTTCTCTTTCATACAATACATTTAATGTGTTAGAAAACCTAGAGACTAGAATATTAAACAAAAAAGAGCATTACTCATCCATTTGAGGACCTACCGTATTATAAACTTGCCTTTTACATACAGTATCAGTTTCCATTTGCACATGAATAATAAAAATACTATACATCAGAGGTAAGTCATTTCAAGATTTAAGATGTTTTCAAAAGCATAGTTCATTTGCTTTGTGCCAAATCAGGAGATGATCTGTTACTTTATTGAATCTTCAATTAGCTTGGTTCATTTCACAAAGCAAACTTTCAATCAAACCAAAAGTAGCAATAAACAACCTGTGGACATGTTGTTGACCTTTTTTCATTAGGTAGAAGTGATTTCCCCCAGCCGGAAAAATTATCACAAGGGGTTAAGGAAAGTTGCGCTTGTGCATCTCCGAATTTACTATATACAGGTGCATCTCAATAAATTAGAATATCATTGAAAAGGTAATTTCAGTAATTCAATTCAAAAAGTAAAACTCCTATTATATCGATTCATTACACAAAGAATGATATATTTCAAGCGTTTATTTCTTTTCATTTTGCGGATTATGGCTTATAGCTAATGAAAACCCAATATTCAATATGTCAGAAAATTTGAATATTGTGAAAATGTTCAATATTATAGACTCATGGTGTCACACTCCACTCAGCTAATTAACCCAAAATACCTGCAAAGGTGTCCTGAGCCTTTAAATGGTCTCTCAGTGTAGTTTAGAAGACCACACAAGGAGGGTAAGCCACAAAAGGTCATTGCCAAAGAAGATGGCTGTTCACAGAGTGCTGTATCCAAGCATATTAATGGAAAGTTGAGTGGAAGGAAAAAATGTGGCAGAAAAAGGTGCACAAGCTTCAGGAATAACACAGCCTTGACAGGACTGTGAAGCATAGACCTTTCAAGAATTTGGGGGAGATTCACAAGGAGTGGACTGCGGCTGGAGTCAGTTCTTCAAGAGCCACCACACACAGATGTATCCGGGACATGAGATACAACTGTCACATTCCTTGTGTCAAGCCACTCCTGAACCAGAGACAACATCAGAAGCATCTTACCTGGGCCAAGGAGAAAACCGAACCACTGAGCAACAGTCCAGTCTAAGTCCTCTTTTCAGATGAAAGTAAATTTTGCATTTCATTTGGAAATCAAAGTCCCAGAGTCTGGAGGAAGAGTGGGGAGGCACAGAATCCAAGTTGCTTGAGGTCCATTGTGAAGTTTCCACAATCAGTGATGATTTGGGGAGCTATGTCATCTGCTGGTGTTGGTCCACTGTGTTTTATAAAGTCCAAAGTCAGCACAGACGTCTACCAGGAAATTTTAGAGCATTTCATGGTGACAAACTTTATGAAGATGCCGATTTCATTTTCCAGCAAGACTTGGCACCTGCCTACACTGCCAAAAGTACCAATACCTGGTTTAATGACCGTGGTATCACTGTGCTTGATTGGCCTGCAAACTCACCTGACTTAAAACCACACAGAGAATCTATGGGGTATTGTCAAGAGGAAGATGAGAGACACCAGACCCAAAAATGCAGATAAGCTGAAGGCCACTATCAAAGTATCCTGGCCTTCCAGAACTCCTCAGCCATGCCACAGGCTGATCGCCTTCATGCCACACCGCAATGATGCAGTAAATCATGCAGAAGGAGCCCAGACCAAGTATTGAGTGCGTACATGGACATACTTTGTAGTAGGCCAACATTTCTGTATTAAAAATCATTTTTATTGGTCTTATGTAATATTCTAATTTTCTGAGATAGTGAATTGAATTTTCATTACCTGTAAGCCATAATCAGCAAAATGAAAAGAAATAAAACGCTTCAAATATATCACTCTGTGTAATGAATCTATATAATATAGGAGTTTCCCTGTTTGAATTCCATCCATCCAGCCATCCATTTTCCAACCCGCTGAATCCGAACACAGGGTCACGGGGGTCTGCTGGAGCCAATCCCAGCCAACACAGGGCACAAGGCAGGGACCAATCCCGGGCAGGGTGCCAACCCACCGCAGGACACACACAAACACACCCACACACCATGCATACACTAGGGCCAATTTAGAATCGCCAATCCACCTAACCAGCATGTCTTTGGACTGTGGGAGGAAACCGGAGCGCCCGGAGGAAACCCACGCAGACACGGGGAGAACATGCAAACTCCACGCAGGGAGGACCCGGGAAGCGAACCCGGGTCCCCAGGTCTCCCAACTGCGAGGCAGCAGCGCTACCCACTGCGCCACCGTGCCGCCCCCTGTTTGAATTTAATTACTGAAATAAATTAACTTTTTGAAGATATTCTAATTTATTGAGATGCACCTGTAATTTCAGGGTTTGTTCACCATGTGCAGATCTATGATAATGCTTATTATGTGATAACTTGAAGAGAACATGATTCACATGCAACAGAAAGGACACATTTTATCTAGGCGGCAAGCTCTAGAGCAGGGGTCTCCAACACGTCGCTCGCAAGCTACCAGTAGCTCGCAACCCGTTTCCAAGTAGCTCACCAAAGGGCTAATGAATCCTACATAAATTTGAAAACTTGATTAGTCAAATTAGGGGTGAGCGATCTTTCCAAAAAAATCATCTCACGATCCTTTTAATACAAAATCACGATCCACAATCTGAATTGCAATTTCTTTTCAATGTGACATACACTTAAGAGACTATCCAGACTCAAACTCATCAAGACCTAAGTAACACTTCATCTTAAATATTAAACAAAATTGAATTCAATTGTTCTCTTGTTCGCTAGCTAAGTGGAGTTAAGGAGCACAGCCCGAAGCTGGCAAGTGAGTGAGGAAGGTCCCTCCCCCAGGCCCGTTGCGTGGATCTCGGATTCGCGCAAATAAATCAGTACCGCAAGCGAACTATGATACATAGCAAAATGAGAGAAGTCGCAAAATCAACTGGAATGTTCAAGCAAATTATAGAAAAAAAAAACCCAATCTAAATCCGTTAAGTAGTTCTCTCGTGAAAAGCGGACAGACAGAAAGACATTGGATAATATATTAGTAAACCTTCAAAATAGATAGATAGATAGATAGATAGATAGATAGATACTTTATTAATCCCAATGGGAAATTCACATTCTTCAGCAGCAGCATACTGATACAATAAATAATATTAAATTAAAGAATGATAATAATACAGGTGAAAAAAAAAAACAGACAATAACTTTGTATAATGTTAAATGTTAACGTTTACCCCCCCTGGTGGAATTAAAGAGTCGCATAGTTTGGGGGAGGAACGATCTCCTCAGTCTGTCAGTGGAGCAGGACAGTGACAGCAGTCTGTCGCTGAAGCTGCTCTTCTGTCTGGAGATGACATTATTTAGTGGATGCAGTGGATTCTCCATAATTGATAGGAGCCTGCTGAGCGCCCTTCGCTCTGCCACAGATGTTAAACTGTCCAGCTCCATGCCAACAATAGAGCCTGCCTTCCTCACCAGTTTGTCCAGGCGTGAGGCGTCTTTCCTCTTAATGCTGCCTCCCCAGCACACCACTGCGTAGAAGAGGGCGCTCGCCACAACTGTTTGATAGAACATCTGCAGCATCTTATTGCAGTATTATTAGTATTATCCTGTACTGCTCCTTCGCCGCCCTGAGTTGGACTCGGAGTTCCTTCTGCACGCGCTTGAGCTCATGCTGATCACCGTCTTTAAAAGCCCTTTTCTTCTGATTCAAAAGGCCCTTGATGTCACTTGTAATCCATGGCTTGTTGTTAGCATAGCAGCGTACTGTTCTTACTGGAACTACAATGTCCATACAGAAGTTGATGTAGTCAGTAGTGCAGTCAACAACTTCCTCAATGTTCTCATTATGAGATCCCTGCAGGATATCCCAGTCTGTAGTTCCAAAAAGTTCTCTCAGAGTATTCTCAGCCTCCGGGGTCCACTTCCTGAATGATCGTGTGGTTGTAGGTAGGACTCTAACTTTTGGTTTATAGTGAGGCTGAAGCTGAACCAGGTTATGTGCAGTTAAAGTCTCAACAGCATTCTCAGCATTTCTGGAGCTTAGCTTAGCCAGATAACTATAAGAATCTTCACCAAGCAGCTATGAAAATGTCTGCTTTGTCTGGGTCTACATACCTCTGTGAGTCTGCCTTTTCTGACATGAATGTCATGAAATCAAAGTTCAGAACAAGACTGACAGATGAACATTTAAATGACTCCATAAGAGTGAACCTAAGTAGCTACACTCCACCATACACCTCTCTTGTTAACTCCATGCAGTGTCAGTCATCTCCATCCATCCATTCTCTTCCGCTTATCCGAGGTCACGCTGCAGGGGCAGCAGCTTGAGCAGAGATGCCCAGACTTTCCTCTCCCCAGCCACTTCTTCTAGCTCTTCCGGGGGAATCCCAAGGCGTTCCCAGGCCAGCCGAGAGACATAGTCCCTCCAGCGTGTCCTGGGTCTTCCCCTGGGCCTCCTCCCAGTAAAACGTGCCCGGAACACCTCACCAGGGAGGCGTCCAGGAGGCATCCTGATCAGATGCCCAAGCCACCTCATCCGACTCCTTTCGATGCGGAGGAGCAGCGGCTCTACTCTGAGCCCCTCCCGGATGACTGAGCTTCTCACCCTATCTTTAAGGGAAAGCCCAGACACCCTACGGAGGAAACTCATTTCAGCCGCTTGTATTCGCGATCTCGTTCTTTCGGTCACTACCCATTGCTCATGACCATAGGTGAGGGTAGGAACATAGATCGACTGGTAAATTGAGAGCTTCGCCTTGCGGCTCAGCTCCTTTTTCACCACGATAGACCGATGCAGAGCCCGGATTACTGCGGATGCCGCACTGATCCGCCTGTTGATCCCACACTCCATTCTTCCCTCACTCGTGAACAAGATCCCGAGATACTTGAACTCCTTCACTTGGGGCAGGATCTCGCTACCAACCCTGAGAGGGCACTCCACCCTTTTCCGGCTGAGGACCATGGTCTCCGATTTGGAGGTGCTGATTCCCATCCCAGCCGCTTCACACTCAGCTGCGAACCGATCCAGAGAGAGCTGAAGATCACGGCCTGATGAAGCAAACATGACAACATCATCTGCAAAAAGCTAGTGACCCAATCCTGAGTTCTCCAAACCAGACCCCCTCAACGCCCTGGCTGTGCCTAGATATTCTGTCCATAAAAGCTATGAACAGAATTGGTGACAAAGGGCAGCCCTGGCGGAGTCCAACTCTCACTGGAAACGGTTTCGACTTACTGCCGGCAATGCAGACCAAGCTCTGGCACCGATCGTACAGGGACCGAACAGCCCTTATCAGGGGGTCCGGTACCCCATACTCTCGGAGTACCCCCCCCCCCCCCACAGGATTCCCCGAGTGACACGGTTGAATGCCTTTTCCAAGTCCGCAAAACACATGTAGACTGGTTGGGCAAACTCCCAAGCACCCTCCAAGGGTGTAGAGCTGGTCGACTGTTCCACGACCAGGACGAAAACCACACTGTTCCTCCTGAATCCGAGGCTCGACTATCCGACGGACCCTCCTCTCTAGAACCCCCGAATAGACTTTTCCAGAGAGGCCGAGGAGTGTGATCCCTCTGTAGTTGGAACACACCTTCCGGTCCCCCTTCTTAAAGAGGGGGACCATCACCCCAGTCTGCCAATCCAGAGGCACTGTCCCTGATGTCCATGCGATGTTGCAGAGACGTGTCAACCAAGACAGCCCTACAACATCCAGAGCCTTGAGGAACTCCGGGCGTATCTCATCCACCCCCAGGGCCCTGCCACCAAGGAGTTTTTGGACCACCTCGGTGACCTCAGTCCCAGAGATGGGGGAGCCCACCTCAGAGTCCCCAGGCTCTGCTTCCTCATTGGAAGGCATGTTAGTGGGATTGAGGAGGTCTTCGAAGTACTCCCCCCACCGACCCACAACGTCCCGAGTCGAGGTCAGCAGTGCACCATACCCACCATATACAGTGTTGACACTGCACTGCTTCCCCCTCCTGAGATGCCGCACGGTGGACCAGAATCTCCTCAAAGCCGTCCGAAAGTCGTTCTCCATGGCCTCCCCAAACTCCTCCCACACCCGAGTTTTTGCCTCAGCAACCACCAAAGCCGCATTCCGCTTGGCCTGCCGGTACCTATCAGCTGCCTCCAGAGTCCCACAGGACAAAAAGGTCCTGTAGGACTCCTTCAGCTTGACGGCATCCCTCACCGCCGGTGTCCACCAACGGGTTCGGGGATTGCCGCCACGACGGGCACCGACCACCTTACAGCCACAGCTCCGGTCAGCCGCCTCAATAGAGGCACGGAACATGGCCCATTCGGACTCAATGTCCCCCACCTCCCTCGGGATGTGGTCGAAGTTCTGCCGGAGGTGGGAGTTGACGCTACTCCTGACAGTGGGCTCTACCAGACGTTCCCAGCAGACCCTCACAACACGTTTGGGCCTACCAGGCCTGACCGTCATCCTCCCCCACCATCGAAGCCAACTCACCACCAGGTGGTGATCAGTTGACCGCTCCGCTCCTCTCTTCACCCGAGTGTCCAAGACATGTGGCCGCAAGTCCGACGACACAACCACAAAGTCGATCATCGAACTGAGGCCTAGGGTGTCCTGGTGCCAAGTGCACATATGAACACCCCTATGCTTGAACATGGTGTTCGTTATGAACAATCCATGACGAGCACACAAGTTCGATAACAAAACACCACTCGGGTTCAGATCGGGGGGGCCATTCCTCCCAATCACGCCCTTCCACATCTCACTGTCATTGCCCACATGAGCACTGAAGTCTCCCAGCAGTACGAGGGAGTCCCCAGAAGGTATGCCCTCTAGCACCCCCTCCAGGGACTCCAAAAAGGGTGGGTACTCCGAACTGCTGTTCGGTGCATACGCACAAACAACAGTTAGGATCCGTCCCCCCCCCCCCCCAAAGGTGGAGGGAGGCTACCCTCTCATCCACCGGGGTAAACCCCAATGAACAGGCTCCAAGTCGGGGGGCAATAAGTATACCCACACCCGCTCGGCGCCTCTCACCGGGGGAAACTCCAGAGTGGTAGAGAGTCCAGCCCCTCTCAAGGAGATTGGTTCCAGAGTCCAAGCTGTTCGTCTAGGGGAGTCAGACTATATCTAGCCGGAACCTCTCGACCTCGCGCACTAGCTCAGGCTCCTTCCCCTTCAGAGAGGTGACATTCCACGTCCCAAGAGCCAGCTTCTGTAGCTGAGGATCAGACCGCCAAGGTCCCCGCCTTCGGCCACTACCCAACTCACACTGCACCCGACCTCCTTGTCAGTCATCTCACTAACTAAAAAACACATCACACATGCAACTGGACATGTGAATACTCTTGTGAAGTGAAACAGTGACATGTAACAAAATGACAAATGAATAAGTAATACCTGTGTATTTGTAACTGTATTGGTTTTGTTTTGACAGCATTCATGTTTGAATTTAATAGTGTAAGATACACTAGAAAATGCATACAGACATACAAAATGCACTTGCAGGTGAACTACATATTTTTTGAGATGTTTAAATGCAAAATGTGAGATGTGGACACCAACATTTTGTAAATGTTCAGGCAAAACAAGCGTACAGTATTCAGTTTGCTGGGTTGAAATAAGCTAGGAGAATAAGCGTTAGAAAACATGAGTAGCTCTCAGCCATTTTCATTTTGTAAAAGTAGCTCTCGGGGGAGAAAAAAGGTTGGAGACCCCTGCTCTAGAGAGATCATACAGTGATGTACTTCCATTTTACTTAGAAAGTGAACATATTAGTTGAATTTAATTGCACTGTATGATGTTTCATATTTACTCTATGTAACATGCAGGCAGTGTGGCATTGTGGTTTAAGGCTTTGGACTTCAAGTCCAGAGTCTGTGGGTTCAGTCCTACTACGGACACTGTGTGACCCATTGGCAAGTCACTTTAAAATGTCCCTTGTCACCACTGCTGTTTGCAATCGCCATTGAACCACTGGCGGTTCACTGTCGAAATTCTTATCAGATAAAGGGGATTATCAGAGAAGGACTGGAACAGAAAAGTTCTCTACATGCAGAGGATATTGTTTTATATATATCAGACCCAGAAAACACTGTGCCTGCAGTTCTAACAGCACTAACAGAATTTCAAAAGATATCCGGTCTCAGAATTAATCTGAATAAAAGTATACTCTTTCCAGTGAATTCTCAAGCATATAATATTAGATTGGACACCCTACCTTTTACCATAGCAGATCAGTTTAAATACCTAGGGGTAAATATCACAAGTAAACATAAAGCACTTTATCAACAAAATTTTGTCTGCATGGAAAAAATTAAGCAAGACTTGCATAGATGGTCAACCCTTCAACTCACTCTAGCCGGAAGAATTAACGTTGTTAAGATGAATATCCTTCCTAAACTTTTTTTATTTCAAAACATTCCAATATATCAATAAATCATTTTTTAAGCAATTAGATTCAACAATAACCTCATTCATTTGGAACTCAAAACACCCACGTATCCGAAGAGCGACCCTACAAAGACCTCAGGCAGAAGGTGGCATGGCTTTACCTAATTTTCAGTTTTATTACTGGGCAGCAAATATAGAAGCCATAAAAACCTGGACACAAAAAAAATGAACATACACAGGCTTGGCTCGTAATAGAAGTAAAATCTTGTAGTACTTCTTTATACTCCTATTTATTTATTACAAGTGAATATTCTATTTTATGTATTTTTTTAAGGCTGAATCATGTGCCAGGGTTGATCCTGTTGATTTTATTCTGCCTAATTAAAGACAGCAATGTTAATGAAATTGGACAGTAGTTACTGATGTTTGATTGGTCCCATGTCAGATCACATACATACCTCATTCAAACTGCTTTAAGGATCACTTGGTACTGCACTGAGACCACAGTTTCTAAAGTTAATCAGTCTGGATGTTTTGGTCTGCACTAGCATGAGATTAGCATGTTCGCATCTATCAAAATGAAGCAGACTACAGGGTAAATTCCTCCAGATTTGAAAAAACTGCTTCAAAAGAACTAGGTGTGAAAACGCCTTTAAAAATAAGGAAAATTAAAAACCTTATCAGTTCCAGCATCTTCAAAGGCCTGCAGTTTCTTTCTTAGCTCTTCATTATGTTTGGTCAGACTGCTCACTCTTTCCCTGGCTTCTTGCACATTTTTCTCCAGATATTCTCTGTCCTCCTTTTGCTTCTCCTTCCACAGAGCAAGATTTTCAAATCTTTCTTTCATAGACATATTGGTTTGCTTTAGAGACTCTGCAACAAAGTCATATATTATGAATAATTTAAGTTCTTAGTAGTTATGACTTTCTCAATATTTTCTCAAGTATCATGTATTATGACATTCCCAAACATTAACACACTTGAGTGAAACTCGCATGCAAACAAACAAACAAACAAACAGCTTTACAAAACTACTTAGACCCCTGGAAAGCTTTCTACTCAGATTTGTAGGCAATATAGTTTAAAATCAGAAAATAAGAATAATAAAATACATACTAATCCTCAATAGTAAATACCTTTTAGCTGCAAAACCACCACCTGTGCAAAGAAAATTTCCAGTTTGTCCTAGGATTGTCATTAGGAATTAGACTGGCCTACTCAAGGGCACTCACAAATTTTATTTTTAGAACACTACTATGTAGCTTTAGCCACATGCTTTGGATTTCTGATGTGTGAAAGATTACTTTTTCCCTTTAGCTTATTTTTATTTTTTTGATGGGCAGGAAAGGAAATGGCATCACACAGCAGGTCAAATGTTAAAACAAAATGCTCCACTATATTATTTATTTTATATATATATTATAGAATATAAATGCTTAAACGTTTTGCATTATGACTTAAAACATGGAAAGAAAATAATGCCTTATTTTTCACCTTTAAGATACTTTATTTATATATAAAAATGAAAGATAGTCTGCCACATTGTCTAGAAAACTCCAAACATCTTTTTCCTATCCTATAGGCCTGTATTATATGGTATAAAGCTCATCTTGCTCACTAACATTTTACTGTCTTTGCAAAATCTGAACTGTGAAGTCACTATTGGCCACTCAATGGATCGTTTAATATTCTCTTTAATCAGTTCCTTGTTTTGAGAGATAGAGAGAGGGCCCCTGTACTGATATAGCATGTTGCCACACCTACTACACATTTAACGACCACAATGGGTGACACCTCAGCACCACACTAGTTCGAATGAAACGGAATAGTGTGAGGTTTTTTTTTTTTAATAAATACATTGGCTGGAGTGATGACTAATAATTTATAAAAAAAAAATGCAGTATTCACTTATTACTAAATACTAGTAAATAATTGTTTTTTTGTTATGCACCATACAGTACAGAACATACCAATTAAGGATATGTTAGAAAATTGCTTTTGGATTGATTTTGTTCCCACTTAAAATGTCCCAGATAATGGGGAAAAAATAAATAAAAAAAATTTAAAAAAAACTTGAGACATTCAGATCAACAGCCCATCTATTTCAATGTTCAATTCTGGGAGATTACTAAAACTAGAGTTTGTCCATTATTATGCATTAAGCCAATAACAATTCTCAAATATGTTTAAAACTTAATTCAGGGTACAAGTGAGCTGTAGACTATCCCAGCAGCATTGACTGCAAAGCAGGAACCAGTTCTGGAAATAGTGTCTGTCTATTGTAGGATCCACTCATTCATTCATACATACATACATACTTTACAAACACACATAATTTGGAATTGCCAATCAACCAGTATGCACTTGTTTGGTGATGTGGGTAGAAAAACAGAGTACCCAGGGGTTAAAAAAAAAAAAAAAAAAAAAAACCCACGCAGGCAGAATATGCAACTCCAGACAGACAACAATTGGGTGCAGTATTTAAACTCAATATGAAGGATATATGAATGCACCACTGTACTGCCCATCCAGCAACATGCTTGTGTAAAACTCAACACTGTACAAAAAGGTACAAGCGTTTGTTTACCTTATGGTCTGCACGATTATTCATATAAAATTACACTTAAATTCAGGCATGAATGACACTTTGTCTTTCAATGGCGAGTAAATGCTAACAGTGCTGGCTGCCCTTTAAAATAAAATCTGCAGAAGTGAACAATATATTTATGAACAAATGCACTTTGGTGGACAGGATATATCTTTAGGCTACAATTACACTGTGTGATTCATAGGTTTTGCATCTATGAATTGATATTGTCAATTTACCTTTGAGATCACTGTTCTCTTTAATAAGCATATTCATATGGTGCAAAGTTTCATCAAGTGTGCCCAAATGGTTGGCAGGAGTAGAGTGACCAATCAATCCATTTTGTGGGGTGGCACAACCATTGGCCATTTCACCATTCCCCAACACCGAGTTAGATGCCATTGTTTTCTTCCAAATATACTGTAAAAGAAAAATTATATAAAATAATAACTATACAATATATTATTTTTTTTAATACAGGGCTAAAATAAAATTCTAAAACATTACTTAACATATACAGATGGTAAGCCGACATGGTCAAGTTAAATGAATTGCTTAGAGACATACGTTAACAACCAAAAACCTTCAGAGTCACGCTGCATTGTACATTGCAAAATGAGTTGAACAGGAATGTGGGGAAATGAAGAATGGGAAACAAGTGAAAAAAGAAAATTGCTGCTTCAGAAAAATAAGGTGGTTATGCTTTGCTTAATTTTTAGTGTCAGTATTAGCAAAGGCTTGGACTCTGAGATTCTTAAAGGAATTAAACAGCTCAGTGGCTGTACTGGCATAGCTTTCCATGAAATTATACTCTTTCAGCCCATATCCATGAATTGGAGGAAATCTAGCAGTTCAGAACAAACCAAGAATAAGATTTTGGTGCAGTAATTATATCTTGAATCATAAGTGCAACTGGCTATTGCATCATTAAAAGGTATCCAAATGCCTTAATGTCACTATATCATCCAGTAGTAACAGTAATTAGTACATGACATTGTAGTATTAGGAAGTGGCCATATGCAGGACCAGCCCCATCATACAGGCCACTAGGCAGTCGTCTAGCAGGGCAAAACATGTGTGGTGGATTTTATAATGGGGTAGTTTGGCAGAATGTAACACCCCATCCATCTATCAAACAAAAGTACCAAGGTGCCAGACCACAAACCTCTTCAATGTTATGAACGTGTATGTTATATAATATATATAGAAAATCCCAAAAAATACTATCCCCTATGTAAGCATGACAATATGCAAGGTTTAGGTGTGACTCTTATGGTTTCACTTAGAAAGGTAAAAATGGTAGAGCTGGCCGTCACCATATGACCCCAGTTCTTACTCCTCTATAACAGCTTCCAGTTAAGTTCTGACATCATTTAAAATTTGCCTTTTAACATATAAAAATCAATGATTCAGCATAACTTACAGCTCCTGGCAATACCTATATGCAGGAGTGTACATTGCAGTCTCAAGATAAATTTAAGCTTTACATTTTAAGCAAACCTACAACTACTGTAGGTGGTAAGGCATAGCACGTATTAGCTATAAGGCATAGAAAAACTGGAATTATCTACTTACCAACTTAGCATGATTTCCACATTTAAATTGTAGCTGAAAATGTATTATTGTAGTACACTGTATGATTCCCTAATTATTAAACTATATTCAAAAAGTTTGTTTACGTAATTATCTTGAGATTTGCCATCATAATTCATTCTGTTGACAAGAATATAAGATGTATTTGATGTATCAATGAATTAACATACCTGTAACAAGCTGTATAATCTTTATTTGTATGCATTATGTAATTAGCCTTTCGTGAAGGGAGAACTGTATTTTATCTGTGAACTTGTTTTAGTGCTCTATGCCTACACTCAGTGAAGAGCACCATATAAAACTAAACTGAACTGAAATAAATGTATTATGGTCTTTTGTGAGCTGTAATCATTTTATCTATGAAACCACCCTGTAGTGGAAACATACTTGATGGTTTCTATTGCTTTTCATGGCAAACTAAGCCATTTCTGTGTGATGGAATCATGTTTGCTTTTAAAATTATTGAACAACACTGTAAGAAATGTGAGAATGTGAAGTTCAGTCCTAGGAAGTAAACACTATATGCCCTGACACACAGTGCACTAGGAGCAAGACTCAGAAGGCAGTTGGTTCATACTAAAATCCATCACTGCTGCTCTGAATTTCAGCTTGTGTCGGCAATGAATTGACTTAAAGAAATAAAACAAATGAGTGTTACAGAGTTACAGCAAAACCTGTGCTTTGTAGAATAAATCTGTTAAAAGAGCCAAATGACACAGAGTGGCAGTAAAGATGGGGTTGCATGAATAGGCCTGCAGAAACAACTGCCTGTTTAAAACAAGGCAAGCAGAGACCGAGATGCAAGTAAATTACAAACAGCATTCTTGACATGATTGTTTGTTTTGTGTTTAATTCTTTTTTGTACAGTACATTGGCGCAACCTCTGTTTTAAATGTGCTTTTATAAATAAATAATCTAATCCAAATAACCTTGACAAGTTTATCAGGAAAAACGCATGGTGACGGTAGTGCAATGTGATTGGTGCTGCACTGAATCAAGCCATTTTATGTGGCCGAATGATCTGCTACTGCACCACACAATCTGGAAAAATAGTAAAAACTGATAACTGAAAGTGGAACGTAAGACAGAAAACATAGCACTTCTGGAAATGCAAACCTGCAATATACTTGCGACAGCCTCTGCATTCCTACAACTAGATAAAGGCTTGGATACACACATTACACTAGAGCGCAGCACCATGGAATAACATTTCCCTTTACGATAAAAAGTGTCGCGTTTTCGCACTACTGTACATCAATCTAAAAACGTTCAAAACAAAGAAGAATACGATCTGTTGAATCCTCCATTTCTTCTCATTATAAAAGTAAAGTTACAGATCACCCCCATGTTACGCTTCACTTACGTATATGGAAAGTTTTGAAAGTGTGTTGATTTTAAATTCATATCCAGATCAACTGTAACCCTTCGTTCCAGGCAGATATCCTCAGTACACTAAACTGATCAGAAGGGTTTAAGATAGATGAGCATACGTTAAATTTAATGTCGGGGTACCTGAAATTCAACGGATTATCTATCCGCCAGATCCCACCTAACAATTAAAACAACTACTTTCCCTAGTCGTGCTTATCTTACTAATTCCTGTACTTTCAAGCTTTCACTTTCGAGTTGCGACGTCAGAAAAGCGGCCGACAATCAACTCTCTTATTTTTCTCGTTTAAAATCGCATCAACTTAACCCGATATACACAAGATGCTATGTTCGTTTAAAAAATGTATAGAGACTTGACACTTCTTACCAAGATCAACTACGAGGAACACCAGTCGCTGCACATACTGCGCACGTAAAATTAATCTTCCTGGAGATAAATAGAACGAACAGTCGTAGGCCTATGACCGTACGTGGCTGCCCGGTCTTCACGAGACTTCTCAGCTAAAGTAAAAATTAGGAAGACAAAGTGAAAATCATCAAACTGTAATTATTTAGTAACTGATACTTGATTTCTAGATCCTCTTAGTACAGCTTGTTAGCCGCCCGAGTCAGCTGATTCCCTTTAACAAGACTAGCCCCTTTATTGGCTGGGGAACCCCCGGTCACACAGGCTAAGAATGGTCAACTGGGTCCTAAAGTCGTACATGTTTCTTGCCTGAGAAAAATCAACGTACCGAACAACAACCTTGCCACCTTGTCTTCTGCGTATATATGAATATGTGTTTGTTCTTTAAACAGTTCCACACCAAAGGTACAATGTCAACAACATTTTGCACACATATTCCTCTTTGTCGGAAGAGACTACTTTGGAACCCATAATTTTGCCCATGGGGTAACTTTTGGGGTTAATTATTTTTACTATAGTGAGATGTAAGGACAGGTGTCTTTTCCTGGATTCTGAACCCTGAAATAAATACAATTAATTTAGTGTCTTTTGCTGCCAAATAGAAGTTAGATAGTTCTGCCTTACCTGCCCGGGGCAAGACCAGGTGCTGCTGCTAGTCTTATATATAAAGCTCAGTGTGTGTTAGTGCATGTGTGTGTTTGTTCTTTATACAGGTCCATGTTCCACACCCTTGGTTTAATCTCTACAAAAGTTGGCACACATATCCTCAGAAAGGCACTCTCCTGTATTCAAGCAAAATGATATGTCACACAAAATTTTTGTCTGTGAAAAATAGTATTTTGTTTTGAATTTAATCAATATTTATTCTTTTTGTTTTGTTAAAACTATGTCTCCCAAGAAAAGGACTACAATTAGCAAAGTGTCTGTCTTCTGCTGCCAATGAGAAGTTACATAGTTCTGCCTTAAAATTACTTACTCTGGGAACATTAGGTAATCTATAAATAAAAGCAGACTACTGCCCTTCTTTTGACATTCTCCATTAGAAACATCCTTCCATGATAATGCTGCAGTGTCCAGAAGATCAGTTTTTAGATCAGATGCTTGTTATTTGCTCCTCACTTTGAACTGTGTTAGGATCTTTACAATATCCATACAGCGATACCAAACCTCCTCTATTCTGTTTCTCTTCTCAATATGTTGATATGGAACTTGGTATCACACATTGTATTTAAAGAAATCTGAGATTTTATCTGGACGTCAGGTTTGTTATACATTTTGTTGTAATGGATTCCCATACTTGTGGTTATAAGATGCAATGATAATGAGAAAATGGGGATAATAAGAACATGTACTAACCCTGTATTCAGTAATTTGAAGTCCCTCAAAGAAGAAGCAATGTTTCCTGGTAGCTCCCCCAGGTGGACCTCAGGAAAACCCAACAGGGCTCTTCTACGGGACTACAATTTCCAACCTGCCCTGCAGGTATTCATATGGTAGTTCCCCCAGTGTGATGCTGCCACCATGCATACTAGGGGAACACATAATCCTGATCCGCAGACAGCTTCTGTTCTTTCTAACAGGCATTCCATCCTGGTAAAGAGTCAGCCTCCATCCTGGCCAGTATGCCATTCCATCTTTGACCTTCCATTATGGCCTCCTGTCATGGTATGGAACTAACACTCATCCCCTTCAAAACGTCAGTCCATCTCTATCCTGCTGTTATGGCCACCCTCTTGGGCAAGGAACCATCATCTGTACAGGTCAGGACGCCCATCCATCCCATGGTACTCGCAATAAGCAAATGCATGCAAACATTAAAGAAAAAAATCTCAGCATCTATAACTGATTGCTTATAACTGATCTTCAGAACACTGTCCCTTTTCTTGTCCTATGGCTGTAGTCCAGGACATACAGTGTTAAAACACAGGGTATAGTGGTGTGGGAATGCCAGTTTTGAAGCCTTACAAGCTTCTGCAAAAGTCTTTGCCTCTGTCTCCTCAAATTTTACACACCACATGTTCATCCTTTACATCACAAAAGGACTGCTGTGGTGCTCTAAAGAAGACTCAGCAGACTGACAAATTCACCACTACAGCCATATTTTCATTCTTTACAACAGACACATGCAGTACATTAGCAACATTATCAGCTGTTCCAAAAGTAAAACATATTTCAGGTATGATATTTCAACTGATAAGAAATTTGCTCCAAATACAAGTCTAAACTGACTGACTATGAAAGTCTATCTGACCTGGACACATTGTGTACTTCTAATAAGCCGCTATAGAGGAGAGTGCTGATGAAGAGAAAGATGCAGAGAGAGAAACAGAAGCACAGCCAGCACAACTATGCAGTGAACACCTCCAGTTTGAAAGGAAGATGTTGCAATGAGAAGTGAAGCAAAACAACACCTTTTATTGACTAACTGAACAGATTACAATATGCAAACATTCTTGGTAGCTCAGGCCACTTCTTCAGGCAAGTTTTAAGAAGGGGCCTGGGAAATATCAAAAGCTTGCATATTGTAATCTGTTCAGTTAATAAATACAACTAGCCAACCCGCATACGCCTCATGATTATGTATTGATGGGTGAACACTTCCTGAAAGACACAGTTGTCCAGATGGGGTGGGTTTGAGGATACGACTGTGAGTGAATGAAAAGATGGAACTCTGGAGAGGGCAACATACAATTGTCCATGACTGAAAACTGGTTTTGGCAGATAAGGGCATATCTTTTTGAAAGTGTGTCCCTGTGCCTTATTAATTGTCATTGTAAAGGTCAATCCAACAGGAAATTGCGTGTAAAAGTAAAAGGCAAATTTGAATCTGATGGGGTCAGGGATTCTTTCTCTCTCTCGCGCGCCTGTGTGTGTGTGTGTCTCTCTCTCTCTCTTGCGCGTGCGCCTGTGTGTGTGTCTCTCTCTTGCACGCGCACCTGTGTGTGTCTCTCTCTCTCGCGCGCACCTGTGTACTGTAAGTGAACGAAACGATGGAACTCTGGAGAGAGCAACATACAATTGTCCGTGACTGAAAACTGGTTTTGGCAGATATAGGCATATCTTTTTGAAAGTTTGTCCCTGCGCCTTATGAATTGTCATTGCAAAGGCTAATCTAACAGGAAATTGTCTGCGTGTAAAAGTAAAAGGCAAATTTGAATCTGATGGTGTCAGGGAAATCTGGGGAATAAGGACAGTTTGTGAGGTAGCCTCTGCGATTGTTGTACACTCTAGTACATTGCGGTGAATGCTGAGAACAGTCAGTCTAGTGCCTTTACAGAGACTTCTTTCTGGCATGAGGTTTCTGAGAAGCATGACGACTGAACCAATTTTAAGTTTGACTTTATGCGGAGGCATGCCAGTGGGAGTAATGGCTGCGGGTCATGGGAATAACGCCGCCGAATCGCCAGTTGGCATCGTTTATGGTCGGAACTACGACGGTATGTGATCTTCTTCGAACCTCCGACTTTCGTTCTTGATTAATGAAAACATTCTTGGCAAATGCTTTCGCTTTTGCGCGAATTGTTGGCCCTGTAGTGCGTGTGCCATGGTCGGCTGCTTAGTGAATAGTTGGTGGGCGGGGCTCGGTCTTGCGTGCATCTTGCTTGCCATGGACTTAGTGATATATATATATATATATATATAGATGTGTCATTTTGCTTCACTTCTCATTGCATCCATAATGGTTAACACAGTACATCACCCTACTACTAAAGGAAGATGTTGAAACTTACTTAAAACAGTTAATTTTAGATGTAAACCCATGACTGCACAGATGGAGAGGGAGTAATTTTATTTAAAAAGAAAATGAAAGTTTTCAAAAGTAAACAAAAGATACACTGTGTTGAAGGAATAAATGCATTACCTCAAAAACCAAACACTTACATGATCAGATTAACAGTATTTTTTCCAAGTAATTTCACAAGCTCTGATTCTGTTGTAGATAAATCAGAATCGGTAGCTGTGGAGTCTTTTGTAATGATTTAGCAATAATAATGTGTCTGCTTGTTCATCTGAAGTATATCATTAAACAAAGATAATAAAAGCTGCAATAATAGACAGAGTTCCATTTGAAACCTGCAGCTGCAGTTCTCTTTTGCTTTGTGACAAATTACAGTCAAGTAGCTCATTAGTTACTATCTCGTATGTTTTAGTCTAATAGCAATCCTTAAGTTAAGAATTAATATTAATTTGTCAGGGCAATTATGTTAAACATAAACTCAAAACATACAAAGTTATAATTATACTTTAACATGACCTCATCTATAGCTTATTAATCGGATGACTCGAAAAATGCCAGTGCACAGTCTTCTGCATGCTAAGTGGTACAAAAATAACTCGGATCCCGACTATGCCCAAATCAAGCTAAATTGTAGCTTTATTCTGTAAAATTTTTCACTTCAGTTGAGCAAAGACCTGGGGCCTCATGTATAACGCCGTGCGTAGAACTCACACTATAACATGGCGTAAGCACAAAAGCGGGATTGTGCGTACGCACAGAAAAATCCAGATGCAGGAATCTGTGCGCACGCATACTTTCACGTTCTTCTACTACATAAATCCCGATTTGCGTGAAAAGTAACGCACGTGCACGCGCCTTCTGTCCCGCCCCAACTCCTCCCAGAATTACGCCTCTTTGAATATGCAAATCAATATAAATAGCCTTCTGTGAAAAGACAATGGGAAAAGCACGGGAGAAAATATAAGAATGTCAGCGAATACCAAGTGGAGGCAAAGGAAAAACGTACTATTTGTTGGTTTAAACAGTGGTATAATCAACAAAAGAAAGCTGATCGAGTGACAGTGTGTCGGAGAAACTCGAAGGCTCAACTTCACAAAGTCGCACAGTGCCCGAAATAAAAAAGAAATCACATATCAAAGTCGCCGTGAAAAAGCGAGTCGTAGCCCACCGTCTGAGTGTCATATGAAAGCTTATTAGGGTACAGACAAAAAAAAAGACACACAGTGGGGAAAAAAGCACGAAATGTCAACTTTAATCTCGAAATTTCCACTTTAATCACGTAGTTTATTTTGCCATTAAAGTAGAACATCTTAAACTTCATCTTAAAATCGTTTAATTTACTAGTTTCTCAAATCCTATTGTAACTAAAGTGGCATGTTAAATGCTTTGTTCTGTATTTGATCTTCTATGTGCTCTATGTGTATGAATCACTACCTGCTTTTTAAACGGGCTTTCTCTTTCTCCGACAGGACACATACTCCATTACATTCTTGATATTACAGCTCTCTGAATAATTAAAATACTGAGATGTATACGTGATATCTTTTTCATGATGATAGGAATGAAAGCATGTTATTAAACATGGGAACACGGTGGCGCAGTGCTTGTTCATGTCTCACGCAAGAGGCTTGCTGCGCCATGCGCAACCTTCAGTTAAATAATTTATCACAGCAGTACTGTCTCTTTCAAACGTACTAACCTCCAATTCCTGTCCTTACTTTTCTTTCTCCAAAAACTCAATCGCCACACAATAAGCTATGTAATAGACGTGAAGCCATCTGTAAGCTTAGAACTTCGATTCTTCAAAACTTTTAAGGAACATTGAAATATCTTAGTAGTACATGTTTAATTATTATATCCGTCTTTCTTTCCAGTGTCGCGTCAGCACCAGCAATAATACAGCGCAAGGCAGGAACAATTACTGAACTAGCTAGCGCTGCGGCACCGTGCCTCACATGTTTAATTATTAACAATACAGATTATTTAAATGAAGTTAAAGTTTTATCTGTATAATATAATCAACATGTTTTGCTGCATTTCGTCTTAGAAATGAATACCGTCATCACATGTAAATACGCGCTTTATAAAGTGGCGCAGGTTGTGCAATATTATAACTGTAGTGCAAGTTTACAGTGAGGTGATTGTACTTATAAGTAAACAATTATATAAGGAGCAGTTGATGGACTGATTTAGTGTTTAGAGTTCTTGGGATGAAACTGTTTCTAAACCGCGAAGTCCGTACAGGGACTAAAGCGTTTGCTGTGGCTCAGGCAGCATCTGCTTCATGCTGTGTACCGATAATTCTCTTTCCAATCAGCTGCTGCTGTGATTTCCCACTCAGATACAGTGATATAAATACTCTGAGTGGTGCAGTGAGAGTAATGTGGAAAAAGATGATCTGCTGTGGCAGCCCTTAACGGGATCAGCTGAAAGAACATGCAGTGAGAGTTACAACGCTAAAGCAGTTATGGTATTTGGAATACTATGGCTATTCCCTGGACCATTATATTGCTACAGGTTAATTACAATCAGATGCATTACACTAATAAACAATATGCAGTTAATTTCAGTGTATTTATAAAGCCACGCCAGGAATGTGGATTTAAGAAAGAAAGAGTGATCACACAGGAACAGTAGCACTGCTTTGACACTGGGTGCCGCCAGTCTGCAAAACCGGGCGGATAAATTGCGTACGCCAAGGAATGAGTTACCGTGGAAATGTGCGTGGCTTTACGCCAAGTTTAGGTTTTATACATCGCGATTTGAGCGTGGAAAGGTTCGTATGCAACATTTCTGTGCGTACGCACCGTTTATACATGAGGCCCCTGGAGTTGATAGAAAAAGAAATACATCCAAGTATTGAGGATAGTAGTTATAAGCAAAAAACAAATATGTGGAATTGAACTGGTTTGTAGAAATTATGAATCATAGCATGCTGTATGACAAGGTCCAGCATATGAGAAAATGTATAAAAAAAGAAGAAAAAGCAATGCTTTTTGAAAGTTTCTGTAAATTCCAAAGAACCACAACCAGGTGGAGGAAATTGAGGTTGAAAATTTTTATATACATTTCTTGAATGGAGGAAACAGTAGAAATACAGAGTTTATACTCTTGCTGGAGATACAAGAGCCCAAGTAAACTTCACACCTACAAAAAGAATTCAGAAAACTACAGCACATGAAGCAAAAGTCAAAGTTACATGATATTCTAAAGTGAAAATACCTGTAAAGTAAAACCTTTATATAAAACTAAAAAATGTCCACTATCATTTGTCATTGTGTTCCAAGTTATTTTGGGATTATGTGCAAGTATAAAAATTGACTTGGTGGAATCACTGTGCTGCAGAACTCCATGGGCTCTGCAATTGGCTGGTAGAGCAGCTTACCACCTGATGCACTGATACACTGCCAACTGTATTCAAGAGTACATGGCAGTGCCGCGCAACTGTGAGCAAATGATCATGTGCGGCATTACAGTGCATCTCCACTGCATTCTGGTGGTCCGGGAAAGATGTAAGGTGCCAGCATCTGAGCAGATAGCCACTATCACTGACATGATTGCTATTACAATGAATAGCACAAGCCATGTGAAAAACTGAGGGTTCAGCCAGTTACCTTACCAACAAGCCAGCCACCATGTACAGTACCATCACGTCTGCTACTTTGCCTCAAAATAAATTAATCAATGGTTGACACAGACCTCTTAGACACAATATTAGTCAGCCACATCTTGGCATCACACATGGCTTGTGTATTAATGGAATGTCACTGTCTACAGTTAACAAAAACATTATTATTATTTGCCATATGAGTTCTTTGATTGTGTTAGGAGAATTTGACACTGCTACAAAATGCCTTTTTATGTTGGCAAAAACATTTATGTTTTATGTATGTGTGATGACACCACATGAAAACTAGATCTAGATGTATGTCACCCGTTGGTTAACTACTTCCAGCACAGTGGGCATGATGGAATGAAGTTTGACTGAGATGTTTCTGAGCTGTCGGCCAGTTCCCTGATAAGTAACAACAGACAGCTGATATAAACTGATATAAACTGATGAAAAAATAAAAAATATTCTTTAGTGCAAATATGAGGCATTGGCTTCTTCAAAAGAAACTAAAATACAGTCTGTACAATTTTGAGGAGTAATATGTTAGTCACATCAATGCACATTATAATAATGGTTCAGTGATATTGTTTGGCTTCATTTCACCACTGGTTTGTCATCATATTCTGTACACATGATTATAGTTGACATAGATGTACACAAGATCCTCTATCAAGGTTTCTTTTATAAATCCTGACATTAGCATGGGAAGTTGCATATGCATATTTGAGCTTCTTTGTGCGTATGCAAGCTTTATAAATGAGATATGTGTAAACTAAAATTCAACACCTGTCATCCTCCTTTCCAGAAAGGTACTATTTGACCGGAAGGAGGAGCAGGACAGAATGGACACCATGAATGTAATTAAGAGAGTTGACAAATCAACTGACTGGATGAGTTCTCTAGTTAGTGTAAAACACACATGTTCACTGCTGATAGCATGTTGTCATCTTAAAGAAGGAGGACATGATGACATTAATCATTACTTTCCTGTGACATATCTGGCTTCATGTACGACTGCTATAAAAAATAGCAGCAGACATGAAGAATAGCAAACCACAAACTTTTGGCATGGTGACATCACAAAAATTTCCATAAGCAAATGTGAAAATGTTTATTAAATATTTTTGTATTCAGTAAGTCCTATTCAGAAATAATGCTGATAATGGAAAGTAATTATATGCATGTTTTTAATAACATTTTATAATACGTGTAGTTAGAAATTCAGACACATTGGCAGGCATCTTCTGGTAGTATGATTCCCACTGTCAGTTATGATGACGATCTTGGTGGACACATTCCTAAAGATGCACAGGAGACAGAAAATGAAGTTCTCTGTTCTACCCTGTTCTACAGGAATCAAGAACCAGCATAGGGAGGTTGACATGTAATAGCCTTTGGGGGGTTATCGCCCCATGTAGTGAGATTTCTCTGTGAAGAAAACATGGTAATGTGCACAATAGACATTATGAAAAATGCCCATGATGATGACAGTAGGTGATTTTTGCATTTTAAGAAAGTCAATATAATTACATAAATAACAGAAATTAAATCCTGGAGGTACAAAAATAAGATTTACAATACTCACAAATGTACCTGAAGGTTGATTTATTCTTGTTTATTCACTTTATTGGTGTGTAGTACATTTTACTAAATACAGGCTCAGTGCATTTACACACATTTTTAGCATTTAGAACCCGAACAGTAAATTATTAAACCACACAAAATGTACATAAATAAACATACACAAATGGGTGCCCACTCATTATAAACATTGGGTGGGGGCACAGAATTATAGGCTAAAACATACATAATAATGTAACAATATCAATAATAATAATAATATAATTCTCATACCATAAAAGATAAAATTAAATAAAATTAAATGATCAATATGGCAACAAGCCCTCTAATTCAGGCTTTTGAATACATAACTAAAGTCTAATTAATTCAAACTATAAGTATCAATCAAATGGGCTCATATTAAAATTTGTGTTAAAGAGCCACAAATATTGTCCTACATTTTTTACCACCACCTATAACCTAAATGATTACACTCTTCACATTCTCTCCTGGCATAGTAAAAAAAAGTTATCTACAGTTGTTCTTCCAGTGGAAAAACTCTAACATCATGCACTGATTTAATGGTGATATAGCGCTGTTTGCATAGGTCGGTAAGGATACAGTTTACAGGAATCATAGGTAAGTGATCAAAATTTTGTTATTATACTTTGATTTCATTGCATTTTTGTGATTATATCAGGCTAGTCTGTTTATTTCAGGAATCTAAATTTAATTTTAAACCTTCATGATTTATGTGGTTGTATGGTAAGATTATGATTGTGTTGTCACCATCATTGTAAAGTGTTGAGTTGCCTTGTTAAATAGAGAGCTACCTGCACCAAAAAAAACACTAATTTGTCTTTTAAATTCTTTTGGGGGTAACTGTATGAAAGATTATCCAGAATGAAATTAATGATTGGCAAAGAGAAGAGACAGAAAGTATTCCCCAATATTAGAACCATGATGTCCTTTAAATATAAAGTGACCATAATAGAACTGGCATAGAAAGTCAATGGAAAAGCAACAAACATGAAAAGGTACAAAGCTAGATCTTTACTGAGGAAAAACGGGTTTTCAACAAAATAACACTAATGTAAAACATTATTGTGTTTTTCTTTCTCTTATGAGGATAAACTAAGTTAATTGTGAAGGTTAATAGTTTATTTACTGGTAAAGTCAAAAAAGAAACAGTTGAGTTTAGACATATAGCTACTAAAGCCTATATAAAAGAAACCCAGGGCCCAATCCTAATTCAATTTCAGCAGCCAATATAAAGGACTTAGCGAGGAAGGGGTGTTACATAAGCAAATGATAGCAATAAAGGATCAGTTAATACATGTGGAAAATCTGTTTCACATACAAGCTGAGAGGCCAGAACTATGAAGAGTTATGAATTTCAATTCATGTACAAAGTTCATAAATCGGCAAGGATGCACACAGACTATCTTTCACTTTTTCTTTGGTGTGGATTACTTTTCATCAAATAATCCAAGTGTGATTGCTGTAAAAAACAAAATAATGCAATTTATTAATAATATAATGATAACAGAAGATGGATATATGCAGGTGTATATACAGAAGTAGAAAAATAAACAAGCATCATCAAAAGTAAATCTAAGTTAGTTTGATTTTCTTTCTTCTATGATTTTATAAAGGGGCACACAAATACGAATTATAATTCCTCTATTTAATTCTTGTCTGAAAAATTACCTAAGGAAACATTACTGTTTAGATATTGGCTGTGAAATACATTTGTAAGATTTATGTTCTGTTAGACAATTAATTTGATTAATCTTTCTCTGATTTGATCTGCAGAGGGTATGGCAGAGCCTCAAACTTCAACTGCAAAAACTCAGTCCCAAATTCAAATTACCATTTTTTTTAAAGAATTATGCCTTACACTAGTTTCAATTCCTAAAGTCAGCAGAACCACAATGCACAATGCATTTTATCTCTTTCTATCCTTCCTTCTTTCTTACACTTTCCTCCACTTCTCCCAAGAAAGCGTTGTCCATCTCCTCCTGACTCCACTTTGCTTGCGTGAGGCATAGGGCTCCTTTTAACCTAGACCCAAGAATACTTTGGGTGTGTCAGCACTGTAATGAGGAAGCACTTCCAGGTCAGGAGGAACCTCCATATGACAGTGAAGCCTCCTTCCAACAGCATTCTCTACAGGCCCTCAAGGATCAAAGCTGCCACCCAATCGTCTGAGGGAATGTACAGCCCTGGGAGGAAGTAATTTCCTGCTTTCCACTATGTTATCCTCCTGACTAGGAAAGGCAATAGGAACCATTCCGAATGGGATGTACTGTACATCCGTTTCCTCCATTCATCCATGACTTCCTGGCCGGGTAAGGAAATACCTTTCATCCCAGCTGGGATGTTAGTCCATCAATTATGCCTGTCACACTGGTTATACACTGAAGTAATAAAAGGCATTTACTCTCATTAGTTTAGTTTTTCTGTTAAATTTTTTCAAAGGGAAATTCTAAGAGCTCAAGATTTTTCCTTCCTGCAGATTATTACATAATGTTACAGTAATACCAGTAACCAGAAATATACTGGTATATACTTCACTAATATGTTTGCTGGTTTACCCTAGTATTACAAGGTTACAAATAACATTAGTCTCAGAAGTAATAGTATAAAGCAGTGATGATTATTGTATCTGCTTCTTTACAACTGAAGGTTGAAGTTTTGTAAAGTCAAAGAGATTTATACTGAACACATGTTCACCACTTGTGGTTGCAGTTATACTGCATTTACTTTCTTTGAGGTTTGGCATGGTGATCTTCCATTACTAGAAAAAAAATCTGCAGAGAGTTAATAATCTGTCTACCCCTTTCTTCAATATGACCGTTGTGTTGCTCTTAATGCTTGTGTATCTCATTCTACATGCTGTATCTGACTGGACTCAGTTTTGCACACATGTCCAACTTTGCTACAGGCTCTCATCTATTTTTATGGTCCAGCACTGGATTTCCCTTTTTGGAATTGAAGTGGAGAGAGACAGAGAGAGAAAGAGAGTAAAAAATGGCTGACCAACCTATCAACAATAAGGAAGCTGTAAAACTATCCAAACGGTGTACTAAAAGTCAGTTTTTAAAGTAGTCTGTCAGCCAGTCAGGATATAAAAGGGACTGAATGACTCAAAATAGTTGAAGTTCACACAATGATGTTAAAAAAAACAGTTAACGCCAGTGATTGTTGTGGCTTGGTTAATATCCTTCACTACTCTAAATAGAAACAGATGTAAGCTTTGAATGCCTTTAGAACCAGGACTGTTGAGAGTCATGCCATTTGCTTCTCTAATCTGCTGATAATTGAAAATGTTTGTCCAATGTGGAAGAAAAATTTTAGGGTAACATTGCATTCATTTTAAAGAAATAGCATAAAGGGATAATAAATGTGGGAAACCAAATAAAGGCCAAGTGAATAACAAAATGTACACTGAAATATAAGAACTGGTTTAGGAAAAATACTGAGATGGTCAGTAAATAAAGAATGTACCAGAAGAAAGGTTAATCTATATTACTAAACCACAGTTTAATTTATGCACGGACGGCGGACGCACCGCATGCGCACTGCGCCTCAGAGTCAAACCCAGCGGCTTCCCAGAGTCAGTAGGTGGCGTCCAAACAACACAACCTGTGAACTAAACCTGCTGAAAGAGCTCAACGATTTGTAATACAAAACCGACCCCGTAGTTCCCAGAGTCAGTGCGTGGCGCCCAAACACCACAACCTGTAAAGTACACCTGCTCTAATCCACTGTGCCAGCAGTCAGTGTGTGTAAGTTGGAGTATGCTTCATAACAGTAAACAACTTCTACCTAACGACACAGAACAACAAAGACGAGACCGCATGGATAAAAACAATACACTGAGGCTCCTACGACGCGCTTCAAAATCGGAGGGAACAGAAAGTGATTGCCATTCTTGGATTTGCGATTCTTTCGAGAATCGCGGGCTTGCTGGTGTAATATACAAAATGTACTGAAGGATGACTAAGAAATCAGCAGATGTCCTATAAACTAGAATGGACAGTTGTTATATGCACAGAAATTGCAAGGGTGGTGGCTCATCTCTAAAGGTATAAGAAGAACCAGAACATAATATAATAGAGTTTTATTTTGTATAAATCATTTGGGTGTAAACCAATGAGCCAACCAGAGTAAAATGTATGCATTGATTGATAGTGTATGTAAATTCAACAGTTTATAAAATGAACCTCTAACCTTTGTTTCCCTGACCATTCTGATCTTACTGTAACAGACTGCTTTTGAAGAATGCTCACTCCAAGACATTTTGCCGAGGAGTCATTAAAAGATACAATGAACAGCTTTTCTCCTGCCTGATTACTGAATTGTCCTGTTAGAGGACGTTTCTTTCTTTAATAAGATGTTAAATTTCGACCACAGTTTTTGGCGCCAGGGAATGTCTTTCTTTGACTGGTGTTTTTGACGGCAACAGCAAGTGTTCCGAACCTGAGAGCAAGTGGAATTTCGATGAAGTAGGAAGGAGGGCGAGAAGGATGATCCTATTAACATATTGTAATGAGGGTGATTGATTAATAAATATTTTTAAAATAGTCAAATTTGAAAGCGCTGCGAAGTTGCGCACGCAAAGAGTGCGATTAGAAAGTAAGAGAAATGTATAGAGGACGTGTGAACGGGACTTCTTTGTCTAAAATGTACTGGTATTAAATTGAGTGTTCAGAGTGTCTCTTAAAAATATATTGTGCACACAAATTTAGAATTATCTAACAAATTTCCAGAGCGTCGAGTTATTTTGGGTTGAAATGTGAGTTTTGAAAATGTGTAATATTTGATAAAATGAAAACGTCTCCACTTTGCTTATAAAAATGTTTATACGTATAAAACATCTTTCCTTCAGACCCTGATCAAGTCTTAAGGAAAAATGTACTTTAATAATATTGAAATATAAAGGAGACAATTTCTTTCAACAATTTCTTTCAAGGATAAAATGCTGCTGGTGTGTGTGCGTGAGTCTCTGTGTGTGTGTGAAGGTGCATATTTATTATGGACATTGTTTTAAATGCTTTCCATGAGCTGTTAGGTGATTGAAGTAGGGGTGATATGGTGGCGCAGTGGTTGGCATTATTGCCCAGCAACAGGAAATGAAGGTTCAAACTTGGTATATTTTCTGCGTGGAGTAACATAAACATAAGGAAAAGAGTGAAAATGCTTTAAATAGTAAATGTTAAATAATAATAATAATAATAAAACTTGAGTAAGTAATAATGTGTTAAAGACATTAATTAAGTTTGAGTATGTTGTGCAATGTGAAAGATCTCTGTGACTGAAGTGCATTTGAAGGAATTTAAGTGAGTTTGGCAATATGTTTTGTTAAAGACAATGTGTGAAAATATGTAGTATTGTTTGAAATGAAGAGGCAATTGATAAAGGTGTACATAAATATGCTTTAAATTTAAACTGAAAAAAATGAATATTATTAGGTCAAATGAAATGTTTCCAGAATTGGGATAAATGTGTGTGCCTTTTTCAATTGAGTACTGGCCATACTCAAATGGAAGAATGTTCTTTTAGTAATTTTTAAATTAAAGAAAAAAAAAAACGCTTTGAGCAGTGGCTTCCAGTCTAGGTAGTGTTCTGCACTAAGATATGCTGTACAAAAGGGGGGTTAACTAACAAAAAGGGTAGACTGTACTTTTTCTGCAGATCATTGCTCTGGAGAAGCTGCAATAAGCATCTCGGGATGACCTCAACGAAAAAAGCATACATAGACTATAGCCTTAACAAGAGGTCATGGGTAAAAGAAATAAGTATTATTACGCATAGCTAAATTTTATATATCAAAATATTTTCTTTAAAGTACTGTATGTAATGGTGTGATGCACTAACTACCCTGAGCATTTTTTTAATAAAAACAAGATTTTTAAATTGTAAGGCATTTGATACAGTACAAGATGTTGATTTCTTTTCCCATCACTCCTTGTTCACAAGTAATTTGAATATCTTAAATGTGAATTATAATGTTAATGTTTGAATGTCTACATAGCTGATAATATGGTTTAGCTTTGTTTTCTATAATTTGATGCTCAAATGAAACATTCTGGACACTTGTTAAATTCTGAAGCCATGGGTAGAAATGTATGTGTCAATTTAATTAGTAATATATTAGGTTAAAGAAAATAGCTGGGATATAAATATAGAAACTGTTTAGCTTTAAGATTAAATCTTGAGAGGTAATAATAGATGTATTTTAAGATAATTGTAACTTTTGATAATAACCTGTTGGCCTTAGATAAAGTGAAATGCAAATTTCTTTTCTTAATAATGTAAATCCCAAGACTTAACATAATTGAACAGTATTCTGTAATTAGAGCAATTGGGAAAGGGAATGTGGAGCTTAACTGTTTTAGTTTATTTTTATCTCATTTCCAGAAATAATTAGGATTTTATCAGTCCAGACTGTGGATTTCTTCTTTGACTTCTGCTTGCTATGCTGACTGGGAGATACAGTATGTTCTCTGGAGGACACTGGTATTATATTACATTCATGATGAAAAGGGGATCGAGAATGCCTGTCTAGGCTCCAGTTCAAGACTGGAATAAAAAAGTAAATACTTTAAAATTCTCTACAGGGACCTCCACAGAACACAACTCTTTAACACACCACTTTGTTTGGTTTGCCACTCCTGGACATATTTGTGTTCTCTATAGGAGAACTAGAACATTCGGCTCTTGCCAAGTTGTAATATTAATGGGACTGGTTTCAGGGTTCCTGCTGACCGATACCTTACTGCTCCACATTCCCTCTAAGGGGGGAAAGATTGATATTTAGTTTGCAAAGTTATTTGTATAACAGCAAAGGTTATGTGCCAATAGTTTGAATATTTTGAGACAATTGAATGCTTTCCCTTTGGTATGTACTGTGTATATATATATAATATATAAAGCATATAAATACATATATATATATATATATATATATATATATATATATAAAGTCAGTCTTTTTATATATATATATATATATATATATATATATATATATATATATATATATATATATATATATATATATATATATATAAAGACTGACATTATTTTATATTGTGGTGATTTACTTGTTATGATGTATATGCTTTTGAGTGGGATCCACAATGTCCAAACTAGATACAACTATAGAGAATTTTTTTGAGGATCTATTTTTTGAACATAATGGCTACAATGAGTGGAAACTTATGCATTGTGCTTACCAGCTGCAGAATTCATTTTTGACCATTAAAACAAATTGGCTAACAGATGAGCAGAGACTGGATTAAATTAATGTTTTACTGCTAGCATTATTTTTGATAAAGGGTACCCCAAACGAAACAGGCCTAATATCTCATGAGACACTATTTTTGGGATCCATAAGTAACTTAAATATAACAGATGAAGTAATGCAATGCTGAATAATATGGAACAAAACTTTCAAGACGTTGCACCTGCAGGTAAAATGTGTTTTTCCTAGCATATTTTTTATGACAGCGCTTGAATTTGAGCCTGGAGACTGAGCTGTGCTAAAGTTCTACAGACAAATGTATCATCCGACTCCCAAGGAGAAACAAGCCATACCAGAGGGGAGATCAAGCTGTGGACCAGGCTATCATTCAATTGACTACTGGACAACATACTCAAATTCCAGTCCAAGGCATCACAGGTTCCTGCTGCTAACAAGTTAACTGTGCTTGTGACCATTGACATCAAAAGATAATCGTATGTCCAGAATCATAGAGGGCAGCCTGCATGGCATCCAGACCAGAGCCTCATTCATTAGAATGAAGAGTTCCAGGATATTGATATCCTTTGCTTTGGGGTATTGGACCCCAAGATCTGATGCACACTTTTACTGTACAGGGTTCTATGTTTACCAGACTCCACTTTAACTGTGCTTGATACGCCTTACAATTTGCCCACTCATTTTCAATTTTATGACAGTTGTTGAACAAGTACTTGAATTCTTCTTGTCCTAGAAACCACAACCTAATCTGTCTTTTTCTGCAGCAATGTCTTTTACAGAAGATATGAACCATAGAGTTATGGATGGTATAGAAGGAAATTATCTGCAGGCACAGCAAAGCAAATGAATTTCTTTTCATAAGCAATATATATTTAGTGAATATTTGTAACTATTTTATTAATGGAAATACTGCACAATTATTATTTAAATTGTTTAACCTGTATAGCAATTGGGGTAGTGTAACTGAACAAGTTTAGAAAATGTGATTAGCATAACATGCTCAGCACTTAGAGTAATGAGTAAATATTTTTAGATAGTTTCTGGTACATCTGAGTTTATGGATACTGTGAACTCCTTTTTATAAGCAATATGTATTTATTGAATATTTGTAAGTATTAATGTAAATACTGCACAATTATTTAAATTGTTTAACCTGTATAGCAATTGGGGTAGTATAACTGAACAAGTTTAGAAAATGTGATTAGTATAACATGGTCAGCACTTAGAGTAAAGATTTTTAGATGTTTCTAGTACATCTGAGTCTATCCATCCATCCATTTTCCAACCCGCTGAATCCGAACACAGGGTCACGGGGGTCTGCTGGAGCCAATCCCAGCCAACACAGGGCACAAGGCAGGAATCAATCCCGGGCAGGGTGCCAACCCACCGCAGGACACCCACAAACACACCCACACACCAAGCACACACTAGGGCCAATTTAGAATCGCCAATCCACCTAACCTGCATGTCTTTGGACTGTGGGAGGAAACCGGAGCGCCCGGAGGAAACCCACGCAGACACGGGGAGAACATGCAAACTCCACGCAGGGAGGACCCGGGAAGCGAGCCCGGGTCCCCAGGTCTCCCAACTGCGAGGCAGCAGCGCTACCCACTGCGCCACCGTGCCGCCCACATCTGAGTCTATTGATACTTAAAGTTTTAAGGAACAATGTTTGTATCTAATTTGGACTATTAATCAAATTTTAACATATGATTATTAGCACTTGCAGCATTACCAGTTAAAGGTCAGTCAAATTTAAACTTTCCTGGTTATTGGTTTTAATAATTGAATGAATAATAGAGTTTAACATAAAGAGAAATTTAACTATGAAGAATGGTAGTAAACGTGAGGGACAGTCAAGTGTTTTGGGAATAGAGACACTCAGGACAAAATGTCTAAATCTTGATATAAGGTGAAGATAAAGTTTAAACTGGAAGTCTCTTGGTACAAGCAAAATCAACCATTTGTTTGATAACTATTGTTTTTTTTCATGAAGGCTGTGAATTTTATTGTGTAATAGTAATTGATACAGAAAGATGGAACAAATGTGAATATTAATGTATTAGGAACTTTGCATTAGGATTGGACACAACATTAGGACACAAATTTTATGATACTGGGTTTTAAGGTTTAAATGTGCTAAATTAGATGCAGGGTATAGTACAAACCTTTAAAGTTTGTAGGACATGGTATAAGGAAAAAGTAGTTTGTGGGATAGTGCTAAGTGTTATTTGGAACTAGAGTAATTAGGGCTATATAGAGAGAAATAGTTGGTGGCAATACAGGACAAATAATTTGGCTTTTTGGGCCTAAGTAATATAGAAGTTAGCAAAACAAAGTAATAATTAAGCACAACAGAGATGGAGTGTCTTGTACATGGAGTGGTGAGTGAGCAGTTTGTGAAATTGGAAAGCCCTAATACAAACCAAGAATCCCAGATTGTGGCAGAAGACTTTAACATCAATAAGAAGCTTGGGTACAACCCTTGCAATTTTAATGTTACATTGACATGAGCCAGTGGCTTGCTTTAATGAGAGTACTGCTGACATCTTCTGAAGGAAGGATTGACACCTACTTTTAGCAAGATAGCTGTTTTTATGCAGCAAAGGTGATCATCTAATTTAAGGCCACAGCAGGATGTAAATTGGGGCAACTTTGTGAATGAGACCTTGAGGATGTTAGCATGTTTGAATAAGGATTCTATCTCTGGTTATTGTTGTACATATCATTTGCACCATAAACTAGGGACTTTGGATGATTTTAAAGTAAATACTTGGGTTGTCTGTATCACCACCAACAACACTGATGAAAAATATAGGACTAGGTGCACTTCTGGGAACCAAGATAGCTGTTTATTGAATAAGAAGGAAATCACAGTTGACAATGTTTTATCATTCTACATGGAAGTTACGAGGTTATGGGACACAAATCTGAGATTTAATGCCAGTATACTCTGAAGAAAAATAACTTTGATACATGTTGTTATTTGACTTGATTTTCTATGTTCACTATTATTGATTTTATTAGATAATATTGATTTATGTGATTTATCTTTAGGCATTAATGATTTGCACTGATTTCTGTTATTCCCCAAATGTAGCTAGCCAGGAATCTTTTACTTCCTTTTAGCCTCTAAGGAGGGGACATATTCAGTATGTTTTATACAGATTAGGAATAGGGCTATAACAGGAAATTATTCCTTAGTTTTAGTGAGACTTTATGTAGTCTCAAAGGGGGGAATGTGGAAGAATAATTTTAGGGTAACATAGCATTCATCTTAAAGAAATAGCATAAAGGGTTAATAAATGTGGGAAACCAAATAAAGGTCAAGTGAACAACAAAATGTACACTGAAATGTAAGAATTGGTTTAGGAAAAATACTGAGATGGTCAGTAAATAAAGAATGTACCAGAAGAAAGGTTGATGTAATATACAAAATACAAAATGTACTGAAGGATAACTAAGAGATGACTAAGAAATCAGTAGATGTCCTATAAACGAGAATGGACAGTTGTTATATGCACAGAAATATCAAGGGTGGTGGCTCATCTCAAAAGCTATAAGAAGAACCAGAATATAATATATATAAATCATTTGGGTGTACTGTAAACCAATGAACCAACCAGAGTAAAATGTATGCATTGATTGACACTGTATGTAAATTCAAAAGTTTATAAAATGAATCTCTGTCCTTTGTTTCTCTGACCATTCTGATCATTCTGACCATGCTGTAACAGACTGCTTTTGAAGAATGCTTCCTCCAAGGCATTTTGCTGAGTAGTAATTAAAAGATACAATGAACAGCTTTTCTCCTGCCTGATTACTGAATTGTCCTGTTAGAGAAAGTTTCTTTCTTTAATAAGATGTTAAACTTCGACCACACCTTTCAAGTGAAGACCCACATATCCTTTTTCTGTGGCTGGGTTAGGGTAAGGCACAAGAGGAAGATTAGTGTATGGGCACCCCCTGCTCTTCATGCCTGCTACAATTCTGCCTATAAAATAGAGTGCATAGATCATCAAAGAAATTTTTACATGTCACTAACACAAATGTAATCCAATATTCGGGGAAGAGTGTATGAATTTGAGAAGAGAATATGGAATTTGTCATGATAGTGTAAAGTGTATACAGTATGTGTATGTTTTGTTTTTGATAATGGAAATGACAAATGCCTTGAAATGTAAATGTTTTTGAATTTTCCACTGGATAAACAAAATTTATTTAATGCAAAAAATTGAATTCAAATGACAAGTTCTTTTTTACATGCTGTTGAATGGAAACCTGTCCAGAGTATGTGTTTTAATTTATGATTAAATGATTCCTGACATCAAGGCATAGTTATTCTAATGACAGTGCATGTTTAATTTGTGCTTTAATTGCCATATACTATATAGAGTAAAACCTAGAGAATTACATTGCATAATACTTATGGTTTACTTAATTTATGGATCCTTTACATTTATAATAAAGCACCTATAATTTATAATTCATATTGGATCATAAAATAACATCTTCAGATAGACGTTTTGTGTTTTGCAAATCCACATTACTAACCGAGAATGCTAAACCGGATGGACGCAGGGACATCCGGCCATGGGCCGTAGCCGCAAAAAGACGTACTGCGCAGGCGCCCCAAGAAATGAGGCGCCGCGAGAGGTGGCCGCAACCACAGAAAAAAGGAGTGAGCACAGAAAAAAGGAGTCAAAGAAATGAGGCGCCGCGACCACAGAAAAAAGGAGTCAGCACAGAAAAAAGGAGTCAAACGCAGGCGACGCACACAGCGCCGCACGAAAGCCATTGCACACGAAACTAGCACACAAAAAAAAAGAAGCCGCTCGTGCCCCACAAATCCCACACCCACCTCCAAGCACCCCCCACCCCCCCTACAAGCAGCGGATGGGACACACACAAAGAGGACGATTCAACAAGCCCCTGGCACACAAAAAAAAAAGAACCCGCAACCCACCCCACAAAGCAACGGACGGGACACACACAAATAGGAGGATTGAACAAGCCCCTGGCACACAAAAAGAAAGAAGACGCTCGCGCTCCACCAATCCCCCCCCCCCAGACGCCGGCAAAGCACACAGCGCCGCACGAATCCCATTGCACATGAAACGGGACGCACACAAAGAGGAGGATTCAACAAGCTCCTACCACACCAAAAAAAAGAAGCCGTGACCGACACACCAAGCCCATTGCAGACGAAACGGGACAGACTACGGACATGGCACACGAGACGTTCACAACAACGACGATTCAGACCCACAAACACACTAACATCAATAAGAAGTGACACCCAAAGCCCCATTTCTAAAGGAACCGTCCGCAGACACCTACTAAACGATTGCGCCACTTAGCTGACAACGTGTTCAATAATGAGTCCACTATTGAGGAAAATTCATTGGGATTAATGAATGTCATTTGCAATCATTGTCATTCACTTAACTTCCCTGAAGAAACAACTGGCAATACAAGTAATGAATTTACATGTTGTTATCAAAAGGGTCAGATTAGACTGCCTCCTTTACATTCATATCCTGAATATCTACAGAAGCTTCTAACTAACGATGTACCTGAAAGTAAAAACTTTATGAACTGCATTAGATCCTACAATAGTTCATTTGCTTTTGCATCTACCGCAGTAAATATCAGGCCACCAAAAGGCAATGGCCCATACTGCTTTCGCATATGTGGACAAATATTGCATCGCATTGGAACAGTGCACCCTGAAACAAATCAACAACACAAATATGCACAAATCTACACACAAAGCCCCATTTCTAAATGAACCGCCCGTATTAAACATACGTCATCTCAACACGTTCACACTATGCAGCATAGATGGATCTCATTACAATAAGGCACTATTAACCGTTCAACCGCAGAAAAGGCTCCATATTAACAGTGAGTGCGATCCACTATTAACCGTTTAACCACAGAAAAGGCTCCATATTAACAGTAAGTTCGATCCTCCTTATTACTTAGCCATATATCTAACGCTGAAGAACAAACAAGTAATGAATTCACGATCACAGGTACAAAACGATACGGCTCAATTGACGGGACCAAACACACGAACCCGCATGAAATAAAACAATACACGTCAGCGCATACAACGCGCTTCTGAAACCCCGGAAGAAAAAATGTCTCGGCTCCAAAAACGCAAAGCTCAACTAACACATTAACAGAAACGAGCGCAGATGCACAGACACAATGAACGTACACGTATACAGCACGCGTCTCACAGTGCTGCATCGAAACACGCAAGGTTTCAAAACGAAACACCTCGAGTCTCAGAGATACAAAAACGGCAGCGAAGGGAAAAAATAAATAAACGCAATTCATGAACATTCATTGGGATTACTGAATGTCATTTGCAATCATTATCATTCACTTAACTTCCCTGAGAAACAACTAGCAATACAAGTAATGAATTTACACGTTATTTTCAAAAGGGTCAAATTAGACTGCCTCCTTTACATTCATATCCTGCATATCTGAAAAAGCTTCTAACTGACGAAGTACCTGAAAGTAAAAACTTTATGAACTGCATTAGATCCTACAATAGTTCATTTGCTTTTGCATCTAATGCCATCCAGTCACTTACTCAACACCATTGATAAACTTCTACAAACGTTGATAAATAATAATATTCCCTTTGGAGCAAAGGTACTTTTATTAGGGGGAGATTTTACACAGTGCTTAGATGTTGTTCCACATTCCATGCGCTCGGCTATTCTGCAGTCCACCTTAAAATACGCAGACAATTGACATTGCTTTCAAAAGAGTTACGGAGATATTTGGAACAGCAATCTCATTACACCAAATACCCCTTTTAACACAACAAACTATATTATGTCCAAAAAATATTAATATTGATCACATTAGTAACCAGGTCATTTCATTACTTCCTGGAGTTGCACAGCTCTTTCTAATCTCTGACAAAGTTGACTCTGATGACGACAATGACCATCTTAATTTCCCTTTAGAATATTTGAACACTATTAACCCAGCCAGATTAACACAACACAATCTTAGCCTTAAAAACAGAACAATAATCATGCTATTAAGAAACCTTAACACTAAACAGTGTTTATGCAATGCTACACATTTAGTCGTCAACACCATGCCACACAATGTTATTGAAGCAAAACTTCTTACAACATCACATGCTAACAATACTGTTCTAATTCCTAGAATTAACCTTACAAGTTCTGACCTGGAATTACCTTTTACACTTAAACGGCGACAGTTCCCCATTAAACCTACCTTGGCCATGACCATCAACAAATCACAAAGACAAACAATACACAAAGTTAGCATCTACCTCTCTGAGCCCGTTTTTGGACATGGACAACTTTATTTGCTTCCTATATGCGTCATCTACACCTTCACACTATGCTATATCTCACTCATACATCACGCTCTTTGTAATTTCACAACACCAGGGGTTGGCGAGCGAAGCGAGCAGGGGGCAGAGCCCCCTAGTAAGTATATATTTAAGATGAGGTGTGTGTGTTCACCTGTGATGGATTGGCGCCCTGTCTTGTTATTTTTGTCTTGTGCCCTAAGCTTGCTGGGATGGGCTCCAGCTCTCCCACAACCCTGCTCAGGATAAAGTGGGTTTGGAAAATGGATTAATGGTGGATGATATATTTATCTGTCTGTTCACTTTATATTATTCTTAAGCAAACACAACGTATAGACATGAAGTACCAGGTAGAAACTTGCAATTGTGAGGAAGCCAGTTCAAACACATAGTTAAGTTGATTTAAAAGAGTTACACAAAAAGAATAAAGAAAAAGCTAAAACAACAGAACATTACTCTTGGATCTTCATGTGGCTAAAACCAATAATAGATAAAGGAAGGAGCAAGAGGCATTCATTTTTGAAATGAGTACTTTTTTATTGACCACTCTCATGATTCTGAAATTGGAGCTTTTAATTTGATTTACTTTGCTGATGAACAGTGTGTGGAGCATAGGCTGCATGCAGATGTCACTGTATATTGAAGTCTGTGTGGGAAGTGGGCTTGCGGCCTTTATGTACAAGTTTTAGTTTATCATAGTGTTGTTTTTTTTTTTTTTTGCATTTTTTTTCCTTTGGATATATTTTTTAATCTGAAGTGACCAAATGGGACACACTAGTGCAGATCCTGTACCCACAAAAACTGCAGTCCAGAAAAGGTTTAGAATGGATATTTTATTAAATAACAACACCATACCTAGGGGGGTTAAAGGTAAAGAATCCTGAAAGCACAAAAGGACAAATGAAATAATAAAGCCTATCCTCACCTGGGCTATATGAATCTCCCAGACTTCTGTGTTCTCCTTGACAGACAACACCTTATCACTACTCTTCTACCAAGTCCAGATTCATCTAATTAAAGTGGAGGCCTTCATAAGCCTAGTACTACTAGTGCCACCTCTGAGTTGAATCTACTCACACAGGTATTCCTGTAAATTCTACAATTCCCAAGAGTTTCTGTGCAATCCTGAACCATTAAAGAAGAATGCTGCTTTCAACTAGCTACATGGGAAATTACTGCTCTTTTAGAGTGTATCCCCACCAAGATCTTGTTAACGCAGTATGTGGATGTACTGTATAATGCCTTGCAGGTTCTCACTGCCATCCTGCTCTCAACTATAATGAACAGGAGCTATGAAGATAGTAGGAAATATTACATTTGCATATGTCAGGAGGTATTTGTGTCATCTTGAGGGCATGCATTGAGTCACAACAGGAGACATGAGGAGAAGGAGGTGGCAGCTTAGGTGCTACTGAAAGTGCAAGTTCATTTTACTAAGATCAGTAAAGCTTCAAGGTATTATCATGGGAAGCATTTAAACATGCATAAAGATTTTACTATTTTTAACCTAAATCATTTTATTTGTACTCCGCTGGGAGAAGTTGGAGAAGAAGAGCTAGATGGTCAAGGTGACAGTCTGTACTAACTATACAAAAAGAAGTAAGATATCATCAAAATTCAGAATCATCCTGAAAAGATTATCTACAGGTGAGCATGGGAAAAAAAAGTAATCATATTTGCATCTTATTGTTTGGCCACTTGGTAAAAAACAATTAAGGGTCTTAAATCTTTTAAGTTAATTAAAATTGAGGCAAAAGAAAGCTGCTCAGTTGGTAACAGAAATTGGCTACTAGCCAGTATTGGGCTAATACTGGGCCTCTGCCAATGTATCGGGATTGGTAGGACCTCCATTGATATTACAAAATGCTTCAAAGTAAGGCGTATTTTATTAGGTTGCTTTTCTAATATAAACCCTCTTTTTGACTGATATGAATGTAGTGGCAATGGGAGGGGCAGATGATTTGAAATAGGAAAGATTTTTTGTGTTTTGTATCTTGTACTGTGTAAAGAAAAATAATTTGATATAAAAACATTGATGGTAGCTGACATGATGTCAATTGTATTTGTTTTCATAGTGTTGATGGGTGCAATTGGGAATATGAATGGGGAATACTTTTATGTTTTGAATCTTGCACTGTGCAGATAAAAATGATTTTATATAAAAAATGAATGGGATTTGATTTGAAATTTATTGTATTTGTTTTGATAATGTTGATGGGAGTGATGGGGAATGTGGAGAATGTGATGTGTAAATACAACGTACCTATTACAAAAAAACAGAGAAGTGAGGTGGCTGCAAAAAGTGCTTGTGAAAGGAGGTTGAAGGGAAAACAAAAAGAGACAGAGAAGTGGAGTGTAACAGCTTCTATAGAAGAGTTGGAAGTGTTTGTGGAAATAGGAGAACGGGAAATATGGGATTTTCTGGGAATTGCCTTTTCAACAGGGATAACTGTTTATAAAAAAAAGGTTCTTTTCTAATGAAAAGCAGTGCAAATATGGATTTGAACAGAGAATATACTGTATGATTAGAAATGGTTTGAAAAAGAACATTATTTGATATTGTAAAATGGAATGAGCTCTAGAACAACAGAATACTAGAACAATCTAGACAAGAGCAGGTCATTCAGCCCAACGAAGCTCACCAGTCCTATCTACTTAATTCTTACAAAACAAAATCAAGCCTATTATATAACTTCAAGTCTAGTCTCTAGTATAATATCTATTGCATTTTTTTTTGGTAATGATGATGGAAATGACACAAGCTCTGAAAAGAAAATGTTTTTTGTGTTTTGTACTGTGTAAATAAAATTTATTAAAAAAAATAACAGTAACACATTGAGCATTAACAATATATGTATTTAACAATTCTATGCCCCTCAAAACACAAATTTTTACAAGAAATGTATAAACTCATTTGTTTATTTACTTACTGTTACAATTCCATAATTTTCTACTTCCCCCATTGTCTTCCTAGGTTGCCTAAATGGCTGCTGCACAGCCTACTTTGAGCAGTCAAGGAGTTTTCACTTGATAACTAAGATTGTTTTTGTTTCAAAATCCACTAAGAAAAGAATAGGAGCTTAATCTTCGAATACTGTAAGTTGTACATTTATCTATGTATGCCACAGCAATTGCTTAATAGAACACTTATACTTTGAGAGCTGTGAGTTTGTTAGTTTACCCCTTATTTCAGCATCCCCGGGCTACTACAGTAGCTTTCAGAAGAGCAGACGTTTGACTTTCTTAGAAAGTGTCACGCTTTTTCCGGACTAATCTGAGGTATGTACTACCACCCCAGGTCAAGAGGGGGCCCTGGTACTAACCTTCTTCTTTTCTATTTACTCCACAGTACAGAGAAGATGCCCAGTGAGGGCAACTCACTTCACCCCTTCCAATTCCCCAATTCCATTTTTAAAAGAACGCACCACAGGATGGAGCTCCAATCTGCTGACCAAAAGAAGCAGAAATACTGACCCTTGTGGCTTCTTTTTTCGTTTTTGACTTTTCAGTTACATTTACTCCCTTAGCAGCCATTTTTGCTTATTTTTCCTTACTTGGATTAAATGGTGACAACTGGGTTGGCACCACAACATTTATTTGTGGATCTTGAGGTTCTTTGCCCAACCACAAATGACATATTAGACGTATTTCCTTAAGTTGCAGGAATTGATTGATGGGACAAATTTCTTTGTCAATAAATGCATGCTAACCAGTGCTTCTTGTCGATTTGACAGCATATTTTCATATCAAAGTAACTGGGAGGTCTCTGTCCAAAAAATAACCATCCATTCTTCTGTGTGTTCATATATTTCACTCTGGGTTCTCTGATGTTTCTTCCTCCCACATCCTCAAAGTCACATAGTTCTGGTTAATGGAGATTGCATTGTAGATGTGTGCATGAGTTGACTCTGTGATGGACTGGTGCTCTCTCCAGGGCTGTTTCCTGCCTTGAACTCAGTTCTGCTGGATAGGCTGCCCCTTGTGATCCTGAATTGGATTAAACATGTTTGACAGTATATGTTGGTTGTTTATATTTACCTAGAATTAATTCTAATTAAATGAAGTACCTCTAAATTTGAATTATGATTACATCTTTTTCCACTTGTGTGTTCTTTTCATCTTTCTGCAATTGGGAAAAAAAATATTATGTTCTGTTACAATTGTTCATATGTATTTATTTATGAACAAATATTTTTCTGCTATTAAAAATACTGTTTTTATTAAAACCTGCAGTTTTTTTTTTACAAATTAGTCTGTTTTTAAATATTCAAACTTTTAATTTTTCAGACAGTTTTTAAATTTTTTTTACAAGTTATTTCTGATACATCAAATAGTTTAAAACTTTTGGTAGATCAAATTATCTGTCAATCTTTCTAATACTCTGCTTTTTTAAGTGCAGTCTGACATTAGTAGGTTGGAAATCCTGAGACTTGTCTTAAGTGGAGCCAAATATTTTCTCAGAGAAACTGAGTGTAAGAATTAAAGAGATAAAGCAAATGTACTGGTAAGGTTCAACATAAAGTGTCTCCTACTTTTCAGTGTTATGAATCTGTTTTCTAAAGATCATCACAATTTTTTTCAATGTGTGTAACTAGTAACTGTTATTTACCTGTTGTCACACACGAGCGCATGAGGAGCAGTTTAGGGACCCGACGCACACCGCGACAAGTCGTGCCAGGGGACAACTGCAGCGTACTAACCTCTCTTTTCTTATTTCCCCAGAAACAAGCACTGCCATCATAATATCGCCCGGACGACTAAAAGAACTGCAGCACTTCCAGGTCCTTTTCTGCCCTCTGGTTCCTGTTTGATAACATAAACCGCCCATCCATCACCACGCTTTTCCCAGCATCCCTCTGTTTAATTTCCGTTCCGACCCTATAAGTTGTCCGTCTACTCATCCTTATGTGTCTGATGATTTTTGGATTGAAAATTACTGACCTTTTTCATTACAGTACACGGGGCTAAAAACCCCAAACCTTTATGAGTGTCTTTGCTTTATTACAGTGGCGCAGTTGGCAGGATACAGCCCAAAGAAATGTTGGAAGGACAGGACAGGCAGTCACGAAGATGGAGCTTGCCGAGACCAAGAGATGGCTGGCGGTGGCGGAAGCCGTAATGCCGGAGCCCACACTGCCTCCACCACCTCCTATTGTCCCTCTCTCAGAAGCGGACAATATCGAGTTGTATATGTCCATCTTTGAGAGGACAGCGACTCGGAACCAGTGGCCACGGACGGAGTGGGTGTCCATCTTGGCACCGTATCTGAAGGGCGCTGCGCAGTGGGCCTATCACGATCTCCCTGAGGAGGAAGCCGCCCAATATGACCTCCTGAAGCCTGAAATATTCAGGTACTACAGCGTAACCTTTGGCCAGCAGGCGAGGGTATGGCGGCAGTGGAAATTTGACCCCGACCGCCCGGCTAGAGCCCAGGCATTCAAGTTTTGGGGCAAGCTCGGGCACTGGCTATGGCCAGATATCAACCAGACTCACCAGGTGGTCGAGCAGGTTGCCTGCGAGGGGTTGGTCTATGCTATACCGGACTACCTCGCCCAGCAGGTCCGAATACATCTGCTTAAGGACATGAACGGTTTTCTGGAGGTCTTAGAGTGCCAACTGGTGGTGACCCAACTCAGGGGGGTCTGAGAAGCTGGATCGCGGGATCCGACAGGGATGTGTCGCCACCCCCAAGCCCACCCGTCGCATCACGGAAGCTCTGGGTAAACCGAGAGACAGGGTGCCCGCCCCACCGTGCTGTTTCAAGTGCGATGAGGTGGGGCATATGCTTCCCACCTGTCCCCTCAACATCAAGCTGATGGACTGCAGCTGGGCGAAGGGAGAGAGGTACTGTGCTCTGTCGAACACTCTGGCGGTCACAAATATGGCAGTGGTGTTGTTAAATGGGAACTGGGTTGTGGCATTGTTTGACTCCGGGAGTAACATTACCACTGCGACAGTGGTGGCTCAAAGAATGAGTGTAACTTGTGTGCATGGGGAGACCAGATCTTACAGGTCCACAAAGTGTTTCATAACCTGGGAGTGGAGTCCAAAACAACTGCTCATCGTTGTACTGCCTGAGACCCCCTTTTCAGTTAAAATGGGAATAGACTGGTCGGAAAGTAAACGTGGTAGAACTGCCACCACTCCTACACCTAAGTTGGGTCTGATTGTGGAGGGTCAAGGGGCCCTTCCAGCAGCTCCCACGCCGTGCTCCTCTGCAACTAATGATGACATGGACGGCCAGGGGGAGCACTCTTCAGCAACGGACCTCGACCTGGAAGTGCAACCGGGTGGAGTTCCGGGTTGGATGGGCGCTACCCCGGACCAGTCACATGACCCACTCACCAGCATAGACTATCAATTTCGGTCTACGCCGGCATCATTTAAAAGAGAACAGTGGAATGATGATTCCCTGAAGTTTCTCCGGAATGCCATCATGTCCGTAGACGACATATCGTCAGTAGATTCCACACCACCGGGACCCTACTTTGTTTTGGAAAATGAACTGTTATATTGAGTTGCGGAACATGAAGGGGAGGTACGGAAGTTGTTGTTAGTTCCGCGGAACTACCGGTGTGAGGTATGCGAACTAGCTCATGCCCACCTCTTAGTCACCCATCTCGGGGCTGAGAAAACATTGGAGAGAGTAAAACTCCGGTTCTATTGGCCCGGGATCAATGAGGAGGTCTGACGTTTCTGTCAGTCTTACCCAGTCTGTCAGCTACGTCAGATACCCAGGAGGGACTGTGCTCCTCTAGTCCCGATTCCCCTTATAGATGTCCCCTTTGAGAGGATCGGTGTCGATCTGGTAGGACCCCTAGAACCTTCGGTACAAGGCCATAAATACATATTGGTTATGGTGGATTATATGCAACTTGATAGCCAGAATTGGTTCCCCTGCAAGCTGCTAATACAAAGAATATCGCACGGGAATTAGTAGGGCTTTTTTCCAGAGTGGGCATACCTAAAGAAGTCCTTATGGACCAAGTTACACCCTTTACATCAGATACGTTCAGGGAGGTTGCCAAGTTGCTCCGTATTAAGCATCTCAAAATGTCCGTCTATCATCCACAGACAGATGGACTGGTGGAAAGGTTTAACCAGACCCTCAAACAGATACTTCGCAAGGTAGTTAGCATGGACGGTAGGGATCAACTTTTTCCCTTAGTGCTTTTCGCTTACCGGGAGGTGCCACAAGTCTCCACTGGGTTTTCCCCTTTTGAGCTTCTGTATGGGCTCCAACCCCAGGGCATTTTGGATGTGCTAAAAGAAGGGTGGGAAGGGGAGACACTTCCCTCCACTAACATTTTAGAGTATATCGCGCAGTTACGCGATAGATTAGAAATAATTCGGCCTCTGCTTAAAGAACACATTTCCAGGGCTCAAGCAGCGCAGGCCTGGAATTATAACAGAAACTCCTCCCTGCGCGAATTTCAGCCGGGAGATCGTGTAATGGTGCTTGTGCCCACTTCCCACTCAAAATTCCTGGCCCATCGGCAAGGGCCATACAAGGTTAAAGAGAGAAAAGGACTCGTTGACTATTTGGTGAGCCAGCCAAACTGTCGACCAAGCGAGAGGGTATATCATATTCATTTATTGAAGTCGTGGAAGAGCATGGAAGAACGCCCTCTTTCCAGCCCCACCCTCTCCCTTTTCTCAGAAAAAGTTAAACTTAACCTCGGCCACAATTTGACTTCCCACCAGCGACGGTAGCTCGAAAATGCGATCCTGTCTGTCCCAGAAGTGGTCAGTGAAGCACCAGGCCGGACTTCGCTGATTCAGCACGACATTGTGACGGACCCAGGGGTGGTCATCAGGGAACGGCCCTATTGTCTCCCGGAGGCGAAACGTGCTGAGGTGGAGCTAGAGGTTCAACAGATGTTGGACATGGACGTCATCAAGGAAAGCCATAGCCCCTGGTCCAGTCCTATCATCCTCGTGTCTAAACCAGACGGGTAATGGAGATTCTGTAATGACTTTAGACATCTTAATCAGGTCTCCAAGTGGACAAGCTCCTCAAGAGGATGGGGACAGCCTGCTACTTGACTACTCTTGACATGACGAAGGGATACTGGCAAATTCCCTTAACAGCATCCGCAAGAGAAAAAACGGCATTTAGCACCCCTAGTGAACACTACAAGGTCCGTCCATTTGGGCTGCACGGGGCACCAGCAACTTTACAGCGTCTGGTAGACAGAGTGCTATGGCCCCACCAGTCCTACTGTGCCGCCTACCTCGATGACGTGGTCATCTATTCCAGCAACTTGGGAGGAACATGTACTGCAGGTTTATGCTGTCCTCCAAACACTAGCGAAAGCCGGGCTGCGTATCAATCCCCGGAAGTGTTACTTCAGGATGAACGAAGCCAAATATTTGGGCTACCTGGTAGTAGGAGGATTGGTGAAACCACAGTGTTCCAAGATAAAAGACATCCTGGAATGGCCCCATCCGATAGTCAAGAAATAAGTACAAGCCTTCTTAGGACTAGAGCAGTGCTTCCCAACCTCTCCCAAACCATGGCACCTTTAGTGAAATTTTTCAGCTAACGGCACCCCTTCACTCTGATATGTAACTACTCAAATTAACAATTTAATCTTAACTCATCAGTTGAGTAGAATGAGATTCCTATTTTTATAAGGCGTACCAACTACACATTTTTGCATTTACAAAGGTAACAAAAATAAATTGCCAGTAAACCAGTCTCAAATGAAAAACTTGAACACAACACAAACATGAAAAGTGCAATAAGTCACAAGGCACAAAGCAGACTATAACGTCATAATTAATGCGAAGGCTGGCTTCGAAGAGAATTTGAAAGTTTGTCAATATGAGCTCGAACTGCAGTTGACAAACACACTCGTAAGTCATTTTCAACTGACAATAAACATCCTCTGTGTTTTGTCTTCAGTAGTGTCAATGCCGAGAATGCCTTTTCACACTGATAAGTGGTGCAGAATGGAATAAGTATGCCGACAGCCTTAGCACCTAACACAGGACGTTCCTTTTCAACCATAATCCAAAACTCTGTTAAATTCATGTCCTTAAACTTCAGCTGTAATGTTCGGTCACATCGCGAGTGCTGAATACCTTTTTTGTCAACAAATGTAAACCCATAATTCAAGTAACTGTCCTGATAGTATCGTGTTTTCGTTGGACTGTATTAAAGCACACAGGTAGCATGACTTTAGTCGAGGTGTAACTGGTATTATTATTATCAGTTGTGGTGGATTGCCGGCTTCTTACTCTGGCCCTCACCCCCAGGCCGCCAGGAGGAGCTCTCCGGACAGCGTGGACGTGCCCCGAGTTCCAGCAGGGCCTCATGGACTATGTAGTTTCTACACACAGCCCTGCTGGATACCTTGGGGGCCACCAGGCGTCGCTGTAGGGGGGCTCGTGGGCTCTTATGTGCCCTATAACCCAGGGGTACGTCATCATCACGTGACAGGAAGAAACGACGTGCTCCCGGGTTGAGGAAAAGGACTGTTTACCCTGACCCGGAAGGAATAAGGAACTGTGGGCTGTTGGACAGAAACACCTCCGGGTCAGTGTGTATAAAAGGACTCTGGAAGGCCCAGACATTGAGCTGAGCTGGGAGGTAGGAGGGCGAAGTGTCTGGGCGAGGAGGAGAGAGTATTGAGTATTGGTTTGTGATTTATATGAGTGTGGAGTGGAGGGTGCTTTGTGTACGTAAGTACAAAATAAAGAAGTCTTGTACTTTTACCTGGTGTCTAGAGTGGCACCTGAGGGTTCAAGAGGTGGACAAAAGCCTCTACTGCTACATTGGCGTAGTCGTTTGGATCCCGGTTCGTCCAAGTGGACCGGAACCTGCATTTAAAAACAAATTTTGTGGTGGCAGAAACCCTAGGAAGGTCCCTCTTGAATGCACAGAGGTGCAGACACCACTCACTACCGAGAGCGCTGCAAACGGCAAGCCGTGCTGAACTTCAGACCACGATGGGGAAGAAGTCGGGAAAAAAGAAGGGCAACACCGACTGGCTAAGGAACATGACCGACGCCGAAATGACCTGGACTTGCCTGACTGGGAGTGAGGAGGACCGGGAGCTGATAAAGGCTGAACAAGCCCGAAAGGCGCAACAGCAAGAACGCTGTCAGCCATCGGCCGCGCCGAAATCCCTAAAGAGGTTGGGAGCCCAGCTGCCAAAGGTGGAGGTATGTGCTGGGAAAATGCCCGACGTTTCGGGTATATTTTATTCCTGTTTTACAGAGGCATGCCTCCTGAAAGCTGACGGTGAGTCGGATGCCTGCCTCATACCTCGGCAAGATGGCCGTGTTACCCAGAAGGCAGACCAGGCTAAGAGTCGACAGGCAACAAGCCCATTCGTGGGATACGACCACGTGACCTCGCGTGATGGAGGCTGGGATAGAGAAGGTCAACAGCGGTCCGTGAGTGAGGTCGACTTTTCCCCGATGGTTTCAAGCTCCCTGAAAGGGAAGGGGGCGGCGAGCGAAACAGCGCCAACATTAAATAAAGGCAAAGAGGGGCGGGATGTGATTGAAGGATCTGCCATTAAAGGAAAAAAGGCAGATCTCAGTTGGCTTGGAGTAGCCAGCCATCCCTCTAAGAACTCCATTTCCCAGAAGCCTCCGCGAAGCCCTGCAGAGCACGTGCCAGGAGAGGACGTGCTCATTGGCTCCCGGCCGGAGGGTAAGGAAAACACGGAAGTAACCTTGCCTCCGGCCGAAATAACTAACTATATGGTTGTGCGGGACATCGAGGAGGTGCTCGAGCCCATAATAGCTTTCTTTCAGGGGATGGAAGAGGTGAAGAAACGTCTGGAGGAGCTGGGAGCCACAGTCGAAGCGCCGCTGAAGAGACTGTATGAATACCTGCGGTGATTAGGCATAGAAGCCCCAGTCTTGCGTGATGCCGCGGTGCAGGTAAGCCCAAGCCATCCCGAATATAATAAGGGGACACAGTGCGAGCCGGCACCACAATTAATAAGTAGCGGGTGTCAAAGCACTGTGAACCCGACAGTTGAGCGTGGCATAGTGACTGAGTGGTCGGGGGAAGGACCGAGCGAACCGGGACAACTGTGCGAGACGGCTTCCCGGAGCGATACGGACCTCAAGACCCCGACCCGCGTGATGAGGGAATTGTCGCAAGTTACCGGAGGGGCGGAGGAAGTGCCCATCGTACCGGGGCGGCTGGGAAGTGCTGTTACCCGGAGCGATGTGGTACTAATGACGCCGCTTCCTAGAATACTTAGGACAACGGGCGTGCAAACAGCAAAGAGGCTCTCTCTTCTCCAGAGAGAGCCTCAAGCTGAGCACAAGCCCCAGAATAAGCAGGAGGTCCCCAAAATAAAACGTGGGTCTCCTGACAAGGTAAAGAAAAGGAGCAAAGCGGCCGTAAACCCCTCCTTAAAGGAGGAAAGGGTGGAGCTAACTGAATTCCCAAGGTGTTTCAGGTCCCAGAGAAGAAGACAACCGGGAGGACGAAGGCGTTGTTACCACTGCCATCAGCCGGGCCACGTTTGGCTTAGTTGTCCTTGGAGGACAGGGGAACGGAGGGACAGACGATACACCGTTCCCCCTAGGTTCTCCGGGGGGTCTAGACAGCACAGCCGAAGCCCAACTGACGCGTCCTCCTGGAGGAGGACGTCCCTCACGGGGATCGACGCTCCGCCCCAGTTGTCGTCGCTAAGGGGGGGGGGGGGAACTGTGGTGGATTGCCGGCTTCTTACTCCGGCCCTCACCCCCAGGCTGCCAGGAGGTCCTCTCCGGACAGCGTGGACGTGCCCCGAGTTCCAGCAGGGCCTCATGGACTATGTAGTTTCTACACACAGCCCTGCTGGATACCTTGGGGGCCACCAGGCGTCGCTGTAGGGGGGCTCGTGGGCTCTTATGTGCCCTATAACCCGGGGGTACGTCATCATCACGTGACAGGAAGAAACGACGTGCTCCCGGGTTGAGGAAAAGGACTGTTTACCCTGACCCGGAAGGAATAAGGAACTGTGGACTGTTGGACAGGAACACCTCCGGGTCAGGGTGTATAAAAGGACTCTGGAAAGCCCAGACATTAAGCTGAGCTGGGAGGTAGGAGGGTGAAGTGTCTGGGCGAGGAGGAGAGAGTATTGAGTATTGGTTTGTGATTTATATGAGTGTGGAGTGGAGGGTGCTTTGTGCACGTAAGTACAAAATAAAGAAGTCTTATACTTTTACCTGGTGTCTAGAGTGGTACCTGAGGGTTCAAGAGGTGGACAAAAGCCTCTAGTGCTTTGAGTACTGAGAAAAGCGCTATATAAATGTAATGAATTATTACAGTTCAAATCAAATTTTTTTATGTTTTGACACCTGGAAACGGTACCCTTAGTCCGTGCTCACGGCATACCAGGGTGCTGCGGCACACGGGTTGGGAAGCACTGGACAAGAGAGTTACTACCACCAGTTTGTACCTCGGTTTTCTGAGAGGGCTGCCCCCTTGACAGATTTGAGAAAGAAAAGGGCCCCTTTGCATGAGGTATGGAACGATTTGACGGAACAGGCATTCAGTGACTTAAAAATGGCCCTCACAACGGCACCTGTTTTGAGAACTCCTAATTTTTCTCTTCCTTTTCTCCTCCAGATTGATGCTTCGGACATAGGTCTCGATGCCGTGCTGAGCCAAAGCATCGATGGTGTCAAGCACCCCGTAATTTACCTGAGCCGGAAACTGTTGGACTGGAAGACAAGGTATGCAGCGGTGGAACGGGAAGCCTTGGCCATCAAGTGGACGGTAACTCACCTGAGGTACTACCTGCTGGGCTGGGAGTTCACCCAAGTGACAGACCATGCTGCCCTCCAATGGATGACCCGTCACAGGGACTCAAACCCTTGGGTTACTAGGTGGTTTTTGGACTTGCAGCCGTACAAGTTCACTGTCACTTATCGCCGGGGTAACCTCCAAGCCAACGCTGATGCTCTCTCACGGGTTCACGACCTCTCGGTTCGGGCCGCCCAACCCGATGGGTCTGGGCTGAAGGGGGGGTAATGTGACACACGAGCGCATGAGGAGCAATTTAAGGACCCAACGCACACCATGACAAGTCATGCCAGGGGACAACGGCAGCATACTAACCTCTCTCTTCTTTTTTCCCCAGAAAGAATGAAGCACCGCTGCCAAAATATCGCCTGGATATCGCCTGGACGACTAAAAGAACCACAGCACTTCGGGGTCCTTTTCTGCCCTCTGGTCCAAGTTTGATGACATCAGCTACCCATCGCATCAGTACGCTTTTCCCAGCATCCCACTCTTTAATTTCCAGTCTGACCCTATAAGTTGTCCGTCTACCCATCCTTATGTGTCTGATGATTTTTGGATTGAAAATTACTGACCCTTTTTCATTACAGTATACGGGGCTAAAAACCCCAAACCTTTATGAGTGCCTTTGCTTTATTACACTGTTAAAATGTTAACTTAAAACTTTTCATGTAAAAATACTGTACATTTAATCTTCTTCTTCTTCTTCTTTTGGCTGCCCCCGTAATCTTTTTCCATATACAGTGGAACCTCGGTTCACGAACGTCTCGGTACACATACAAATCGGTTTACGACCAAAAAGATCGCCAAACTTTTGCCTCGGTTCATGACCACACACTCGGTATACGAACAAGCCAGTTTCCCTTTCGGTTTGTGCGCACCGATGATTTCCTCATGTGTTGCATTGTTCTTGGTCAGACGTGCGTGCTTGCATGTACGTGCGTGCTTTCGCTGTGAACTCTTTGTGCTCTATTTCATTTCCCTTCCGGTTCGTATGCGCCGATTACTGTATTTAAGCACGTGTTCAACCTCTCCCTGTTCATTGTTCTCAGTCAGTCAGACATGCGTGCTTTACCTGTGAACTCTTTGTGCTCTACAGTATTTCGTGTGCTTTTGCAGTTAACCATGGCTTCTAAGCAAGTGAAGAGTGGTGAGAAGAAAGTTTTGCAGAAAATTGAAATCGAAGTAAAAAAAGAAATTATTGAAAAGTATGAGCATGGCGTTCATGTTACTGATCTTGCCGCCAAGTACAAGAAGTCAAAATCTACGATTTCGACTATTCTAAAGCAGAAAGAATCTATTAAAGCAGCTGATGTTGCAAAAGGGGTTACAGCGTTAACCAGGCAGAGGCCTCAAGTCCTGGAAGAGGTGGAAAAACTGTTGCTAGTGTGGCTGAACGAGAAGCAACTTGCAGGGGATAGCGTAAGCGTGGCGATGTTATGCGAGAAAGCCAGGAAGATTCATGGCGATTTGCTGCAAAACTATCCTTCTATGAGTGGCGAAAGTGAGGAATTTAAAGCCAGTAGAGGATGGTTTGAAAAGTTTTGCAAGAGAAGTGGCATTCATAGTATGGTAAGGCATGGAGAGGCTGCTAGTTCTGACGCTGAAGCTACGAAAGAATTTGTGAAAAATTTCACAAAATTACTGGAGGACGAAGGCTACATCCCGCAACAAGTCTTCAACTGCGACGAGATCAGATTGTTCTCCACCCAGTTCCTCCTCACTTCATGCCAGAACTCGACTCATGCAAGGTTAGTTTTCTTGTTGGTTTATGGTTAGTTTTTGTATTACAGATTTTTCAAATGTTCATTTTTCGGTTCGTAGCGTGAATTGTTGCAACGTTACTTTTCTTTTTTTTCAAATGTTCATTTTTTTCCTTGTGCTTAAAACTCATTAAAAAAAAGTTTACACAGCAATCGGGTTGTAAGGCTATTAGCGTGAACTCCTGCAATGTTACTTTCTTGGTTGCTTATGGTTGACGTTTAAATAAAGTTCGGATTTGTTCAAATGTTTCTTTTCTTCCCCTGTGCTTAAAACTCATTTAAAAAGAGTGTTTACAGCGATCGGGTTGTAAAGCTATTAGCGTGAACTCCTGCAATGTTACTTTCTTGGTGGTTTATGGTTGGTTTTTAAATAAAGTTTGGATTTGTTCAAATGTTCCTTTTTTTCCCTGTGCTTAAAACTCAAAAAAAAAAACAAAAAACTTTACAGCGATCGGGTCATAAGGCTACAGTATAGCGTGAACTCTTGCAATGTTAGTTTTCTCTGTTGTTCAAGCTTTTCTCAATGTTATTCAATGTTTTTACATTTAGTTTACTATTATGCTGTGCATTCTATGGTTTAATTAACTATATTTGTGCTTAAAAACTTAAAAAAAATATATATGTACGTACAGTTCGTATGGTCTGGAACAGATTAATTGTATTTACATACAGTCCTATGGGGGAAATTGCTTTGGTTCACGACCAAATCGGTTTACGACCAGAGTTTTGGAACGAATTATGGTCGTGAACCGAGGTTCCACTGTACAGTGGTACCTCGGTATACATCCTTATTCTGTTCCAGATCCTTTGACTTATACCAAGCAGGACGTATACCAAACGAATTTTTCCCATAAAAAATAAAGGGAAAATGATTAATCCATTCCCATGAAAAAAATCCTATTGTTATTGGCATATTATACATTGATGGGGTTGTATAAAATGATTTAAACACTGCTTAATACTAAAATACATAAATACAAAAGCAATAAGATGAAATAAATGAAAATTTAAGCTCACTTTACTTTTTAATAACGTCCTTGTTTTTCACAATCGTAGATACCGTCGTTCTCGGCATATGGTATGCAGCAGCCATGTCCCGGATATGCATGCCACCTTCATACTTTTCAACAATCAATTCAAATTTACGAGAAAACACAAAATCATGTGAAAATTCACATAAAGTTATAGCGCGGGTTGTTCACTGAATGCTAGCAACTGGCATAGTGACGCTCGTGGGCAGCGTAGGGTAGCGTGCGGTGTGACGATGCAGGTCCGCTCCACGCTCCCACACGTCCTTACGGGGAGCACTGAACCCGACAGCGTCGGTAATATCACTAAGCCAGGGGATAGTGCAAGAATGCCAAGTGCTTTTATTTAAAACAAAAATCAGTGTCCAAACAAATAGTGCAGTGCATCTGGTTTCAATAAGTAATTATTTAATAAATATCCATAAAAACAAGTGTTCTCTGGGGATAAAAACAACAATAAATTAATCCAGTCTCACTCTTCCCGATCACAGCCCACCACTGCAGGTACAACTCGCTCCAACTTCCTCATTAACTCCCCCCCCCGGTCGTGCAATCACACCCTCGGAGAACGACATGGCTATACGGGTTAAAACCTGGCCATTTTTTTGAAGCCACGGACCTGCTGTACCACATGCGGTGTTCTAGCATGCGAGTCATATTCCAAGCAAAGGTCATATACCAAGCAAAATTTTTCGCGTCCAAACAGGACGTATACCAAGTTGGACTTATTCCAAAGCAGACGTATACCGCGTTACCACTGTACTCCTGTGTAATCTTGCTCAATTACACCCACCACCTGCATGTCCTTTCTCACCATATCCATAAACCTTCTCTTAGGCCTTCCTCTTTTCCTCTTACCTGGCAACTCTATCTTTAACATCCTTCTCCCAATATACCCAGCATCTCTCCTCTGCACCTGGCCAAACCAACACGATCTCACCTCTCTGACTTTTTTTTTGTTCTTTATTTTGCCTTATACAATTTCTTGTATTAGGAATTTATTAGTTTTCGCATGCCCCTTGGGGTCAGAGCGCAGGGTCAACCATTGTACAGCGCCCCTGGAGCAATTACAGGTTAAGGGTCTTGCTCAAGGGCCCAGCAGAGTAGGATGTCTTTTGGCATTGACGGGGATTAGAACCAGCAACCTTCTGGATACAAGCACAGATCCTTAGCCTCAGAGCCACCATTCCGCTCCTTTGTCTCCAAACCATCCAACCTGAGCTGAACCTCTGATGTACTTGTTTCTAATCCTATCCATCCTTGTCACACCCAATGCAAATCTTAACATACTTAATTCTGCCACCTCCAGCTCCGTCTCCTGTTTTTGGTCAGTACCACCATCTCCAACGATATAACATAGCTGGTCTCACGACCATCCTGTAGACCTTCCCTTTTTCTTTTGCTGATACCCATCTGTCACAAATCACTCCTGACACTATTCTCCACCCACTCCACCCTGCTTGCACTCTTTTCACCTCTCTTCCACACTCCCCATTACTCTGTACTGTTTATCCCAGGTATTTAACCTCATTCACCTTCCTCAACTCTACTCCCTGCATCCACCACTCCTCTGAACTCTCTCTCATTTACACACATGTATTCTGTCTTGTTCCTACTGACCTTCATTCCTCTCCTCTCTAGAGCATATCTCCACCTCTCCAGGGTCACCTCGACCTACTCCCTACTCTTGCTACAGATCACAATGTCATCCACAAACATCATAGTTCATTACCACTGCAAATAAGAAAGGGCTCAGAGCCTTTCCCTGATGTAATTCCACCTCCACCTTGAATACATCTGTCACTCCTACAGCAGACCGCTCCACTGTCACACTTCCCTTATACATATCCTGTACAACCTTTACATACTTCTCTGCCAATCCCGACTTTCTCATACAGTACCACAACTCCTCTCTAGGCACCCTGCCTTATGCTTTCTCCAGGTCCACAAACACACAATGCAACTCCTTCTGGCCTTCTCTATACTTCTCCATCAACACCCTCAGAGCAAACATTGCATCTGTGGTTTCTTGGCATGAAACCATACTGCTGTTCACTAATCATCACCTCACTTCTTAACCTAGCTTCCACTACTCTTTCCCAAAACTTCACGCTGTGTCTCATCAATTTTATCTCTTTGTCGTTATTACAGCAGAATTTACAATATTTGACATTGGATATGGTGTAAATATGTAGCAGTATAGTTGTGACTCTAAAAAGATCAACTTTGTTTTTATGGTTTGTCTGCCCCCCAATTCCTAAATGCCAAACTCCACCCATGATATGACCCTTGCTTGTCCTTGGCTTTGATTTCTTTCTCACCTCCTGGTCTAGTTACTATTCTGGTTCTAGTCTGTCCTTTTTTCAAGTGTGGCAGAGCAAGAAGGATGATGGAAAGGAAGGGAATGAAAAAACAGTGTGATAGTGTGTGAAAAATTGTGAATGACTGGTGAAAAATGTGTCTATTCAGATGTAAGAGGAATCCAAGAACATATACCCAAACTATTGTGAATTCAGGGGAGACAATAAGAGCAATGGTAAAATGAAGAAAACAACACTAAAATGATATGTTCAATGACTAGTTTCATTGCTCATTAACAAAACTATGATGAATCTATCCCCAGTTCTCTCATCAGATGCTTCAACACCTACAGTACATTGTCTGAGCTGTTGCTGATAATTTATTATATCAGGCGTCCTTTAGAGTTACCTACAAATATATGTTGCAGGCAACTAAAATTGAGATTCAGAACCCTTGTTTGTACCTTTAAACAACTGCAGCCACACTCTTAAAAATATTGGTTCTTTAATGGCTCTTTACTGGGTTGTGTGACCTCTCTCACAACCTTTGCTTGACAAAGACCATTTCATTCTGGGAAGAGTGCTTTGCATATAAAATTGGTTCTTTGGGCTTTGAAAAGTTTTGTAATGTTTGGACAAAACAGAAATCTTTAAAATATAGTAGGCTACCTAGCAGGATACTGACAGATCAAAATAAACTTAACCGCTTTTATTGTATTGCAGCGGAAGTCATATTAAATTCATGCAGTCATTGGTATGTCTGATATCATCTATTCAGGGTTATTCATGGAACCTGTTAAGGATCTTAAAACATGAAAAGGATTTTTCTGGAACCTTCATGCGGACAGCTCTTTTGCAAACGAAAAACTGTTTCCCTATAGAACCTTTATTTTTGAGAGTTCTGAGGGTTTTTTTCATTAATTTTTCCTATAACACTTCCAGGTATACCAAAATACACATAAAAAAGGAGGTAATATTTCATCAAATTAACTTGGTCCCATTTGCACCATGGGTGTTCATTGTAAAGTTTATGTTTTATTGAATGACTTAAAAAAGTGAGAGGAAAGGGTATAAGAGAAAAAAATCTGCTCCACTTCATTCATTTTAATGATGCACAAAGAAAAAGAAAATTTACAGTTACAATAATGTTGGAGAGAATTACTGTGATAATAAGCCATATAAATTAACATATTAACAGAATGAATTGCTTAGTTGGAAATAAATATCATCTACTATTGTTGCCCTCCAGGAACAGTGTTAGGGAACCCTGGACTATACAAGAACAGTCAAAGAGAGCACAAAGAGAGCTGGCAGATAGAGAAGATAAAGTGAGCTTTTTACTTGATATAAACTCTGTGCATCCCAAGTGCTATACCATGTCATGTCATTTACTAACCCACTTAATTCAGATCACGGTCATGGGAGTCTGTTAGAGCCTATCTCAGCTAGCATAGGGAGCAAGGCAGGAACAAACCCTGGACAGGATGCCAGTACATTGCATGGCGAGCACACACCCACATACCAAGGCCAATTCAGCATCACCATTTCATTTAACCTGGATGTGTTTGGACTGTGGGAGGAAATAGGAGCACTCAGAGAAAACCCACGCAAGTATGGGGCCTCTTAAGTGCGGGAATTCAAATCTGCTAAGCAACACTGGTTTAATTTATCTATTATCAAAATAGCTTTTTGAATCCCATTCATTCTCAAATGGGGTCTTTAAGAAAAACCTTTCTTCATCTCCTAAACTCTGGAATATTGTGGAGAAATTCAGACTGCAGATAAAGAGCAGGATTGAAACAAAAGTATTTCTGAGCTCATATACTATAAGTACACTCTTAAACATAAAGGTGCCAGAGTGGTTCCCAAAAGACCCAGCCACATGTAGGGTCCAGAAAGAACCTTTATTTATTTACAGTACATCCATAAAAAGCCCCATGTAGTCAATAACAATGAACAAATGGTAACACATACATGAAATATCAATGGATTCATAATTTTAAAAGAACTCTGGCTGCAGACAATCACACAAACAAAGGTCAAGATTTCTTAATCTGTTAGTGTTCTTTTCAATAGCCTACCAAACATTAATGACTTCATGTTTCTACTACATATTAAGACGTTTTTCAAAGCCCAAAGAACCAACTTCATATGCAAAGAACCGTTGCCAGAGTGAAATAGTGTTTTGTCAAGCAAAGGCTCAACAAGGAACCGCATAACCCAGTAAAGAACCATAAAATGCCATTAAAGAATCGTTGTTTTTAAGAGTGTAGTGTTGTGGCATTATTCACCACTAGATGGTGCTCGCGTACCTTTTATCAGTGACCGACGCTCGACTGGCGCTTTAAAATTTGCGATAGTTGTAATAAAGGCAAGCCCTCTGAAAGCCTCCTTCTATAGCACATTGTGAAATATCAGACTAATCCTACCGCACGGTCCATAGAACTTAAACTGTTAATCTTAAGAGAACATCGCCACAGTGAGTTCCCCTAATTAGTAACAAAGCCCAAACTGCCTTTAGAGACGGATGAATCAGTTGTTATAACGGTTCACTTCGCACAATGAGAAGAATTTTCCCTCTTCTTTCACCATGTTATATTTTCAGCTATGATTTTCTTTGCCTAAAACAAAAGGCTAAGATAAGTGCGCTTCCACCAGACCAGATCCTGGACCAATTTATGTCATGTCACCCTGTCCAGGTTTGTTCTGTTCTCTGAGCCCGACGCTGCTAGATGGGGCTCCGGCTGTCATTTGTTCCAATACTTTATCAATTGGAAAATCAAGCGATCATTGATAGCTTAGATATAACAATTTGCACTATTTATATACTGTATGTGTGTCTGTACAATAAAATTCAGTATAGACTGATGGGTGACACGGAAATCCTCGAAATGAAAAACAGTAAAATCAGTTAAGTCAAGTGAACTACCTAAAGAAGTCAGTCATTATCTAACACGCGAACAGGGTCGCGGGGGCAGGGTCGGTGGGGGCAGGGTTGTTTGGGGGTTGCATGCTAGAGCCTATCCTAGCTATCATAGGGCGCAAGCAAGGAACAATCTCTGGACAAGGCGCCAGTCCATCACGGGACGCTTCCGCATGCAGGGCTGGGGAAATCAAAAGATAATAGGTGGGTTTTCAGGTGCAATGTAAATGTAAGAATACACGAATCCACAAAAGTCGAATAATAAGCGAAATGAGCAAATTGATAAACATACCCTGTTCAGTACGCGCTTCAGATAAAGCGACAGTAAGGCAAGAACCAGTCCTGGACGGGCACAGGGTTCACAGGGCACACTGACTCACACTAAGCCAATTTAATTCTATCTATCTATCTATCTATCTATCTATCTATCTATCTATCTATCTATCTATCTATCTATCTATCTATCTATCCAGGCCCGGCCTTAGGCATAGGCGAAGTAGGCGACCGCCTAGGGCCCCGACTCCTTGGTCTAATTTTCACGCATTTCACAGAGCTTCCAGGGGGACTCCGCCCCCCTCAGGGGGCCCCTGGACCCCCCTTTCGCCTAGGGCCCCATAATACCTAAGACCGGGCCTCTATCTATCTATCTATCTATCTATCTATCTATCTATCTATCTATCTATCTGTCTGTCTGCCCACACAGTAAATATTAAGTTTTTAATGTTGAAAGAACTCTTAGCAGTGTATAAAGGGGCACATCGTATAGGCACTGAAGTGCTGGTTTAACACTGGTGATGTGTATCTATCGATTGTAATTACTTTTGTGTATCTTTAACGAGTTACATATATTATTACATTTATAATTATGTACTAGTTTCCGATTTGGGATAGTTTTCAGTTCTCCAGCTATCTTGACTGAGATTTCCATCCATCCGTCCATTTTCAGATTGCGTTTTTTAGTTTGATTTTCGTGGTCCGTAAAAATGATTGGATGAATATGACGATTAAATGATCCGATCAGTCATCTAGTTTAAAGAATGAGAAGTTGGCAAAAAAAAGTCTGTTCGAAAAAGACTTGTCGGTTTTCATGGTTTTTTAAAAAAGAAATTTACTTCTAATAGAGACAAGGGTGCAACATACTCGTTCGTTCGATCATGCATGTTTCTCATTACATCGCGCCATCTATTTATTAAAGTGACAAATTCGGAAGCATAGCTAAATATGACCTGATCATTTACGACTAGTGCAATTTAAACTCCTCAGTGTTAACGGGCACCGGCAGTTAATCTGAAGAAGGAGTGCCTTCCCAAGCAAACAGCTGTGGGCATTGCCCCCTTCCATTTTGGGGCTAAGATGGAGGAGCCGGCGGTCGCGGTTCGAGGCTCGTTTAGCGTACATGCCATTGGCCCGCGGCGGGTCTTTTCTCTCGCTGGCCCCTCCTGTCGTGTCAGCTGGGGAGCGCCTCCGCACTTCGCCTCTCTTGCCGCCCGTCCCGTCCTGCCCGTCCCGTCCTGACTCTCTTAGGCGCCGCTTTTAGAGAGAGGAGTGCAGCAACGTGGTGAGCACGGGGGCTTTTAAAAGGGCGGCGGACAGTGATGCCCCGGAGGGGAAGGATGGACGGGACCGACCCTGATTGTTGAGACGTCAAAAACAAAACAAAAGAAAAAAAAAACACGTCAACAACTTGAAGACAAATGGTCTGTAAAAGGAGCAACTGCCTCAAGTTCCTCTGCACCGAGTGGAGTTAATTTTTCCTTTTCTGTTCAGCCTGTCGCAGAGTTTTGCTGTTTTTACAGGAATTCCCTCCAGCCACAGAGATGTTTCTCCTACTAGCTGCGTTATTTTCTTTGAGAGGTCAGGTGAGCCCTGTTCAGGCTTGCCAGCTGCCTTCAGACTGGAGACCCCTCAGTGAAGGCTGCAGGGCAGAGTTGGCAGAAATTATAGTTTATGCCAAAGTGCTGGCCCTCCATCAAGAGGTGTACAATGTCTACAACTACCTACCCTATCAATATGAGGGCAACGAGAAAGGACTCTTCTATTCTGCAGAAATAGAACTGCTCTGCGACCAGGCCTGGGGAAGCATGTTGGAGGTGCCTGCTGGGTCCAGATTAAATCTCACTGGTCTGGGCTATTTCTCATGCCAGTCACACACTGTGGTCCAGAATTACTCTTACATCTTCTTTCTTAGGTAAGTCACTTTGTTTTGGGTTGTAGAAAAGTGAATGAAGTCTTGGTTATTACTTCCCAGTGACCCTGATGAGAGTTTGGTAGGTATGAAAATAGATCTATCACTTGGGTTTATAAAATGAAATTAACAGAAAATGATAAAGGACTGTCTGGTAGCAGACATTTCCCTCTGTTTTCTTGTTATTATCTATAATATCTTTTCAATTTTTGAACTCTTAGCATGGTAATCAAATAGTTCTGGTCATATTGTATGGACTTTTAGGCAACAGCCAACAAAGAATGCAGTCCCTCAGGTGCAGATTAGTGATTTGTCCAAAACTAACGTCACAGCCACTGCCCCCTGTAAGTTTATACACTGCCTAGGGGGCGTGCCATTTTAGTCCATACCTTTATCCATTTCCCAAGTGTTGCAACGATTATGACATCAAAGCCAATTTGCTTTGTATTTTGATTTTGTTGTCCTCACGTACCATTCACCCATTTATCCACTCTCTGTAATGCAGACTGGTGGGGTGGCAGGACCTATTCCACAGCGTTGGATTCATGGCAGGAGCTAACTGCCCAGGACAGCAGTGCTCCACTTCTGCTGGGACAATTTAGGGTCCAACTATGGTGCAACGTAATGCAAAGGGCATAGTTGTTTGGTGTCCAACCTGTGAGGCTGCTGAACCCTAACCACCAGAACAATTTTTTTATATCAAATAATATCGTTTTAAATAATTTGTTGCTTTTTGAATATACATGCATTACATAATCATCTGAGAATACTCTGTTAAAAGAGTTGTCACTATTGAAAGTAACTGCAGTCTTCTGAAGCCAAGCAACCATTGCAGACTGATCTCCTTGGGATAGGCCGAGTCATACAAGTTTATGATCACAGTTCATCATAGAGATGATCAAGTTTCCCATGTCTGAGTGCCTGTTTGGCCCCCTGTGTTGTACTGGAGTTGAACTTGGCCCTAAGCCTGAATTTCTGTTACCTGACCTCTTGATACTTCAGACTTCAATGGGGTAAATCTATGTTGCTTTTGCCTTTATTGTCCAAGTGAGGAAACTGACCATTTCTTTTGGGGATTTGTACACATTTTGTTATTTATAACCAGAAGAAGTAATTGAAAGCTCCCATTTAGACCCAGAATTGCACACAAGCAGCTGCTTTTTCTAACCACATGGGGTGAGGGGAGATGGGGGGGGGGGGGGGGGGGGGGGGTGGGAATGCCTTGGTGGGATCTAAAGCTGAGAATAGAGCTGTTGGACTCATTCTTGTTTGACGTGTTCTAGGCAGCAGGGTGCAGTCAACCCAGAGGTGACTACTCTGTGGAATGTTCCAAACCTAAAGACACAACCAAACTAATTGCAGTAGCTTAGTGCCCTAAGGGACCAATATTCATAAAAAAATGTAGAAACAAAAATAAGTACCTTCTGCATAAAGTAGTGTACTCTGGTAGATAGCATGCTAAATTGTGCAGTGAGTCTGAAATTCAATTGCGACCAATATATGTCGGACTCAGAAAGCCTTTTAAGTTTCTTTGGCCTCAAGATAATATTTTTCTTTAAGTTGTGTAGTAAATAAAAATAAGTTGATTCAATTGGTTATACACTGTGAAAGGCACTATACATATTAAGCTAAAAATTATTGGTTCCTTGTTAAAAGGTCAGTTAGTTTTTTTTTTCCAAGAAAAAATGTAAAGGTGATGTGTGGCAAGCATGAAATCACCACATTGAGGAGAGAATTAGGTCCTATGGCCAGGGGAGTTTTGAGGCAGCACCATCAAAAACTGCACCACCATGATGAATCCAATTGTTTTTTCATGCTTTGTAGTAGGAGGCTTGAATGTTCACTCAACGCATTGAGAGTAAGTCAGGAGCCAACGGAATAGGACACCAGTTCATCACAGGACATACTGCCACCCTCACAAATACTGAGTCAGTTCAGAGTCACTGATTTAGCTAACATGATTAGGAAGAAACCTGAGTACTGGGAATGTACCTACTCATTCTTGGGGAGAACATGCAAACTCAACCTGAAATGTACCTGAACTAGTCTGAGAATTGAAAACTGGGTCACCAGAACTGTGAAGCAGCAGCACTACCAACTGTATCACCATGCTGCTCTCTCTATGTCTGTATAGTAAAAGTACTGTATAGTTAAATTTGTATATAAATACATACACGCACACACACACACACACACATATATATGAGTGGAAAATAGGACCACCCCAGATCCCCAACCGCCAGGCTCAACTTACAATTTATTACTGAAGTGTCTATTGCACAGGTTCAAGGCAGTCTGGTACCATATACACATACTAAATGAATAAATTAGCAAATAAGCACCTCCATCTCCTTTACTCGTCCTCTCTCTCGGGAGTTGTCTACTACCTCCTGACTGGGACCCTCTGATGAACGGAAACATTCCCTTTTTATCTTGATCCTGGGAGTACTTCTGGTATCACTCTGTTGCTTGCCGGAAGCACTTCTGGGTCATATGGAACACGGATGTGCATTCTTCATAACTCCCCACTGAGGCACCCAATGACCCCAGTAGGTCTGCTTCTTCCATACTACAAGACCTAAACAACCCTGCAGGTGTCCATGCTGGGCTGCCATTAGAGAAATATTGCCTCCTGCCCTGTTGGGGGATGATTTCTTCCTGAAAAGTGTCCCCCGTCCCTCCATTTTTGGGTCATCCCGACTGGGATAGAACTCAAGAACCATTCTGACAGGGTTGTGCCTCTGTCCCTCCCAACTGGGTAGGATATCATCTCTGACCTCAGTCGGATTGCCAGTCCATGCACTCTGACACTTACTATATACTGTATATATAGTGCGTATACATGTATATATCTGTATATATTCTGTTTTCTTGTTAAAGTTTAATATCATGTGTTCAAAGTGTACAAGCAGGAGCACAATGAAATTCTTACTTGCATGTCTCCTCAGATAAAATAATAATAAACAATATTTAAAAATAAAATGTAAAGAAATGATGAAGGGTTGGAATTCCAGGTGGAATAATAGTAATTTATTGATTAAATATTGAGGTAGGCTGAAGTAGGTGTATCATTACATTGCTAGCAATGCCTTTTTTACTATAGAGGAAGCACAAAGTCCTACTTCCGTTTGGTCTGATAGGAGTGTCAGAAAGTCAAGAGGTGGGTGGAGTTAGACTGGGTTCAGAGATCTTCTTCAAGGTCAGTGATTAATGAACCCTAGAGGAAGCAGATGAACAAATGATTTCATTGGCGTTACCTGTAACCCCTTCCTGTGTTCCCTTTGCTTTAGTCCCTGCAGTAACAGCTTAATGATCTTACTTCTGATTATATGTACAGTTCTGTGCAAAAGTCTTAGATACTTTAGATATTTTACAAATAAATTTGTCTTAGATGGTTATCTTATATCTTCTGGATTAGTGTGTCAATAGAGAAGAGTTTATGTTAGCGTTCCAAACACTCCTTTTACAAAAAGGGAAGCAGTACAATCAGATATTTAAATGTCCTTCATGTAAAAGAAACTAACTGTAGTAACACATCACTTTCCAGTTAAAACAAACATGTGTTTTTTGTAGGCATGTAGCCCAATGCTTGATTATCAAATATAACAAACAGGTGCTAATAATCAATGACATAATGTGTAGATTGAACCAAAATGATGAACTAAAACAAAAACAGCTGTGTAGAAGGAATAAAACTGGACCAGGGTAACCATACTAAAAAGGTGATGTGGTGGTTCACATTTTGCAGCAGGCTGCTAAAGCACAAACAAATAGGCAAAACTGAGGACCAGAAATGCACTGGTCATCCACAGAAATGGAGTGCAGCAGAAGAGAAATATATCAAGCTTGCTTCCCTCTAAAAATTAAAAGATGTCCAGCACTGCTTTTAGCTTAGAAATGGCAGAAACCACTGAGACACTGGTACACTCATCTACAGTTCAGCGAAATCCTATAAGAGGTGGCCTTCATAAAGAGTTGTGATCAAAACACCATTGCTCTAAAGTTGGAAATAAAGCCCAATGAATTACTGTACTTGTGGGTAAAAATGCAAGGACTAAGATGCAGAAAAATGGCAGCAGGTGCTCTGGACTGATGATCTAAAATGTAAAGTCTTGACTCCGACAAAACTCAGGATGTCTGCCAAAGGGAAAAAGAATGGTTCATGGATAAATGCCTGCAGGCAACAGTGTAGCACGGTGGAGGTTTCCTGCAGGTTTGGGGCTTCGTTTCTAAAAACAGAGTTGGTGATTTAATCAAAATGGATGGTTCTCTCACTGCCGAGAAGTACAGGCAGATTGTTATCCATCATACAATACCATCGGGTAGGAATCTGATCAGTCCTGATGAATGCCAATGAGCCCAAAAATATGGAGAAAATCATAAAAACCTATTTGCAGCAAAAGGGGAATCCTGCAACAGATGGTATATCCCCCACTGAGGGCTGATTTCAGCATCACTGAGACAGTCCATGGTATTACTTGTAGAAACAGAAGTAAGTGAGACAGCCAAAGTCTGCAGTGGAACTGTGGCAAGTTCTCCAGGAGGACTGGAACAAACTACTACCTACCATCAACATATGCATGAACCTAAACCAGTTGCTGCAGTTTTTAAGGTAAAGTTTGGTAAACTACTCCTAGCATTATTTTTGACAGCTTTCCCACTTTACAGTATTTTTTCAGCGGTGCCCAAAACTTCTTTGCACAGCACTGTGTGAAAAGCATGCTTAAGAGTGTTATGTTATACTAGCCAACCCGTGCTGTACCATACGCCGCATAATTATTTATTGATGGATGAACACTTCCTGAATGACACAGTTGTCCAGATGGGGTGGGTTTGAGGATATGACTGTGAGTGAATGAAAAGATGGAACTCTGGAGAGAGCAACATACAATTGTCCGTGACTGAAAACTGGTTTTGGCAGATACAGGCATATCGTTTTGAAAGTTTGTCCCTGTGCCTTATTAATTGTCATTGCAAAGGCCAATCTAACAGGAAATTGTCTGCGTGTAAAAGTAAAAGACAAATTTGAATCTGATGGGGTCAGGGATATCCGGGTAATAAGGACAGTTTGTGAGATAGGAGCTGCAATAGTTTTACACTCCAGTACATTGCGGTGAATGCTGGTAACAGTCAGTCTAGTGCCATCACAGAGACTTCTTGCTGGCATGAGGTTTCTGAGAAGCATGACAACTGAACCTATTTTAATTTTGAGTTAATGCGGAGGCATGCCAATGGGAGTAAGACTGTTAAGAAATTCTTCAGGGAATGAAACTTGATCTGCGGGATCGTCTGTGACAATGGAGGCAACGCTGGTGAAAGTTAATTCGTCGGTAGGGATAAGTTTCAGTACTTGTTCATTAAGGTGTAGCGAGTCTTTGTTGGTGACGCTTAATATAGCTCGCGTACTGAGTTGTTCCGGAGTCACAGTTGAGAAGTCGATGTCGCCATATAGTTGTTGAACGGGATCAGAAATAAAAGGAAAACAATGTGAAGGTAATGGACGTGGGAGGAGTGTTAGAGTTGGCGGGTGGGGCTCTGTCGTGCGTGCCATGGTCGGATACTTAGTGAATTGTTGGTGGGCTGGGCTCTGTGAGTTGGCGGGCGTGACTCTGTCTTGCATGCGTCTTGCTTGCCATGGACTTAATGAATTATATATATACTGTAGATACTTACAAGTGTATGTATATATATATATATATATATATATATACATATACAGTATATAGTGTGTATATATATATATATATATATATATATATATATATATATATATATATATATATATATATATAGTGGCCACCAGGGGATGCTCCAGCTCCCCAAGCACCGAACACAGACAGGCTCTGGACAGAACTGTAAAATAAACAAGAGTTTTTATTGTGGGAAATTCTTCTTGGAATTGTTTCCCATGCCACAAGCACAAGTAGTATAACAACACTCTGCAATTATCTGCTTTTTTCTCTCTCTCTCTCACTGTCACTGCCTCCTCCGCTCCACACACAAGGTTTGTCCCCTTTCCTCCCAACTCTGGCTCCCTGAGTTGTGGCAGCCAGTTCCTTTTATCTTACACTCAGAAGCACTTCTGGTGTTCCAAAGCTGTAGCTCAGAAGCACTTCTGGGTGAGGTGAGAGCCTGACAAATAAGGGCTCCCCAGTCCCCACAGCACCAAATTGTTTAAGGGGGGATCTTTTTCACTGCTACACCGCTAAACACGCATGCAACAGAGTACATGTGTTAGTGGAGGTACTGAGCGGTGAAAATTGACAGAAAACATTCCAAAACTGAAGCTGTAGCAGACGATAAAATTGAACATGATGACACAGAAGAACTTTTGCCGAAAAAATGAGCTGTGTCTGTTGTCTGGAGATTTTGGTTTTAAAAGATAGGATGTGGACCAAACAACTATTTACTGCAAATGCTGTTGAGCTAAATTTGTCGCCAGTGGCGGCAACACGAGCAATTTGCTGCACCACCTTAGCCGCAAACATGCTTTGGAGTACCATGAATGTATGGAACTAACATTGGCACCCTCTACGTCCTCGGGTAAAACTGAAAAAGCTAGAGGACACTCAAGTCAGACGTTACTTGTAGACGCGTTTACTAGAGGTACTGCCTATGACAAAAAAAGCAAGCGGTGGATCGAGATAACCAACGCCATTACAATCCATATAGCTAACGTGTCAGTGGGCAGAGATTGTTAACATTAACAGAAAGTGTAGTTGGTTTATAAAAAATATTTACTATTTATTCCTTTTCTAAGACATGTTCAGTGTAATACAACTTTTGACAAACATCTCTGAATATTTTACTAAGTCTAAATGCCTCTTTGGATGGTTGAAAATATGTTGTCAAAATGACAGTTTAAGTTGTTTGCAAAATTTGTTCAATAAAAAGGTTCTATATTTTGACTGCAACTGTCATGCAATGTGATTCCTTCTCTTCATTAGTGCCACCCCCTTGAAAACTATCACTTTATGGGGCCATGCAAACCTGTATTAGTACTTGTGTGCACATTAAAATGTTTTTTGTACAATGCACAATTCTCATAACAGTGGAATAGGTTATTCTTAGCCAGTAATTGCAGTGGAAAATGTGGTTAACATTCACTCATGCATGGGGAAAAAAATACTGTTGAATACCGTGAAACTGGTAAAATTTTGAAAAATACCGTGACATAGAATTTTGGTCATACCGCCCAGCCCTAGTATACTGTATATCTAAAACAACAATTAAAAAATCTCAAATAGAGTAACACTTGTACACACAGCATCAGGCAGCAATGTAGTTTTTAGTGCATTAAACGTCTCAAACATTTTGGCAAGTTTTTGTAGAGGTTTTATAGAGGAGATAGTGGAAGTCTTAAGAAAACGTTTATTTCAAAGTCACCAAATACAACCAACATTTATTTTATATGGTATCTTTCTGTTGAGACCACTTTTTTATGAGTCTTAGAAACTTTAAGTTCAGTTGTTTCTGTATATTCTTAAAACCGGTGCTGATGCAGATAAAACTGGTTTGTTCAGTGTTACTCATTGAGTTATTAGTGAACTGGCAACCTTGCACTTTATACTCCATTTTCTATTCTTCACTATGCTTTTGGTTAGGTTATACATGATGAATGGGATTAAAACCATAACATAAATGCTCAAACCTGCCCAGTCCAAGTCAGGGTAGCAGAGGGACAAAATCTATCATGGCAGCTGCAACCAATCTCTCCGTGAGCAGGAAGAGCCAGTAAAACTAACAGGCATGTCTTTAGGGTTGTACTGTGAAATCCTGAGCACCCACACAAACATGGGGGTAGAATATGCAAACTCGACATGGTGACTCAAAAAAGGGTCTTGTAGATGTGAGGCAGCAGTGCCAGCCACTGCACCACCAGCAGCTCCTGAAGAATTAAAATATGAAGAGTTCTTTGTTTCTGATGTTCTTCTGGCCTCCCTTTAACATATGCATAACAAATAAATAGTTTATCACATCTGAAATTCATGCAGTGTTTCATCTGTATGGGTTAAGTGTTTTCTGATCATTGTGAGTTTCCATGGAAATAAATAATAGCTCATTTATTATGATAATAAAAAAAACTAAACAAAATAATCAGCAAATAGCAACATGTCAATTGTCATATTGTGTATGGTTTTGTTAGAGTAAGATATCACACCTGCTTTTTAAAGTATTGAAAATACAGAACAAGTAAAGAAGTGTATAATAATTGGAAAAAATGACAAAATAAATTAGAAAATAAATTATTCTGAAAACAGACTGGACTTCCCAGCTGTTATAAGCATTGTGATACAGAGGTGACAATGAGTGGAAGTTTTACCCAATAAGAAGAACCGGAAGACAGGGAAAAAGAGCAAGTTTAATTCATAAGGTGTTTAAAGAAAAAGGTGTTTAAAGAAACTAATTGATCAGGCCATGTCTTATTCTGAGCATCACATGAATCATTTTGTTCAGATTTGGAAATCTGAATCTGACAACATGTGGTGTCACTGTATAAAGTGTTTCTACATTGCTCTTACAATTTCATAATCAAGTGCCTTTGTTTTTTTTTTTGAGCTGATGAACAACATTCTGTCCTGTCAAAATTTAAAATGGCTTACTGAAATTTCAGTGAGAACACTGTGGACTTATTATAACCCATATGCAGGCAAGTACCCTTTGACAGCATGTATTAAAAGTGAGTTGCAGTCCAAATTAAGTTTAATAACTTCTGCTTTATTACGGAGTAGGGTGGCAATGGTGACTCGTAGCTCCAGGTACTTAAGTTTCAGCCTGGTCACTGACTTCATAGAGTTTGTCTATTGGCCATGTGCTAGTGTGGGATTTTCAAGTACTTCAATTTAATTTTGGTATAACAGAAACATGTAGCTTACATGAATTGGTGACTTTAAGTTGGCTTGCTACATGTCAAATTTCCCTATATTGGATTGGCTTCCCATCCAGGGCTGGTTTTTACCTTGCACTGACTTTTGAATTTTCTAAATGTATATTGCTTACTTTTGGCTTCTACACATTTGCAACAATTCTAGAAAGAGGGACTGTCTTCACTTGTTGTTTGAAATATCTTTGATATTGATGCTGTGAAGAGTGCTATATAGATTGAAGACCAATTGATTGATCACTAAGTAGTACCTTGTCTAAGGTTGATTCTTATTCTATTCCCAGTGCTGGCACATTATGACTGTGAATTGATATAAATTTGTTTAGAAGTTGAATAGATTATTGTTTTATCTTACAGAACTTGTCAAAAAATACATTTTACCACTAAACCATAATTGATAGTAAACAGTAAATCCACCTATCTGTCCATTACTGAAATCACTTAATCACGTTTACAGTTCCAGAGCCTATCCTGGAGATAGCAAGTGCATGGCAAGAACCAGCCTGGCATAAGTCCATCGCAGGGTACCCTCAACTGGGTCTAGAGCTGCGAGTCACCCCAATACACACTATCTGTGGGAAGTCAAAGGAATACCTAAAAAAACCACAAAGATGCTGGGAGAACATTCACACCCCATGCAGGTGTTTTTAGTCTACAAAGGTGTGTGAAAGGCTTACTAGAGGCCACAGCACCCACAGCTGGTGGTTGGTAATCTTATAAAGACAATTGTATTATTTAAAGATGACATAAAACTATGAGTCAAAGTTAGATAATTATGTAAATGAATATGCATATTTGAATAACAGCCTGTCAAAGCCCTTTTGCATTGGAATGCAAGTGTCCTGATAGCATACTGGATGTGGGAAAATGGGTAGTGGCCAGAGACATACTAATCTCATGACATGCCATTTTCTAACCTGCTTAATCCAGGCCAGGGTAGTGGGGTGGGGTGGGGCAGAGCCCATCCCAGCTAGCATGAGGTGTAAGGCAGGATCAGACCCTGGACAGGGTGCCAGTCCATCACAGACATATTCAAGTTTGCTTTGCAAATAATTTTATTCCCTCATGCATCCAGTATCAGTTTCACTATCTTGGTGACCAGTGGCATTGGGTACAAGGTGGAAATCTGACCTGGACAGAAGGTCTCAAAATTTTGAAAGAACAAACATAATAACTAAATAAATAAATAAAAACAGAGACAGACCCTGCATCATGATGTTATATGAAATGTGGATGCTGACACATCTGAGCCATGTCAACATCAGGTTCACTTTTTGTTTAACTCCAGGTTGTATAGTTTTTAAAAGCAAAGTCAGAACTACACTAAACATTCTAGCAAACACATCCAGCCCGTTCTTGCCGTGAAACTCTTAAGTAATATCAAAAAAAGGATTTTTTTTTACCATGATGTTTTTAAATTGAATATTATCTTTTTACATGATCTTATAATGGAGTTATGTTTTGGTGAATACTTTGTCTATCTCTAGTGTCAAATACACTGTAAACCAGTGATATGCACATTAGACATGTGTATTGTGGAATATGACCCAGACACAGACAGGCAGACATGTTAAAATTACCCCACACATGTTTATTGGGGTCTTCCATTACAACAATGATGCTCTCACAAACCCCAATACCCCACAGTTCTGGCCAACACAATGCCTTCAGACTGCCTCCTTCTCTCCTCCAGAGATCTCGTCCACTCTTCTCTCCCGACTCAAGTCATCCTCTGAAGGGAGGCGGCCCCTTTATATAAGCACCTGGATGTGCTCCAGGTGTGTTCCCGGCAATCTCCCACCGAAACGCCCCAGTGTGGCGGAAGTGCCGGCTGTATCCCCGGAAGCACTCCGTGTGTCCCTGCTAGTTTTGCCCCCAGCACTTCCGAGTGTGGCGGAAGTGCTGAGGTCCAGGGTCCTCCAGGTATTGGGGTGACCACGGGCCCCTACAGGGTCGAGCTTCCCAGCTCTGTACTTGTGGCCCCCAGGGCGGTCACCCCCTCGTGATGTAGAGGAGGCACAAGCCCTCCTCCGGTCTTCTTGGGCATCTCGGCTGAGTACCACCCCCATCTGGGTACCATAGTATGATGTGTGGTCCATAGTTAATGTAGGTGAGTTTCTGAAACACAGGCCTGCTATTAATACCATTGAGTAGTGACATCTTCATTTTGCTTTATGACAGCTATTCCTCATCTTTAAAACATGCTTATGCACCTCTGGTTATGAGGTGCCATTTTTTATTACTATGTCACTATCATATATCTAATGGGGCAGCATTTTTTGGAATATTCATTTGCCCACTTTATGAATCCATTGTTTCTGGGGAGATACAGACTATCCTGGTATTGATGGGCTCAAGACAGAAGCCAGTCTTTAATGGGATGTTAGATGCACATCCACATTTTCTTATATAGTTAACCTAACTTCATTTCTTATTACACTCCTTGTTAGTATTCAACTTTTAAAGCACATCTAGAAGAGGGAATAATGTTGGTAGTAGACCTGGTATAATGGCATGCTTGCCATTATTAATAGTCCTTTTCTCTAACCTTCTTTACATAGTATTTATTGGAAAGAGAGGATGCACTGCCACAATTAATATTCAAGCCTTCCAAAAGTCTCTTCTTGGCAGTTCTCACACAGTCCATATTGCTGCAATTGTGCATACAGATGGGGAGAGTAGTGCAATGGATGCGAGTTAAATATGGCACTAAAAGTCAGCAGCAAGTCATCCACCTTAACACTTATAAGAATAAGTGTCTGTGTGTCTGTTTATCTGTGTCCATCTGGTTGGTATGTCTCTGCTAGTCCAACAGATGACGCCTGTGAATCCCAATCCAAATAACACAAAGCTGAGACATTTGCATTGCATTTGCCATTCCAACAGATGGCACATCACAAACATTTGTAATAATGCATTTTATTACTACAAATGTTTGTGATGACAAATGCAATGCATTTTATTACTACATGCATTACAAGATACATTCCAATAGACGGTGCACTGCAAATGTTAACAATGAAGTCTAGGTTAATTATTTAGATTTCAATCCCATTTTAAATGGGTGGCACAGCTAGTTGTTTATTTAAATCAGTCTCATAAAGTGACCTTTCAGTGTACACCTTCACAAATTAAGTAGAACATTAAAAAGGAGAAGTGACAAGAACAAAGAAAGTGCAATTTAAAGAAAAGGGAAGGTAAGCATGAATGTTAAGATAAGGATAAAATAAAGTCCTTAATAATTCACTGTATATAAGAAAGAGATGGAGCCAAAAGACAGAGTGTGGATACTGCAAAGCTGATTCTGACATGGTTGTGACTGGCACATCCTGGTCTTTGAATAGTGAGAAGGGTAGCTTCAGGGAGCCCAGGAGTCAATTATGGGGTAGGCAGCTGTCCAGTGGGGCTCGACTTTAGTGCTTTGTGAGTGAGCGGCAGGACTTTAAAGATGATTATGAAAAAAAACAAAGTCAGTGTGGCGGTGCCAGCTGAAAGGATTCATGGTCACGCTGTTTGGCAAGCTGCATTTGGAACCAGCTGCAGTCTGTTAATGGTTGGGGAAAAGAGACCATTGAAAAGAGAGATGCAGTTGTCTGGCCAAGAGATAGTGAACACAGGGTGAGCATGAAATGTTTTTTAAAGAAAGCAAACTAGAAGAGAGTTTAGAATTTCAAACCATGAGTCAGCAGCTGGATTTGTGCATCCTTGTGCATCCAAATCCAACTTCAAGGCTCCACTACCTATACCTTTTAAAAATTTAAATAGTTTTTAAAAATGTCTTCCCTTTTATCAGCTTCTAATTATGAATATTTCACCAACTCTTTGGATAGTTGCCAGGTTTAATCACATTGATCAAAAAAGCTGCCATATTATTTTTTATTTTCTTTTGTGATTTAGTGCTTTACGTGACTGTTAATAAAATGAGACAGATTTAGGTTTGGACACGTTTGGCTTATTAATCAACCCCTTGGACGTGTGCTAAATTTCATTTCAAAAAGATTCTCAAGCATTTGGATGACTCCTCTTAGAAAAGGCTGGCTTCTCGTTCCTTAGGGTGGCACACATTCAAAGCTCTCACATTAGTTGCAGGTGAAACTAAAAATTTCCAACCAGCCGGTCTTCAGATCCCTCTGATTCTTTAAAGCCTTTCCACTAAAGAGCTTGACTACTGAACTAAACTCTTTTAATGAAAGCAGCAGTGAAAATATAAAAAAAAATTAGTTTTACTTTGAAACGAGAAGTAATAACATTTTCATTTGCATTCCACTCAAAGGTTTCTCAAATATTTTCTTTCCTGCCCTGCTACAGTTCATCTTTATGGCCTAAGGGGCTGCATTATGAAAAAGAAACCCTCATCTGCTTTTGTTGAAGTGACACCTTACACCTTGAAATTTATTTACATAGACATTTTATATTTTCCCTAAACAAGCCTGTAAGCTCATTTCCAGAGGGAGGTTGCCAGAGATGACTGAAATTTAAACATTTGGGATAACACCTTGTAGTGGTGTACAAATAAAGTCTATCACTGTTTCTCATCTTCAGATACCTGGGTTCACAGTCTGGCAGAGTGTAGATGTTCTCCCTGTGTTCATGTCGGTTTCCCTCAGACATCAGTGAAAAGTCAAGCAAAATGACACCTTTTACTGGCTAACTAAAAAGATTACAATATGCAAGCTTTCGAGGCAACTCAGGCCCCTTCTTCAGGCAAGATGTAATCAACGGTACAACACCCTAGTACCTCAGACATCACTAATAAGTGTATGTTGTAAATTTGGATTTGTATATTATTGTTTCCTATTATAGAGTTGTGTCCCATTCAGGGCTCATTCCTACTTTCACTTGATGCTACTGGCTCACCAAAACCCAGCAACGGAAAAGCATAGTGACCCCATTAATTTATGGAATATTTTCAATTTATGAAAGAGATTTTCTTCCACAAATTATCAAATACTTAAATTGTTCATATAAAATAACTCAATGAGCCGCAGGAGTGATATTTGAGTAGAAGCAGATTTGACATGTCAGGTTCCTTATGAACTAGTAAACTTCATACTTGTTACATGGTGGGTGACAGGAAATATGTGTATAGACAGCTTAATATCACTAGTTACCTGCATGAGCTGCAGGCAAAATCTCTGCTGTCATTTAGGCTTTGGTGAGCAGTGCCTCTGTAAGTTTTTTGTTAAATCCTGTGTTCATCTTCTGACACATATTTGTATACTTCCAGTGCATTCTGTCACTAAAGTTTAAAAAATACAAACTTGTTCAGGTTTACAAATGTATGTCTGGCCTCTAGTTGTGTGAACCACACAGTCTCTTTTTGACTAGACCATGAACTTAAAATAAACCTATTGGGCCACAGTATTAAAATGAAAAGGAATTAATCATCAAGGCATAGAATAAACAGAAGGGCACATGTTACTGGAGATGTAACACATCAAAATAGCTGTAAACAGCAAACCAGCATCCTGATGGAATCAATCACGTCGCCTGGATATTGCATTTACCCACATGACTCTGTCTTACTGAATCTCCTCTTCCTCCCATTTCTTCTGCCATTTCACTTCACTCTTTGGCCTTAAGCCATCTTGCCAGCCTTTTCCACTTTAATCCATCTGGCTCCAAATACTCCTGTCTAGTGATCAAAAGGGGCTTTTAAGCCCAAGTTAGGAGCAACAGCAGTCTCTGAGACAATTTATGAGATTCAGGAATGACTTTGGGAACTCACCGCAGTAACTGCAGGTGTCCCTGTATTGTTATGTTGAGTTACTGAGATGGAGCAGGGAACCACATGTAATGCACCTGGTCTCCCTGCTACCTCCTAAAAGCTTGATTTGTATTGGTGCCCCAGGAAAACTGTCTCTGGGGCTCCATTTATAATACTGGGGCAATAATATACCCTTATTGGTGGTGGCCTCTTGTTACCAGCAATGTTACCTGTTGAGTGTTTCAGTGTGTTACATTATTTCTGCATTATGGTTTTGTCTTTGCAGCAACAGACCTACCTTCATATGTTGTAAATCCTATTGTAGAGGCATACAAAGCAATGTGATACAGTATTCTTCATAAAATGTTCAATAAAAGAAAAGATGACAGATTAAGATTTACTTAATTTGTAAAACAAAAATCTGTCCAAATGGCTATGACTTTCCTTATTATATGAGGAAACACATGTGACACTTAGAATGGTGGATGGAAATGAGCAGAAAGGGAATTGCCAACCATGTATTTCCATCCAGCTTAAAGAAGAGTGGCTTGGTAGTTCAACATTTGGTATGGCTTCCTCATAGTTGCAGAGTCCTGGTTTTGACCCTTGGCCCGGGCACTGTGTATATGGAATTTACGTATATGCTCTTTCTGTGTTTGCATAGGTACTTCAGTTTTCCCTCATACAACCCAAATGCATATATTTTAGACTAGTTGGAGAATGTAAACTGACCTGGTAGAAGTGAATTTAGATGTATGAAACTATGTGCCCTATCCAGCTGGTGCCAAATGCATATTATTCATATTAATCATTCAGATATAGTCATGCTTATACCTGCAGCATATGAAAGTAATTTGTGCCAAGGACTCTATCTTCTCATCTCACTCTTTCATTGCCATTGTCCACCACTGGTCGGCTATATTTGTCATGGCACTTCATTCAATAGTACTTTTCATCTAACTAGTTGGCTGTTATGTTTATAATTTTAGTTACTACAAGAGATATTGAAACTTTCAAATTGTGTTTAATTGTGAGCAAAATTAATTTTTTAATGTTGTTGACAATGCGTGTGTCTCTACTATGATTTGTAGAGCTACTCTTTAGTAAGTATGACAGGGATTTGAGAAGTCACTGTCTGCCTAATTTCTTCAAATAATTAAAATCATTGAATTTTAACTCCAAACATATAAATCCACAAAGTATTAGACAATAGTATAAAAAGCTTTGCCGACAGACTGTTACTTGCTGGTTTATTTCACTTCCAACAGTCTTGTAGAGCCCAACCTGTCTGTTCTCTCCTGCCTATGTTATGTTTCTTTGTCTTTGAAATTATATGGTGCCCAACATACTATTTCTACTTGGTCCAAAGGGTTGAGTTAATGTGCTTTAGATTAGCATTAGGCAGCCTATGGTCCAAATCATTGAAATTGGTATGTTTATGGTGGAGAGCATGATATGCTTAATTTCAGATTCTGACTCTTCTGAAGGTCTGATGGTGTCATATTTCCATCAGGACATTACAACAGCTTGGTGTAACTAAATAAGCAGTAAGCTCTGCCATCATGATAGTTCTACTCATATCTAATCTCAGAAGTGAAGATTCTTTCTTAGGTCATTTATCCTCACAGGTGGCGCAGTGGTACTGTTGCTGCTTTGCAGTAAAGAGACTGTGGAAGATTGTAGGTTTGGTTCCTCCCTGTTTGGATAGTGTTTTGAGTACTGAGAAAAGCGCTATATAAATGTAATGAATTATTATTATTCTTCAGTCCTATATTTACACAAATCAAACTATTTGTGCAATATGGACAATGAGGATTAGAGTGATGTCTTAATGAGTGCAACCATCAGATTGAGGACAAAATCACTATTTCAATCATGACTTGATTTACTGAACCTGCTTAAGCTGGTGGAATACTGATTAGTGCTATTGCCTCTCATTTTCTAAAGGCTTTAAACCCTGGTCTTGCATGTTCTTCCCATGAGTGCATGGATTTTTCTGCACATCAAATACACACATGTTGAGGTTAATTGGCAATACTAACTTGACTTGGTATAAATGAGTGTGCCCTGTCATAAGCAGGAACCCAGTTATTCCAATTATTCATAAGCCATATTGTCAAGTTATCCGAGAGCTTACCTTCAGTTAAAAGCAGTAGAGTTGTGCTGCATGCTTGTACATCATTAATAGTCAGGATGTCCCTTTTAAAGTGACTTTTCTTTTTAAAAAAGTCTGCATTCATTCTTATAGTTTCCACTGGTATTTTTTCATTTTGGCTGTTTCATTACCTTGAGTAAGTGTTTGCTACTGGGTCTGCATGTCTCAATAGTGATACCTCATGGAGCCCATATTTAAATTTAGTTTTTATCCCATTTACTTAGAGGTCAGACAACAAACTTGCCCATATTCTACCATGTTCATGGTTGTACAGCCTTAAACACAAAACGGCATTTAGGTCACTGTCTTACTGCAATGCAATTATGAAACCACAAATTCATTGCTTTTTGAACAAATCAATTTGCAACACTTGGTAAGTTGAAAAGCAGATCCTCATGAACAGAGAAGGCAATGGAAAAAGTCTCAAGGGTTTTTGTTCATCTTCATATCATTATTATCCATCCATCCATTATCCAACCTGCTATATCCTAACTACAGGTTCACGGGGGTCTGCTGGAGCCAATCCCAGCCAACACAAGGCACAAGGCAGGAAACAAACCCCGGGCAGGGCGCTAGCCCACCTTAGGGTGCGCACACACACACACACACACCAAGCACACACTGCGGACAATTTAGAATAACCAATGCACCTAACCTGCATGTCTTTGGACTGTGGGAGGAAACACGGGGAGAACATGCAAACTCCACGCAGGGAGGACCCGGGAAGCGAACCCGGGTCTCCTAACTGTGAGGCAGCAGCGCTACCCACTGTGCCGCCGGGGTCAATACAATACAATACAATACAGTACAATACACAGAACAGAACAAATCCTCAATACAGTATAAAAATTAAAATTTTAGAAGTACGGAGTAGAATTTAACAGTAGATTATATCACATAAACACAGGGCAGGAAACAAACCCTGGGCAGGGCGCCAGCCCACAGCAGGGCACACACACACTCCAAGCACACACTAGGAACAATTTAGAATCGGCAATACACCCAACCTGCATGTCTTTGGACTGTGGGAGGAAACTGGAGCAAACCCATGCAGACACGGGGAGAACATGCAAACTCCACGCAGGGAGGACCCGGGAAGCGAACCCAGGTCTCCTTACTGTGAGGCAGCAGCGCTACCCACTGCGCCACCATGCCGCCCATTATTATTATTATTATTATTATTATTTTTGTGTTGGCCGTTGAATGCAATAAGACACCATTTCCATACAGTTATTGAGATTTATGGCAATACAAATTTTTGTTGGTGTCATGGGTAAGGCTGTGGACTTCAAACCCTCATCCAGCTACTAACACTATGTGACCATGAGCAAGTCACTACACCTGCTTGTGCTTCAACAGGAAAAAGAAAAGAATGTATCTGAAATGTTGTACGCCACCTTGGATATTCACTTGTAAAAGTATTTTATGTATGTACTCTAAATGGCAGATATTTCTTCATAACAAATCACTTTAGAATTAGAAAATTACTTCAATGAAAAAGAAAAGAAAAAGGGGGCATTGAAACTCAAATATGACAGGGCCTGGCATGAGATGTGCACAGATTGTGGTTACCACTACTGTCTCATAGCTCTATGCATTTGGGTTCAATTCTTGACTGTGCTAATGTCTGTAAAGAGTTTGCATCTCTTCCCCATGTATATGTGGGATTCCTCTGACATCCCAAATTCTTGCATGTTGAGCTACATCCTATGTATAGAATTGTGCTATGGAAAAAAATGTTGCAGGTTAGGTTAACTGGATTTCTAAACTGGCTCAGTGCAGGCAATTTGCCCTCCAATGGAATTGGCATTCCATGCAGTGTTGATTCCTTCCTTGCCCCCAGTTCAGTACAGATAATGAATAAGTGAATAATTACTAAGATTGTTATGTGGTTTATTGTTTGTTTGTTTTGTTTTTTTGTCTTAACCTTCACTACATCTTCAAATGCTTACTCAATGCTGTGCCTCATGAGTGTTTTTGTCCCAATCCTGACACACATTTTTAGGTGCCTTGGATTACAAATTTTTGACCCCAAACCTATTTTATATTGATTGTCCATCTTAACCTCTAGTCCAGATGATCGTAAGTTAAGCTGAGTTTTGTGAAAAAGTTTTTTGCCCTTGCCATGATTTCATCTACTTATCTTTATTGTCACAGCAAATGGTTTCAGATCTTTAGACAAAATGTAATACTAGACAAAGGGAAGCAAAGTACACATATAACACCATTTCTAAATTGCTACTTAATTTATTACTTAAATTATTTAAGTAATAAAGTTAACCAACATCTGTACACTCCTTATGAAAAGGTAATTGCCTCCTTAGTTACTTAATCAAACAGCTGATCAAAGTGAATTGACAGAACACAGCCAGACCTGATTGTCACCAACCCTTTTCAATCTAAACCTTACCGCAGAACAATGACCCAAAACAGAAAAGCAAGTCAACAACTGAATGACTGAGAAGAAATAAAATGAAAGTTTTGGAGTGAAGTACTCAAAATCTTGACTTGAACACAATAAAGATGCTGTTGCAGGACCTAAAGCAGGCAGTTCATGCTCACAAGCCAAGTTGTGTGTTTTAATTAAAGCAGTTCTGTAAAGATGGGTGGGCTAAAATTCCTCAAAAGTGATGTAAAAGACTGATCTCAAAATATCAGAAGCACGAAGTTATGATTATTGCTGCTAGAGGTGCTGCAACCAAGTGCTGAAATTGTAGAGTCAATTATGCTTTCATATTGGGTGTTAGATAGTTTTACTCTTTTTTAATTTAAAAACTGTTTAGTGTCTTCACTCAGTTCAATATATCTGATATTGAGTTTTGTATAAAGTCTGATGCCATTTATTGTGTAAAATACATAAAAACAGAGGATTTTAGAAAGGAGGCAAATACCTTTTCGCAGCAACGTAGAACAGATGATTTTTTTGGATGTTTGTAATAGATTATTAAAAAACAAAGTAACCAAAATGGAGACTATATGGTGGGTCAGAACAGACCCAAAGGACATGGCAGTGGGAACTGCAGAAAAATGTGAAATTTGGAAAACTTTTTTGCTGTTTGTAAAGTTAACCTAAAACATGACTTGTAATATGTTTGTATGGATTGTGAATAAACAAACTTATCCTAAATATAGGGGAAAGTCTGCGCAACTTACCAAAAAAGATATACCGGTAACAAGGGAGAAAAGGCACACAGTTTCATGCTCAACAAATGAAATTTGCAGTGCTTTTATGGATTTCAAACCACATTTGAATCAAAGACATTGTAAAGGGTTATGTGTCCTTTTTTAAGCATATTTTTCTATTTTTTAATAGCATTGTTTTTTGATTTTGAAATTTCACAATTTAAAATGCATTAACACAATAAATTCCTTAAAGGGAAAGGAGACCATTTTTCCATCTGGCTTGTTTGGTTAGCTGATAGCAAAGTCGTCTTTGTATGTCCAGTCATTTTGTAAAACAATTCCAGGGATCTGTTTCCACCATTACACTACTCTTTCAGTGAAGAAATGTTTTCTGTTTTCCATCCTGAAATGATGTCCTTAAATGACTCTTTATTTTTCTGGCTATGCACCAATTTCTTTTGAAAGATCCAGGAACAACAAGATGGACAGTAAACAGAACCTTAGGACCTGTAATACAGGTCCCAGCTGACTCAGAAAACAGTTCTTGCAGGTACAGTCGGCTCCCACATCTGTTGAGAATTCATAATGAGAATGAATTGGGGTTCTGTGGCTTTTGAGTGCTAAAAATGAGTCCAAATTTCTGTCAGAACATAAACATTTATTGAAATTGAGCAACTATTACATAGAAAATAAGTGTGTCTAAATTCCTCACTTCAGCAACAGAAAGTAAACAAACAACACTAGTCATTTATTTTATATTTTATTTAATTAGAACACTGGAGATCTGGAGAAATTATGAGTTTAGTGGCCATGCCTCTGTGCAGTTTTTCAGTAATGCTCGATGTGAGTGCAAAAGAAGTTGATCATCTCTTTGATCTTCAAATAAGTCACGATCTATGCTGACACTGGAGGTGTTAGTCTTGGTGTGATCTGCTGCATAATGTTGAGGTGGCACTTCCATTGAAGTTTCTCCTTTAGCAATTATAGTGCTAGAAGTGTTTATCAGCCTTTTCTCCACAGAATGCAGGTCTCTTCCTGCATAATAGCTATCAACTTAGCACAGACTAATTGGCCAACATTTGGCCTAAATGCCATTGAAGCCAAGCCACGAATGTGGAGAGTAGATAAAGATCTAATCTTACCTGTCCAGCAGTTTAAGCCAAAGCAGTGGTGTACAGCAACATAAGCAAAATTGTGGAGAGGATAGCAGAACGATAAAGTGGTACTTTATTGTGCACAAGACTACCTAACCAAAATACATGTAGGAAGTTGGAACATGGTGAAGGCAAATAAACAGGAACTTCATAACATAACATTCTCAAACCTAAATTCAAAAGTCAACCAAGATGTCAAAACTACAAAAACTTTAAGCTCTGACCCCACAAATAACAAAACTGGCTTTCATACTAGCACAAGAAGCACAATGCTATAACACTGAATTGAACTAGAAGTTAATTTTTATTTTCCCTTGCCTCTCTTATTATCTGACTGGTACAACATTAGTGTTGTCAAGCAAAACAGTCAAGCAGGTGGGGCTAATGGCAAATGGCAAGGAAAATGAAGGTCTAACAATGGAGCTCGGACAAGAATACTGAAGCTATTAATTGAAAACTCTGATCATCTGTCAAAAGATGTCGTGTTCTGGGGTTGTTCAATTTAATGTATTCTTATATAGTGCTCTTCACAGAAGACTGGCCATGTCTACCTGCTTTTTTTGTTTCAGACTTGCAGGGCTTTGAGCCTATCCTGACAGAACTGGGTGCAATATAAGAGGAAAACTCATGCAGAAATATAGAGAATGTGCAATCCCCTCACACACCGTGACCATGTTAGAATTTGACTTAGCACTCTGGAGTTATGTGGCAGCAGTACCATTCTGTGTGTTAACGTGCTGATCAGAGTGCTTACTGAGATATATGTACATAAAACAGCTACAGAACAGACAAGTACAGAGCTTGGTGCCAGCAGCAATGCCTGATTCTTCCAAGAATCCTTAGAAGGAACAGAGCAGCATGACATTTTATACGTGTGGCTAAGTGGTGAACTGCATTAACAATATGAGTCCTAAATTAAGATATCTCTCGTTTGGGACCATAATACATTTGGTTCCAGTAAACAAAGAATCAATCGAATGTATTACACCTTGCAGTACTTTCAGAAACATTTGTTTCCACTCCCCATGGTGCAGACACATGCAGCTACATTAAAGTACTATACATGAAAGAATGCCACAGCAAGACACAAATTACTAAATAATGGGATGCCAATTAAAAAAAACAAATACTGATTTTACAAATTTTAATAAAACATAAATAAATGAGTATCAGATATAAATATACTATATTGTTAAAGAATGAAAAGGCCAGGATAAAAGATTAGGACACCTCTTTGGTTATCCCTGTGTATTAGGCAAGCCTGTTTTTCAAGATAGATAGATAGATAGATAGAACAAATGAACTTTGTTTGTCCCCAGGGATAAATTTGGCTTTTTACAGAAACTCTTTTTAAATAAATAAATACATAAACAGGTAAATAAATATACACCCACACAATGGTCTGAACACACACCAGAAACCTCTAACTTGGCAGTCCCAGTCACAGTAGGGCTTTATGCAGATGTATTGCTGTTGGTATAAAGGTGCTCTAGTAGCATTTCTTGACACACTTCTGCTGAATAATTCTTTATCTGAAAATACTCCATGTTAGTGTGTCAGAGAGACAATGTGCAGTATTGTTCATAATGGCACTCAGTTTTGTTTTAACTCTCCCCTTTGCTACAACCTCCCAGGGTTCCAGGATGTGCCCCATAACTAATATTGCACTTTTTATTAGCTTGTTGATTTGGTGGGCCTCTGTTGAATTTGACCACAAGCAAATGCCTGTCTGATTTGACTATCTCCTAATACATATACACTCTCTTAAAGTGAGCAAATTGAGTTTTGTTTTATTGCTCTCCATTGCTATTACATCCAGGGGGTCCAGAGTGCATCCTATAAGGAGCCTGCCCTTTTAATTAGCTTGTTGATTTGGTGGGCCTCTCTTGAATTGATGTTCCCAGCCCAGCACACCACAGTGTAGAAAATCACCCTGGCCATCACAGAGTTATAGAAGATGTGAAGGATGTCACTTCCAACATTAAAGGAACGCAGTCGTCTAAGGAAAAAGAGCCTGCTCTGCCCTTTCTTATATACGTAGTTCCTCTGTGTTCCAAGAAGTCCAACCTGTCATTAATATGGACCCCTAACTACTTGTAGGAGGAGACCACCTCTACTTGCACTACCTGAAAAGTGACCAGACACAGAGTGTCTTTGTTGCGGTGAAAATCAATAACCAGTTCCTTGGTTTTGCTGATGTTAAGACGCAGACAATTCAAAACAAAAGAATTTAAAAAAGAGTGACCATTGTGATCAGCAATGAATGTTAAAGTTGCTCATACAGAGTGAATTATCACTACCAGATATAACTTCCCAAATGTATGGTGATTTCCAGGGTCGTCAGTTCCTATTTATTGGATCTGAGGCGGACGAGGCTTAATTTCTGGTTTGGAGGCATTGACTTCATAAGTGTTCCAGTCAGAAACTTTCAACAGTGAGAGCACAAGGGGAAAAGTTGTTACAGATAGTGCCACCTTGCTCTCCAGAGGCAAATTACTTGTGTCACCAGAGCTCTGAAGAAGCCCCTAACGCATGTGTACCTGACAATATATATCAGACAATACTAAAAAAAATAAGTCAATGAATGACTAATGCAAGCTGATTGGTATTGCAGGAGCTCACATACTGGAGCCATGGCCACAACTTAAGAGTTTAAAGGCCTGGGAGTAGAAAAAGTGGGATATCAGATTTCTTAAGCATTACATGCAGCAGTTACAGCTTGGCTTCACATCATCCAAGCACGCATTGTCATCTGGGATACCTAAAGTGCATTGATGGCTAGGCTTAAGACAATAGTGCTCAATAAGTTGTCAGCTTCTTTAAAGTGAAGCTCCTTCAGTGCCATTATCTAAATCTCAGGTGGACAGCCATCTCTCATCAGAAATGGACACTTGTCTGATTTTTGCACTCATATCTTTATATTTAGCACATTGTACAATGACAAGTTGGTTTACTTTGTGACAGATGCCACTGTGTAAGTTGCTGTATATATTATAGCCTGAGTGATTGAATGGCATAGAGGCCATACTGAGGCATGTCGTACCTAAAAAGATTAAAAAAATGCATTAAAACATTGCTTTTAGATGTGATTACTGCAGCTGAATCCAGCAGACTACACTTGACATTCAGCCCACAGAGGTGAGAAATAAAAGCCGCCTTTTTTTTTTTTAATTCCATAGCATTTGTGGCAGATAATGGTGGCTGTGGCTCTGAAACGTGATTTCACAATAAACTCAGACTTGCTGCCTGCTTTGCAGGATCTAAAGTGTTTCTGTCAATCTCTGCCGGAAATCGCAGGCAGCTGATGATTTTCCCAAGAGGCATTGAAAGGCTATGATTTTCAGCTGGCGTAATACATATTTTTGGGACTCCTGAAACTTTCTTCTAAATAATATTATATATTAAAAAAAAAAAACTGTTCCGGTGAACTGTGAATAATGATACCTGAATCATACTGCGTCTCAGTCAGCCAAGGCAGCTGGTTACACCTTTTGTCATGTAATGTGCTTTTTAAGTGCTTGATATTTAATAGAGCAAAGGATACAGCGATAGTATTATGGTAATTATAATGAAAATCATAATAGCGGAGACGGAAGATAACCTTTCACTATTCTCTGCACTAAGAATGACTAAATAGAAAAAAAAAATCATTTTAGATTTCGCTGCCATTTGATGATGAACTGCTTTTAACATTCTCTGGATGTCATAAAATCCTGAGAAACTGGTTTGCTGACCTTGACGAATACTTTTCAGTTTGAATTATACTGATTTTTTTTTTCTTTCATTTTAACAGTGAAGGGGAAAGAATGACTTAAACTGTTGATAAGATTTCTAGCTGTCATTATAGTCTTAACCCTTCCATTAATTGTATTTATAAAGATAATGCTAAAAAATTGGGAAGTGGTCGTTGGTTTATTTATTTTGCATAAAAAGCCGATGATTTACAAAGTCGACTGTAGATAGTTCTTAACGATGTAGTGCTCACCAGAACATTTATGATTCTATTTGTTAAGTGGTCTCACTCACAGTGTGAATACAAACTAACATGTAGCCAGATTTATTGAAGTGTGGCTCTTGACATTTGTCATTTTGAACATTTCAATAGCCTGCCGTTTTAAGTAATTAGATCACGCACACAATGAATTACATTTACATACTGCTGACACCATACGGAGGCTGAAATGCTGACGGCAAAAACTACAGACTCATAATTTCTTAAAATGTGTAGTTCTTCTTCAAGTAATGAATGTACTTTAGAGACTCTTTTCATTTAACTGTACTATTAATTAAACAAATAACTTTGTTCTATACCAGGAAGCTAATTTCAGCGTTGATTAAAATGTCTGTAGTAAGAAGTTTGAATTATGTGAGTGCACATTCAATCTATCTGAGCTGGCAAAGAGTTGGAGGGGAAAAGAAATTGAGTCACATTTCAGTTGGGATTTCACAGAACCTGTTTTGTCTTGGTAGATAATATTTTACTCTACTTTCCCCTTTTGTATTATTAATATGTAGCCTTTGTCAGAATGCCTCAAATCTCACAGACTTACCACTGTTTATAAGGTACTGTACCATATAACTTCTCCTCACCTTCCCTTCTACATGTATAACCTCAGGCAATTAGGTGTAGTAAAAGACAAGCAGGAGTTAAGTTACAATTTAAACAATGTATTATTGATAATATTCCTAAGTAATAACAATATGCAAATTACATTTGAATGTTGGCAACCATATAACCTGATAAATGGTGATGTGTAGCTTCAGGTGGCACACAGACTTGTTAGTTACTTAAAAATGTCTCTAGTTAAGGCCTCATTTGTGGTCAGCTTTCTTCAGCACAGGCCACATGCCTGTCTCAATATGGCTGCTGAGCTGTGCTCTTCATTGTCTTGTCCTTTTCAATTCATGGTGTGTGATGGTCTTTCATCAGTTTGGTCAGAGAGAGAGAGGGGGAGGTAAAGCAAGCAAATTTATAGATTTTCTGCCCAACCCCTAGAGCCAATAGGGCGTCATGGTACTTAAAAGCTTTTGATACAAGCCAATTCCAAACAGCCATACTTCAGACCAATGGGGCAGAGAACATCTTCACGCCTGCCCTCCAAACCATATATTAAGGTAAACCTTGGCAGTTAGGCAGCCTGGCTTTCCTGTGGGCATTGAGAGAGAGACTTTAGCAGAGAAACACTTACCAAACTTGTTTGAGGCACTTCCTCCCCAACCCTGTCGTAAAATTACCCAAAAAGGGGGGAATGGCTTCTTAAACCATCAAACCATTGCTGTCATTATCAATAATGTAACACTAATATTACATTGCTGTGTCTAAGTTACAAATAAAGACATACAAAATACTGTATTTATCAACTTGTATACAAAATTTCACATCACAACAGAAGCCAATAGTGTAACAGACAGAATGATTAGCTTTGAATGTTCAAAACATTTCATGCACTACAGCTGTGAACTGTTTGTTATATTTAGCTATGTATGTAAGTAAAATTTATTTATAAAGTGCCTTTCAAAGACATGACATCAGAAAGTGCTGTACAACAGTAAAACGCATAAAAGTGCCATCCAAACATAACAAAACTAGAAAAATAAAAAAGAAGAAATAAAATAACATAATAGGAACAATAACAAAAATAAACTAAAAGTCCAAGCAGAAACTACTCAGCTGTGTTTAAAAGCCTGCTTAAACAAAAATGTCTTGAGTTGATTACTAAAAGATTCAACATGACTCAGATGTGCACAACACTAACAGAAGACCATTCCAAAACCTTGGCGCAATGAACTGAAAGGCACAATCAAAAACGGAGGTTAAGCCGGGTCCGAGGAATGACTAGGAAGCCCTGTTGCCCAGACCTAATTACACGACAAAATGTATGGCAGAGCAGTAATAAGCTGGAAGCCAGTGCAAGATGGGAGTGATATGTGCCCTCTGACTAGATTGAGTTAAAAAGCCTAGCAACTGCATTTTGGACTAGCTGTAGCCAAGAAAGGGAGGATTTATTCAGACCAGTGTGCATGGCATTACAGAAGTTAAGACGCAAGGAGATAAAAAGCATGTACAAGTATCTACCAATTCTGGTCTTGACTATGGTCCTCAACTTAGAAAGGTTTCTTAAATGAAAGAAATAAGAGCATCTAACAGACTTTACATGAGAATCTTGGAGTAAAGACTGGTCGAAAATAACCCTCAGATTAAGCAAGTTTGACTTGGCAACTGGAGAGACAGAAGCCATTTTAAGACTAATCTCAGAGTGAAGGCTAGGGGGAGCAACAATTAGAACCTCAGTCTTTCCTGAGTTCATCTGAAAGTACTTATTACAAAGCCAGTTATCTGTAACAAGCAGTCAACCAAAATGGTCAATTTTTCAATTTGATTGGGTTTAAATGAGATATAAAGCTTGTAACTACTGTACAGGAGGGATGGGCATCCCAGCCAAGAGAGGGAAGAATCCTTACCTGAACGGGAAGCCCCAGGCTGATGAACAGGCGTCCTGACTGGTTATACTTACCATACCTTTCCTTTCCTGGCTGAGATCAAAGGGAAGGACAGAAAAGAACTGTCTCTAGGGGCTGTTTAATCCCTCAGGATGTTAGATGGCAGCAGCCCTGGATATTGGTGTCCATTCGGACACCAGCATGGAATGCTGGGAATTGTATTAATGCAACCCTGCTGTGGTCCAGGGGTGCCACAAGAGGGCGCTCCAGTGAGTTACAATCGCTACTATTTGGGACTTCCATATGACTCGGAAATGCTTCCAATGGGAAAAGCCCTGGCACCAGAAGTATTTCCGGGTCATCAATGAAAGTCCAGTTGAGTTGGAGCTGGGAGGAAGTAAGGCAACACTTGACTAGAGGAGAACAGTGTGGTGGTGAGAGAGAGAGAGAGGAAGGAGAGATGACTTGTGTTTTGTTACTAGTGTAATAAAACACCCTTTGTGTGAACCTGGGGCAGTCTTATGTGTTCGTGTTTGGAGTTTGGGGCTCTCTGGCACTCTCTAGCTTTCACAAGCTGTATATCATCTGCATAAAGGTGATATGAGATACACTTAAAAGAATTAATAATCTGAGACAATGGAAGGATGTGTAAGGAAAACAGTACCGGTCTGAGAACTGAACCTTTATTATACATTTTATTTATATAGCGCCTTTCCCATGCTCAAGGCACTTCAACAGAATTTAAGAAAGAATGGCAGGGTATACAGTATATACTGTAGCATTGTACAAACCAGATAAATAAATAAAGAAGCTTAAGACAGTAAATTCAGAGAAAAAGCCTAACAAACAACATAATTGATTGTATAGCGCACACACACATACAGGTTACATGAGCATCTTGACAGTGAGGTAGACTGAGAGAAGGATAATAAAGTCAAATAGAGCTAAAAGCCTTCCTGAACAGATGAGTTTTGAGTTGTTTTTTAAAAGAATTCATGGAGTCAGCTGACCTGATTAATTTCGGTAGGTCATTCCAGAGTCTGGGCGCTATACAGCTGAAGGCCCTGTCACCCATGGAGTGTAGATTAGTGAGGGGCACAACAAGATTGCCAGAATCAGAGGACCTTAGTGGACGGGCAGGCACATAGTGATGGAGAAGGTCACTGATGTAGTTTGGTGCAAGGTCGTTTAAGACTTTGTAGGTTATTAGTAGGATTTTATATTCAATTCTGTAAGACACAGGGAGCCAGTGGAGACGGAGCAGGATGGATGTTATGTGCTTGCTGCTGCTGGTCAGTGTAAGGACTCTTGCAGCCGAGTTTTGAATAAGCTGGAGCTGTGATATAAGATTAGAATGGGCACCTGCCAGTAGGGAATTACAATAATCGATGCGGGATGTGATAAAAGCATGGACAAGTTTCTCAGCGTTAGAAAAGGAGAGGAAGAACCGAACACGTGATATGTTATGGAGGTGAAAGTAAGAAAATTTCTTAATGTGAGTTATGTGAACGGAATAAGAGAGGGAGGAATCAAAAATGACACCAAGATTTTTTACAGTAGAGGCAGGTCTGATGAGATCACTGCCAAGTGGACTGGGAAGGAGCTCATTTTATTAAGTTGCACTTTAGTCCCAATTTGCAGGAGTTCAGTTTTGTAGCAATTTAATTTTAAAGAGTTCTGCTCCATCCAGGTTTTAATTTCACTAAGGCAGGTTGTGAGCTGAGAAAGCTCTGATGAAGTTCCACTTTTAACATTGAAATAGAGTTGAGTATCATCTGCATAAAAATGATAACCCAGTCCATAGCTACGGATAATATGGCCAAGGGGAAGCATGTAAATACAGAAAAGCAGAGGACCGAGGACAGAGCCTTGAGGGACTCCTTGTGTGACTGGCGCTGAGCTGGATCTGCTCTTGCCAAGACTAACAAACTCTTGCCTATCAGTCAGATAGGACTTGAACCACTGGAGGGCAGTGCCAGAGATACCCAGCATGTTCTCCATTCTGGACAGTAGGATGTCATGTCTGACAGTGTCAAATGCTGCACTGAGGTCTAACAGAATTAATATGCTGGTTTGTCCAGAGTCTGCTGCCATAAGCAAATCATTGGTTACCCGTAGCAGAGCAGTTTCACAGCTGTGCAGCACCCTGAAACCAGACTGAAAGGGTTCCATCAAGTTATTAGAGGTTAAGTAATTTGTGAGTTGGGAAGCTACAACACGCTCAAGAACTTTTGACAGAAAAGGTAAGTGGGAAATAGGCCGGAAATTGTTAAGATTGTCAGCATCAAGACCAGACTTTTTTAACATGGGGGTTATAGAAGCGGTTTTAAAAGTGAGCGGCACAGAGCCAGTGTCAAGGGATGAGTTTATTATTGTTGTAACAGTCGGGATTATGGCATGAAGGCAGGATTTAAGCAGTGTGCTGGGGATGGGGTCCAGTACACAAGTAGTCGGCCTCGTCTTACAAAGCAGGTCATTAACAAACACAGATGTGACTAGTGAGAACTTGAAGAAGGAGCTGGATGGAGTGGGAAAACAGGAAGAGATATAAACAGATGATGTGTTTATGTTAGTTGAATAATTTAGATCTTTAATAATATTTAATAACCTTCACAAGTCAGAGGAGCAGTAACAGATGTAAAGTCTGCAACACCAACTGAGAAAATCCCATGTACTGTGTATCATCTAGTGTGATTAAATGTGGGATAGAGGTGTTCATTGTAAAGGTGAATTTTACTATTACTGAATGCTAATATGCAGTTTGTCATGTGTGTTATAAGTGAATAGTAAAAAATAATGGCACAAGGGAATGAAAAAATATACAGTAAAGTTAAAAAGAAAAATACTCATGTAAATACAAAATGTCCTTCAAATGATCTCTTGCATCATGATCTTTTCACTCAACATTGCAGGACTTAATCACTTATCAAATGGGTTAAACAGAATATATTGTTGAGAAGATGCACAGGGTCACCAAGACTGGATGTAGCTTTTTCAAGACAAAGTCTGCTTATAGGTGTTCCCCAGATGTTTGGCTGACTCTGTATGCCCCTTGACCCTTTCTTTATATTGAGTCAGAACCTACCTACTTAAAAGCTACAGACTGCAAAAATCTGACCAAGAAACTGTTTAAAACCACAGGATCAAACTGTAAGAATAGTAGGGACACAAGCAAGTGTCATAAACAAGAATTCTAAAAAAAGCAGTAAACAAAATCCAAATCATGAAGCAAAAATGGAATCGAGAAATCAAAGCCAGCTAGTCCTAACACTAATTTCTCCTTGGAAGCTCTCTCTAATGCTTGAAGGAAACAAACAAAAGAATATCTTTTAAAAAGAAGTTTCATCTACTGTAATTTTCAGACACTGAGAGACACACGCTGCCATGGTTTATAATGACAGTGTCATTAAGTAACAGTCTGTGTAACGTGTAAGATCGTCAAATGTACATGAAATGGTAAACAATATGGCATCACTGATTGACACAAACTGGCAGGGCCCAACTGAATAAAAAATGTATCACATTAGTAATGCAAAATATTTTTATAATAATAAAATAATAAATATAAGTTTATACAGCAAAAGTTCCAGGGTGCCCAGGAGAGATTGTGACATTAGCCATCTGTTTCTCATATATCTTGTTGCAGTCAGTTATTAGATTTGGATTTTTTAATTTGAGTTTTCACCTAGAGAACTAGAATTGCTGAGATATTTTACCACTGGCTTCATTTGCTATTGTGTTTACTAGATAAACACTGCTGATAACGCATTTGAACATGGCAGGTCATGGATCTCTAAATTATAATGTTACACATTTCATTGTGAGTGCCACATCAAAACACTTCACTTCTTTTAAAGATTCACTCTGGTTGTCAGTTCTCCTCTCTTTCTCTTGGTTGGGGGTTGAATTTTGATTTTGTTAAGTTTGATCTGATTGTATGGAATGTTATTTGCTTGATAGTAAATTAATAAAAATAATAAAAAAAAATAATAATTCACATATGCAATGCAACTGTTTGCCAGTTATCTAACTAGAGCAAAACTCAACTCATTTACTTGTTTATTAACTTGTGATGTGTTCTCTGTGTGCAGAACGGTTTTCTAACATTTGTGCAAAGTTTATTTTTAACTGATCTCATCTGGTTTTGATCAGGAACTTTTTAAAGGAATGGCATTTACTTTACTAACTCCCTTCCAAATTTAGAACCTCTCTCTCTTGTTTCATTCTAATCATCATTTTTTTAAGCTGAAAAGATTCAATTTCTATTGGCCAGTCATTTTTCAACTTAATTGGAACTCTTTCATTTCTTGCTGCTTCTTGGCTGGAAGAGCTATGAAGAATCTTAAAATAAGCACTCATTTTTGGAATGTTATAAAATTGATTTGTCAGGTTATTTCTATAAGTTTGAGGCCAACGCTTGTGCAAGTATCCCAGGAACCCAAATCAGACACTTTCTCAGGTGAACACCTAGTAAAATTCACAGGAATCTCCCTGTTCAGTGTATGTGTGAATAAAGCCAGAAGGTTGTAAGGCGGGCAAAACTTCATAACAGTTATGAATGAGATGAGCTGATGTTGATACAAGGGACTCAAGGGATGATGAGTTAGAGTGGGAGTTTGCTTTTGAAGGTTACAGCTTTGAAAAGTGCTTAGAAAGTGGGCAGCTTCTGAAAGTAGGAAGCTGCTCTCCCACTTAACACCAGACACATTCATGTGAAGTCCTCTAAACAGTTAAGGGAGATATGAGATTGTATACAATCTGAAATGAAGGCACATAGCATTTCTGTGCTGAAAATGGAGCTTTAGGCAACCTTAGAGAACAGTACAAATATGATAAATTTCATCTTTGAAATCTTGCTGCTTCATATAGGCTCTGCTATTTTTTTTTTCTCCATCCATGGCATTGTTTATATCTTAAATATAATAGTATCTTTCAGATACAAATACATTACACAAATACTAAAATAAATAGAGGCAGCACGGTGGCGCAGTGGGTAGCGCTGCTGCCTCGCAGTTGGGAGACCTGGGGACCTGGGTTCGCTTCCCGGGTCCTCCCTGCGTGGAGCTTGCATGTTCTCCCCGTGTCTGCGTGGGTTTCCTCTGGGTGCTCTGGTTTCCTCCCACAGTCCAAAGACATGCAGGTTAGGTGCATCCTAAATTGTTCCTAGTATGTGTCTTGGTGTGTGGGTGTGTGTTTGTGCCCTGCAGTGGGCTGGTACCCTGCCCGGGGTTTGTTCCTGCCTTGTGCCCTGTGTTGGCTGGGATTGGCTCCAGCAGACCCCCGTGACCTTGTAGTTAGGATATAGCAGGTTGGAAAATGACTGACTGACTAAAATTAATAAAGAGTTGCTGCTCACCAAGTGACATCTGTGACTGAGGACCTTTCATGCCCCTTGCCTCAGGATGGGTTTGTAAATGCTATCATCTTGAGAAATTTCCAGGTTGTCTTGAAATGTGTAAACAAGAACATCCCAGTATATTTCTGAGTAAAACAAATTTCCTGGGTTTTATGAGTGAAAGTGGCTTATCTTTGAAAGTTCTATTGTAAGTCAAATTTTCTCATTAAGATGTTGGTTATCTTCCATTTGAATTATGCTCATATTGAAATAATCTTTAATGTTAAGGCAACACTGAGCCCTTTCGGCCTTGCTAATTATGCTGTATGTGTCCCTATCTTTTGGATTTGTTCTGTCAGAATGTTATACTTACATGCAGCTATAAACAACTCTACCGCAGATATTTATCTTTTCAAACTTCTAACAGTGAAATAATCAATTTAAGGAAATTGCTGTTTACCTCTTTGTGTTTTCCATGCTGGTTTGTTATTTTAATATTATTATTTTCACTAATATAAGAATAATAGTAAGTGATTTTTAGAGAAGAGTGATGCAGTGGTGCAGTGGTAGCACTGCTCACTTGCAGTAAGGAGACCAAGGTTTGAGTTGAAGTTTCCATGTTTTCCCCGTGTCCGTGTTGGTTTCCTCTGGGTGCTCCAGTTTCCTCCCGCTGTCCAAAGACTTGCAGGTTAGGTGAATTGGTGGTGCTCAATTGGCCCTAGTGTGTGTTGGGTGTGTGTGTGTGTTTACCCTGAGATAAACTAGCACCCTGTCCAGGATTTGTTCCTGCCTTGCGCCCTATGCTATCTGGGATAGGGTCTAGCACTCCCCACAACCCTGGTCTAGATTAAGCGGGAAGGAAAATGATGATTTCTTTAAAAACTTATTTTCATAAAATAAGATTTCTTAAGAAATGTAAATCATTGTTGTCAGGCAGAAGGGTGGAGCTGCTCCAGACTGTTCTTTCCTCATACTATTTGTCCCTGTCTTCTCTCACCATGGTCCTTTTGCCTTGTAGCACAGCCACCTGGATGTTTAGTTTGTCTGACCTCAGCTGATTGCAACCATCATTTTAGTATGTAAGCTTATTACACATGTGACTGTTTCTTTATGCTGTATGGGTCTTTACATTGTATATATAGTGGATGTCATTTACCTTGTTGCTGGTCATTCCATAGCTGTTTTTATTACCAGAAATGGCATTTATACGGTGGTTTTCAAAGAGAGGAGACATACAGTCATACAGAGAGAAAAGTAGATATTTGTAAGAACTTCGGCAATACAAAAAGATTTATGATTTAGCGAGTTGATTTCTCAAAACAGAGTTACTCCAGTCCAGTGGCATAGTTAGGGGTGGTCTGCCCCTGAGCGTCACATTTTTGGAGGCGGCATTATTGACCAAAAGGCGCAGTACAATTCGTGTGTAAGCAGCAGGGTTCAGAAAAATATTACTCATGAATGAAAAAAGTAAAATTCTCGGATTTGTATCCACAAATGCTTCAAAAATAATTTTCTGACTGTCCTTCTGTGACAGCAGCAGACACAGCAGTTGAAATTTATGAGGCAATAACAAAAATAAACATGAACATAATATGAACTAGATAATAATTTCTAGGAAGAAAAACAACTAATTTACAATTTATAATTTCGTTTCGTTATCAATCCGAATGCGTTCTTGCTCTGCGCAGAAAACATCCCCACCTATCACTTGTACAATATACTGGCTGTGATTTTCGCAGCATAATTATATTAAACTAATAATTAGAACACGGCTTATCAGTGCGTCCATACTATATTCTTGTCTAGCTGATGCTTATAAATAATTATATGTGAAATATTATTGCTGTTTCTCTATATATAAACAAATATATGCAAAATTTATCTTAATTTTTCTCTATACGTCATTTTAATTTTCTATTTAAATAGGTTAACATATTCAGATATGTTGGAGGGTGGCAAATTGAAGTACCGCCCCGAGCGGCACGAACTCTAGCTACACCACTGCTCCAGTCTTGTCATGCCACAAAGATATTCAAACAGCCAACTAGTGTGGTCCACAGAATGCATGATGTTTAACCAGGTGCCCTGCTGTAAGAAATCTTGAGATTGTTTTGTTTAAGTTACAGTGCCATTTTTCCTATTCCAGTTGTCATACCTTTCACCATTGAATTGTTGCTGATACTTTTTTGTCATTAAAATTTTGCAAAATCAGTCTTATCTGGGTTGTTTTGATTGTGATATAATGTGAAAGTCTAGTGGTTTATCTGAAACATTATTGGGCCATGCACTCGTTAGAACACTCTAGACGAGAACACGCCATTCAGCCCAACAAAGCTCGCCAGTCCTATCCACTTATTTCTTCCAAAAAAACATCAAGTCGAGTTTTGAAAGTCCCCAACGTCTTACTGTCTAACACACTGCTTGGTAGCTTATTCCAAGTGTCTATCGTTCTTTGTGTAAAGAAAAACTTCCTTATGTTTGTGCGAAATTTACCTTTAACAAGTTTCCAACTTCCAACAGTCTCAATCCACTGTACTAATTTCCTTCATAATTTTAAACACTTCAATCATGTCACTTCTTAATCTTCTTTTGCTTAAACTGTATAGACTCGGCTCTTTTAATCTTTCGTCATAATTCAACCCCTGTAGCCCTGGAATCAGCCTCTGGACCTTTTCTACTGATGCTATGTCCTTTTTGTAGCCTGGAGACCAAAACTGCACACAGTACTCCAGATGAGGCCTCACCAGTGCATTATAAAGGTTGAGCAGAACCTCCTTGGACTTGTACTCCACACATCGTGCTATATAACCTAACATTCTGTTAGCCTTCTTAATGGCTTCTGAACGCTGTCAGGAAGTCAATAGCTTAGAGTCCACTATGACTCCTAAATCCTTCTCATAAGGTGTACTCTTGATTTTCCGACCACCCATTGTGTATTCAATATTATATAATATTTCTAGTTAGATTACTTGTTTATTTATCAAGGGGTTTCTCTGCAATGAAGTTCTGTGTATAGGTTATGTTATCATGTTGCACAGCACAGTGGGTAGTACTGCTGCCTCATGGATTCAGTGTCCTGAGTTTGAAAGCCATGCCTGCTAATTGAAGACTGCATGTCCTTCCCTTATCAGTGTGGATTTTCTCTTTGTATACTCTGTTTTGTTCTCCCACATCATGAAGATGTGCTGGTTAGGTTAAATCGGCCTTGTTATAGTATGTGCATAAACTGTGATGGACTGATGCCCTCTCCAGGGTTACTTCATGCCTGCTGTCTGCTGCTGCAGTGGCAGTCCCCTGAATTGGATTAACAAGGTTTGAGGATGTCATGTAATTTATGCATTTGTTTTAATTTGTATAATACACTAATACACTAACTTCTTACGATGTTGGATTTTATCTTTTTTATGTATTCATAACCCATGAATGAATGAGCATGGAAAAGGTGCTCATATAAATAAAAAATATTATTATTATTATGTCACTTTTTTTATCAGTTGCTAAATGTGTTAACTCCAGTATGGTTTCGTGTTAACATTTTTTTCCACCAGATCAGTTCTTCCATAGCTTGCTGGAGCCTATGAAGTGTGGCGGCTCATTCTGTTCATCCTAAGAGATGAGTTGTTATAGCCTGACAAAAATAATCAAGCAAAAGTCACATGATAAGACAGGGAGGCAAAACAAAAGTGAATCTTTCTCTGTTGTCAGTGGTATTGCATTGAGTCTCAATTGCCTTGATTCATAACCCATTGTTGTGATTTGGGCATATTTTTTATTTTTGTTTTTATTGCTTTGAATATATTTTTTCTGCAGAAATAAGTCTTCTGTTTTAATGTTTTGTAGCATGGAGGATTCACTGTAACTGTTCTTTTCTCTCTGTTAAATTACTTTCATTATTATTGTTTAGTGTCTTTCTTAGTAAATTCTGCATTTTGTTTTTGATATGAATGCCATCATTTTGGAACACTGTCGGTGAGACTATCAATATGCTTGTTGAGAGGCATGATGCATCTCCAAGATTGGAAGTATATTTACTAAAATCTTCTCAGAGCTTTTTGACATCAAGCCTCATTTGTTGGCTGTGGCGTTAGTGATTTTTGACTTCCTGTTACATTGACTTTTGCCTGTTATTTTGACAAATGATTATCTCCTGATCTCAGACATTCATTATTACCCATGTGATTACTTCAACCACACACACTAGGCTCAATGGTATGTTTGAACATTCCTAAAAATTGACCCCAAGGTGAAACCTGTAATAGAGGAGTTAAGACATAACAAGAAAGAGGTGGTGGAAATAAATGAGTGATTAGGAGCATTTTGTAAGCAAGTCAGCGATCTCACTGCTTCCTTCCAACAGATAGTTAATGAATTAAGTAAACTGCAGTAGCATGTAGGTCAACAAGGCACAGTACATCAGCCAAGAGTTAATTTAAGATAGTGGAAGACCCCAAAACCCTTATACTAAATGCAGAGGTTTTCTAAATCAGTGTTGTTTAACATTTGATATGCCTCTGACAAAAAAACAAATTTGCCTATATAACACCTCACTATTTCACTAAATCAAAAACAAAGTTCAAAGCAAGAAAAACTCAAAAAATATATACAAAAATTCAAAACAACAAATGTAACAAACCAAATCCTTAACTTAAAAAATCAAAACCAGGAAACAGAGCAAAATAATCAAAAACCTGAAATCCAAAAGAAACAATTAACAAATCAACAAAACACTTGACAAGAACAGGAGTTTTACTGAACAGTCAGCAGGGGTTCTGATTAAGGAGGTCTTGTTTTGCTACTACAGTAATCCCTCGCTATATCGCGCTTCGCCTTTCGCGGTTTCACTCTATCGCGGATTTTATATGTAAGCATATTTAAATATATATCGTGGATTTTTTGCTGGTTTGCGGATTTCTGAGGACAATGGGTCTTTTAATTTCTGTTACATGCTTCCTCAGTTGGTTTGCACAGTTGATTTCATACAAGGGACGCTATTGGCAGATGGCTGAGAAGCTACCCAACTTACTTTTCTCTCTCTCTCTCTTGTGCTGACTTTCTCTGATCCTGACGTAGGGGGTGTGAGCAGGGGGGCTGTTTGCATACCTAGACGATACGGACGCTCGTCTAAAAATGCTGAAAGATTATCTTCACGTTGCTATCTTCTGTGCAGCTGCTTCCTGAAGCTACATGCTGCACGGTGCTTCGCATACTTAAAAGCTCGAAGGGCACGTATTGATTTTTGACTGTTTGTTTTTCTCTGTCTCTCTCTCTCTCTCTCTCCCTGCTCCTGACGGAGGGGGTGTGAGCTGCCGCCTTCAACAGCTTTGTACCGGCGGTGCTTCGCATACTTAAAAGCCAAACAGCCCTATTGATTTGTTTGCTTTCCTCAGTCTTTCTGACAGTCTGTGCTCCTGATGCGCACTCCTTTGAAGAGGAAGATATGTTTGCATTCTTTTAATTGTGAGACGGAACTGTCATCTCTGTCTTGTCATGGAGCACAGTTTAAACTTTTGAAAAAGAGACAAATGTTTGTTTGCAGTGTTTGAATAACGTTCCTGTCTCTCTACAACCTCCTGTGTTTCTGCGCAAATCTGTGACCCAAGCATGACAATATAAAAATAACCATATAAACATATGGTTTCTACTTCACGGATTTTCTTATTTTGCGGGTGGCTCTGGAACGCAACTCCCGCGATGGAGGAGGGATTACTGTATGTGGAATTCTATGAGGAAGCAACAAAAAGATAAGATCAGAGTGCTGCATATGATATTATTTATCTTGACTTTCAGAAAGCATTTGATAAGGTGCCACATGAGAGGTTGGACATCAAACTAAAAGAAGTGGGAGTTCAGGGTGATGTTTTTAGATGGGTGTAGAATTGTCTCAGACACAGGGAGCAGAGGGTGATGGTGCGAGGAACCTCTGCAGAATTGGCCGATGTTAAGAGTGGTGTTCCACAGAGGTCAGTGCTAGGGCCGCTGCTATTTTTAATATATATAAATGATTTAGATAGGAATATAAGTAACAAACTGGTTAATTTTGCAGATGATACCAAGCTAGGTGGATTGGCAGATAATTTGGAATCCGTTATATCATTACAGAAGGACTTGGATAGCATAACAGGCTTGGGCAGATTTGCCGTAGATGAAATTTAATGTAGGTAAATGTAAAATATCACATGTTGGCAGTAAAAATTTTAAGTCTGAATGCACAATGGGAGGTCTGAAAATCAAGAGTACGGCTTAGGAGAAGGATTTAGGAGTCATAATGGACTTGACACTTAACACTTGCAGACACTGTTCAGAAGCCATTAAGAAGGCTAACAGAATGTTAGGTTATATAACACGATGTGTGGAGTACAAGTCGAAGGAGGTTATGCTCAACCTTTATAACGCACTGGTGAGGCCTCAAATTGAGTACTGTGTACAGTTTTGGTCTACAGGCTACCAAAAGGACATAGCAGCACTAGAAAAATTCCAGAAAAGAGCGACTCGGCTAATTCCAGAGAATCAGGGAATGTGTTAAGAGGACAGATGAAAAGGTTCAGCAAGAACACAAGGACACAGTTGGAAACTTGTTAAGGATAAATTTCACTCAAACATTAGAACATTTTTCTTCACCCAGAGAACCATAGACACATGGGATTTAAGGGACCTTTAAAACTCAACTTAATATTATTTTGGAGGAATTAATTGGAAAGGTCTGTTGAGCTTTGTTTGGCTAAATGGCCTGTTCTCATCTAAATGTTTCTAATATCGGAATGTTCTAAAAAACCTACAAAAATGGAGAAGAACAAAAAGGGAGGCAAACAGCATGAGTTAGCTAGCTAATGCATCAGTGACAATGTTAAGATTTAAAAGTTCTGTTATAGGGTTAAATGTGTCTCTTCAGCTGAAGCTGTATCCCTTTCGGCTCAATGTATAGACAACAAGAAAAACTAAGTGAACATAAAAAAGAACTAAAATAAATAAATAAACAAATAAAATGATTAGTGAACAGGAAAATACTAAATAAACAGCAATAGAAAATCAGGAGATTTGGTGGCTTATGTACGTTTAAAGTACAACCAAACACTTGGTTGTTTCACCATCAATCTTTCACTGTCTTTTTCACAGCCCTATCCTCTTCCACTTGTCTTCATCCCAACCAGTTTTCTTGACTAGACGCTAGACTGTCCTCAGTAGTAGGACTACTTAAAACCCCTTGCCTAGGTCAATTTGGTCAAGCTCTGAACACAATTCTGGGATTGGGTGCTGCCCTAGTTTTATTGCAGGACCACTAGGCTAGAACTCCATTTATTAGCTTGTGTTGTTTTGGGCATCCAGGGAATTCTCTTGACCTTATAGGGATGAGTGTTTAAGGTAGTCTGTTCTTCGGAGCAGCACATTTGCAAAAGCTTTAATTTTTGGCAATATGTTTTAAAATTTGAGGCATTCCCTCTGTGGCCTCACCCTGTTTTTTAGAACAGGATCTGAAATCTATGCCTACTGCTCAGTTGACCAACCCCACTGCATCTCTTGTTATTCAAGTGTTCTGCATAAGGGTCCTTCTGAGTCACACACTACACAAGAGGTCCTTAGAAAAAGCTGTGCTCTTACACTGCAGCTGAAGTGGCAAACTCATAGCCTTGCTGGCTTTGGGGAACACCTTACCCAGCCATTGCCTTTCTTTTGGTGGTCTAGCTTCGAGCATGCTCTTGTCTGAACAATCCCTTCACATGAATAAACAGCAAATAGCAAAGAACCACAATTTTTTTTTACAAAACACGTTGTAAGATAAGAAATAATGCTAATTTACCATGTCAAGGATCACTAGGTCTGCTTAAAAAGATAATCTAATTACTGTCCTAGTGGGAAAGATTCACATATTGCCATGCTGTGTTATTCAGCATCCTTTTGGGCTGTAATTTATATGCAGTACATCATTGGATTTCTGCACTGAGCAGCTTGATATGGAATTGTCCTCTAGTGAATCATGGATTAGCTGGAGTGCAATTTGAAACTTCATACAAAACATATATACCATCATGATGTATTATTCTATGCCAATTTCAGCTTTCCATTTTAACAAATGCTGAAGATCTCTGTCTAAATATTATTTTCTCTACAGTGCAGCAAGCATTTCTATTATAGCCTTTCGCCTGTTGGATTTGCATTTTTTCTGACTTTAGACTACAGGTGTTGCTGAAGAAAATGTCACTTGCAGTTGTCTTTGTTAAATCTCTGTGTAAACATTGTAAACATTTGGAATGTTACCACCGCATGTGGCCTCTCCTTATTTTTAAAATGTCCCATTTATTTTTGTGCTGACTAATCATGATTAATTAGGTCCAGGGCACAACTCTGGTGGCAACTCTACCCTAGAAATGTCAAAAGAGGCACAAAGAAACTATGAGAGAGAGAAAGAGAAAGAGAGAGAGAGAGAGAGAAGCCTGAGTGAGTGATTAAGTATGATAGCAGCAGGCAGACAAGTAAGGGGCAGCAAGGAGGGACCATATATTGAGTGTGGGATGTCCAGAGGACTGCTATGTAGTCTCAGTACAGACAGGCTCAGGGATTTCCAATCAGGTTACCTCTTCTGAACTTGAAAAGTGTCCAAAGAATTCTTATGTCATAATTAGCGATAGATCCAATATTTGACTTCTGCTGTGTTCTTTTAAAATCAGCAAAAAATTAGCTTGCATTAAAATAAACAGTGGAGGACGGGAGACCCAATGGGCAGAGTGAGATAAGTCTGACATGTCTTAGCTGCAGTTGTCTAAGTGACAGTGTGCCTCTGACATTTATTTTCTTTACAATATTTGTAGATGTAAGTTTTGTTTTTCTCCTCTCCTTTGGAAGCTGGGCTTTAATGTTCAGGCTTTACAATTTACTCGTATGATTAGTTTTTGAAGATTTAGGAAGATAGTTAAAAAGCTTGCACATTAATGACTATCTATCTATCTATCTATCTATCTATCTATCTATCTATCTATCTATCTATCTATCTATCTATCTATCTATCTATCTATCTATCTATCTATCTATCTATCTATACAACTGCCCTAACCCGACACAGACAGGCAGAAACACAAGTGCAACTCGCAGCACACTTTATTTCCATGTGGAAGCGCTTTTCCTCAGTCCCCACAGCAACACAATACAAATAAGCAAAAGCACCAAAGCACAGTCCTTTTCTTCTCTCTTTCTCCACCTCCACTCCTCTCCCAGCAAGCTTCGTTCACCTCCTCCTGACTCTGGCTCTCCGAATGGAGTGAGGTAGCTTCTTTCAAGCAGACCTTGGGAGTGTTCCAGGTGCCTCATTAATCAGATCTGGAATCCCCCCCTTAGGTGTGGTGAAAGCCCCATTTAAGGCTCTGCAGCCCCCCCGGCAGCCCCCACGGAACCCAACAGGGCTGTGCCACACTCCAACTCCCAGCATGCCCTGCGGGAATCCATGGTGCCACAGTTGCCCAGGACGTCTGCCCTCCAGTGTCCCCAGAGGAGGTAGATGCTCTCTCCCCTGGTCTTTCCATCCAACGGGTAATGGTCATGGCCGCTCATCACAGTGTATGTATGTATGTGTATATATATATATATATATATATATATATATATATATATATAATAATTTGTGAAAGACAGGGGGTGTCATTGAGTCCCAAACCCTGAATTTATTCTTTCTAGTACCTTTACAGGCCCTAGAATCCTCTGTGATGCATAACACACCACACAATAAAGATTTTTTCCTACTCCTCTTCTTCCAAGCAAGTGTTTTCCTCTGCTTCCTGACTCCATCATGCTTGGATGAGGTGAAATAGCTCTGTTTTTCTATGACCCGGAAGCCCTTCCAGGTCAAATAGAAGCCCCTGAAAGTAGGGAATACTATTGCTGCCAGCTCCCCCTGGACTATAAATCCCATCATGCACACTGGTATCCCTTACCCAGAGATGCTGCTATCTAGTGTGCCAGGGGATAAAGTATCCAAACATTATTGTCTTTCCAGGCCTTCCATTACCTGGGCCTCTGAGCTAGGTAAGGGTACCTGTTCCCTCGCGGTTATTCTGTGTTACAAAAATACTCAGCTTAGCATGTTTGGCTACTCTAAACTGTTTTGGTAAACCCAATTCGGTCAAGATGGACTTTAGCTCTTGCAACTCAATATTGGCATAGACAGCTTTGACAGGTTATAGAAATATATTTATCATTGTCGACCATGATCTGAGCTTGTGACTTGAAGTGTTTGAAATAAAAATGAATTGAACTGAATTATGTAATGTAAGTGGGGCTATCCATGTGTGTCTTCCTATATTTTAGTAAGGCAACAGATTGCTGAATCAACAAGAACATGTAGAAGCCGCCTAACATCCTCTGTTTGTTTCTCACTGTGAGTAAAGAGGAGGTCAGCTGTCAGTTGGCTATAAGTTTCTGCATCTGAACATCTGTGCTCTTTTCCAATGAACAATAGTGTTGGGATTTGAAGCCTCCATGTGTCAACATTTTATATAATTATCTCACATTTCTTTTTATTCTCATTTGTGTACAGCACCCTTGAGTTGCATGAAGTGGAAAATCAATTATAATAATATGTTTAGGCTTCTTATTGATTGGGGGCAAAATTTGGTTCTCTGAAATGTTTAATACCTCAGAGAGTGGAAAAGCAATATTTTGTGCTTACATCAAATTGAAATGTGTACGAATAAATTAGAATTCATAGTTTCCAGCTGCTCAGTTTTATGAAACCTGGGGATAAGCTGAGCAAGGGGACCATGTTTGTATATTATTTCTAATTTAGTTCTCATTTGAAAGATCTCTGCTAAAACAATCAAACATTTTACAGATTTTACATTTGAAAAGAATGAGAAGCTTTTGTGATGTTTTCAAGTAAAGCTGTTATAGTGTCACCATGAAGTTGTGAATTCACAAAATGAATTGCATTCAGAAATCCCAGAGAGCATGTTCAGTGGACAGATGAGATGGGACGCATACTGTTCAGTTGCACTCCAGTTTTATATTCAGACATATTTTATAAATTATTGGCAATAACAGGTTACACAGCACAAGAGGAGAAGTGGTGCCCATCTAAATGTAGTTATTGACTTAATTGTATAATGGTAGGAGAATGCCTGAAAAAATTAATTTAATAAAGATATGCAGTTTAGGTGAATTGAAAAAAATAATTTAATAAAGATATGCAGTTTAGGTGAATTGGTATTACTAAATTGTCTCGAGTGTGTTTGTGTGTGTTCACCTTGCAGTGGCCTGGTACTCCATTCATGGATAGTTCTTGGCTCGTGCCTGTTGCTTGCTTGGTTTAGCTGCAGCAATCCCATGACTCTGCTCTGAATAAGAAGGTTAGAAAGATGGATGGTGGATAATATAAGATAAGTTTGTCTCAAGAGGCTTATCCTCACAGAGCTTTTAGAGAAAATGGATTGATAAATGAATGAATGTGTAGATCAGTGGTTAGCTCTGCTTCTTCGGAGACCTGGGTTTCATTCCCTATCACTTCTTGGTGGAATCTGCAGTCTTTCAATTACTAATTTTGAAATGTGGCCATTATGAGCATCTTTGTGTTGTAACGAACTGTTGTCTGATCCAGAGCAGCTGATATTACTGGGAATGTAACCATAAATATGACTGAATTATTGGAAACAAAGATTTGCCTTAATAGCAGAAAAAGCATTACGTGAGCAGAAATTCACTAATTTGGCAGCTGAAATTTACAGGTTTCAGTGGTTTGAAAATTTTAAGATGAGAGGAGTGAACGGACTGAGGTGGGCTGGCGCCCTGGGGTTTGTTTCCTGCCTTGTGCCCTGTGTTGGCTGGGATTGGCTCCAGCAGACCCCCGTGACCCTGTAGTTAGGATATAGTGGGTTGGATAATGGAAGGAGTGAACGGAGTCTTTAGAGGGAAACATACGCAATACAGGACTATTAGTTTTACTTTTTCACCAAATGTTTAGGAATAATTTGATGCAGAATTAAAAAAAAAGGTTTTCTTGCCTTTTATCATTATTAGAAATACTAAAATTAAATAATCCCCTCATGTTTAATTATTTTAATTAATTACTGTTACATAAAACTTCCTTGACCTCTATTTTAATTCATGTTGCTTAATTAAAATTAAATGAAAGCCTCCATTTTGCCTAACTCCTAAATAAGCAAAGATTTCTCTTCCACTGTTAGAACAACACACCATGGGGATTTCTGCAAGCCATTTCAGACCTTAACAGTTGTGACAGATAGGGACGCTCTCGCTCCCTTGAACCTTCGGACACCACGGCAGACACCAGGTAAAAGTCCAAATATTGAATTTATTATAATAAAAATGTGCACAAAGCACCCTCCACTCCACAAATCTCCAATAAACAATATTCAAATATACAATCCTCCACTCCCAGACGCTTAGCCACCCTGCCTCCCAACTCAGCTCATTGTCTGGGATTTCCCATAGTCCTTTTATATTCCCTGACCCGGAAGTGTTTCCAATCCCTCAGTCCATGTGATCTCCTATCACTTCCGGGTCAGATAAAAATCCTCTTCTTCATCCCGGAAGTACGTCATTCCACTTGTCCATGTGACTCGGACGTACTTCCAGGGCGTAGGGCAAATAGTCACTGCTCCTCCCTGCAGCGCCTTCTAGCGGCCCCCGTAGTATGCAGCAGGGCTGTAAAGGAAAACTCCAATGTCCATAATTCCCTGCTGGCATTTGGGGCACCTCCATGCTGCAGGGAGGGTTCCACCTGGCGGCCTGGGGGTATTGGCCGGGATGAACGGCCGGCCATATATCACACAGTATAACAGTGAATTATCTTCTGAAAATATAACACCGTTAGACCCTAGGTATGAGCAGCAGGCTGCAAACAAAGGGCCAGTGAGCAACAAAGTTCATTTTCAGTTATTCTTTATTATTTAAAGTCCTGTTTCTATAGACAAATTATATTTTTTGTGTTAATTTCTATACTTTATTGCCAATCAAATGCAATACAAATTCATCAATGCTTCCTAGTAGAATAAACACTGAGGTCCTTTACTACAGTTTGTTCTTTCTTGGGTTGAATGTAATTAAATTCCTAACAACTTAAAACTCAAGCAAGTGCAAATGTTACCCCATGAAGAATACACGGTTATCACTTGTGTTGCCTTTTCTTTTCTTGATTAATAAGATAAAGCATACCACATAAAAATTAGCACAGCCTTTCCTTGTGAAATTCTGGGGTCCAACGCCTTGTCTTCATCATTTCTAATGACACTGTAACATTTCACATTCCTGAAAGTGGTCATCAGTGTGGCCACCTGTTTGTTTACTCAAAAACAAGGAAGAGGGTGGGTGGTTTGGTAGAGAATGTCACATCTGTGGGACAGCTTGTTTTATACTGTAGATGCCAAAGAAAATAAATCATTAAAGCGCAATATGAATTATTGATCTTGTTATAATTTTCACTAAAATTATTAGAATTAGATTACTGGTTTATGTAAAATTAAATCTTGGCACTTTAGTTTATGTACTGTAAAAATTGCAAAAATGCATCTCTTACTCATCTAACTCATCGTAACAAAGAAAACACTTATAAAACATGAGTAGACAGGTTATTTATCTCTGTGCAGTGTGGCATATTGACATAATAGTAAAATAACTTGTTAATGTGAGGATACACAGATCTGATACTAAATATGTAATGTCAAATGAAACATATGCTTCAGTTAAGCCACCTGAGACCACTCCAAAGTGAAATTCTGTTAGTAGATCACATTGCAGAGATGAATAAACCTAAATTAAAGTGTTACCAATTAAATTAATAAAAAAATATCTAAATTTTTGACATGGGCAAGTCTCCCATCCAGGACTGTCACCCACTTACAATGTTATGCTACAGCGGTGGGCACCAGCTCCTGGTGTCCCTGAACCAAATAAGCAGATTATGGATGGGTGGATGAAAGTCTCCTAGATCTCACAGTGATTCTCTAATCTGTTAATCATCAATGTGTAATCCAAACCATTTCTGTCTTTTATAGGATGGATGAGAACTATAACATACTCCCTCATGGGGTGAACTTCCAAGATGCGATCTTTCCTGACACACCAGAAAACAGAAGAACTTTTTCCAGTCTGTTTCAGTTCTCCAATTGTTCTCAAACACCGCTTCTTCAACCTTTCAGCACTGACTGGGAGATCCAGGAAGACAGTCGGGTAAGAAACCTTTTGCATGATGTGATGTGGTTCACTAGTTCTCTGTCAAAAACATTCCAGAATGTCATCTACAAGTTTTCAAGAAAGAGTGTAGGATTGTTTTCCATATTGTGTTTTGAATTCCCAGGCGATAGAACGCATGAAAACTGACCACTGCAAGGAATCTTCCTATACACTAGCTTCTACATTGTTAGTATCAACTTTGGGGTACAAAAGGGAAAACATTTTGTCATTTTTTTTCTTTTAAGTATTCTGGTGAGATACAGACATCTTTCACATTTATGCTATTGTAGCTTCACTTAGTGAGAAATTACTTATGGGTAGGGTTTCCTGTACATTTTAACAGTGGAAAACATAATTTTCTAAAAAATAAATTGCTTGAAATGCAAGCTTACATAACAAAGGGGGTAAATATAAATGAAGTACATAGAGAAAGAGGGCTTCTCTGTTAAAGCTCTTAAAGTGTTGGGTCTTCCAGGCAGCTCCCAAAGTGTGAACTTTAAAATAGCAATAAATTCCCCATTCAACCCAGTCTTGGAATGTTTGCATCCTAAGTTATTTCTCCATACTTTTTCTTCCTGGTCTTGTCCTTATGTGTGCAGCATAGGCTCAATTTCTTTGGCTAGGGACTGTTGTCATTTAGGGGCCTGTGTGTAAATGAAATAAATCACATAATGATGTAGCTGAAAGTAGCATCATTAGGATCTTCATGGAGTTACTAATGTAATACTAGGCTACGTAGCAGGTTGTCTTCAAAATGATTATATTTTTCGGTTCCTCTTTGTTTTTCAGTAAGCCACAATGTTACTGACAAATAAAATAACTCCATCACAGGGGTCATATAATATTTGTTGTCTGCTTTAAGATGTAATGGGGTGTTTACAGCATTTTTAAAGGTATCTGTCTCAAAACTTTGACCCATAAGAACAATGAGTTTGTTTATAGATGGCTCATCCACCATAGCTATTGTGTTTTTGTTCATTTCATTAACTTAATAACTCTACTTTAGTTCATTGTACCCCATCACAGAAAAATCACCAACTATACATAAGGATCAGGGAGGAAAGTAGGCTTATCAGTAAATAGTTTGATTGTAAATTCTTTCATAACTGGCTTTGTATCCATTACTGGGGTAGACGCAGATATTACTAACTTAATGAGATTCATGTCTAAAGATTATTTGTATCATTACAGTATGTACAATATATACTGTAAATCAATAAATGTTTTCCTGCCTTTGTATTTGCATCTTAATATGCATTTTCTTTAAAATCAAACCTCCTCCCATTATGCAAACCTCATATTTTGAGATATGTGAACTTAACGATGCCTATCCTTTTAAATGGTTTTATACATTTAAGAAGACACAGACTTTTGTAACATTATTCAGATTGAAGAACATTTCTTCAATTTGTTCACCTACTTCAATACTTGCAAAAATGTTATCTGTATTGCATATTTTTTCCATGAATAGCTTACTAATATGTGTTTAAATTTCAATCTTGGTGTATAACATGGCTTCTCAACTGGAATGACATACTCTTGTACACAAAGTATATAATCATCTGCTTCAGCTGAAGTAAACTTGCGATTTGTTGCTTCGTTTTCAATTTTGTTTCATTGATGGCAGTTTCTCAATGATTTTGTGGCTATAATAACTTATGTTATCATGCATGATGAGAAAAATATTTCCAGGTATTGGTGGTGAGGTGCATGAGCACTTGTTTGACACCACAGGAGACATTTCTTGGTATAATGGCACTTGGCACTTATAAACACAGAAGATGCCATCAGTTTTTGTGATCTTTTTCTGCTTCACAATTGTGGACAGTAAACTTTATTTTTCATTTTTTCATGAAACAAGCTAAATTTGCTCACTTAAATTGAGTGTGTATGTATTAGGAGATAGTCAGAGCAGACAGGCATTTGCTTGTGGTCAAATTCAAGAGAGGCCCACCAAATCAACAAGCTAATAAAAAATGCTATTTTAGTTAGGGGGCATACTCTGGAACCCTGGGAGGTAGTAGCACAATAGAAAATTAAAACAACACTGAGTGCCGTATGAACAATGCTGCACATCCTCTCTCTGTCACATTAACACTGAGGACTTTCAGACAACAAATTATTCAGTAGAAATGTGTCAAACACTACGGAGGCTACATAACACCTCACTGTGACTGTCAAGTTAGAAGTTTTCGTTCTTTTCAAATTTTCTTCTATTTAGTCATTTTGGTGTGTTGTTTATCTATTAAATTTATCTATTTATGTATTTATTTAAAATACTTTTGTAAAAAGCCAAATTTCCCCCTGGGGACAAAAAAACCCATCTATCTATCTATCTATCTATCTATCTATCTATCTATCTATCTATCTATCTATCTATCTATCTATCTATCTATCTATCTATCTATCTATCTATCTATCTATCTATCTATCTATATTAGCACCAGGACCTTTAAGGGATTCAAACACTATGTTCTTTTTTTCTTGACCTGGCACCCTTTCTGTGCTAAAATTGAAGCCTGCAGTAATGTGACAAAGTTGAACAAGCATAATAATTAAATCCATCCATCCATTATCCAACCCACTATATCCTAACTACTGGGTCATGGGGGTCTTCTGGAGCCAATCCCAGCCAACACAGGGTGCAAGGCAGGAAACAAACCCTGGGCAGGGTGCCAGCCCACCACAGGGCACACACACACACACACCCACACACCAGGGACAATTTAAAATTGCCAATGCAACTAACCTGCATGTCTTTGGACTGTGGGAGGAAACCGGAGCGCCCGGAGGAAACCCACGCAGACACGGGGAGAACATGCAAACTCCACGCAGGGAGGACCCGGGAAGCGAACCCGGATCTCCTAACTGCGAGGCAGCAGCGCTACCCACTGCGCCACCGTGCCGCCCTTAATAATTAAATCATTTTAAATATTGCTTTTGAGGATTTATTAAAAAATCCTATCCATCTGTTCACTTTGTAGATTTGCCTAATTTCAAATGAGTGTCAGGGAGAACCCCAGCTTATCCTTGGAGCACTGGACACAAGTCAGGGATCATTCCTTGACTGGGTGCCAGTCCATCACAGTAAAGACTTATACTTATTCAGTATGGGCCAATTTAGTGTTGCCAGTTAATCTAATATGTCTAGACAAAAATGCAAAGAAAGTGCAAACTCCATGTAGGCTTGGCATTCAACCCCTGTCAATTACTGTACGCATTTTGGCTCTTCAGTAAAGCCTATTTTTAAGCCATTTCAATGCCTTGTGTATTCTAAATGCAATCTGTGAATATTATTTTCTGGGAAGAATTTTTGAAGGAAGTGTATTATGATGTGGGACATAAGGAGTTGCATGAGAAGGTGAGGCAGTAATTAGTACAGTGGCCTCCCAGCTACTAGGTTCAGTTCATGGGATTTCCAAATGTCTGTATGAAATTTGTAGAATTTCTACCTGTAGTTAGTAGTATTGCCATTTCTATAGATTACAGTGAAATTGTTACTTAAACATTCAAACAACACCTAACACATCACCTCTCTCCGGCACACAATGACATAATAAACAAGAATGTATTAAAATTACTTAATTTATTTTATATTTAATAGAAAACACAAATCAGTTTTACTGAAGTACTGCATGCCATGCTGATGTTCACTTATCCTCCCATTGCTCAAATCCTTGTGGAAAAAACATGAGAAAAACACCAGTATAGTTAATATGGTTCCCCTGTGTTGATGCAGTCTTTCCCAGTCCCTCCTGTCTTCTGTCTCCTCCTATGTGACCAAGAAGTATCTGTAAGGTTAATTTAATGATACTAAATTGGTAAGCAAAGAATAAATAGATCTATAGAATTGCTGAAAGTGTTAAGTTAGATGAACTGAGGCATTTGTTAGAATTGGCAATTCATTTTTTTGTGCTTTTACTGATCACAAGAATTTGTAAAGGGTTAAGGTCTTTGTCTAGTAGCAATAAATTCTGGAATGAAACATAGCCTATGATGTTCCCCTGTACAAATGGGAAAGCTGTGCACAATGTGTCAGCGGTAAGTTCAATAGTGTGGATTAAAATACTGGACAAACACTCCCCCACACACACAACTAGCTTTATACAATATATTAGAGTTATAATAATGCTGTAGTTTTGATCTGTTTTTCCGATCAGCTAATATAATTCAACCAGAAAAAATCTTCCTAATTTCTTTGCTATAATGGTATTTGGTCTGGTCTGCAATTTGTTTCATGCATTTGAAGTTTTTCCTTTTTCTGGCGCTTTCCATTGCCAAGGAGGACAAAGTTAAAAAAAAGTACTAATTATTTTGAATAAAATGCATAAAAGAGAGATGTACAGCAGTAATAACAGCACTTACAAAGCAGAAATAAAAAAACAACTTCTGAAGCCTCACTGAGCCCTTTCTATTCAATATACTTTAGGTGCCAAGTCTAGCTCTGGGGATGGCTTGCCCATATCTACCCACACTGCCATACCAAACTTCTTTTGCTCTCTCTCTGCGTCTCTCACTCTCTTCCTGTACGTGCCTCTTAAATTGCATTATCTTTGATGTTTTCTAATCTCAGGGCCTTCTTGTGCCTGTAAAACAGACCACCCATCTGACATACAGTATATTGTTTGAACTTATCAATTCCAGCAGTTTTTTCTGTAGTATATGCAAAATTTACTCATGGAGCATTGACTACATATGTAACTGGATTTCAGCAGGTGATTTATGGCAGTTACTGGTGCAACATTATTCTTTGGCATAAAATACATCAACATGGATTGTACCCTCTTGTGATATCCACAATTTAGGTCAGGTACATACAGTATCTCCCTTTCTAAGGCTAATCTGCCTCAACATGGAGAAAATCCTTTCCATCCTCTTGAGATATAATTTAGGATCCACTCACCCTTGATGTATTTCAACTTAATAGGTCAGAAAAGTAGAAAGTTAACCTTTACTAGCAATGGAAGACTACTTTGCTTTGCCAGTGACCCAGGTTGGAAAGATTTATAGTGTTAAAATTGAGAGCTTCTGAATCCTACTCTGTAATCCAGAGCAACCGCCCAGTAAAGCATGTCCTACATGAGCTAAACGTGTAATTGAAATCCCTATCAGTGATGTATGCACATTGTAAATGTATATCCCACACAACCCTTTAAACACTTTAATGGGTGTGAGAAAGTGTGACATCTTGTTTTGTTTGTTTTTGTTACAAGCTCAGGTGTCTCCGTGTTAACAGCAGATGGAGCCTTGTTCTGCAAAATTTATAGAAATTTCAAAATACCCTCAATAGTTTAGCATATTGTTAAAATGTTTATAGCAATCTAAAGTTCGTCATCATAATAATTTTTTATCAGATGCAATTTCTTTTGCAGAAAAATATATCTTTTTGGTGTATGTGAAATTTTCTTTGTGCATGATGCTGTTAGTCTGTTCCCAGGTTGCTGGCCCAGGCCCTATGAACCTGCGTACCTTGGAGCCTGAAGGCTAGAGCCCTTTTTAGGGAACAATTGGTTGATTTTTTTGTGATACAATTTAAAAGGTATTGGAAATTACAAATCTTCCTTTTTGCAGTAGTCATCATCATTATGAGGATTAGTTTGATTAATTATATTCACTATGATTTAGCCCTTTGCCCATTGGACACAAATGCTAATGTTGAGCTATATTATAATATTGTCCATTCGTGACTGCATTGTATGACAAAAGAATACGGTGATAGGTTTGTAGTTTGTGTAATTTTTAAAGGCATTGGCATTGGAAATTGTGCCATCACTGGTGCTGGTAGGCTAGTATGTTAAAAAATACAGTCTTTGCCCCTTGCTCACTTGCACAAGCTTTACTGGAGGCCATCTACATTCTTCTCCAACCTCCAATGCCACTGCTACCACTGCAGTCTACCATAGCGTCTTCCATATAGCACCAATAATCTTTCCTGTGCCACGTTCACTGCCTGCACATTGACACTGGTAGCTTTGCCTCTCTCCACTAACCTGGGGTAAGAGACAACACCATCTTTAGTCTCTTTCTGCAGCTTCATGAGCTGGTTCAAGGTAGTATATTTTACAAGACTTATCGCGGACAAATTTGCAGGCCAAAGGATTTAAGCAGAAGAATGAGCCTCTTAAATGCTAATTTTACATACTTGATCACCTCCCTCTTTCACACACACACACACACGTACAAGCCCCTTCTGACAGTCCACATTGTGTAGGGAATTATTTATTATGGATTTTTTTATGTTTCTATCTTGTTTTACAGTTTATAGGCTAATTAACTACTTTCTAGCTGTCAGTCCTTATCTTGTCTATAAATGTATATGTAGATCTCTTTGTGTTAGTCAGAGTGGCTCAAGTAGAATGAAGGCACTTCCCAATGAATCTTTATCTATCTATCTATCTATCTATCTATCTATCTATCTATCTATCTATCTATCTATCTATCTATCTATCTATCTATCTATCTATCTATCTGTCTGTCTGTCTGTCTGTCTGTCTGTCTGTCTGTCTGTCTGTCTGTCTGTCTGTCTGTCTGTCTGTCTTAAATATATAATATATATTATAGTGAGGTTGTACCTTCCCTGGCCAGGATGAAAGTTAAGGGAAGGGAAGAAGTGGCTATAAGGGATGTTCATTCCCATTCGTTCATTTGTGCAGCCCTGCTGGGGTTCCTGGATGCCACAAGAGGGCATTGCAGGGAGATACGTATGACTCGGAAGTGCTTCCAACAGGCAAAAGCCCTTGCACCAGAAGTACTCTCAGGTCAGAGCTAGGAGGATGGAAAGTACCACTCTACTGGAGGAGAGCAGTGTGGTAGAAAGAGGAGAGAAGATGAAAGAGGAGAAGAGACATCTTATTTTTGTGCTTGTGTTTACAAAAACACCCTTTTTTTGAATCCGGGACTATGCTGGTGTGTCTGTGGTGCCCCCTAGCCTTCACTCTGTATATTTATATATATGGCCAGGAGCATTACTAGGCCGGGATGCCCTAAGTGTGGAAGGATAGGGGGAGACATCCTGCATTATCTCCCCAGGTTGTGACAGCCCCAAGAGATTCCTGCAGTGCATCATGGGAATTGGAGTTCTTTGGCTCAGCCCATTTGGGTTCCATGGGTGCAGCCGAGGGGTGCTGCAGGGACTGGGGATCCCTACTTTGTTACGTTCCTAACTCACCCGGAAGTGCTCCCCAGTTTTGTATAAGAGGAGCTATTTGCCACAAATCTCGGGAGGAGGATAAAGCTTGCTGGAGGAGAGGAGGACAAAGTATTACTGTGTGCCTGCTGCTTTGTAACTGTGCATCGGTGCGGTGGGAAATGCTTACAGAAAGCATTTCACACAAGTAAAATCCTCTTATTTAGTGCAGAACTGTATTCGAGCATGTATATACAGTATACACCGAACCCTTTGCTGAGTGACTTCAGAAAATGTATTTTAAAGAAATCGATAACAAGACACACCTTTACAGTGTCTCTCTCATGGGTCCTTGAGACCCTTTAAGAATTACAATGCCAACAATACCATTGCAAGCACAAAACTATTTTTTATAGTGTTGTTCATGATGAGCACCACTCAGAAGCTTTTGAGAGCTCACTTTTTAAACATATAAGAGTGTAACTGAGAATAAAACAATGAGCCAGGGGTTGATATTTAAAACTACAGTCCAGTGCAGCACTTTAGCCTTTACATCTCCCTGCCTGCCATTTTATCATTGGTCAATGGATGATGAATTACTCTCTGTAAGGTGACTAATTACAGTATAAACCTTTTTAATGAAAATTTTAATTCAGTATATCTAATATTTTCAAAGTATGACATTTTACTTTCTACCCCTGTGCTGCAGGTTATAAATGCTTCCTCATTTTTCCATACTTGCCACTGCACAATTCAATAAAATACATATAAACTGGGAGCTGCAGCTTGGGGAATTCTGCATCATTTTTTTCATGACATTACCATTTTCTCAAAAATGTATTGAATGTACATTGCCTTGAAAAAAAAATCCCTCAGCTAGGAAGCAGCTGGTGTAATAAATCTTAGGAGTCTCATAAATGTCTGGACTTGGCTGGTAGATGTGTGCTTATACGTAACAGGAGAGCTTTTTTAGCAGCTCTCTCCTCACCCACCTACATTGTGAGGGATGGGGTATATTAAATGCAGTCTTTACGATGCTGGCTTCCCCAAGGAGTAGCAGGTGCAGACTCGCTTGGCCTGTTCAAATTGTTTCATCTCTTTTACTGAAATGAAAGCTCTATTGCAAAGTCCTGGGGCCTATCCTTCCACAAAATCTGAAACTTAACTCTTTTATCTGCTCACTCATCATGTTTAACCTTTTCTAAGTCAAGTGTTCTAAGTTCTCTCCTGATAGCTACATGTAAGGGAATGTTTAATTTGGAGAAGTGGTGAGGCAATAAAGGATCCAATGGTCCATTGATTCCAGTTACAGACCTACTGTATCTAACCATAGTGTCCCAGTGGCATTGTGCTCAGGACAGGAACTAAGCCTCGACAGGGAACCAGTCATTCACAGAACATATTTACACACACTCACCATCTACCCATTTTCTAATCCACTTTTCCAGTTTACGGTCATGGACGCAGAAGCCTAGACTGTAAGCCTTTGGATGTAGCACACAACAACACTTACTCACACTGGGCCAGTGTAGTTACTACTTAACCTAACACACGTGTTTTTTGGATATATCAGGAACACTAGTGTAGCAGTGAGAACACAAGGAAGAATGTGCCTATCTGAACTCCTTTCTCCTCTCATAAACTAAAAAAAACTGATAGATTGTTTGGAAGATTGGCTGTCAATGATTACAGGGTATGCAGTGTAAGTTTGCCCTGCAGTCGACAGACATTTTGTGCAAGTTTAATACCTGGCTTTGTGTCCTTGTCTGCACAGATGGGTTCTTGGGAATAGTTTTTTCAAAAAATGGAAGTAGAGGTCAGAAGTGGCAGAGAATTTGTGTTTCATAAGAGGCACCAAAGCACTGGGTATGTTTCTATTTAATTGGCAAATGCTTGAGCAGTGAAAGATTTGTCCGAGATTTCAGTTAAATTCCGAGTTAGAGCCAAGTTCCAATTATCTCTTTTCTTTAGCAGAATTCACAGGCATTTTTAAAGTTTATCCAATACTCAAGAGTTTTGTTAACATTCCTCCTTTTATTACAGACACAATGCCACTGAATTCTTACATACAATATAACATGAAATGAGCCAATTTCGCAACTCCTTGTTATTTCATACAACTTGTCATTCCTCAGTTTAAATGTTAATCTTATTTCAGCGTTTTGTTTGTCACCATAGTACCAGCACTTACCAGGAGTCTGACAATGAGACCAAGACAGGGGCTTTAGGAACCTTCAGGTTTTCAAAATTTGGATTATCAGAAAGACAAACATGGTTAAATACACATCTTTAAGATAGGTATTAATACACACTATGCCAGAAAGTAACAATGAAGTAAATGTGATGTACAAGCATCTCTGATGTCATAAACAGAATTATAAACATCAGGCAAAATGAAAATGTTACAAATGAAAAATGTTACATTTGTCTTTTCATTATGAAAGGTGCTGTAAAAATTCTGATGGGCTGCTTGTGTGTTATAATAGCCTTAAAAGCAGGCAAGAGTTTCAGATGCTTTCACATTTACAAAGTGTTTCTCTTAAGCCAGCATGGGGTTTAATGGACCACCTATCCTGGCCTCTGTCCTTTGTGGGAGGTCCAGCAGCCTGTTGTATCGACCAGTTGGAGTCCAGCTGTAGGTCACCCTTAACATAAAAATTTAAATCTTCTTCTTTAGTTTATGAGGTTTGGCCAGGAGGATCCAAAGGTTTGTCTGCATTTTCCATAGAGCAGAAGGAAAAATCTTAAGAAGCCAAGTCAGGCCATTTAGCCCCTTTACAGTTTATTAGTTTCCTAGGTCTCTTGCATGCAGATTTCAGACAAACTTATAAAGGCCTGTGGTATGCTGTTACTGACTTTTCCCTACTGTAATAATTGTTCATGGGGAAAATTAGTACCTTCTTATATTGGTGCGTAATCTGCTACCAACTTCAGTTTGCATGTCCCTTCTGAACAATTTCTCTTAATTTCTACTGGCAGCTCTATTAAATTTATTTCTGTTCAGCATGCTTTTGGGCTGACTGGAAGCTTTACACTGCCTGTGTGCTTGGCAATAAGAACTACTGCACTTTGCGCTAAGTGCTTATAGGAATAATGTCTGGCTTACCAAAGTACTGCTCTGTGTGATAACTCTTTGTTTAAAAAAACAGACCTGAATTTATACATTATTTATTTTTGTTATAAATTTTGTAGTATTTTCTAAACTTAGTTAGTTACATTTATATAGACTTTTCTTACTACTCATGCACAGTAAGGGAGCAACTTTAACAACTACCAATGTGGATGATATGATGACAGCCATTCCTGAACTAGCATGCTTACCACCCATCAGCTATTAGGTGATAGAGATAGGCAATTAGAGGCAGGGGATGATTGGGGAAAGAATGACCAGGCGGACTTCGGATAAAAACACCCTTTTCATTTTAGAAGATGCCCAGGGATCTTTTAAGAGCATGTAGAGTCAGGACCTTAGTTTTACATCTCATTTGAAATATTGTACTATTTTCACAGCACAGCGTTCCTGCCACTGCACTGGGGTAATGGGATTATCACACAGATCACAGGTGATCACCCCCTGATGACCTCACCAACACCTTTTCTATCCTCCATTTTCAGAACAGGCTTTACCAGTGACAGGTTAGATGGGTAGTAGAGACGGTCTTAGCAGCAGATGCAAGGCAGAAACACATCTTATATGAAATGCCAATCCATCATTCATACAGTATCTCTTGAATTCAAACCCAGACATTCTCAGAGTGTGGAGTCTGTATGTTCTCACTGTGCTTAACTGCCGTTTCCCTTGGTACTCTGGTTTCCTTCCACATCCCAAAAAGATTAGGTTTACTGTCAACTTTAAACTGGCCTTGTGCAAATCAGTCACTTAAACTGACCCATTTATATTAGAATGAAAGAATTAATATATACTGTAAAACACAGCAGAAAATATCACTCAAAAAGCAAAACAAAAAATAATGTTAACAAGCACCATGAAGATATACTTGATATTTCGCTCTGTATTATTCAGACTTTGCCTCTATACATAACAAATATAACTCTGTACAGTAATATCAGATGGATAAGATAAGATAGATAGATATTCTGGTGCAGTGTGTAGTGCTGTTGCCCCATAGATCTTGCACGTCCTGTGTTCAAATCCCGCACCCATTTGTTGTTTCTGTTGGATATGCATGTTCTCACCATGAATGTGATGATTTTCCTCCAGCTTTCATCTCACCTCCCCAGAGATGTACTTATTAGGTTGATTCAAAATTCCAAATCTGAAGTATGATAATGTGAATGTGGGTGCATGAGAGGGCCCTTCGTTGGAATGGCCTGTCCAGAGCCATTTCTTGCTTTGTGCCCAGTGATGTTAGGATAGCCTGTCATTTGTCCAAATTCTGTTTCTCAGCGAAGCACATTTTAGCGAATTTATTTCTACCAGACTGTATTATGCTTTCTTCCTTAAGCCAAATCAAAGTAATGTTCTCACTGAATTCACGCTTGATTCTGTACTCGAGGCAATTGCCCGGTTATATCAGATTCACTTAATGCCATGTCACAGGTGCTAGAACCTGTTATGGAGACGTCAGTCACAAGGAAGGATGCAACACCATGCATCATCCATTTTCTAGAAATCAAGAAATTTCATCCATCCATCCATCTCTCCTTTTTCTAATTAATTCTTGAGTACGAAACTTGACACTTGGGAACTATGAGGCATAAGTATTAATAATTGCTGCACCATCATGCAGTCTATTTCATTTAATTCAATAACAATTTTTTAGAAAAAGAATGAGTCTGTTTTATTAATTCATCTTCTGAAACTGCTTATTGCAATGCCACTTTAAAAAGAGTGAAAGATACATGAGGTGAAACCCACACCAAGGGTGCAGTGCCAATCCATTACACACACGCTCACTCACATCAAGGCGCCAGCTATCCTAACATTTGCATCTTTGGCATGGAAGTGTTAAACTACTGCAACAAGTGAAAAACCAGCACTGACATGAAGAGAACATATGAATACCATGCACGGCGTGTACAACGCAGTTTCTTATTTTAGTTTCCTACAAGAATGGGGCAGCAATGCAAAAGCAATCACAAAATGTATATCTTTACTATTAAAGATATGTATAGTAAAGTTTTGTTTGTGTTTGATTTTAAAGAAGCTCTTTATCTGTATTGCTGAATTTATAATGCTTATTAAAAAGTCATTCTTAATTGTCTAAACTGAAACAATTAACCTTTCATTTTGTTGGCACCCACCATTGCTGTTTGTTGTTTATAAAAATGCATGTCCGCTAGGGCTTTGGCACTAATTGTAGGTGCCAGTCACTCCCTGTATAGTACTTCTGGATTTCAGTGCCATAATTAACCTCATGAAAGCTTGATGGCTGACTGTAAGTGGAGACCAGCAAGTAACGGCCTGTTTGCGGTATATTTTGGCCTGAAGACAAATGGTGTAGTGAGCTAAAGCAGTTCACCTGTGTTGTTCCGACTGCAAGTCCTCGGTAAATGCCAGAAACTACAAGCTATGTTTATCAGGATTTCAAAAGCCCTATTGTTACTTTATTCTTTTCTTGTTGTATATCAGATTCAAGTCCGTGCTCATTTGTTCAAACTCAAACACGATCGAGATGTGTTTCATCTCAGTGACCCAAAATAAACTTGGGTTGGTTATTTGCCTGAGCAGTGCCTGGTTTAACATTATAACCCATGTCTTCTGTGTCATTGTATTCATATTAAAAAAGTGAAAAGAAAAAGGTTACCTTACTTGATGTTAAACTGGGCGGTAATATCCCAGAACGTTTACTTGTATGAAATTGAAACACTGGCCATGTAAAGCTTATCTGTCAACTTGATGCCCCAGTCAATAGACTGACCTTTAGTTTATATTACTTGGTGAACGCCATTTCCATGAATCACACACTTCAGATTCCTATTCAGTCACCAGCAGATTGAATGACACGCTCAGGGTGGCATCTGAAGCAAATGTTTTAAGTTGATCTCTTTAGTCATCGGGCAGCACTTCCTCCTCGAAACGCTCATTAAAAAAAAAAAAAAAACCTTGACCTGTGGCTTTTCTCATTTCAATCTGCTCTTCCTTTCACATAAATACATTTTGCACTGCTGGCACAAAACTGAAGAGAAATGTTGGCTGAGCATGACACATTCTGCTGGTTGAACAATTTGGGAGAGATCAATCTATTCAATCCATTTTGTAAACCCACTGTTTCGTTTCTAGCATTGGCTCTTCAACCTCATTCTGGGTTCAGGTTATCTTTTCTCCCCCAACTGTGAAGTGAAATGCTGGTAAAGGAGTGTGCTATTAAATAAGATGGGCTGCCATCCTTCTGCTACAGTAACACTCAATGATCAACCGTTTATCCGTTTTCTTTCTACTTTACTCAAGCACCTGATTTAAAGTAAGATGCCTACCAGTCAAATCACTGAAGTGGTGGCTTCTTTGTTAATTGTGAACTGGTATCATGGTAAAAAGAAATCTTAACAAGCAAAAGATGATAACACTCACTGGTCATCTAATTAACAAATGATTACACTAAGCGACTGGAATGTCTTACTAAGGCTTTGCTTGGAATGAAAACCAGCAACCACAGTGCACACCCAGACCTGGATTAAGAAACACTGCATTAGAGGGGCACATTATAGAGCACAACGACATGAAATAATCCAAGATGAGCCAGCACTTCCCTACAGATCACAGAGCCCCATACACACTTGGCCAGTTTTGAGTCAGCAGCAAACCTAACCTGTGTATCTTTAGGAAGTAAAAAGAAACTAAGAACAAGATGCAGAGGTAAGACAAAATGTGCAGATGGCACTCGGACAGTAACCCAGCTGAACCATTCTGTCACCATTTTGACTATCAACCTGTCCATAATTATTACCTTTTATGGTGAGTGCAAAGAAAGAAAAAAAATGCATTTGTTGTCCTAAATAGGGCATTGTTTGTTTTCATAAATCCCCATCATCTTGAGCAAAGCTGCCTTTCCGCTGAGTGTACTGCAAGCACCGTCTTATTTACCCACTGGCTGTGTGACACACCCTGGCCTGTGCTCAAGCCTGCTTACTGTTTGCTCTGCTATAGCCAAGCAGTTGCATTCGCAACACATTTACAAAATTAAAAAGCAAGTTAGCTACCATCAATTAATACACGAGATCTGGAAGCTTAGTGAAACAGGCCTTATATTGAATGAATGAACATCTTGTTTTCCGGAAACTTCCTTAGCAGACAGCCTTTAAGAAATGAATTCCTTTTCCTAATGAATGCTCTTGGCAGTGAACTCTAAGACTTGAGCTCAGCTCCAGACATCGAGGGCTGCAGCGTCTGCAGTTTTTAATTTATTCCTGCCAGCCTGTCAAGCACTTTGTGCAGCACTGGGATTAATTTGTTAAAAATGCAGTGTCATACATAACGGATCACACCTGCATGCCACCAAAAGCTTTATTAAATTATGATTGTGGAAACATTGCAAAGAATGACCAGATAATTTGAACAGTGGAAGCCTTAGTGAGACCTGCAACCCCCGACCTTGGTCTTTGTTCAAAGAATTAGCTAACGCCTTGGGCAGCAAGTCCTGTCTAATTGTCTGATTTTGACACACATGGATAATGGTGCTTGAAATTCTCAAGCCTTCCCACACCTTTATGATTGAATGCCCATTGTCCCAAGTGCTCTAGCCAGGCCACAAACGTCACCAGTTTAGCATGACAGAGCTTGTTTATACCAAAGGAAGCCAGACTGATGAAGGACTGATATATTCTGCCACTGAGGGTCGAAAGCAAACATCCAGTACAGCTTAAACATTAGCCTGAGGCATTTGACCCCCATGTCCCCTGACTGACATAATGCAGGATGCATTTTCTGTCTCTTCCCGGCGGGTCTTTCAGCATCTTCAGTAGGAGCAGTGCCATTTCTACAGTTTCACTGTGTGCAGCAGATAAGAGCCTCCTTACATGAAGTCAGGCCCTGACCACATGGTTTGCTCAACTTAGACAGAAGAAAATCCTAGCAGGGCTCTTTATATATTTGGAATGAGACACAAAACACAATGAGACTTTATAAGGCGCTTTAGAGAATTTCAGGAGAAGAGCTGCCAGAAGCGTCCTACTTATCAGGCGAGACTGATGAAGCTGAGCAAACAGAGATTAAGTGAAGACCTGATAGGAGTGTTTAAAACTACACTGGGAATACGTTAAGTAAATGCCAGCTGTTACATAACATAAACTGTTTAAAAAAGGCTATCAGGGGCATGATGGGCAGCTCAATAAGCAGACATTTCATGCAAATGTTAGATGACACTTTTCTTAGCACCAACATAAGAAAGCAGTTGCCCGGCTGTGTGGTGTTAAGCGGCACCCTAGGGAACCTTTAATTCTCTGCTTGATATTGTTTCAAGAGAAATACTAATGAGTTGCAGTTGTCTGGATTGCTCTTCTTCTTCTTTGCTTTTCTCTTGTCTTGGTAATACAGGAAGTTGATTATCAATATTTGTTTTTCTTTTGCCTTTACAGGACCACACATTACAACACATTTTTACCCAGATATCTGTTGTTATAAAAGTGTCCCTTGATAATGTGCTCTGTGATAGGTGCTATATAAAACAACATTTGATTTATTTATTCCTCTGACACCTGATCCAGGGATTGTTGCCGCCATGTGACTGATGTTCCCAGGACCCTTAACTGGATAATGGATTTGAAGATATAATGTTATGTTTTGATTTATTTGTTCAGTTTAGAGTACAGAATACATGATAAGTGTCTAGCTGAGGGTCACATACAGTTTGCCTGTGCAGAAATTTGAACCTACAACCTTGTTTTTCCAAACCAGATTTCCTAAATAAAAAGACACACTGCCTTTTTAAGTTGCCATTACTTTTTTTTTTTTTGCAGCCTAGATGATTTAATTTGGGGAGATCTTATTTCTGCTTTTTTAATTAAGAGGGTCTCATTTTTTTTCTGCTGCTGCAGAAGATGTCAGACGTAGGAGGACAAAGAGTAAAGGGAAATGCTAGGAATGTTCTGGTGCTTCACTTTAATTAAACGGCAACAAGAAATACCTCCATCCATTTCATGGTCATGGTTTGTTTTTTCAGCAGATGTTCGCACATTCTGAGTGACTATCCTCTATTATAAACATAGGGACATTAATTTCTGACTAGTATATTACTGTCATTTTCTCCATTTATATATACACATTCAGTAGATCTATATATATCCATCCTTCCATCCATTTTCTAACCCGCTGAATCCGAACACAGGGTCACGGGGGTCTGCTGGAGCCAATCCCAGCCAACACAGGGCACAAGGCAGGAAACAATCCTGGGCAGGGTGCCAACCCACCGCAGGACACACACAAACACACCCACACACCAAGCACACACTAAGGCCAATTTAGAATCGCCAATCCACCTAATCTGCATGTCTTTGGACTGTGGGAGGAAACCGGAGCGCCCGGAGGAAACCCACGCAGGCACGGGGAGAACATGCAAACTCCACGCAGGGAGGACCCGGGAGGCGAACCCAGGTCTCCTAACTGCGAGGCAGCAGCGCTACCACTGCGCCACCGTGTGAAGAACATAATCTTACCCAATAGGAAGGCCATAACAAAAGAACAGCGTGGATGGAGGCACATGCAGGTCAGGATGATGTCTAGCTCTAATCCCAGTTGGGGACAAAGATATTTGGATGGACTGGAGATGTTTGTCTATTCATCCTCCAGTGATTGGTGGCAGTGCTTCTCTAGCATGGTCCCAGATTGGACACTAGCAAGAGCTGCAGTTCTGAAAAATAGCCCTATGGGGTCCCTGGGTGCCAGCAGAGGGTGCTGCCAGCAGAAGACCTCCTTTTTTTGGAGAGCTTCCCCATGTCCTGGAATTGGTTTTGTTGTGCTATACAATGGCACCGAAATTTCTCCCGGGTTCCAACATAAAAGAAGTCGCCTCACTTTACTCATGTAGTCGTAGTTGGGAGGTGGCAGACGATACTCATCCAGAACAGCAGAAGGAGAGAGAAAAGTAAATAGATAGATAGATAGATAGATACTTTATTAATCCCAAGGGGAAATATTTAATGATAGCAGTAGCATCCGTATTTGAATAGAACGGTTTATTCCCTTATACTTATGGTATAGACTTAGAAGGGATGTACTTATGGCAAAAAAATAACTCATGAGTTTCTGAAGGAAATAGAGATGTGACCACTGGAGAAGAGAAACACATATGAATAATGTGTGCAAGCAAAACTGCACTTGAATTTTCTTTTCATTGGGGATTGTTATTATCAGGGGTTGGTTGCACAATGGCACTGCAATCACAGCAATTTGAGTGGCATCTCAAATTACAAAATTACTTGACTTAAACTGACAGCAAATAAAAACACCTAATGAATAATCTTTGTTAAACAAATTAAGGAATTACAGCAAAAGAAAACAAGGAATATAATAATTAAATAAAACAAATCAGACAAAACAAAAGCATACATTTAATGAGTTTAAAGCGGGAAGTAGGAAAATTGGTGGGGCCCAAAACAAAATCCCTCTTAAAACAGCTCACATAAAGCAAAAACAAAGCACAAGGGTAAAAACGTGTGTGAAACCCAGGCCATATCATGACTCTATGCTTCAGCAAATGTGTGATCTTGCTGAAACTAAACTGAGTAAGTGCAGACATAACAAAACATAACATTCCCAAATCCGCTGTATCCATTTCAGGCTGGAGCTGGAACCTAGCTAGATAAGATCAATTTCAAGAAAGGAACTGTTGCGGAAAGTACTTAGTAGATAAAGAGGAGTCTGGAGTCATTTTTACAAATGAACTCCAACCTAGATATTCATTATTTACACTAACTGGAAGAGCCCCATGTGCTTGGTTCAATGCAACGTGACAGACTGAATAAAATTAACAGAGCAGTGTCTTACTATTTAGGTGCATTTACATAACACATGTAAATATATGTTAATCTGCACCGATCGACACACAGATAGTGCATTCTACTAACATACCTTAATCAATCAAGTATTATGTAAAATCAAAAATGAGTTAACCATATTAAAAGTCTTAAGTAAACATCTGATTCAAAGAAATAAGACTTCTTATATGAAATCTGTTATCAGAGAACAAAATATAAAATAAAATTTTATATGTGACTTCATCTTCAAATGTAAAAGTACTGATACAAATATCAGGATATTCAACTGTGCCCTCCATAATGTTTAGGACAAAGATACATTTTCCTTGATTTAGCCCACTGCTCCAGTTTAAAATTACAGATCAAACAATTCAAATTTGATTACCAAGTGCACATTGCGGACTTTAATTTAAGAGTATTTGCATACATTTCGGTCACACCATGTAGACATGACAACACTTTCTCTACATGGTCCTCCCTTTTCAGGGCACCATAATTTTTGGGACACAGCAATGGCAGGCATATTTAATACTTTGCATGCAATGATTGCTTGAAGTTGGCGATTCATAAGAATCACCAAGTGCTGTGTATCTTCTCTGGTGATGCTCTGCCAAGCTTCGAATACAGCCATCTTCAGCTCCTGCTTGTTTCAGGGGCTTTGAAGGTATGTATTTTAGCTTTGAAAAACTCCTGTGTTGCCACGGAAGTACGTTGGGATCATCACATTGTTGTAGGATGAGTTTGGAGACATTTACTGAAACTTAATCAGATAAGATGTTTCTGTACACCTCAGAATTCATTGTGCAACTGCTATCAGTGGTTACATCATCAATGAAGATAAGTGTGCCAATAACTGTGGCAGCCATACTGTACATGCCAAAGCCATAACACCCCCACCACCATGTTTAACAGATAAGGTAGTATGCTTTGGATATCTTTGACTGTTCCTTTTCATCTCCACACGTTGCTCTTGCCATCACTTTGATGCAGGTTCATCTTTGTCTCGTCTGCCCACAAGACCCTTTTCCAGAGTTCTGCAGGCTGTTTTAAGTACATTTTTGCAAACTGTAATCTGGTCATCCTGTTTTTGTGGCTAACTAGTGGTTTGCATCTTACTGTGTGGCCTCTTTATTTCTGTTTATGAAGTCTTCTGTACAAAGTCTCGAACACATACACATCTGCCTTATGAAGACTCTTTCTGATCTTTTGAACATGCACATGGGGCTTTTTCTTTATCATAGTGAGAAATTTTCTGTCTTCAGCAGTGGAGCTCTTCTTGGCCTACTAGTCCCTTTGCTATAACTGAGCTCACCAGTCCGTTCTTTCTTCTTGCTGATATTCCATGCAGTTGATTTAGGTAATCCTAAGGTTTTATCATTGTCTGTAATGATTTTATTCTTTTTTATAGCCTCATAATAGCTTCTTGGACTTTCATTGGCACAGTGTCCTCATGTTGAACAGTGGCAACTTTAGACTCCAAAGGCTAGAAGCAAGCCTAGCTATCTTATGGCCACATTAATGAAGCAATAAAACACACCTGAGGAATCAAACACCTGTGATGTCAAATGTCCCATTCACTATGATGCTCTGAAATAGAGGGACCACGTAGAAAAAGTGCTGTCATTTCTACCCGGTGTGACCATAATGTATGTAAATGTCCTTAAATGAAAGTTGGCACTGTGCATTTTAGTAATGTCTGAATTGTTTGATTTGTAATTTTAAACTGTGGAGCAAAGGGTTATCAAGGAAAAATGTGTCTTTGTCTGAAACATTATGGAGCACACTGTATATTTACTTTCACAGGAACAAAAACTAGATAGGGCATCTGTCCATCACAAGGTCGAATACAGAAACGTGTTCACAAAATTAATATATGGAAGCCAAAATACTTTAATAGGGAAGATGTGACATTACATGCTCTAATTAACTGTGCCATGACAGACGAGTTATGATTCAGACTGTTGCTGCATCCCTTCAGGACTGGGTCTGCCCAGCCCTAATTTACATTGTCCATCTATTTCATGAACTCATTTTCTCCATGACAGGGAGCCTGGGCAGTGTCAGCTGCAAGGCAAGAGCCAGTTTTTAACTAAGTGGCATCTCTTTGCTTCACATGCAGTCACTGGGTAACATGTACTGTAGTTTAGAGTCTCTAATTGCACTCTGTTGGGTAAAACTGGAATCAATAGATAATAGTCATTGTTTCCAAAGATGGAGATTAAGTACATAACAGAAAAACAAGTATCAAAAATAGTCATTCAAAAACTGCATTGAAAAGTAAAATACACATAAATACAGACTCTTACATAACAGAATTCTGTGGGTTAAAAAAATTCTTAAATTATGATCATTTATAACAAAAATAACGAAGCCCAACAGACTCATACAAACTCTTCATCACTAAACACACAAGATCCTGACTCAATAGGTGATTTTTGAATAGCTAAGTCTATAGCATTTCTCCCATGATATCCAAAATCTGGAGCACCAGAACTAGTGTGTTGCCATCTTAAATCCAACCCAGCATTATGTTAGGTAACTTCCAGTAGTCATGGGATGGCAATGGAGCACTATTTCCAGAAACAATATGGCTGCATCCATGAAAACTCCCAAAATAGTGATACAAAAATGAATAAAATTTTATAGCATCCAAAATCAACAAATGAGTGCAGAGGTAATGATAAAAATAAATTCTGTGCAGTCCAAACATACTTAAATCATAACAGACATGGGGACAATCTCCAAGGTATGCAATGACTGGGCCAGACATTTGATCCAGGTCCCTTTAGCTGTGAGATGGCTGTGTTAACCACTGTACAGCCTTGGTTTTGTAAGTGTTTATTCTATTAAATTAGGCCACTATCAACAAAATAGCATATGGAGAATAGATCAGTCCTTAACCAAGCATGCCAGAAGGATTGAAAAAAAACATAACATTAGTGAGGAGCAGTAAAAAACACTCCATCCTTATGAAACCTTCAGCTACTTGCAGCTTGCTTATGCACTGAAGTCTCTGTGTAGGTTGGGATGAGTGACAACCAGATTGGAGCAAACACAGTAGTCCACGTGTGAGCATAAACTTTCCTTTTTTTACGAGCTTACCTTGAGTCAAGTGGTGTGTAGGTTTATTTATTTTTAATGAGGACAATCATGAGTTCAATAGAACTGGTTTACATAAGTTTCAGAAGTTCTTTAAAGGTAACAGTTAACTTAAACAAAATCCACCAGGTTCACAAGCATTTTTTTGGGTCAGCGACTGAAGGCCCACATTTTACAATGTGCAAAGAGGATTGGGTGTTAGATTGAGTGTGGAAGTATTTATAATTATAATGCAATTGAACTTTGGAATGAGTTATATTGGAAGTTTGCCTTTTTGATTGATGTGTTCATTGTAACAATTAGCAAGGCCTTTATAGATGGCCCGGTTTATTGCTTAAATTTAAATAATTTTTCCTTAAACATACTGTTTTTCACATTTTTCTGTAAGGCAGTAAAATCAGACGATCTCTTAACATTGTATCATATGTTAATGTTGAACACATCAATAATATTTAATATGAAAGTGGTATGGCTGAAGTCATCTATGAAACAGGAAGGTAGTCAGCATTCGGATGAGCCATGTTCACAGTAAAGCTAAAGCAAATAGCAGCGTGAGCCACTTCAAAATGAAAGGAGCAGAATTGTACGTACTGTGTACTGTTAAAAGATGCCATGATGATGTTCTTAATAATGTATATTGTGTTCATAGGAATTATTTATTAATGCTTTGAAATCACCACAGTTCTGTTTGTCTGGTGCCTCTTGACTCACCGATACAAGAAAATGCCCCATTTATGACCCTGTTGACCCAAACAACCCTTATTTTAAGGCCATTTTTTGCATGAAATTACACTAAAGAGTATACCAATAGATGTCTTTAGCAAAAATGATCAGAACTTGTGCATGTCACATCAATCAACCCCAGGGGTTCATCCCCCTAATGGGATATTAGGGGTCAAAGTTACTCCTTTTCACAAAACCTGGTCAAAAAGTGGGGTTCAGTTATATAGGCATATGATGTGTTGTTTTGCATTATTGCAAGGTCGCTTCTCATGAGTATGATAGTGTTTTTGATATTTGATTCATAACTAGTGGTCCTAGCCCTCTGAGCGCTACTCTCAGAAGGCTAAAAAAATTAAAACATACAGGTAAACAAGTGGGGTACCGTTTTAAACTATTTCAAGGTCAGTGATGGTAAATATGATATTAGTTTGTGCTCACAGGAAGTACATACTTGATATTTGTTCTTTTCCTAGGGATTTAGCCATCTATTATTATTATAAGAAGAAATATTTCAACTCTAAAACATTTAAGATTAAGCACACATCTTAATATATCAGATATCTGACACAACTATTCTTGATTAATTTGTAATTCTATCTCACAAATGCTAATTCAGACATTTTATTGTTGCTTAGTTTACCTTTAACACTACTGAGATCAGTTTGTCAAGCTGTGCTGACTAATGGTTAAAATGTACGCCAGGAACAGAAATTGCAGACAGCGTTTGGATTTATCAACTGAAGTGGTTATATGGTATTGGAAAGTGAAAGACAATAAACTCATATGTATATGCTTATGTGCTGTAGATCCACAATTTGTATGCTGAATTTAGTGGGACTTCCTCAAAATCCCTCTTTCACATTCATGGTAAGTGAAATAAAGATGTATTATATATAGGTTAACCCAAGTTACCACTTTTTATTGCTTTTGCTTATTTATGAGTTCTTAGTGTGCCAAATTCCCATAGATAGATAGATAGATCATAGAACTAACTTTATTTGTTCCTGGAAGGAAATTCAGTGTTTTACAGAAGCTCAATAAATAAATAAGTAATATTATGACAAAGAACAAACCCCTTTCAATTATGCACCAGAGTGACTAAAATCAAAGAAAATTTGAAAAGAAAGAAAAGCCTTGACTTGGCAGTCACAGTCACAGTGAGGTGTTATGCTGATGTATTGCTGTTGGTATAAAGGATAATAAAGGGTGTCAGTGAGGAAATGTGCAGCATTGTTCAGAATGGCACATAATGGCATCAAAATTAGATGGATGGACAATTGCTTATAGAACCCAAAGTGAGGCATTGGTAGCTCACATACTGTATATACTTATCTAGCACATCAGGAGCAGTACATTTTGGATCTGTTTCATTCTTACTGGTATTATTTAATTTTACAGTAAGTCTATGCTCACTTTGGTAACACCTTAAGCCATACATGCCAATGTCTGTACGTAATGATGTCCAAAGTACAGCCTTCATTTGTTGTATATGTATGGATGTACAGTGTTACTGAAAGACAGGCAGACACACACCTACAGGGTGCCAGTTTAGAGTTACCAAAGATCCTAACAAGAGTGTCTTGGTAATGAGGAAGGAACACCAGAATTCCTAGGGAAAAACTCAAGCAGAAAAACTGAAGCAGACACAGGGAGAACACAAGGACTTCACAAGCAATCCCCAGGCTGGGATTTATACCTAAACTCCTGAAAGTGTAAGGCTTTAACCACCACATCGCCACCATTTATATTACTGAATCTTAAAAAATGTGTGCTCTTTACTTCTCTATTCCAGTACTGTGAAATCTCTTTATTGAGTTGGTTTTCTGCTTAATTAAATTTTTAACAAAGACCATTAATAACTGTGTCTTTCTGAAAAAAAAATACCAACCAACTGTGAAATATCTCCCAAGCCATTAAAGCAGTAATAGACTTCAGAAAGAAAAAAATGCATTTCATGAGGGACAATCATTTTTCCTCATGTATTACTACTATAATGAACATAATTATGATTTAGATACTCTTTGCTCAGACAAGTGGAAAGGGACAATACTTTTTTTTTTTCGTTCAGAAAATAATTTCCTTGGGGAAATAAAACCCAGCTTAAGATCCAGACTTCAAAACCAAAAAAGAAGACAGTTTGTTTCTCTCCGTGACATATCCTAGTCAGAAAGACTTGGCAAAGGTCTATACCCATGTGGTTACAATGCTGTCCAGAATAGCCATTTATCTGTCACTATGCTTATTTATAGGGCAGATTTTCAAAGTGCCAAAAATGTGCAACCTGCTTCCTAAAATATAGCTCATGAAGATATTTTACTATAAATGGACATTAACATATCTTATTTTTAGCCTTCAAAAATTGCTTATTATTCATTGTAATTGTGTCTGCAAAGATGTGGTTGCTGTGTCTCATCCTTGGCAGGAGATAAACTGAATTTCTTGATGTTTATTCATTTTGTTTTCATTTAGTAATGCAGTAAAATCAGTGAAACTACTGAAAAAGAGTTTTAATCTATTAAAGCACATTTAACACCTTCACTGCCTGAACTGAATTCCCCCAATTCTTTTAAATAAAGTTTACATTTTCACTACAATTCTAGTTTACTTTGCAAAAGATCAAAAGTGTGCACTGTTGAGATATCCCCAAGCCAGAATACAGCCACTAATGACAAAAATATAAAAATATGTGTTTATGAGGTAGATTTAGAATACAGAGAGGTGTTGACAAAATAAGCAAACAACGTACAAACATAAAAATGGTAATCCCATATACATTTTAGGCCATAATGAGTATTGAAAATGCGTGCATTGGTGGGGTGGCTTATCCACTTACTCACCACAGTATTTCTTTCTGTTTGTCGTTTGGTTTCTCTTCCTCCTGACAGTTCAAAAAGCTCCCGTGCCTTTTACCTTCTGTCAGGGAGGTTACTGCTAATATACCTCAGAATTACTTCCAGAATGAAAATATTCGCAGCCGAGTGTGAAGCGGCTGGGATGAGAATCAGCACCTCCAAATCCGAGACCATGGTCCTCAACCGGAAAAGGGTGGAGTGCCCTCTCAGGGTTGGTAGCGAGATCCTGCCCCAAGTGGAGGAGTTCAAGTATCTCGGGGTCTTGTTCACGAGTGAGGGAAGAATGGAGCGTGAGATCAACAGGCGGATCGGTGCGGCATCCGCAGTAATGCGGGCGTTGCATCGGTCTGTCGTGGTGAAAAAGGAGCTGAGCCGCAAGGTGAAGCTCTCAATTTACCAGTCGATCTATGTTCCTACCCTCACCTATGGTCATGAGCTATGGGTAGTGACCGAAAGAACGAGATCGCGAATACAAGCGGCTGAAATGAGTTTCCTCCGCAGGGTGTCTGGGCTTTCCCTTAAAGATAGGGTGAGAAGCTCAGTCATCCGGGAGGGGCTCAGAGTAGAGCCGCTGCTCCTCCGCATCGAGAGGAGTCAGATGAGGTGGCTCGGGCATCTGATCAGGATGCCTCCTGGACGCCTCCCTGGTGAGGTGTTCCAGGCACGTCTAACCGGGAGGAGGCCCTGGGGAAGACCCAGGACACGCTGGAGGGACTATGTCTCTCGACTGGCCTGGGAACGCCTTGGGATTCTCCCGGAAGAGCTAGAAGAAGTGGCCGGGGAGAGGGAAGTCTGGGCATCTCTGCTCAAGCTGCTGCCCCCGCGACCCGACCTCGGATAAGCGGGAGACAATGGATGGATGGATGGATGGATGAAAATAACTCTATTATTGTAACAGGCATTATCCGTCTCAGGCTGCGTTTAGTAGCTCCTTGTATCAATTCACCTGTGAGCTGTCCATGGTTCTTATCATTCAAATATCGCTGACAACCCTCAGGCTGCCCATTCCATAAAAGGGACATTACAGTCCCAGGCTTATTCCAGACTGAATGTCCCCAAGCAGCAGCATTGTCTTTGATTATGGGTTGCTCTGCTTGGTCTGTATGTTAAGTTGGGTTGCTTTCTCCAGGAGTCAAGGTGGAGTATCAACTAATAAGTGAGTGTAGTATAAAGGATAATAAAGTGTGTCAGAGGGAGAATGTGCAGCGTTGTTCATAACGGCACATAATGGGTTCCGAATTAGATAAATGGAGAATTGCTTGTAGAACTGAAAGTTAAGCATCAGCAGCACGTATATTCACTTGCCTGGCACACCAGAAGCAGTATATTTTGAATCTGTTTTGTATGTAAGTGTGCCATACACATATCCAGGTTTGTTTCCTTCCTTGCTTTTGATGGTGCCAGATGAGCTCCAATCCCCACAACCCTGCATTTGGAGAATGAATGAATGAGCTGGAATCCACATTTATACAAAATATGTCATTGTGAGACTCTAATCAAGCCACCAGCAGAGGCAAACCAGCCAAACTTGGTGTTGGTCCTAAGCCTGATACAGTTGATTTTTGTATCCAGCAGGGGCGCTAGCTCCCTTGTTGGAATGAGTTCTTTTTTAATTGCAGCATGTTACATAACCCGAAACTATATAGATATAATATGAAAAGGCGATACCCATCCCTTAGTGATACGGCAGTAAGAAATCAAATAGGAGAAATAACTTTATAAATAGCTTTCTTTTAATTATGGTTTATGCGGCATAACAGACGAAGGAAGCCATGACAAGACCTTCAGTAGTGGGGGCCCGATGTATAGAGTCTGCCATTTTCGTCACTGTGTTGGAAGGATTTTCCAGATCGGATGATGTTTTCTCCCATCCGTTCGTCAGCTTCAAAGGTGTGCCGGGCAATGTTCCAAGGCTTTATATTCTTTTTTAACGTGCAGCCCCCACTTAGGTGAATCATGCCATTCCAAAAAAGGCAAAGAGAGGATACAATTTCATGCTCAGTTTGACAAACAGAAATAGTGCATATTGCCCATTTCGGAGTTGTCCCTGTCTTGTCTTCTAATGCTTGCCTAGCACTTCTTATATGATGAACTCCTATGTGCTAAATCTGGCTTTGTGTTAGTTGTACATGTGAGTAGAAAGAAAAGTAGATTTATAAAATATTTTTGTACAGAGCACAGTGACATATTAAACATATTACAGACATATTAAACATATTACAATAGTATATCAGGAAGGGCACCCAGCTGTAAACCTTTAGCCAAACCCTTAATGGCAGAGGAGTGATGGGAATGGAACTACAGTGGAAGGGAAAGCCAGGGAGGTCAAAGTGGAGGTGGAAGGATGAAATAAAAGAAGATCTGAATGAAAAGGGCTCACTGGGGAGGAGGTGCAGAATCGATGTGTTTGGAGAAGGTTGATCAGGCACATCGACCTCACGTAGAAGTGGGAAAAAATGAAGAAGAAAAAGAGAAGAAGTGTGAGACTCTCACTCATACTGGTATTTTAATTGTAAAATTAGATGCCCATAAATCTATCCAGTTCTGAACCTCAAAGGAAACTGGTGTTCTCATCATTAAAAGTGGTATTCTGCAATAAATGCATTTTGGATTATATACCTAAGTCTCCCTGGGAGCTCCTTTAGAGTAGGTGAGAAGTGAATCCTTCTTGTTTTTGGAACTTAGTTTAGTGAGCCAAAAAATGTACTTCACACAAACTAAACTCATTTTTAGGAGTAAATAAAAGTGATAAGTACACTAAAAGGTGAAAGTGGTTTGCTTTCACCTGGGAATGTGGTAATGGAAATGTTATGTTTTAGTTTAAAGAACCAATAAAGTTAAAGAAATATTATCTTCCCATCCACCTTTTGAACTTGCTTCATCTAATACAAAGTGGTCCAATATACAAATTATGAGAAAGAAATTGTTACATTTGTGCAGTGCTGTTGGTATTATCTGATTTATTATGAACTGAAAGTGTCAAATACATTTTTTAGCTTTCATTTTCCGAACTATCGATCCATCTATCCATTTCTGAACTCCACTAATCCAACTCAGGGTCAACATGGGGCTGGAAAACATGTAGAAAATCATTATTTCAAAATACTAAACATGCTATGATAAAGTTTTTGAAGAATTTGTATGGCCTAAATCAGCTTACAATAAAGTTTCGCTGCTTCATGGTTTCTAAAGCTATTTCATAGTCCATTAGGGTCTTTATCTGTGAGGAGTCTGCATGATTTTTTCAAGACTATAAGGATTTTTCCCTTGGTAAATTCATTTTCCTTTCTGACATCCCAAAGTCATTCAGTATTGGCCAACTCGTGAGTTTAACTTTCAAGGACTGATGCTGCATCTTTGAGTGGTTTCTGTCTTGTACCTGATATTGGTGGTTTAGGTTCTGGCCCCTCAGGACCCTGAATTGAATTAAGTTATTTTGAGAATGACATATTAAACCACTGTGAATGTTCGGACTCAGACTGGATGGAACCATTAAAAAAATCAGTGGCACCCTTCAGTTTGAAGCTGAGTAAGCAACATATTATTTATGCTGTGACACATAGGGGGTGCTCTCGCTCCCTTGAACCCTCAGATTATATGCCAGACACCATATAAAAGTCCAATATGATTTTATTTTATAATAATAATGTGCACCAAGCACCCTCCTCTCCACAATACTCATAAATACACAATAACCAATACAATAATCAGTCCTCCACTCTCCCAGATGCATTGCCACCCTTCCACCCAGCTCAGCTCGTTTGTCTGGGATTTCCCACAGTCCTTTATAGTCCATGACCCGGAAGTGCTTCTGAACCCTCAGTCCATGTGACTTCCTAGCACTTCCGGGTCAGATCAAAACTCTTCTTTTTCATCCCGGAAGCACGTCATTTCTTCTGTCCATGTGACTGGGACGTACTTCTGGGGTGTAGGGAAAATAGTCCTTACTCCTCCCTGCAGCATCCTCTGGCGGCCCCCATGGTATCCAGCAGGGCTGTGAATAAACACTCCATTGTCCATAATTCCCTGCTGGCATTCGGGGCACTTCCATGCTACAGGGAGGGCTCCACCTGGCGGCCTGGGGATATTGGCCGGGATGAATGGCCGGCCATATCCCACAATGCAAAGCACCACACTTAGCCATTCACATTTTGCCAAACTGAGACATTAAACAGGAGACAATATTACAAATATTTTAACGTTTTATCCTACAATAAATGCATTGTATTTTCCGATGCATAAAATCCCTTCATTATCACCTATCAGATGTCATCGGTGTAAGATTTTGCCTCTGGAGAGCATAAAGCATGTTACACTAACAAGAGTGTACAGCAAAAGTCCCTTCCTTCATACCATCACTAATTCAGTGTCGGTTAACCTAGGTTTTAAAGAAGATGAGGAAGTAGTGAACCTCTGCTGTGTATCCACCAGATAACATCCATCCACTCCGAATCATGTTACTGATTGAGACTCCAGGCTCCAGTCTCCCCTACCAGGAAGAGCATTGCACACTCAGACAGCCATGTTACAGAAGTGCACTAGCAGTGTCTTCCCTGGTTAGTAATGGATTGAGTCAGAGTTGTGTACTGTAGGCCTCTTTTGCTCAACACAACTGAAATCTTAAATGACAATTTGTTATGATTGAGCACATTGAGAATTTCAGCACATGTAGTGTGTTGGGCTCCTTCCGTCTTTAAATGGTCTGCAGGGGGTCCACCCATTACACAGTCACCTTAAAACTAGACTTGAAAAGGCTAAAACAATCGATGTATTGCACCACTTGACAAGATGAAGCGCAGAAAGATGGAAGGGATTATACTCCTATTACTTTTTGTACCAATTTTAAGAAATGTGCCGTTCATTAATTTGCCACACTGTTTTCTTTTACTTATCTGTCTAACTGTTATGGAATAAAGCTGGGTTATGTGACTTGCTCAGAACAGTAGAGTGAGGCATTGATCGAAGCAAACCTGTTACGTTGTTGTTCAAAGTCCAATTACTGCAGTGACAATGTACAGTACATATATGCTAGTTTCTGAAAGGAGTTCTCATTTTAACAGTGCTAGCTGTAGGATACCACAAGCATATCACAAATAAAGTTATATCAAACAGTTCTCATTTTACAAATCTGAATCAAAAAACAGTACCGTACTTTTTACTCTGAGTTTTTTATCAGCTTGACTTGTGTCCTTGTGAGATGTGGCAGGAAAACCTTAATACATGATGAATCTGCCAAGACCCGTGAAGACTCCACACATAAAGTTATAGGCTGGGATTCAAACCTTGCACTCTGGAGGAGGAGGCAGCAGTGTTAACCACTGTGCCACCCATTTAGCTGTATATTGTTACAAGTTTTGTCTTTATTGTCCTCACTATTTTCCTTTCTTGCTGTTTTTAGGAGTACCCTCCATTACAACTTCCAATACATTTTGACTTTAAAGCATTACTCAGATTTTTATTAATTTTCCTTTATTAGTTACAATTCTGAGACAGTAACATTTCATGTTATACAATGTCAAGAACTTTCTTCAGAGTGAAACATTTTAGAAGATTCACAGGGGGTTGATTTATTTCCATATTAAGAGGCTACTAGAGTGTGAAATCCTTCCCTCTGTCATTTAACAATCATCAGCTTCCCCAAAAAGAAACTCTTGTTGTAACAAAGTACAGCTGAGAATCACATCTCAACACCTTCCCACTTGAGTGTATCCAGTAGCAAATTCTAGGAGTTTCACAGCAATGTAAGAGAAAATAAATGAGTCACAATAAACCACTGTTTGTGTGCTCAAGAACAGTAATTTCATCAGTGTAAAAGGAAAAAGGAAGAAACACAAGTATTACAAGCAAGCTGAGTCTTGCAGCTAAAGACAAAGGTGATTTATGTAAGCCCAGGGCCTTCAGTCTCTGTCCTGGAGGACTGCAATGGCTGCTTTTCATTCTAGCATGCTTCCATATTGGAAGTCAATTATTGCAGCTAATTGAACGTACTTTTTGTGATTTGTTTTCATTCATACTCTACATGAGAGTAAGTACCTATGTCCTTAACTATTTAATAGCTGCATTCATGATTGTAATTATTTCATCTTTTCTTAACTTGCTTCTAAATAATAAAACAACACAAATAAGAACATTTCACCAGCTGTCTCTCATGGTGTTTATCATGAAGTGTATGCCTAAATAAAAGAAATTGTGAATTAACAAGAAGTTCCTCAAGGTATCTGAATGCTGTCCTTGGAAAGTCATCCATTTCACTATTCTTCCAAAATGACACCTGTTATTGGCTAACTAAAAAGATTACAATATACAAGCTTTCGAGGCAACTTAGGTGACTTCTTCAGGCAAGATCTTAAGTTGCCTCAAAAGCTTGCATATTGTAATCTTTCTACTGTAGTTAACCAATAAACGGTGTCATTTTGCTTGACTTCTCACTACATTCATAATGGCTTACACGGTACAACACCCTAGTACTAACCTTCCATTAATTCAGTTCAGTCAATCATGGCACCTTTGGACATACAACAAGAGCTCATTAAAGAAAGAGCACACTGAAAAGCAAACTCTAAAATATTACAAATGTCTGTTAAGGCTGAATGAGAGAACTAACAAGCCACAGAATAAAACAGCAGCCAGAATTCACTTCTCATTTAGCATCTAGATAGGACAAGATTTACAGTGTATTATTATCATTAAAATAAGATTGGGAACCCCTTTTTAGGATTTTAGTCAAAAGGATTTGGGAGATTTCTTAGTTGTACAGGTCCAGGTGTCTGGTCACTGGTGAAGTGCCCAGATTTTATTAATGATTTCAGATGCAGAACAACATCAGAATTTTAAAAATAGAGCAAACACTCTTTGAAATTCAGTGTGGATAGCTAGATAGGATGAGATTTCGATTGCAGACCGCCCATGCACATGCTGTCCTTTCAGACTTTGGTGTCATCCTCTGTAAGATAGTGGGAGTGTGCTGTCCACTAGCAACAAAATACAAACAGATTTTAAAAATGATTGATGGCACAATCAGGTAAACTGTATAGTCGAGTAAAACAACTGGACATGTAGGTATAGCGTCTTCTCCTGGACTCCCACAAGCAATTCCCAATCTCTTGAAAATCTCTCCTGGAAACTACAAGGGGGACCTCCCCCATTGGTGCTAATCAGAAACCCCAAGGGGGGCAATGACCCTGATAACCAGCAATTTCGCACCTTCCCCTCTCCCAAACCTACCTAAAGTCAGTTCTGCAGTGGTGGGATGCCTGCATATGACATAGTACAACAGGTACAAAATACTAAATACAGCAATGGCAACAGTGTTAAATTAAATGATCAAATAAATAAATTAGTATCAAATATTAACATACAACATACAGTATGTCAGACAGAAGAAGTATCAATCTGAAGGATAGGTAACTGACTGGTAACATTCAATTACGACATTTCAATAATCTGGATGATAACAGGCCATTCAGCCAAACAAAGCTCGCCAGCCCTAGCCACATAATTCTTCCAAAATAACATCAAGTCAACTTTGAAGGTCCCTAAAGTCCTACTGTCTACCACACTACTTAGTAATTTATTGACAGTGTAAACTGAATGGTAATCTATTCACTTACATATTTGAGTTTTGGTCACAGGCTAATCCAACGACTGTATTTCAGTTAACAGTTTAATGACCCACGATTAGAAACTGGGAGTTTCCTGGTACTGTGTTGAATGCTATAATTATCACTTGCTGGAAACAGGGTAACAGTTTGCTAAAGGTTTGAGTGACAACTACAATGATAGAAACTGCTTTCATCAGGCATCTCTTGTCCTGTGGATTGGAATGTGGCTTCAGACATTTACTTGGCCATTTACAGAATCTTGTTGTTTGCCACAGTGCAGTTGCCAGTTCATATGCATCTGTACAATTCAGTCACGATTCATGGAGACAGATTGACTATTCTGAGCTGTTTCTGAAAGTGAAATACATTCTTGACAAAGTAGGTGGTAATGATAGACTGTGAGCAATGTGGAACCCTAGAATATGGTATGATATATATGTTAATGATTCATGGGATATGAAAGTGCCTGTAATTGACAGTTAAACTATTTTATACATTTATAATATGAAGAAAACTATGGATTCACAATGAATTTACTGCGCTCAATTCACTCAAACCATGCAGGCCAAGATTAGGTCTTTTGAATAGTGACCTGATCCAGAATGAACCATTTTTTGTTATAATTAATAGAGCGTTCAAAGAATCAATCTTTAATTTAATTTGGAACCTTTCACAGTGAGCATAGCCCCTTAGAAAGCAAACAGTGTTGCAGCTCAGAAAAATCAAAGCCATGCTCAAATAAACATAAAGAAATAGATTAAACACAGTGGGAAAAAGTCAACAGATCGGTATATCAAAAGGACAAGGACAAATGTAGGCCAGGATAATGTGGAGCCAGAAAATGAAGTGTCACAGATAAAGGATGAGGTCTTAAAGCGCATCCTCAGTTTGGAGTTGAATGTGGACGCTGAAGATAGCACAAGAGCACAGGGAATGAAAATGGGCAGATTGGTAATTCAAACAAATAGAAAGTAATGTTTAAACTTGCTACCAGCCGAGTCCCTTAAAAGAAAACTTTGTTGTATGCTCCATGTGGGAAAGACAGCTGAACTACAAGATACAGATCAAACAGCCAGTAGCTACAAATTGCATAAAGGCTTACTGATACACCTGAAATAGGGTCCTTGGTACAAGTCTCATGCTAAAATCTATGTAAGGCTTTCCAGTTTCAGAAGATGAAACAGAAGACAAACCCAGAGAATGAAAGAAGCAAAATGGTCAAATGCAAAATATGATTTAGTTTACTGTTATATCACTGCTAAAGGGTCTAAACAAATTATAAGACATCTGAAAATATATCAAACCTATGAGTGTTATTGATTTGGCTTCCACTTTATCCATCTCGAAAAGAACATGTAAAGCGAAATGAGGGCAGGCAAGAGAGTATGTCGCATAAGAGGGTGCTAGTGAGAACAAAATGGACAAAAAAATGTAATTGACACCTCTTTAGTATGTCTTTTAAACCCAATATCAACACTTTTTTTTCATGCCATGGTCAATGTAACATTTGTAGACATGATTTTTGAGCAAATACATTTTCTGTTAGTTGACACTAATTTGTTCCTCATACCAAAAGGGCTATTGCGCCTCTCACTCAAAATCCTTCCAGTTGAAGATAGGATCTACATGCTCAAGCTGGCCCTTTTAAGCCTTCACCTGTTGTCATTACAAGTGCTTAAGGATGAAGCATACTGCTGCAAAGCACAGAAGAGAAAAATGTCTGCCTGGGTGTGAATGCCTCTCTCCCAACTCTCATCCATGTCTTAGGTCAGCTGTCCAGCATTTCAATATTAAACTACATTCAAACCTGGAAAAACATTTTAAGAAAGTATTATGGTAATGCTATCATATTTTGCGTTAGAGAGAGAGAGAGAGATAAATGAGAAGATTCGGCCAAAGAGCTAGGTTACCAACTGTGTAACCCCATTTAATAGTTGGCAAAGGCTTCAAATGAAAAGCATATAAGGGTACAAAACTACTGGTGTAAGCCGAAACAAGAAAACAAAGTTGAAAAAGGGCTTAAAGATGCTCTGATCTCTAGAGATACAGGGTTTCCCTGAAGGGATGCAATGTTAATGGAGGAAGCAGAAGTGAAGTCACTTGTCCTGCTGGGATTCCTCTGATCTGCAAATGAATGGCAAGATAGGTTTTGCAGGAGTGCCCCCTCTTCACTCCGGGAGGTATTGCTTTCCTTTTCAGTGCCTTGAAGATGTCACCTAGGTGCTCATGCATAACTTTATATTTTTATATATACATCAGAGGTGGGCAAAAGTAGGTTTACATTTGGAAAAAGACATGCTGGTTGTGATTATTGCAATAGGTTTATTTACTTAAAAGCTTTAAGAAGAAGAATATAAATAAGAAGTCAAATGATATAAATAAATAATACAATAATTAATAAATAAATAAAATACAATAATAAACTCTGTGTTTTGCGTACTTACAAATGTAAACCTACTTTTGCCCACCACTGTGTGTGTGTGAATGTATGTGTGTGTGTGTATATATATATATATGTATATATATATATATATATATATATATATATATAGTCATAAAAATAGCAAAGAGACATTGGGAAGGTTTGGGGCAGCCACCCATATAATATTTCCCGGCTTCAAAATTTGTCAAAAGATAAAGACATGTTCATACAACTGAGTCCAAAACAGAATTGAATATCTTCTTTAAGATGGTGGCTTTTAAACCCTCACGGGAAAGTGATGTCATCAGGACCGGAACCAGAAGTGACATCATTGGCTACCCTAAAACAGAGTCGGATTTCCCAAGAATGGTCTGCAAGAAATTAAGGAAGAGAATTAGCGCACTTCGCCACCCCCTGGTCCGGTGTGAAACTGCATTTATTTCGGCCCTCTGGTTGTCCCCTAAACACACATGTGTGACAGGACCCCCACCTCAGCCCAGACCCACCGGGTTGGGCATCCTGCACCAAGAGGTCTTGAATGCGAGAGAGAGCATCGACGTTAATGTGAAGAGAGCCCTTCCAATGAATGAGCGAGAACTTATAAGGCTGCAGGTCAAGGAACCACCTAGTGGCCTGAGGGTTGGACTCCTTGTGTAGAGCCATCCACTGTAGAGGGGTATGGTCCGTAACAAGTGTAAACTCCTGACCCAGGAGGTAGTACCTCAACTGTGTAATCGCCCACTTGATTGCCAGATCTTCTCTTTCCACTGCCGCATACCTGGTATATGTGACAATGCGGGTTCAGCTACAAGCTCCCATCTGCTGTCCGGGAACCCTTAAACCCAACACCGTCGGTAATGTTACCAATGAGCTAAGCAGTGAGGCAACAACATAGCAAGAAGATGGTGCAAAAATGTCAAGTGCTTTTATTTAAAAACAACAACAAAACAATGTCCAAATAAATAAGTGCAGTGCTTCCAAAAAGTCTTCATTAAATAAATAATCCATTAAACAAAACGTGGAGGTAAAAATCAATAAAAAAAAAAACACAATGCTTTAAAAATGGAGGTTAAAACAATGCTGGAAGCAGTCCTTTAAAACAGTTACAGAGTTCTTTTACCCTAGCGTCTCTCCTGCTTCTCCTGTTTGGGCCCTGCAGCAGGCGAGCCGCTCTCTCAGCAGCTGATCTTCACTCCGCTCAACCGGTCTGGAGGCCTTCCGATCGCTGGCCTCGGTCACGCACTCATCCCAGACCGAGACTTGGTTTCCTTGACGACCAGGATGCTCACATAAAGGACTTCACCCACCAAGCCTCCCGACTCCCGCTGCCTTTCAGGCCTTACATGGCCAGTCATCCTTCTGCCGGTCACTCCCATTCCTTCCTACAATGCTCAGTGGGAGGGACTGCTTCCTTCTGCCCCCACCGAGTGTTGGCCAAACACCCTTCTTAGGGCTCACCTTCCAGCTGCCTGTCTGCGAGCCTGCACGCGCTCGCTCGTTCTCTCGCTCGCTCGCTCGCTCACACCGGCTCTCTCACCACCCTGCTTCCTGGTCTCCAGCAACCCCCGTCTTTCTCTTTCTTTTCTTTTTCTTTCTCCTAGCTGACTCGCACTTCTATATATCAAAGGGCATGGCAGCTGTAGCAAATTAGATGCCCCAGGAACAATCACGGATGTGGGCGGTCTCTCACCTGTGCACTTAGGTGAGAAACGCCCACACTGTGAATCACCTTGAGAACTGCTTCAGCCACACAACCACCACGCCCCATCGCTAAGCTGCGAGCACGGTGATTATTTACTTTAAAAATTGGCCTTAGAATGGGAGCTGTGGACCCGCTATACCACAGTCTCCCGATCCAGCAGTTTCTGGCTCAGGAACATGACGGGGTGTTCAGCATTAGGCCTGTGTCCAAAGTGTCCATCTGGATAGTGAAAGGAAGGGCAAAGTTAGGTGCTTTCAAAACAGGTACTGACGTCAGGGCCTGTTTTAAATCACTGAATGCAGCTTCCGCCGCATCAGTCCATACCACAGTGTTGGGGCCATCTTCTTTGTCAAATTACTCAAGGGCGCCACTCTCTCCGAAAAGCAAGGCACAAACCAGTGGTAGTACCTAGCTAAACCGAGAAATGCTTGGACCTGCCACTTCGTTCAAGGATGGGGCCATTTCAAAATGGCATCTATTTTGGACCTCTGTGGCTTCACAGTACCACGACCCACCAGGTAGCCTAAATATTTGGCTTCCTTCAACCCAAAAAAACATTTTTTTGGATTGATCTGAAGACCAGCCTCACCCAGCATCCGTAATAACACTTGGACATGCTGTAGGTGCTCCTTCCACATGCTGAAATAGATGACGATGTCATCTAGGTAGGCAGCACTATACGATTTATGGGGCCGTAGCACTTTGTCCACCAGACGCTGAAAAGTCGCAGGGGCCCTATGTAATCCAAATGGAAGGACACGATACTGCCAGTGTCCACTAGGAGTGCTAAACACAGTTTTGACCTTCACGGACTCCGTTAAAGGAACCTGCCAGTACCCCTTGGTCATGTCAAGTGTGGTCAAGTATTCTGCCTGTCCCAGCCTCTCAAGGAGGTCGTCCACTCGAGGCATAGGATAAGCGTCAAATTGGGAAACCTGATTAAGTCGATGGAAGTCGTTGCAAAACCTCCAACTCCCGTCGGGCTTAGAAACCTCTATAACTCTCCTCTATGACTCCTAAGTCCAGAGCTTGATTTCAAGTTCCACTTCAGTCTTCTTTGCCTCGGGAAGACGATAGGGGCGCTCTCGGACTATAACCCCATGTTCGGTCACAATGTCGTGGGCAATCAGAGAAGTCCTTCCGGGGTTTTCGTCTACCACCTCTGGGATGGACGAGATAGCTGCTTTGAGCTCTCATCTCTGTCAGGTGTTTAAGTTAGAGCCAAAGTTAAGAGTGTTGGTCTGAGCAAAGAATGAGCGGGACTGGCCGGAGGAGGGATTGGGATCCCTTTCCTTACATGGTTTCAGCATATTCACATGATATACCCGCTTGCTTGGCCGACGATTGGGCTGTTTCACCAAGTAGATGACGAGCCCTTTCCTCTCCTTAACCTCGTATGGTCCCTGCCAATGGGCAAGTAGCTTAGAGTGGGAGGTGGGAACCAACACCATGGCCCAATTCCCCGGTTGGAACTCCCAGAGTGTTGTGCCACAGCCATAATAGCAGACCTGTGTTGCTTGCGCTTCCTCCATGTGACTTTTTAGGATAGGTTGAATTTTTCCGAATCTATTGCGTAACTGCTCAACATATTCTAAAATATTAGTTGAGGGAAGAGCCTCTCCTTCCCAGCCTTCTCTCAAAATGTCTAATATGCCCTGGGGTTGTCGTCTGTACAATAATTCAAATGGTGAGAACCCTGTCGAGGTTTGTGAGACGTCCCAGTTGGCAAAGAGCACAAGGGGGAGGAGCTGATCCCAGTTCCTTCCGTCACCGCTGACCACCTTGGGGAGCATCTGTTCGAGAGTCTGATTAAATCTCTCAACTAGACCATCGGTTTGAGGATGATACCCTGCGGTCTTTAAGTGCTTTATTTTAAGTAACTTGGCCGTCTCTTTGAACGTCTCTGAGGTAAACGGCATCCCTTGGTCTGTAAAGACTTCCTTAGTGATGCCGTAGCGCTTAAAGACCCCTACAGTTCCCGTGCAATGGTTTTGGAATTAGCTGAGTGCAATGGAACAGCTTCTGGATATCGGGTTGCATAATCCATGAGGACTAATATATATTTATGTCCTCGGGCTGAGGGCTCCAAGGATCCTACGATATCAACCCCTATTCTCTCAAATGGGACATCAATTAGGGGAAGTGGAACGAGAGGAGCATTGTCCCTCCTAGGAATTTGCTGCAGTTGACACTCTGGGCAAGAGACACAAAAGTGGCGAACCTCCTTATTAATTCCCGGTCAATAAAATCAGAGCTTAATTCGCTTCAATGTTTGGCATGTTGACTGTTACCACTGCATTCTTTGCAAACTTCAGGGAGTCATCATTCCATTGCTCCCTTTTAAATGAGGCCGGTATTTGTCTTAACTGAAAACCTAGATCAGAGAGCGGGTCTGGTCTGACCTCAAGGGGCAGGGAATCAGCCCGATCTGTCAAGGCGCACTCTGTTGACATCACAGGTTGCGACAGACCGGGAAGCTCCCCATCTACCTCTTGTCTTCCCACACCGCTCTCTGCTGGCTGAGTACATGGCATGGAGACAATCTGTGACGTATTGTTCCTGTCTGTTACTAGGCCTAACTTAGCATCAGGAGTGAGTAGTACTTCACTGTTTTTAATGTTAGACCAGTCCCACCCTAGAATCATGGCAAAAGGAGACTTCGGGAGGACCAGGATCTTTTTTACCAGCCCTCCTTGGCTGATGAAACATCGGGTGGCCTTATAATACAGGATATCTCCGTGTACACAGGTTATGCTGGTCTTTACATTTATCCATTGTCGCGGCAGTACGTAACGGCAGTCAACAATGGAAATGTTGCTGCCGGAGTCAAATAGAGCTTCCAATTTGAATCCATTAATGATTACCACTCCCGTATGAGGCCTTGATAGAGGGTTTGAAAGTGAGCACAATCCATCTCCCCCTCTCCACTTACATTCCGCCTCGTCCCCAAGTGAGTAGCATATCCGCGGACCCGAGGACTCCGATGCAAACTCCAGCTTGTACCGAGGGAGCAGTTTATCAGGGACGTGACCTCCATGGCATCTGCTAAAGGACTGTTCTGCTCTCCCAGGCTGTAAGGTTGTCCTGGCAGTTTCTACGAGCCTGATGAGCTCGTCCATATTAATGAATTCCCCACAGACCAGCTGGGCAAGATGCTCCAGTATTTTGCTCAAAAAAATAAAACAGGCCACCTTCTTTACTACTGTGGAGCATTCAGACCACTCCGCCACCTTTTCCCAAAGGTTCTCCCATATTGCGAAACTCCAGCTACCCTGTCAAGAATCTCATTTTGATCAGTTGTACTCACTTTTTTTGGCCACTACTCTGGGACCATAATTGAGGAAGGAACTGTTGACTGCTTTGCAAATCAAAAGCTTCATCTGAGGACTTCGCCACCATGGTCCAATATAATGTCTACAAGCCTACTGATACCACATCAGTTTGGTGGTCAATCACACAATCAATTCTTCTTCTCTCTCATGGTTGAAGATTTAGGGTTATAAATAAAAGCATTTTTAATCTTTTTATGTACTGTAGAAGTTCATGTTTATCACTTCCTGCTTGAAATCTGTCTTAGGAGGAAGAACAGCTTGTGCATGGTAGCTGTAGACAGAACATTAGTCATCCTGACTGGAGAAACTTAGAATTACAAGTATATGTAAAACCCACAGGAACACAGGTACAAGAACTCCCGTCCCAGAAGTTAGACCTTGAGAAGAGAGCCTACCGTGTCTACCAATTAAAAAATATGCTATATGTACTGGACTAACAAAAAAATACAGAAGAAAAAAATCAAGTCAAGTAGTAGATATCCGGGCTTTGTGCTGGTAATAAGTAGTGTACTCACTGTCTTACATGTACAAGTAGCTTTCTTAGGTCAGTCTTGGAATCCTTAAATTTTACGGGCGTAAGTATTATATCTTATTTGCAAAGAAATCCTAATATTTTTGCTTACTTTAAACAATCTGTCAGTAATTCTGCTCAGTATAATTTATTACCAGCACAGCCTTTTGCTCATTATAAGATAATTAGGCCTCTGCATTGCTGTCTAGGATGTATCCCCACACTGCAGCCCAGATTAGGGGCAGAGTCTGTTATTAACAGTCCTATTATTCACCTAGTGCTGTTGACAGCTGTCAGCATGGTGGAGTCTTTTCCAAAGTGGTGACACAGTTATTTAAGTTGTTTATTGGCCTGCAGACAGGCACAGGAATATACATCTTAATACTAATTTAAATGGCCTTCAGGGGCAACACATCAAATTCTAGTCTCTAACAGCTCACTTCCATTTTTGATATGCAGGAGGCCAAGCTGTCTTTTCCAGAGACTTTTCCCCCAGCAGGTGAATCTTATCTTTGTCTGTCAAATCAGACCACACTGCTTCAGCAGATGTCACATTAATTTAGCCTCACCTGTCGCTCAGCTCATCTTTCCTTAATGCTTGGCCTCATAATCAGCCCAGCAACATCAGCCTTAGAAGTAGAAAAGGCTTCCTGTTGTTTGCTTGATTGATGTTTCCACTCCAGATAGAAGAACATGACAAATTTGCAACTATGAGGAGCCCATGTAATCCACTTGGTTATTTTATCACTACCTTCTTCTAAAAAAACTATAGGGCATCTGCTTTGCTAACTTGATTGAGCCTTTTGTTCCAGATTTCCACTAATGTGTGTAAAGAGTGCTTCCTACCTTACATCTTGAATGCAAGTCTTCTTATTTTGTGTGGTGCTTTCAAGTATGTGCTTCATCATTTGCGCTCAATTCATTTTTTCCAGGAAGACATGGAGATGCAGGGGTTAATGCCGTTACTTCATAGATTCTGTGTCCTGTTTGATTTGTGTATGGATTTTGCATGTTTGTTTGTTTTTTTGTTTTTTTTTACAGGTATGAGCATGTCAGGTTAGCGGGAGAATCTAAACTGGCCTTGAGTGAGTCCTCCAATGGACTGGTGTCCCATCCAGGGTTATCTTCTGCATTGTACTGAGTGTTGTGTCTCCCTGTTACACCGGATGTTATGTTGGTTTGGATGATGCCTTGGATGATTTGGAAAACTTGGACTATTGTGCCTTGAAGTGCTTTCGCCATGTGTTAAATAAGATCCTGTGCTCAGAGCTGGCTCTAACATTTTTGCTGCCCTAGGTGAAGCTGCACATGGTGCCCCAACACTTCCTTTGCTTTGAGTGGAATCATCACTGTCAGGCCTGTACATTGAAACCTAGAGACAGGACTGGGAATGGGAACACCAAAGTATTGAGAGTCTGAATGCAAAACACTGAATTTACAATTTGAAAATGTCTAGCCGGCGGGCAGTTGATTACTTACAGCAATGTCTGTTTACAGGACAACCTCAGAAAAATATGCTCCACAAGGGGTGTAATTTTAATTTAGAAGGAATTGGACTGTAGTAGCAGGTTTTATTTATTTATTAAATTACAATTTAAGAGAGAAAAAAACCTATAGTGCTATGTCTTATTGGTCTTTATTTAAACCTCCAGCCAAACATGTATTTTATAATAATGGTGACAGACTAGTTATAATCTTACCCAGGCAACTCAGTAACATATACATGTCATTTAAAGTAATAAAATTAATTGACAGGCTTAATATAATCACAAAATTAAATGAAATTGAAGTATAAGGATAATCTTTAAGTAGGAATCTTTACCCTTGATTCCAATTTACTGTATACTTGGTGTGCAAGGTGCTGTATTAGAGCGTGCTCTCAACCTCTCTCTCTCTAGTGTATGCAAATAATCCAATATAACTTTCCAATCAAGTGTGAACTAGATAGATAGATAGATAGATAGATAGATAGATAGATAGATAGATAGATAGATAGATAGATAGATAGATAGATAGATAGATAGATAGATAGATAGATAGATAGAACTTTATTTGTCCCCAGGGGCATATACGTATATGAAACATGTACGTTTCAACCTGAGTGGCATTGAGCCTGTTCTACAATCTTTGCCTGGTTGAAGATGAACATGGGATCTTTGATGTAGAGGTGCTGCTCCTCCAGTTTACTTCGAGCTATTTGGGGTTGTCTAGGCATATTTTGACAATGTCTATCATAGGAGGTGTAGTAGATAGACCCCACTGGGAGGAGGAAGGAAGACCAAGGACACAATGGAGAGATCCCTTCCTTCATTAGGTCTAGATGCTAGAGCAGGGGTGCCCACACTTTTTCGGCTACGGCTACAGCTACTTTTAAAATGACCAGGTCGAAATGATCTACCTACATTAAAAATGCTATATATATACAGTATACATATATATATATATATATATATATATATATATATATATATATATATATATATATATATATATATATATATATACACACACATACTGAGTATACTTTACACATAAAATAAATGTTGTCGTACCTTGCATAACTGAATAACCTTTATGGCACAATAACAATTCAATACATTTATGGTCACTACAGTATTTGGATTTAATAATCTTCATGTGGGAAAAGGCTGACTCACATAAATAAGTAGAGCTGAATAATGCAGTCAAGGAGGCAGCACATTTCCTCATGTTTGGGTACTTTTCCTCTGTGAGTAAGTTCCAAAACTGTCCAAGAGCCCCAGACTTCAGCTGAATGTCCTCCTGTAGTGTCAAAATCTCATCCTCCACTGTAGAGGAGTTTTAGGTGAAACAGTGTTTCAATTTTTGATGCTTTGGTGTGTCTGCCTTTGTTTTTTGAATTCAGCCGAGTGAAAAATGACGGCTGTCAGATTAACTGCGATTTTAGTTTCCTCTCCTTTCCCTTTCTCAGATCGCTTTTCTGAAGGAAGTCAGTTTCATAGTTTTTATGAACAGTTCGAAAGTGCCTTTCCACATTTTCCTTCTTTGGAATAGCAATGATAGATTGACAGATCAGACAAACGCACTTCGATTGTGACATTGTGAGAAAAAAATTCTTTTCCAATTCCACATCCAGCCCATACGCTCCCCAAACACATTTTTTTAAAATCCCTTCTTTAGTCAAAATAAATTGGAAGGCTAACTAGATCACAGCCAGAGTTTTGCAGTACCTCGCACATTTGATCGTGCGTGCTGGATGGCCAGTGTGTTAGAAGAAAAGAGATCTCAGACTGGCCGCCTGTATGTCAATCAAGTGGCAAATGCCATAGGGAGGATATGTGATAGACTAACGTTTAAAAAAAATTTTTTTTGAATGCAACGCGATCTACCTGCACTACCTTTGCGATCTGCCGGTCGATCGCAATCGACGCATTGGGCACCCCTGTGCTAGAGACTATTACCGCTGTTAGGAAGTTTGATCTATAAAACTCAGATTGAAAATTAAATGACAACTTCATTTTAGAATTTTATGTACAATGTTTGACTCCCATTTGTGCTATGCCTGTGATGTTCACTGTCTAAATCTTTTTAGACAGAAGTAATTTGCCTTATTGCTGTTTAGTAATGAGCCCTGCAGAGGAGTTGCATATTGAGAGCCACTTTGGCTTGTTTAATTCAAGTTTCCTGCAAATAAAAAAGAAAGAAGCAAAATACTAATGAGCTTGCTATAGAAATTCACTTGCTTATAAGCCAGCTTGTCAAAACATTAATACAAAGCTTAGTTTCTGATTAGTTTTACGTTTTACAAAGCTCAGCACAGAAACACAAAAAGAAGAGTAATAATTGAGCTTAGTTTCAGCTAAGTGCCCCTAATCTTGGGAATGATTACAATGAAAACATTAATTCAGTGTTGCCATTCATGGACTAAGTCACTAAGTTGAGATTCTCAGGTTTACAGTTTCAACTTGAACACGGTGAAGAGCTTATCTGAAAGTCACAACGGATAACAACTTAAAATTGCAATCCTCTAAACTGCAAACACTGGCAATTAGGGAGGACCACCTAGTTATTGGAGGTGGTCTGTGCTGTTGGACAGAGTGTCTAACAATGGAGGTGTTCCAGGCAGAGCAGGAGAGAAACAACATACAGGAGAGTGTGGAACAGAAATTAATAATTGTTTACAATTTAAAATAAAGCCAAGGCCAACTGTGGGACCAAATTAGAGGAACCACCAAAGAGCTAATCTATTCTCATTTCTCATGTTGTATAGTTGATAGGTGTCTCCAAAAATACCTCTATGAGTGTGTGCATGGGTGTATCCCGAGATCCCATCCACTGTGTGTCCGTGTCTTGTGCTGTGGAACCTTGAGTTAGATTAAGTAAGTTTGAGGATGATATGGTATGATACATCACGTTATATTTTGCTAAATTGAGGCTGGGTGAGTGTGTGCATGAGTGTGCCTTGCAGTACAGTGACGTTCCATCCAGAATTGTTTTTTGGAGCTGTGCAGAATGCTTGCAGGCATTATGTCCTCTAGATTGCTGTGATTCTATATTAGTTTGTTTGGAAAGTTAGTGGATGGATATTTATGGAATACAATCTTTTAAAAGGTTCTGAAATACAAAAATGAAGCAGTCTGATAATGTATGTTGAGATCCTAGTGCCAGAACCTTGGCAGCTTTTCCTTTTTCCTAAATCTCTTAATTTGTGTTGAGAATCTCTTCTTGACCTTAGTCTTATGGGGTTTATGTCATTGTCATAGTGAAAAGAGACAGTCTGACGAGCTTTCTAAATGGTTTGTGGCACTCACAGTCCAGATACCCGAGATGTTCTCTCTGTTTTTTTTTCCCTTAAAATACCTTGCTGTATAGTCTGTGAGTTAAAATTGTGGGAAAGGTACAATTGAGGGCCTTTTAAGAGACGTGCCAGGAAAACACATCCTGTAATCACTTTGGCCTTTCATTTGTGAGCCATTATTTAAGTCGCCAGATGTGGTGTCTGGCCAGCAGCTCTTACGTGGAAGTCATAGTCCAGGTGCTTTTGCAGATGGTCCCATTCTAAAATAAGATATATGTCAGGTAGTTATTAAAGCATTGATAGTTTTAATGATGTAGAATTGCAGAAACAAAATTTTCAGCATTCTGTATTGCAATCCATCTAGTGGAAGGGAAGTTGTTGTGCATCAAGAAATCATTCACAAAGTAAATGAGTTGCAGTCATGGGGGGTGAAAAATAACAGTTACAGTGCCAAGAGAAAAAATACATTTTGGATCTTTAGACAACTGTTAATTGAAACTCCATCCATTCAACTTTCTAAACATTCTTGAACATGCTTTAAATCTGACTACCATAACCTGGTTGGTGATTATCAGGAATAAGGTGCAAAGCCTAAACCAGCTTGGACAGGCCATCAGTTCATCTATGTGGTCACTCACACATTCACAGTCAATTTACATTTAACCAGTTAACCTAATACTTGTGTCTTGGCAAAGTCAGGGAAAGGCCCACAAAGAAATGGTGAGAACATGCAAAGTGCATAACAACCAGACATGAGATTCGACCAAGGACATTTGATCTGCAAGGTGGAAGCACTAAATACTGAATTACCGATGTAAAGTTGTGTCAATATCTAGTTAGAATACACACTGACAAATTTATTAAATTATTTGCTATATTTTTTCAAATCAGTGATGGAAAACATCTTTTAATTACTAGTCCCTACATCACACTAACAAGTTGTATAGTCCTACAACTACACAATACTTGAGGTGGTTGCTTGTGTCTGAGCTACTGTGAAAATACCTTATGTTAGATGAAAGACAGGATATGCAGGTCTGAGTACAAGTATGGCACTTATTATTATGTATATAACCATAAGAAAGCAATTGAAAGAAACAAAGTTTGTGATTTTCGTTATAAATTATAATTGGCCGATTGCCATTAAGATTTTTCCTTTAATCAACAGAAGGTCAAATGGCTTACATTATAAATGACACATGTGGAGATTTTACTTATTGTGTTCAATTGTCACAGCAGAGCTGAAACATGCTGTGAGTAGTGCTGTTGATGAAATTGCTGTACAGTTTGTGGATTTGAGTTTCTAATTCTTAAATCTTTCACTGTACATTACAAGCATTTAAATATTGCTGTTGCTGCTATCAGTGCACTTTCTAGGCCACCTCACAACTCTGGGTTCTGTTCTTTTGGCCTGGAGATAACATAGTAGGACATTTTGTGCAGGATCTGAAATTGATTCTTACCTCAACCACCGATTTCAATCAATATGGCTTTAAGGGACCAGGACGCACACAGTAAATATGTGGAGTCTTCTTTGGGAGCAAATGAAGAGCCACTAAGGCTGGCAGCAGTGTGGCATCCTGATTCCCCTGCAGTATCCCAATTTCAGCTACAGCAGGGAGGTACCTGGAGAGTGGGTGGGAGCACTGCATCCATCTAAGCTCAGCATTTTATCACCTAAATGATAGAGCCTTTAAATAAGAATCATTCATTTGAATCAAAGTTAAATGTGCCTTTTAATATTTTACCATCAGGCATGCCACTGGGTAGCACCAAATGGTAAATATAGTATCCATTTTGCATTTGCTGCAGGGCACAGACATTACCACTAATGCTCCTATTGGTGCCCAGGTTCTTCATGCTTGTTTTATTGTTTGTTATGCCCTGTCAAGAAGGTGTGGTGTTTACAAGAGGTAGAGTGGAGGGGGTCTATAAATTGCATAGCTAGCATTGCAGTTCCAATTTCCACCAAGCTGTTGGCATGCTCTGGATTGCTCACTTCTCTAATAATATAATTAAAGAAACATTTGGATGTCATCTAGTCTCAAATGGAGCTCAGCCTTAAATGTGATGCAGCAGGTACCGTACTCTGCTGTTCTTTTTCTGGTTTTCTGTGGTGGCGATCTGCACCACCACCACCACCCGATCAAAGCACCATGATATCCCTACATTGATGGATTAAAGGCCAGAAGTCCACATGACCGTCATCATCAAGTTCTTCCATGTGAACCCTGAATTCAATGAGGTCATTTATGTTGGGTAGAATGCCTAGAGGGGGCTGGACGGTCTTGTGGCCTTGGAACCCCTGCAGATTTTATTTTTTTTCTCCAGCCGTCTGGAGTTTTATTTTGTTTTTTCTGTCCTCCCAGGCCATCGGACCTTACTTTTATTATATGTTAATTAGTATTGCCTAATTTTATTTTTTATTTTGTCTTTTTTCTCTTTCTTCATCATGTAAAGCACTTTGAGCTACATAATTTGTATGAAAATGTGCTATATAAATAAATATTGTTGTTGTTAAAATGCAAACTGAGGACTTGGCTCCATTTTATCTGTGTTAAAGGCATTTGTGCATACACAGCTTGTATGTTTGCTGAAAAATGACATCCACGAACATAAGACAGTGGCTCCTAATTTAGATACGTGTCAAAATTATGTCATTTTAATCAACAAGTCTGTCATTATAGAACCCGGAGACACTTGTTAAGGGTTGTTCGCTCAGACATTAGGAAGTTCTTCTTTACACAGAGAACCACAGACACATGGAATAAGCTACCAAGTAATGTGGTAGACAGTAAGACTTTAGGGGTGTTCAAAACTCGACTTGATGTAATTTTAGAAGAATTAAGTGGATAGGACTGTCAAACTTTGTTGGGCTCAATGACCTGTTCTCTCTAGATTGTTCTAATGTTGTAATTAGCACAGTAGGGTGGCTTTGTTAAAATCATCAATTCGCTCAACACGTTATGCTGTAGGGACACAGAAGCATCAGGCACAACACAGGGTGCCAGTTCTGTTAAAACACAATAGTATACTATATCTGTAACAACCTTAAGTGTACTATTTAAAAAGCATTGCTGTGGACTGATATTAAGTAGTCACTTCATATGATCTGCACGTCTTTGAGATGAGGATAGAAAAACTGGAGAATTCAAAGAAAAATCGGAACAGATGTGGGCAGCACATGCAAACTCCACAGAGGCAATGACCAGGCAGCGGCTCTGGGTCTGTGAGACAGCAACACTAACCACTGTGCTGCCATGCACATTTAATAATAATAGTAATTCCTTCATTAATTTTCAAAGCGGTTTTTCATGTTGGAGGTCAAGGGGAACCAGTGTCTAATGAGTCAGATGGTGCTGCATATCCTTGAAAATATCTATTCTACATTTGGGAGCTGTGAGGCAGACATTCCAACCACTGAACTGCCATTCCTTAATAATAGTAATTATAATAACAACTCATCCAATTTCTAACCTAATTATGAATTTCAACATCCCACGGAGCTGGCCTATAAAGTCTGATGCGTATACTGGCCTCCTGCATCTTAGAAGTTGGACGACTTTTTGTCTTTTGCATCAGAACATCATTAAAAAGATTTTTTTCATTTGTCATAAATACCAACAGAATAAAAGTCAAACTGTCTGCTATATGCATTTTGTAAGATATTGACTAGGCAGAAAAAAAGAAGAAGAAGAAGGAAATGAGCATGAAAGTGCATTCAGTAAGCTTTGATGTTCTGGTAGCCTTCACTGATTCTGGCACCACCACACGAGGTGACCTGGTGACCTGCACACAGTACTCCTCATGAGTCACCCACACATTGTACAAGTGACCTTTCCGTATCCAGTGAGCTTTCTCTCTTCCTCTGTGTTGGCCATAAGAGCAACTGAATGTTTGTTCAGATGAGGGCCCTGACAGGGAGGGGGTGTTCATGGATCAGAGCCCATTAGCCGACTTTCTGGATTGTCTTCAGAAATGAGATTGATTACAAACTCAAGATTAATTTCATAGGGTGCAGAAAAGGATCTGTTCTCCATCAGCTGTGAAGCTCTCATTGCTTCAAAGACTCTGTATTTTAAAATGCTGATGCGCAAGAATGCACAACTGTTACTGACAAAGGGACAGACACACTGTTGTTTGAACATCATGATATCCTTGGAAGTAGTTTGTGTTAATCTTGTTCTTATTAAAATACAATAACAATATTTAATGCTTATATTGACAGTGTTATGTGTCCTCTTAGCTCAGATTGATCAGCCAGTCAGCCTTATATTGTTGCAATTCCATATACATAAAATATTTAACAACATTAACAGTAAAATCATAAAACCAGGAAACCTGAACTCTGTGTGGTTTGATAATAAATAAATGGCTCAAAGAAACATTTATAATTAAGAAATAAAAAAACTTAAATTGTGATGGCTCAAAGCATGCCAGTTACAGAATGAAGCATGGAAATGGTGAAAATTCAAACAAACAGCAGAAGACAGCACCATATGTCATAAAGCCAAATGACCACTAAAGATGAATAAGAACTGAGGTCATGTCATAAAAACCAACTTTTGAACAAAAAAAAACCCAAACAACAAAAATGAGTGTATAAAAATGGTGTGCTGAGAAACACAACTGTGAGCAGTCATCTTCTCTGCAAGATGATACAGCCTGTAACTTGTCCAGGTACATTTATTCCCTCCTGTTTTTTATTATCCATCCATTTATCTTTTAAATCCAGAGTAGGGTCACAGGGAAGCAGCAGCCTATCCCAGCAACCATTGGGCAAAGGGCAGGAACAATCCTTGGACATGGTGCCGGCCCTGCACAGAGTGAAGACACCAATTTAGCACCACCATTCCACGTGTTCTGCATGGCTTTGGAGTGACGGAGGAAGCCCATCAATTTCCTATATCCGTGAGCACAGTGGAGGGTTCTGCTGCCTTAAAGGGCTCGGGAACCAAATCATGTCCTGCTGCTGTAACCATTCAGTGGCTTTGACCTTTCAGCTTTTTCTTGTTTCTTTTCTCTGTTCTGGCAGCCCTGCATTGGAGGAGGTAGTTTGGCCTTTGACAGTGAATACCCGCTGTTTAATGAGCGCCATGCTGGCAGTGTGCATCAGTTTTCCTCTGTACTTCTTTCCATGGCTAAATGCAAAAGAACTTGATGTCCTATTTCATTAATCTTAATTTTCAATGACAATATATCAAGTTCAACTATTTATTAGTATCCCTCACAAGAATTTTGCCAAGTAGAGCTTAACAAAACACTCCGGCCTGGTAGGGCTTGAAGGTGGAAGAAGGCGAATTCAGTCCTTGGTTTCATGAATGATGTATTCTCTTGTGACAAATGTCTGTGATCTATGGTGCACTTTGAAGATCACAGTCCGACCTTCAGACCCTAAATCTTACTTTTTATCTCAGCACAAATGAAGATATCGGTCTCATGTGACACAGACTGACCTCTTATTGCTAAACCTATACTGGAATTACATACTAAAAATGCTGTTTGCTTTTCTGGAAGCTAATATCCAGCATCCTTTACAGGGCTGCCATTACAAGCAATGTGATTTGATTTAGTTGTAAAGTGTGAGCTGCCCGACTGCTTCAGATGACTTGAATAGAACTAGTGTGCTACCTTTAGAGGAACTTGTAGAGCACCAGATTGGGAAAAACATGAGTCCTGTGGGCACCATATTTCTGTTGGCAGCACAATGTAAATCAGGAAACTGCAAAACAGAATTCTCCAATAAGAATGAGGACAGACTCCCATATAGAATATCTTAAAGTTGTTCAACCCTCACCCTCCTTTAAAATCGTTTTTTTCTGAGCTGTACAGAGAGAAAAATGAAAACCTTCAAAATGAAGACTGTTTCCTGTTCTGCTCTGTATGAAGCCATGCTCTCTGCTTCATTTGTCATACGTCACATTTATCAGGACCACGTCAAATTCACTATACAAGAATCTTAGCCTAAAGTGATAACAGTGTGTCTAAGCTGATGTTTTACAGAACATCCCAGTGATTAAAAAAAATAATCTTTCAGTATAGTTCAAGGAAATGTCTAGATGAATCCTAAAATGCATATTTCTAGTTTCAGACATCTTTATTTGTAATCTTACTGCAGTTCTTTATGGGTGCAAGCACAACTGTGTGGTGATCCAAGGCAAACATTTAAAAGTTACTACTTGTTTTCAAAACAATTGGAGTGTTTTTAAAACTGCATGACCATAAATAACATTTAACCTACTGTATAAATTAGGGCTCTGTAAATTTATTGTTCTTGAGTGCAAGTGATCAGATCATTTAGAGCAAAGATTATGAGAAAGTGCATCCTGGTAGATCACAGCCTTTGTGAGTGACTTCTCCATATTTTTATTGTTTTCCTGCCAAAGTTCAATGAAAGCTGGAAGTCCTGAAGTTGCTCTGGGTAGCACATGATGAATCGGATGTGGTTTGGCTTTTTGGGAGGGTATGGATGAAACTAAAGTATCTTTCCATTCATGTACTGGGGCTGCTCAATCAAATTTTGGGGTGTGAAGAACTTGTCTTGGCCTTGGTAGACTGCCTCTGCTAGGTGAGACGTAACCCATTTTTGTTCTTAAATCAGGCAAGACAGCAATTCAGATGTTATAGAGTATAGAGTCCTTGGTTTGAATCCCAACTTGTGTGGAATTTTTATGTTCCTTCTTGCCTGTGTTTATTTTTCTCCAGGAGCTCAACTTTGTATCCCACAAAATGTGTGTTTGGTTAGTTAGGAAGTTTAATTTGTCCTTATTCAAGTATGTGTACATAGTAGGTGTGTACTGTGATGGGGTGATGCCTCACCAAGGGTTGGTTGCCCATGACCCTGAACTATATTAAGAAGGCTAGACAATGGATGGATCAAACTTGCAAACTGACTATTGTTATGGAAGGAACCCCTTCTGTTTTTTGCATTGGTATGAAGTCCTTTAGAAGTCTAATGGATCTAATGGATTTGCTCTTGACATGCAAGGCAGGTTAACAGAACAAAACTCAATCAGACAAATGCAAACAACTCAGAAAGTCCAACAGTATGTTCTGAAAACAATCCACGAAACTCAGCATTTAACCCTCTTCCACAAATCGACTAGTCAGCCCCCATCCGAAGTGATACTGTAGTGACAGACGGCACTAACGTTCTAGAAGACTCTGTGGCACTACACCTAAAATTAAACTGTTAATCTGGATTTCTTTCATGTTGGGTTTCAAACAGTTGTGTTTCATGTTGGTTTATAGCTTTTGGCAAAGGGAGTGTTTTATTAAAGTTTAAAGGGGGGGGTTTAGTTTGCCCGTCACCACTAACTGATGTTGTCTGGTGTACGAGTCCCAGTATCGGGACTAAAGAAAGGGCATAATTTGAATATTGCTGTTTGCAGTGATTGTATTACAACATTACCAGTTTTCTTCATAAATCAAGTATGTCTGTTTGTCACAATATTTTTGTATAGGATGAAACAACAAGTAAAATAAAATGGTTTAACACAGGATCAGTATGTTTATTTTAGGACTAGACATTAAGCCCGTTACAATAACGGGTGCTAGAACAGTAGTCCATAAACATTAGTAGTAACAGTCTATATTAAATGGCAAGGGACCTTTTACCTCATTAATTTTTTTCCGTAAAATGCCTGTAATTTTCTCTGACAGTAACACTGGCTTTGCTGTCCGTAATATGCGTTTAATTTTCTGTCACAACAGTAGGCAATCAGCAGATTCTCCCCAGCAACTGATGTAATGTGCGCGAAAATAAATCTACTTTTACTTTACACTTTACCGGGTCAAGCTTCTTAATCGCAAATCTGACATCCTCAGAGTGAACTCTTGCACAACAATGGGAAAGCTGGTCTCCGCCTCTCAGTACCTGATTGGATTTTTTGTGCTTTATGTTTTAAGTCTTACCTCGTTTACCGAAATCCGATTGGATCGGCTGCACAATATTTTATAGGTCCCGCCCCTCTGTCTTGTGTGAAGCGTCAGGCGGCCTTTGAAGCAGCGCACCATGCCCCGCGCATGCGCACTTCACCATAAGACACACACACAGACGCTGGATGCACACAGGGGTTTTATTAAAGAGGATTACATTAATATGTTCTCTGCCAAATTCTGAAAAAATTCTGAACAGATCCTTGTAAAGAGTTTTTGATTTTTTTTTTAGATAATATACAACATTGTTTGCCACTGGGTCAGGAATTTTGGGATCCTTTCAGTTGAATCTTCATGTAAGTGGAATGGTGTAGGATATTATAACTGATTTTCCATAGCACAATTTTATCCAACCACATCCATGCTGTTAAGGCATTAGCAATTAAAATATTTACCCAAAGTGGCTAAAGTTTGGGGTATTTCCAGGTCATGCAGCCTAATGATGCATATACTTGATGGATGGATCTCTTCCTGGGGCATATTAAACCATGTTAGACTAAAAATGAACAATGTTTAGTTGTATTAGGGCATGCTTGTTGCATATTGAACTAGAAAGTATTTATGAAATGCTAAATCCCATTTTTGTATTTAATTGAGAGATCCTTTTACCAGCATTCCCAATTTATTTATATACTAGGGACAAGCTCTCTGCAAAAGGACGAAGGTCCAAGTCTTTAGAGTCCTGGTGCTTCCTGTTTTGCTATATGGTTGTGAGACATGGATGCTATCCAGTGACCTGAGATGAAGACTGGACTCCTTCGGTACTGTGTCTCTCCGGAAAATCCTTAGGTACTGTTAGTTTGCCTTTGTGTCGAATGAGTGGTTGTTCACAGAGTCCTAAATGAGGCACATTACCTGCATTGTGAGGGAGTGTCAGTTACAGCACTACGACCATGTGACACAATTCCCTAAAGGTGATCCAGCTCACTGGATCCTCACTGTTGAGGACTCAAGCAGCTGGACCAGGCCAAGGGGACTCCCACGTAACACCTGGCTGCAACAGATGGTCATTTATGGATGGTGGGACTGGACTGTGTGTCTGCCTGGGGCATTGCCAACCAGGATCCTGAGCTGTTTCATTGTGTGGTGGGTGCGGCAATGCACTATACCAGTTCATGCTCCCCAACCTGACCTGACCTGGCCTGACAAGATGTCTAAATCTTCATTTACACCTGGCCATCGCAAACAAAAACAAAGCTGATCCTCAAAAGGGCTCAGCCATCTTGATGGCTCCATGTATAGCTGGCTGAGCTGGTTCAAGAATGTGGTAACCAGATTGCTGTTACCACTGATGATACCCAAGACTTATCAATGGCCAGAAAGTTTCAGCAGACCAGTCATGAAAGGAATCTCAAGTTCAAAAGCTTTGCTGATCAGGATGGAGACCCTGCTGAACTGGACCTCACCCCACTAGACCAGCAGGAAATCCCATAAGTCTGCTGTTTGTCGAGGTAGTTGTAAAAGTTACAGCATAAATGCAGCACACTTCAGATCAGAAAGAAAAGTTAGCATCACCTGTCTGCTGAACTGGTCCTTAATGCTTATGAAATTAATGGTTAAAAGAAGAAAAGACACTGCGTCTTGTGCTTTAGCTCCAGTTGCGATCAGGTGGAGCTTCCATTTCTGACTGCTAGGCCCTGCAACTAGAGCAGGGGTTCCTCCAGTTGGTCGAAGAGGGAGTCAAGCAGGAGCACGAATAATTCTTCTCTAGTAGTGTCCATCTGTAAGAGTGATCTATCTTCTGTTAGGGTCACTGACACCACTTCCACATGTTCTTCAGGGATATGTACCAGCTTTTTTGTCAAATCTTCATCCAGGCTGTTTGACATCTTCTTTTTCTTTTGTTTTGTCAATGCAGCAGAGACAAAATGAGGAGAATCTTCCAGGGAAGGAATGGAGGGGCTGAAGATACAGGAGGGTTAGAAGTGGCAAGAAAAGATAGCCTTACATTTGCCTTTCTCAGGTCTTGTCTTGATGCTCTCCTTTATATGGGTCTTCCTTGCAGATGAAGTGCAGGTCCATTTCTTCAATGGTTCCATTGTAGGGCCTTTACCACAGATGCCACATAGGTCCTCTCTTGCTGGAGGCAGTCTCTACTGACATGTCTCAACAATCTATAGAGATTCCATAACTATTTCACTGGGGTAACCCTTAGTCTAATGTCCTGCATACTGACTCTTGGCAGTTCTTCAGCAAGTGACCTGACCATTAACATTTTAAACAGATTTGTAGCTCTCTGGGAGGTGCTGGGAGCCATTGGGTACATCAATGTTCTTTCTTAGTCTGACAATAACAGACAACATACCTTTCCAGAAGCCATTTTTGTCCAGTATCTGGGTGGGATCCTCCACCAAAGTGAGTTTCATTTTAAACTGTTACCAGCTTTCCTCTCTTTAGATGAGCCAGTTCCCCACAAATTGGGCAAAGATTTTCTCGGGCTTCCCTGGTTTCATCATCTTCTTATAATGCCTACATATTGCTATGAATGCATACTCAGCATCTTAGCCATTGTGAAAGCCAATTTCAACATCATCTTATTAACAATAGATGCAGCACTTATATATAAAACACTGTCCCTTCCACTGGCTTCAACTTTATCAGCACTGTCTGTTTCATTTAGTCCTGACAGGGGTGGCTTAAGGTGGCAAAGCTGTGGTGTGGTAGGAGTAAACTCCTTGTTTCCTTCCTTCCCACCCTGTGTTGGTGGCAGAAGCAGTGGCTGAAGCCGTATCCTCTAAAGCCATTTTGGCCATGCTGCTATGAAAGTCCTGAAGCAAATCCTTGAGTTTTTGTTTATAGAGCAGCTGTACAGTTTTGTTCCCACTGGGATGGTTATGCAGATGCACCTTCTCCCAAGGTAGAACTATGTAAATATTGATTGCATAAGTCACTTTGAATAAAAATATCAACAAAATGTGAAAAAATATCTTCCTCTGACTGTGTGTCCCTTGGGCAAGTTGGTTAACCTGCTTGGGCTACAATTATCCATCCAAACCCGCTATATCCTAACACAGGGTCATGGGGGTCTGCTGGAGCAAATCCCAACCAACACAGGGCGCAAGGCAGGAACAAATCCCGGGCAGGGCGGCAGCACACACCAAGCACTCGATAGGGACAATTTAGAATCGCCAATGCACCTAACCTGCATGTCTTTGGACTGTGGGAGGAAACCGGAGCACCCGGAGGAAACCCACGCAGACACGGGGAGAACATGCAGAGTGGTGGCTCTGAGGCTAGGGATCTGCATTGGCAATCGGAAGGCTACCAGTTCGAATCTTGTAAATGCCAAAAGGGACTCTGCTCTGTTGGGCCCTTGACCTGCAATTGCTGAGTGCTTTGAGTACTGAGAAAAGCGCTATATAAATACAAAGAATTATTAACATGCAATCTCCACGCAGGGAGGACACGGGAAGCGAACCCAGGTCTGCTTACTGCAAGGCAGCAGCGCTACCACTGTACCACCATGCTGCCCAGCTACAATTATAACAAATATATATGTAAAAACTCATAGAACAGCTCTGTACATAGTGTTCTAAGGTGTATATATAAAAAGTGTGTGTGTAAAAAATATATATCTCCCTGCCTTTTCATTATTCATGATTTCTTCTATGGGTGTTATATTTTTGATCTGGTGTATAACCAAATTACTATTGTAATTAAATTATACAGCATCAGAACTCTACATTCCTGTGATTAAATCTGGATTAAACTTGAATTTGGAGACCTTGTTGGTATGAGAAATAACCAACATTGTTTTCATATCTACACTTCTCTCTGAATAACATTCATTTGAATCCTCATCCTACCAACTAGTTTCTTTCTAAAACACTCCCAGCAGACACCACAAAAATCCTACATGCAATGACTCTTCTTAAACTTCAGCTCCATCTCTATTTGATCAAAACGTCAGTGCACACCAAGGACAAATGCCATTTCACCGGAACTCTCCAAAAGTAATTAAAATTCTGGCCCTATATTCAGGCACCACTTCTATAAAGAATCTAAATCAGCCTAGAAGGAGCCATCCAGATAGCAGCCATCAACCTTTAGCTGTAAGTGCATTTCCAGGTTACCCACACATATTATTTACATAAGGGCCCACTTTACAATTCCCTGTAGAAATAAATTAAACAGGAGACATGATTAAAAACATTTAAACATATTGGCCTTCAGTAAATAAATGTGTAGGTGCAATTTATTTCCTAATGTATGAAATTCTACTCCACAGTCCACTAGCATTATCAGTCTATCAGATGTCACCAACTTGCCCTTTGAGAGTATAAGCCGTGATATGCTGACAGAGGGTAGAGAGACAGTCCTTTAATTCATCCCATCATTCATTCAATGTGGCTGAAGCCGGGATTCAAAATAGGCAAGGCAGTAACAAAGCTCTGCTACATATTGTGGAGAATTGTACAAGTTTATGTGTCACATTGTAGAAGTTTAGCTTAGAAGTTACTGCAGAGTGTTGTACTACTTCATTAGTTTTACAAGGATTTCCACTGTACACTCTGTCAGTGTACTTTATTATATCATAACACATTACTTATTATTAACATGCTTGCCTAACTGACATCAGAATGAAAAAGTTAATGGTGTTAATGGTATTATTATATACCATAATGATCTTTATTCAGCTTATAGGCTTGATGTATCTCATCGATACTGCTAATTTTTATCTGGATTTAGTTTAACATGGGAGGAGACTAGTTTATGTATTGCACTAGTGCCCATCAAATCATCAACTTTAGACTTTTGTTTTTTCAGTGAGGAATTAATATTCACCTATTATTTTTTCACATAAAAATATAAGAAATGCTTTGATGAGAACATGCCATTGAACACAATCTATTTCATCCATATCTATCCACCTAGCAATTTAAAAGGTATAACACAGATTCACTGTTCAGCTCGTCCATTTTCTCAGCCTACTTTATTCATTACAAGGTCACAGAAGCTGTAACCTATTCCAGCAACACTGAGATGTGAACTTTCTCTGGATGGGGTTCCATGCATATCCTCACACATTCATATCATATATAAGAAAGGGCAGAGCAGGCTCTTTTTTTCAAGGAGACCGCATTCCTTTAATGTGGGAAGTGACATCTTTCACATCTTTTACAACACTATACTGGCCAGTGTGATTTTCTGCTCTGTGGTGTGCTGGGCTGGTAACATCACTTCAAGAAGTGCCCACAAAATCAACAAGTTAATTAAAAGAACAGACTCTGTTATGGAACGCACTCTGGACCCCTTGGAGGTTGTAGCAAAGGAGAGAATTAATACAAAACTGAGTGTCATTATGAATAATGCTGCACACCTATCTATCTATCTATCTATCTATCTATCTATCTATCTATCTATCTATCTATCTATCTATCTATCTATCTATCTATCTATCTATCTATCTATCTATCTATCTATCTATCTATCTATCTATCTAGTTCACACTTAATTTGGAAGTAAGCACATTGCCCAGGCCAGGAAATTTAAGTTTTGCTGTGGTGATCATACTGTACTTTATACACAGTAAATCAAGCAGCATAACTGTAGTTAATTATGCTTTTAGTGGTTCTTGTCTTTCACTGTGATGTACGTGAGCAGTACAGCACAGCAGTAATGAACTGCAAACATTTTACAGTGTTTAAGCATACTTAATTTAAGCCTCATATGTTTGAAGCTCCTAATAATGGCAATGAAAAAATATAGCAATGTAATGCAAAGTAAGGGCCCAAAGGATAGCAAATAGAGCAAATTATAAAATGTCTTACAATCAATTAGCTAGCAGCGGAGTAAAATAATAGTGGTAGAAAAAGCATATCAAAGCTCAGAACATGTCCCACCTTGTGATAGATGACATCCAAAGACCCATCGAGTGTTGCCTTTGTCAATGAAAAAGAAGAAGGTGGTCTGATGGACTGCTTTGGGCTCTACATTGTAAGTACTAAACCATTGCAAAAACATGGCTTAGTCTTACTGATCAATTCTGATGAGAGGACCAAAATATGGTGAAAATCTCTTGAGTCCACAGATCCCTTCTTCCCTGTCACAACAATGCAGGCTGGTGAGGCTATAATGGTGTCATACATGTTTCCCTGGCACGCAACATCTGAATGACACAGGATATGTGAACATTGTTCTCTGCCAAGAGCATCCTTTAAAGACAGTAGTATACTCATGTGCAAATTGACTTTTTTGAGGGATTCTGCTCCTTTTCACAATACTAGGAAAGAACCAGAAAACTTCTTTGAGCATACTGTACCTTTAGCTCATTTGCCACTTCTTAGTCCGAGTATCAGTAGGGTGAGATCAATTGAAATAGTTCATGAATGACTGACTTTCACCAGCAGCAGTTTTGCTACCTCCATTGGACATTTTGGAATGGGCCAGGGCCAGCAACAATATATATCAGAAGGGTATACCTGTACATTTTGTACATGGTTCATAAAAAATTATGCTTATTTCATTACATACTAGCCATCCCCCGTGGCTTCACCCGCGTAGCAGTGAAACAGGACAGTGAGGAAGGCCTCTGCTCCTGATGTCACGCTTCCTCCTCCCCTTGGCCTGCAGTCTCTGTCTCGGATTAGCGCGAATATATCGCTCCTGCAAGCGAACTATGATTCTGCACTGAGAAAAGTCTCAAAATCAACAGGAATGTTCAAGCAAATTATAGAAAAAAAAATTTAAATCTGTTAAGTAGTTCTCTCACACGCTAACTAAGTGGAGTTAATTTTACGCCCAGAAGCAGACGCGTGAGTGAGGAGGGCCCTAATCCCCTCCCCGCAGCCCAATGAGTCTCTCTCAGATTTGCACTAATAAATCGATACCGCAAGTGAACTATGATACTTAGCACAATGAGAAAGTCACAAAATCAACGGAATGTTCAAGCAAGTTATAGAAAAAAACCCAATCTAAATCCGTGAAGTAGTTGTCTCGTGAAAAGTGGACAGACATACAAACAGGTCTAAGAAACTATAAGAAATTTCACGCTTGGATCACAAAATTTTTAAAACCGTTTTTTAGCAAGTACCTATGGGTCTAGGGTAACCTACATTCCAAATTTCAAGTCTCAAGTCCTCATGGTTCGAGAGATTTTGTGATGAGTGAGTCAGTGGTATTTGGCTTTTATATACTGTATATTGATTGTAAGCAATATAACAGAACAACACAAAAGGTGACAAAAACGCCTACATGCATTAGAGAAACAACAGTTACTTTAGCTTAACTTTAAAGCTAATTTAACTTCATCACATAAATATATGTGAAGGTATCACATTAACATTAAGCAAGAGTCTCTGCTATAGTAGGAACAAAGGCACGGCTCACGTTTTGTCCATTTACCATGCCCTATTACTTCCATCCATCCATCCATTTTCCAACCCGCTGAATCCGAACACAGGGTCACGGGGGTCTGCTGGAGCCAATCCCAGCCAACACAGGGCACAAGGCAGGAACCAATCCTGGGCAGGGTGCCAACCCACCGCAGGCCCTATTACTTGATTTGGATAAAAGTTCCAAAGGCCGGATGGCTCGATGAATTCCAACAAGACAGCAGTTATGTGTTTAAACCATTGTGATGGACAGACAGTTCATGAGCAAGAAGCAGTAAGCTCTTTTAATCATCATATTCAAATATGATTTACAAAATTAGCCTATTTAACTTCAAATACAAATACGCCCTTTCTTCTTACAGAATTTTTGGCAATATGGCAAGTGTAGTCTAATTTATGTCTAGATGATCAATTAAACCATAAATTACAGTGACATCTTAATTGTTGACTTTTTTCTGTTACACTATGGGGTGTACCCCATAAAGTGGCTTCTAACTCAATACACATAAATACTTTATCAGCTTGAAGATTAGCCAACTCCGATGTGTTTACACTGTGGCCAGAATCAGTTTAATGACAACCGAAGCAAGTCTCCATCCAAAAGACATCCCAGCACAGATTCAAAACTGGTAACATGCATAGCGGGACAAAAATCATGAACTGCTTTGCTTTGGTGCATGTTCTGTAATCAGTTCTGCTCAATTTACAATATACAGTAGAAACACAAAAGTGCTATGATTAACAAAACTGGTCTCATCAGCAGTCTTCAAACCTACAGATCATCCCATACACCATAATTACCCCTGCTACCTGATAAGGATAACAAATGAGTAAAGACCATCTATCTATCCATTTATATCTGGAGAAGCTTAATTTCAGATTTTTGGGGTCAAAGCAACAGGCCACCAGTCCAGCATTAGGCACATTCACTTTTGCAACAGGACAATGCAGGTCACGGGATGGGGTGGGTATGGAGCTCAGAGGGGCAGGGATGAGCATGGGTGTATTCAAACAACAGGCTCTGCCGCATTGTGGTAATCTTGTTTGCAATGGGGCAATTGATGTTTTTATATGGCTATTTTGGACCTTATGCAGCATTTTATTTGGAGAGAAAAACGAAGAAATGTTTGAAAGATGGAGTAGAGCTGCTAGCTTGCAGCAGCAAGCAGAGTGGGATGGGGTGGCTAACTGCAACCCGCCCACATATAACTATGTAAACAGGGATAATGTTACAAGGGTGGGTCTGAAATCCTAACTTCGCCCTTATCTGTCCACACCCCCCTGAGCTCCGTCTCTGCCTTGTCCACCAGCGAATGCTCGTTGCAATGAGGAGTCATTAGTTAACTTCACAAGGATGTGTTTAGGATGCAGGAGGAACACCAGAGTATCTGGAGAAAAACTCCAGCAAACACTCAAGAATATCAAAAAGTGTTTTTTTTTTTTATTTCTTTGTTTTTTTCACTTTTGCCTTTGCTTATTGAGATAATTGAGTAAAGGACAACAAAGACCTGCTCAGAGAGAGAAGGTTCAATGGTGTCTTCTAAGTGTATAAATTCAGTGACATTGGAAGTGGCTTTACAGCACATTAGTATGTGAAATGCTGATGTGATGAAAATACTCAGTCAGCGAGATGGTGACAGCTATGTGACATTAGGGAGGAATTTACTTTTGCACTTTTGATTAGTTTTTATGAAATCTCACGGCAGCATTTCACACAGAGGCTTAAAGAAGCAATCTAATATTTGTTTTAATTTACGGCAATATTTTTGGACAGCTTTTCAAACAGTTCATAAGCTGCTGCTGTAGTCCCTGGTTAATCAGTTTGCTTTTTAGAGTGTTTTTATCCTGTGGCCCACATGCTATATAACATTCCATCATTCAGTGCAGTGGCTAATTTAGAAGAACATCAACCTTTATGTCATAAGAACAAATTAATACTCTATTGGTGTGGTGATTTTTTTTTAAATTGTCTGCTTTACTGAGTGTTGCAGAGTTCCAGAAACACTGGAGGTGCATCCTGGGGCTATTAGGACCTATAAGTATGGTGTCTAGGGTCTGAATTATGTGATCCTTATAATAACTATTGATTTATAGTCATGCAAGCGTATGATGTATTTATTTGTTAAATCCATTCAACAATTCAATACATAATATCTTATTTTTGTACAGTATAGCGCTCTTCACTGAGTGCAGGTGATGAGTGCTGTGAACACATCCTCAGGTAAAATGCAACTATCATCCATCCATTATTTTTATTATGAGCTTTTTTCATGGCAGGGTGGCACAGTGTCTGAGTCTTTCCCAATACAATCAAGGTCAAAACTGGAGACCAGGCCATCCCAGGCTTGCACATACGCATGTGGATACACACAAAAGAAAATTTAGGGATGCTAATTAACCTAACATTCATATATTTGGCATGTGAGGGGAATCTACAAAAATACATGCAATATGGAGAACATGCTCACCACATACAAAGTGTAAACAAGTCAGAAAAATATACTTACTTTGAAACCACTTAATTTTTATGGAGTCAGAGTCTTTAACCGTTATATTAAGTTGAAAGTGCCAGTCTGTCACAGAGCACAAGAGAGTCAATACAGTATCATCAGTTCACCTAACCTGCAATTTTATGTAGCCTTAGGAAAACCCACACTGTCACAGAGAGAACAAGCAAACTTGACATAAACAGAGAGCTGGCTGAGACTTGATTGTAAAAGGCAGCATAGCTAACCATTGCAACATACCTTATACTGTTCAGACTATGTTTAAATCAAGGACTGAATTTTACAGGTAAAACTTTACGATTGTCTTGTGTGCCTCCTTTTTTACTTCTTGTGTTCATGTAAAGCAATCAGTTGATTCAGTGCAGTGTGTCAGGAAACATGAGCCTGTCCTTCTACTACTGTGTTTACAAAGCGGGAGTCACCATGGGAAGAGATGCCAGACCAGTGCCAGGAACACTGACTCCTAGGTGGCCATTTAAGGGTCACTTGTGGTGACTACATATAGTGTTCTTGAACTATGAAGCAGCTAAGGTATATTACCAAATGTGCCACTATACCACCCAAGACCTAAATAACAAGAACAATATAATTTCCTCTGATATTTACTGAATCACTGACTAGCTGCTGCATCCTCTTCAGATATAGTTGGCCTTATAAATTAAAAACAGCAAGTCCATCACAATAATTGCCCATCATTACTTAGCTGGATAATATTTGGAGGAGATGAGCAACTATGCATCACAAATGGTAAAGTTCATTGATTCCTTACAAAAAGGACTTTGTCAAAATTTTTATTACTCCCTACGAGCAAATGGGACACTTAATGAATAAAAGAATCCGGTCATACAGCTTTTATTTATGCTCTCCAGACATCCCTAGCAGTCAAAGGCACCCATCTGGTTCAAAGATGTTAAGCCTGCCAGAATGAATAGATGAAACAGAGCGCTTTTATTTAATATATACAAGTAACCTGCTGAAAAAAAAAGTCTCATATGCACTTGAGGCTTTGAGGTCAAAGAGCCATGTAGACTGTAAACGCTAATAAAATGTTATTTTCAAAGTGGGCTTCACCCTCCCCTTACATTTTTAAAGAATATACCACACAGTAGTGATCCCCGGGGGCCTCAAAGCGGGTAGAACTTCTAGTTTAGATGTCAGACTTTGTTTCATGATTAGTTTTGCCTCTGTAATGACTGACTTTTGCGGACTTGTGTATATTACTCTTCCTTTTTTAGAATAATCATGTGCTTATCTTATAAAAACACAAGAAAAGGGTCTGACAAAAACATACGAACACAGTTCCACAATTGGAATGAATTAACCTAAGGCGACATACAAGATCAGCATACAATTGCTTCTGTATATTTTGTGTTTTCCTTTAAACAGTTGACTCTAAGGTGGGTAAAGTAACTTGCTCAGCATTACATGTTGAATCAGCCACAAAGACTATACCAGCAGCCCCTGGATTTCTAGTGCACTGTCTTAGCCATTACACCACACAGCTTTACCAGAAATCACCAAGATAGTGTGTAGATGAGAAAACTGAGCCTTTAGCTAATTCGGCAAGTTTGATTGCCTGGACGGTCTCCTCAGGTCAGGAAAATTTATGATGTTTTTACAACATCCAATGAAGATTTAAAGGTCCCTGAAGTGCTGTTTTCCGTTACACTGCTTGGTAACTTGATATGTGTGTGTACTGTCTACAATTCACTGTGTGAAGAAATCCCTTCTGACATTTCTGTGAAATTGACTACAAAAGGAGAAGTTCATTTTTGTTTCATATTGGCTTATTATACTACTAGCTGTGCTACCCATCTAAGATGGAGTGAAATCTAAGAAATCAACGCAGACATCAGCGTTAAAGTTTGCTTTGTCTCTGTTAGATACCATTTAGCATGGGATTCGTGACGAAATTATGTTAATTTATTTGCTTTCTGTACCTGCTTACCCAGTTTATGGCTTTTCCAGCAACAAAAGTACACACTAGTTCAGGATGGGGCATCACAGAGAGCAACTTTTTTTTATTATTAATTTAGAGTTGTTTCTTAGACATTCAGAAAACATGTTGTGGAAAGTGTCAATTGATTCAAATGATATATGGAGTCTTCTTTTTCTGGCAGCTCCTGTGCTCCTCAGTGCAGATGGCCCTCTTTGAGGAAGAAGATCGTGTAAAGAAACTCCAGGAGAAAGTTGCCACCCTAGAGAAACGCAACAAGCAGTTAAGGGACCGAGTCAAGAAAGTCAAGAGGTCATTGAGGCAGGCACGCAAGAACAGTCGTCGCATGGAGCAGACCAATAAAAAACTGCATGAAAAGCTGGCTGCAGCCACTATTGTGACTCACTCCCATCTCAATGCAATCAAGCAAGAAAACTCTCCTACCATCTTCCTCAAAGTGTAAAGCACGGAGCAACCAAGCACAGAGACTTTAGCCATGTTGACAACTTCTGTGGTGATTGCTGGGCAATCAACCTCATATGCAGTAGAAAGCTTTAAGAAATGTTATCATTGAAAAAGGAGTTGGCTTACATTTTTTGTATCTTCTTTTACTGTATGTTTTATATCTGCATTCATAATCATTTTTTACTTACAATCTGGCTACAAGTGCTTGTAACTAATGAGTACTCTGCGTGTCGATGTATACTGTATACACAAAATGTAGATAATCTGATTTTTACACATCTGAAGGAGACTAAATATTGTTTGCTGCTAGAACTATTTTTTAACCTAACTTTTTATTGTTAAAGCTAAATAAAATGTATAATGCTTTTCACATGAGATTTTTGTTTTCATATATTTTTGAAAGAATTTTTAATGAAAACATTTTTATTTTCTGCTTCATGCCTGTTAGTTTCTTTATTAAGCTAACATTAGAATAATCTGGATGAGAACAGGCCATTCTTCCCAATAAAGCTTGCCAGTCCTATCCACTTAATCCTTCTAAAATAACATCAAGTTGAGTTTTGAAAGTCCCTAAAGTCCTACTGTCTACCACACTACTTGGTAGCTTATTCCAAGTGTCTATGGCTGTCCGTGTAAAGAAAAACTTCCTAATGTTTGTACAAAATTTACCCTTAACAAGTTTCCAACTTTATTCTTGTGTTGTTGTTAAACTCATTTCAAAGTAACAGGCTTGATCCACTTTACTGATTCCCTTCATAATTTTAAACACTCCGTTTTACTGTCTACCACACTACTTGGTAGCTTATTCCAAGTGTCCATCATTCTTTGTGTAAAGAAAAACTTCCTAATGTTTGTGTGAAATTTATCCTTAACAAGTTTCCAACTGTGTCCCCGTGTTCTTGATGAACTCATTTTAAAATAACAGTCTCGATCCACTGTACTAATTCCCTTCATAATTTTAAACACTTCAGTCATGTCACCTCTTAATCTTCTTTTGCTTAAACTGTATAGGCTCAGCACTTTTAATCTTTCCTCATAATTCAACCCCTGTAGCCCTGGAATCACCCTAGTTGCTCTTCTCTGGACCTTTTCTAGCGTTGCTTTGTCCTTTTTGTAGCCTGTAGACCACAACTGCACACAGTACTCAAGATGAGGCTTCACCAGTGCATTGTAAAGCTTGAGCATAACCTCCTTGGACTTGTACTCCACACATTGTGCTATATAACCTAACATTCTGTTAGCCTTTTTAATGACTTCTGAACTCTGTCAGGCAGTTGATTGTGTTGAGTCCACTATGACTCCTAAATCCTACTCATAAGGTGTACTCTCAATTTTCAGACCTTCCTTTGTGTATTCAAACATAACATTTTTAGCTTCCGACATGTGATACTTTACATTTTCTGACATTAAATTTCATTTGCCACAAATCTGCCCAAGCCTGTATGCTGTTCAAGTCCTTCTGTACAGACTCTAGATTAACTGCTAATCAACCTGTCTTGGTATCATCTGCAGACTTAACCAGCGTGTTACTTATATTCCTATCCAAATCATTTTATATATAAACATCTACACATGGAAGTGTGTGTGTCTGTCCGGCCCAGAAGTGAGAGGTGGAGTCGGGATAAGGGCTCCACCTCCGAGGAAACAGAAAACTCGCTTAGCTGCTAATAACACAAGCGGGGCCAGCACGTCAGCAAAATTAAACTTCAGAAGAAAGACAAAGTCGCTTAGCCACTAACATCGGCAAAACGGTATCCCTTTTACTTTTCCTCCCGCCGCTAATAGATAGATAGATAGATACTTTATACACAAGCGATGTGAGCACGTCGGCAAAACAAATCCTCCTAGGAGAGAGACACTCAGAGGTAGTTCCTTTCAATTACCTGACATCTCTAAAGTTCAATATATTTTCTGACGATTTCAATAGTTTCTAGAACCCTGGACTTTTTACAGCACAGGCTTACACAAATAGTTTATTAAAAAATTGGGAGTGGTCTCTCCTAGACTTTCTCACATACTCAGATATGGGGATGGATATTTGAGGAGTACACCGCAAGACAATGATTATAATTTTATCTAATATATAAAGCAGAGTCGATGTATGTTTGTTTGTCCTCCAGACAAATCTGCACTGGGCGTCCGATCGCCATCAAACTGGGAATAGGGCTGCTTTGTGACCAGGAGGAGGTCATGGGGTATGTTTGGTTGGGAAAAATGTCCTTGGTGAAGCGCAGGACACCTTTTGACCAACACAACATTCGCCACACATCCCCGTATTTATCATCGCCAAGATGGTCGCACGTTGCAACAGACGTTAACGGCGGCGCCATCTAGCAGCAGATTTGGTCTCTGTGCATCCCTCTTTACCAATATTTCTTTAAATTGCCAACACATGACGGAAGTGTCCAAGTATGAGAAGGCCGACTGCTTTCATCGGGACCTATGTTTCTTTAAATTGCCAACACATAGCGGAAGTGTCCAAGTATGAAGAGGCCGACTGCTTTCATCGGGTGAGGGGGAACTGCCGTATGGATGTAAAACGTGAATGACCCAGTGCGTCTGACTGGCTTTCCATGTTTGTTTGTCCTCCATACAATTCTGCACCGGGAGTCCGATTGCCACCAAACTGGGCATGGGGCTGGTTTGTGACCAGGAGGTGGTCATGGGGTATGTTTGGGTAGGAAAAATGTCCTTGGTGAAGCGCAGGACACCTTTTGACTGACACAACGTTCGCCACATGTCTCCATACTTATCATTGCCAAGATGGCCGTACGTTGCAACAGACATTAACGGCGGCGCCATCTAGCGGCACGATTGGTCTCTGTGCATCCCTCTTTACCAATGTTTCTCAAGTATGAGAAAGCCGACTGCTTTCATCGCATGAAAGGGAACTGCCGTATGGATGTAAAACGTGAACGACCCAGTGCGCCTGACTGGCTTTCTGTATTTGTGGTGCTATTTACTCTCTTTCCGACTCACAGTAAGATTTCAGTCTTCGTCTTTCTGACTGACTGGTGCTATTTGTTCGCTTTCCAACGTATTGTAAATAACGTACATTCATCTCACTCTGGTGCTTATTCCGTACATAATACCATGTGACACATTATAATTGTCCTGCTTTTCACTAATATACCCATGCCACCAAAAAAAAGACATAGCATTAGAAAGTCCACTTCCGATGCCACAAAAAAGTCTATTTCAAGGCCGTCTCAAACATTGCGCAAGACGTCAAGATACTTTCATGCCAAGAATTCCGCTGATTCCGAATGATTTACCCATTCATTTCAAACGTCTGCAATAAGGCTAAAGGGCAATCACTCAAAGTTAAAGGCATCAATTTGGAAAATGCATACTTTTCACACGGACAACTCTACGTAGCATGTTCTATAGTGGGCAATCCTTACAATTTGTTCATTTTCGGAACCCCAAGACAAAACAAAAAATATAGTGTATCTAAAGCCTCTAAAATGACCACTTATATTAACTATTACAATAAAATGTCAATCAGAAAAATGTTTGTTCGATTTCTATGTTCTGTTTCTTTCATTTTAGAAATTCACCAGTTTTAGATTCCCGGGCAATGCCGGGTACTCCTGCTAGTATATATACATTAAGGAACCATCAACAACAAATCAAACCAAATGAATAATGTATTGAACAATAATTATAAAAGTAAAGTTGAATAAATTGGATTCTGTAGCTGCATAAATAAAAGGTAAAGTACCACTTCCGGTTAACAGAAATAGCCCAAAAGTTGATAGAAATCTATGTTTTGTACCTAATACTTGTATGTAAAATTTGATTGACCTAAGTGAAAGCTTACTCAGGTTATCATGTTTACATACACAAACACACAGACATAATTTCAAAAATGGTATTTTCGGACTCAGGCAGGTCTAAATTCATCAAAATCTCAAAATGGGATTTTGGGAGGATTCCAACACTTTCCCTATACTTTGTATATGAGAAAGTAAAAACAGCAGCAGCCCTAACACTGACTGCTATGGAACACCATTCTTAAAGTCAGCCAATTCGGATAGGGTTCCTCACACCATAACCTTCTGCTTCCTGTGTCTGAGACACCCATCTACACATGACACACTGAACTCCCATTTCTTTTAGTTTGATGCCCAACCTCTCATGTGGCACCTTATCAAATGTTTTCTGAAAGTCAAGATAAATAATATCATATGCTCCTCTTTGGTCATATCCTTTTGTTGCTTCCTCATAGAATTCCAGCATGTTGGTAAAACACGACCTCCCTCTTCTGAATCCATGCTGACTGTTCAGTAAAACTCCTGTACTTGCCATGTGCTGCTCAGTCTTATCCTTAATGATTCCTTCCATTAATTTTCCCTTGATGCACGTCAAGCTTACCATCCTGTAGTTGTTTGGATCTGTCACATTACCATTTTTCTATAATGGGATAACATTTACCATTTTCCAGTCCTTCGGAATTTCCCCAGTGCGCAGTGACTGATGGTGCACATCCTGCGCCACGCTCCCTATTCCCTTTTGGAAGCCCTCGAACCCAACACCGTTGGTAATGTAATCGGATAAACTGGACAATGAGGACACCAATCGAAGCAAGGGGAAGGTGCAAAGTGCAAACAGTGCTTTTATTAAAAACAGTCAAAACCATAACAGTTGTGAGAGAATAATTTAAGAATAATTTTAATATAACAATATAATTCAAATGTAACAGTATTTTTGTTTGCAGTGTGTATATTAAAAAATAAGAATTGGGTTTAGGAAAAATACTGAGATGGTCAAGTAAAGAATGTACCAGAAGAAAGGATGATGTAATATGCAAAATGTACTGAAGGATGACTAAGAGATGACTAAGAAATCCGCAGATGTCCTATAAACAAGATTGGACAGTTGTTATATGCACAGAAATTTCAAGGGTGGTAGCTCAACTCAAAGATATAAGAAGAACTAGAAAAATAATCAGATTTACTTTTATTTTGTATGTTTTTGGATATAAGCTGATGAACCAATCAGAGTAAATGCATGTGTTGATTGACACTGTTATGTAAATTCATTTGCTTATAAAACAGACCTCTGTACTTTGATATTTTGACCATTCTGACCATGCTGTTTTAAACTGCTTGTGAGAATACTCCCTCTTCTTGAAGCGACATTAAAAGACGAATAAGAATGGTTCTTCTCCTGCCTGGTATCTATAGTAAGAGGTTCTAAATTTAAGATAAGATTTTATTAATATACAGTACTGTGCAAAAGTTTTAGGCAGGTGTGAAAAAATGTTGTAAACAAAGAATGCTTTCAAAAATGGAAGTGTTAATCAAACACTTTAATCAAATCAATATTTGGTGTGACCACCCTTTGCCTTCAAAACAGCATCAATTCCTCTAGGTACACTTGCACACAGTTTTTGAAGGAACTCGGCTGGTAGGTTGTTCCAAACATCTTGGAGAACTAACAACAGATCTTCTGTGGATGTAGGCTTCCTCACATCCTTCTGTCTCTTCATGTAATCCCAGACACACTCGATGATGTTGAGATCAGGGCTCTGTGGGGGCCATACCATCACTTCCAGGACTTCTTGTTCTTCTTTACGCTGAAGATAGTTCTTAATGACTTTGGCTGTATATTTGGAGTCGTTGTCCTGCTGCAGAATAAATTTGGGGACAATCATACGCCTCCCTGATGGTACTGCATGATGGATAAGTATCTGCCTGTATTTCTCAGCATTGAGAACACCATTAATCCTGACCAAATCTCCAACTCCATTTGCATAAATGCAGCTCCAAACATTCAAGGAACCTCCACCATGCTTCACTGTTGCCTGCAGACACTCATTATTGTACCGCTCTCCAGCCCTTCGACGAACAAACTGCCTTCTGCTACAGCCAAATATTTCAAATTTTGACTCATCAGTCCAGAGCACCTGCTGCCATTTTTCTGCACCCCAGTTCCTATGTTTTCGTGCATACTTGAGTTGCTTGGCCTTGTTTCCACGTCGGAGGTATGGCTTTTTGGCTGCAACTCTTCCATGAAGACCACTTCTGGCCAGACTTCTCCGGACAGTAGATGGGTGTACCTGGGTCCCACTGGTTTCTGCCAGTTCTGAGCTGGTGGCACTACTGGACCCCTTCCGATTTCGAAGGGTAATAAGCTTGATGTGTCTTTCATCTGCTGCACTAAGTTTCCTTGGCTGACCACTGCGTCTACGATCCTCAACGTTGCCCGTTTCTTTGTGCTTCTTCAAAAGAGCTTGAACAGCACATCTTGAAACCCCAGTCTGCTTTGAAATCTTTGTCTGGGAGAGACCTTGCTGATGCAGTATAACTACCTTGTGTCTTGTTGCTGTGCTCAATCTTGCCATGACATGAAACTGTCTTCCACAACCTCACCTTGGTAGCAGAGTCTGGCTGTTCCTCACCCAGTTTTAAGCCTCCTACACAGCTGTTTGTGTTTCAGTTAATGACTGTGTTTCAACCTACACGTGACATTGATGATCATTAACACCTGTTTGGTATAACTGGTTGATCGTACACCTGACTATAATCCTACAAAATCCCTGACTTTGTGCAAGTATACCAATAAGAATTGATGCTGGTTTGAAGGCAAAAGGTAGTAACACCAAATATTGATTTGATATAGATTTTTCTTTTGTTTGCTCACTTTGCATTTTGTAAATTGATAACAATAAACAATCATTATTTATATTTCTGAAAGCATTCTTTGTTTAGAGCATTTTTTCACACCTGCTTAAAACTTTTGCACAGTACTGTATATCTAAATTTCATTTCTTCCACACAGTGTCCAAACAATAATGCAGTGCTCAAAACGTCAATACATAAATAATACATTAAAAACAGGGTGAAAATGTGGAGGTTAAAATAATCCCAATAAACAACTCCATTTAAAACCGAGGTTAAAATACTGGCTGGAAGCAGTCCCTTCTTTAAAAACATTCTTCTTTTAACTGGTGGCTCCCCTGCTTTTCCCATATGGGCCCTGCAACAGGGGAGTTGCCCTACCTGCAGGTGCAGCTGACTTTCCTTCTGGTCCGGTAGCCTTCCGACCCCTGGCTCCATATAGCTAATCTACAGGACTGAGAATCGGGTTCCCCTAACGACCAGGGTGCTCACGTTAGGACTCTCCCTCTCAAGCCTTCATGACTCCCTCTGCCATTCGCGGCAAGCTGTCCACGATCCTGGTCACTCCTGTGCCTCTGAAAAACTCCGCAGGAGTGACCCAATCCATCTGCCCCCGAGTGCCAGCCAAACACCCCGCTAGGGCTTACTTCCCAGCTGCCTGCATCCACTAGCAAGCCTGCTCCTCGTCCTCGCTCACTCGCTCGCTCCTGCACCAGCTCTTGGCCTCCAGCTTCCTCTTCTTCCTCCTCTAACCACCTCTCTCTTTTCCGATATTTCTTTTTTTTCCTCTCCACACTCATGCTCCTACTGTTTATAATGGGGATGTGGCACAGGTGCAGCAATTAGCATCTCCTGACATCAATTACGGACACAGGCGATCCCACACCTGTGCACTTCAGTGCGGGAACGCCCATGCCCGTATTGTGCCTGGGAACTACTCTGGCCACACTACCATACAAGTGCGGCGATTATTTAAAAACTGACCTTTCCTTCTGAGCCGCAGACCTGCTATATCACAGTGACTTCCTAAAAATATGTGTTTATGTATGTACTCACTAACATACTTAAGAACAAAAAGCTAAAGTCTCTTGAAGGTGAAATTAAGCATGTTGAGCATATCCAGAATTCAGTGACTGTTGCTTCTAAAGGTTCAAAAAGAGCAATGCAACATTGTGGTAATGCATCCCTGGTTAGCTTTTGTTTGTGACATTAAGATCAAACACCATTTAAACCAAGCAAAAATATTTACCCCAGGCACTTGGCTTTTCTGAGGAGGCTTATGGAATATCACCCTGGGAAAAATCAGCTGTGCCATCCTTTATTGTGTGATGAAGACCACCACCTGCTGAGGGGAAGTTGTTCAAATAGCTAAACTTGTGCAGAGTATGGTGGGAGAGTTGGGTAGGCTGTAATTGAAAGCTTGTGGTCACTCACTTTCAAAGGCACTGTGAGTTATAAACATGCGCCTATTTGCTTGAAGCTGGATAGTTTGATATGGCTAGCTGGTGTTAATGAAAGGAGGAAGGAAAACAATGAAGCAAATGAACAGCTTTACCCCCGGCTAGTGTACCTAATTGTTGTGCTTAAAGTTGACATTTACACTTTCAGATGTTTTATGCTCCAATTGTGACGAAGAACATTAATTTCAGCCTGGAAATAAAAAGCTTTAGCCAGTTGTAAAGGGCATTTTAGTTCTAATTTGTTCATCATCATCCTGCCAGAAAGGCACCGGGATTGATTTCAGAAGAAGTAAGTGAGTTACATAAGGTAAAAGTTAATAAAAAATATAAGCTCCTTGGTAATAGGAATGAGTAGATGAACTCTAGATGTTAGATTGACCAGCACAGCCTTTGCTTTAACGGTAAAAATGTGCAGGCGTTTAAATCCAATTAACACATAATTTCAGCATTCATAAAAAAAATATAAACAAACAAAAAACACTAAACCTGGTGCTCTTTTGGGCCTTTGTACATGCCTAGTTTTCTGTTATGAAATGGGATGGTACCAAACAACACAACTTCCTTCTCAATTTCCACATTTTTCTTTTTCTCCTCATACGTCTCTCCAGTGAGCCTTTACCCATATTTTAGACCATCTTTGTTTAATAACATTATATATAAAAAGTTGCATGTAGTCATCTTGTGAAAGAAAAAAAAATGACATTGAGCTGGCTTAGAAATTAGATACCTACATATCTTGCTGACACTTGTGCCTTGGTCTGGATGAAGTGAACGTATCAATTGGACTGTCCTGAGAAATGCAGCAGTAACCCCACTAATGCATCTAGTATTCATACAAGGGGCAGATAGACTAGTAATAGTCAGTGGTCTCAAACCAGTACTCAACAGTCACAGTCAATGTGATAACCTGCATTTCAATCGGCATTGTGAAATGACATCCATTTCACCAGTAATATAGTATAATGATGAGAGGGGCAGGTCCAGACCAACAGCATACGTGTTAAAGCTCTTTTTGTCAGAAATCATCAAGAATGGAAAGTCCCCCAAACTATCCAGTTAGAAAACCAAAACCTTTTTGCCATTTAAAATGATATCACTCCATTTCAACTAGTAGATGCAAGGCCAGATTAAGACCTCCACAGGCCCCTAGGTGTCTTAGCTCTTTAATAGAGAGTTGAGCATACTATTAACAATGCAGGGTGTGGACACCGGTTAATCAAATGCAGCGCGTTATTTCTCACTTTTGATTTCGACACTAGACTTGATTGCCCCAGGGGGTGGACCCCATTGGTAATTTCAAATTGCGGATACCTGATTGTTTCATTGAGCAGTGGAAGGGTAGGACTGTCTCCCCTTAGATCATTTTGGCACGCAGATACTCAATCATTTAAACATGAAGAGGGGGGTAGTCATGGGCCCCTGAGTGCACAGCCAGAGTGCCCTGATGGTAGATCTGCCCCTTAATAAACAAGAGAAGACAATATGCATATGAAGGAAATCCAGTTATAGCAGCTCTTCACACTCCAAATAATGTTAAGAAGGCCAATTATATCAAAAAATGTGTATTTACTACACATAACCTATTTAAGTACAGTACACAGTGGTGGAACAAGCTATGGCAGAGCACAAAGATCAAATATACAGAAGAAAATAAAAACCCTGTTATTTCCCCTGAGCATTTTTACATGAATATATTGAACTCCTGCCTAACTAGTGAGATTGTTTGCCCACTTGCCTCCCTCAAGAATACCACAAATGACCTCCCCTGTCTATCTCTCATTCTCTCACGCACACATATATGCATACAATTCTCCCATCTGTGAGACTTTGCCTGAAACTCTCCTCATAACCCCTAGACTTAAACCCAACTAGAGCTGGTAGTGGCCTAAAATTCTCTCTTAGTGTCCCTCCCAGACAAGCCTCAGAATCTTAACCAGTGTTGGAGAGAGTCCTTCTTTTGTTAAGGTAACAGCAGGCTATAAATCCTTCTAGAGGCTCTGGATCTTGGCCTCCTGTGGTTCTTAAAGAGCTACATCTCTAACTGAGCTCTTTGGACACTTGTTCTTTTAATATGCTGCCTGGTACTGAATGGTTGGGAAAGTCCTGGCCTCCTTGTTGGTTGCCCTAAATTCACTTTAAAATACTAACTGAGTCCAAGCTTCTTTAGCCAGTGGCCAGGTGATCCTGTGGCATGCTACCAGACTGCAAATTCCTTTCACTCCTCAGATTTAACCATGTACCGTATATACTTGCATATAAGTCGGGTCTTGAAACCTGAAAAATCGATCATAAAATCAGACCCTGATGTATACACCCATTCAAAAATATGACACTTAATTTTTTTTTTTTAACATATTCTTGCTTCCTCCAATCACGCACCATTTTCTCAGACACATTGAATTTTGTTGCAGCACCGCAGTTTCCAATTTCTTTCATCACTTCAACGACTTTTAATTTAAAACCAGCTTCATATTTTCTTCTGATCGAACGCTCCATCGTAGATAAGGGATGCTCTTAAGATAAAGGTGTATGAGGGTGTGAGATACAAAAACACAAAACAGTGCAAACGTTGCTTTGGAATAGTTTGGGTATTACCATGTGGTCACGTACATTATACACAATACACAGGAAAAATAGAAAGGCCATGTGCTCCGTGGTTACTCTCTCAGGTGGGCGTTAGCATATCATAATCTCTTGGACCAATAGCGTGAGTTTTCCCACATCGGACATATACAACTGACATTATAAAATTCTGGAAATTATACAGTAAAATCAAGCCCCGACTTATCCGTGGAAGAACTTAAACGCGAGTATATACGGTACTAGTAATAGTAGTAGTAGAAGTAGTAGTAGCAATTTTGTGTACAGTACAGAGTACAGTGAAATGTGTACTTGGATGTCCAACCAGTGTGCAATACAGTATGTCTCCACTCTCTGATACCTTAATAAAGAAGAACATACAAAATGCAGAATTTCATTTAATTAACAGATAACACAAATCTCTTACTATGATACAGTGACATGCAATGCTTAAAGATCGTGCATATTTTCAGTAGATAAGACAATCAAATAAAATATTTAATTCACAGATACATTTCAACTTACACCCGTCAGCTATTGTGTGCATTTATAAGTGCACAGTACATAATACTTTCTTAACAGACTTCTATAACACAGTCTGATATTTGAACATCTCCAAATAATAGTCTGACTGGGATCCTTCCTCACAGTACTCTGTCCAACTGGTTGACTTCGGTGTCCTAAGCCTGTGCTCCTTGTGTTTCATGTAATTTCCTTCTGTCTCTGTCTGTCTTTCATTTTCTCTATCTCGCTCTTATTTCTTCTTTCTACTATTATCTTCATATTACACAATGAACCAAATTACAATAGTTCCCCTCACTTTACCATTTTCCATTTTCCTGGACTTACCTTATTCTTAAAACTTCCAACATCCCAGTACCAATGTAAATTTCAATATGACATTTTATCTTGCCTCAGAGATGAAGGGGAATCAAAACACAATATACACAAGGGAGTAACTTGCTTATAATAGAATGGCATTTCACCCCAAGGCATGCAAATAGAGCAGCATTCCCAGAGATGATTGATGAACAACATATCTTTGATGGTTTGAACCCTGGGAGAAAACACCCCTGCTTAGGAGTGAATACAAGGCTCAAATGCTGAAAAATACAAATGCTTCCATAGGAAATAATGAATAGTTTATATGGTAGAAAATGAATAGTTTCTCATCTCCAAAGATAGGATCAGACAGGCAGACAGCCTATCTTTGGTGTATATCAACAATGCGGGAATGGGGGCTAATGGGAATGTCACCAAATCCCCCTTATCGGTAAGTCTGCAGTTAACATTAAAACTTTTTTCACCTTTGCCGTGTGCATGATGTTTAATCCAAAAACAAAGACAGCTCACTTTACAATGCATCTTGCACACAGTTTTGTCTAGCAGCTTTTGTTAGGAAGCCTCTGTTTAAATTTTTGGTCTCCCAAGACTGTACACGCCTCATTAGCTGCGGCAAGTGTCTGCCTTAAGAAGGTTGGAATTTGCGATTCTGCTAGTCTGATGCAAAAGACTGCAACAGCATCTTTGTAAAGATAAACTGACCAGTCAGTCAAGCGTTATTTTATATAGCACCCTTCATTCCAAAGTGCTTAACTTATCACATAATAGACCAGTAGCAAGGCCATGGAAGAGAGGCAAGACAGATTCAAGGAAAAAAGAAATCCATAAAGAAATATTGAAGGAGATGAATTAAGCAGAGTAAAAAATGAGAATATACTGTATGATATAGAATGAGTTTGGTGAATGCTGGCTGTTACTTCAAAATGGGTTTTTCCTCAAGAACACAGGAGCACAGATGAAAGATGAATAAGGGAATTTTACACTAATATCACAAACTACAGTCATGTGTCGACTTAATGGTGTCATTTAGGAGCAGCCATTTGGCCGTATCTCATTCACAAAGGGTATTTGGTCATTACATCTAAGGATCTGTGGGTCTGGTATGGGTCACAAGTATGCATACTTTACCTGCCAGTACAAGTAGCACAAACCAATCTTCGAATCTCACCAGCTCCACGTAAGGGAAGGCAGTGTGGGTCAAATGCATAAGAATTAGCCATCTGAGGCAGTGACAATCAAAGCAAATCTTAAAGGGCCCAACAAAATTCAGAAAACATATGAGAATCAGTGAAATAATAACAATTATAATAAGAAAAGATTTATTACTTTTTACAAGACATTTCTATCTTTAAGCGCAACTTCAATAAAATGTTGTGTGGCATGGCCAATCAGCACTCCGTAGACATAAACTCTGTGGACGTAATAATATACATTTTTTATCTTTTGCTGGTTTGTGGCCATTTGTTGGTTACAGCATCAGTATAGGAGGGAAGGCAGCCAAGAGACTTCTACCTCTGCAGTTCCACCACAGCTTCTCAATGCAGCGTGTATCATTCTATGGCTGGCATTGCTGCCACAAGTATGAGCTAAACAAAAGGCAAACATGTAGCGGCTGGTTTTGTCAATTTCTAGTACATTATTACCCTATTGTTTTCCTATGGCCCTCGGCTGCAAGTACGATTGGCCTCAACTCAGTCCGCTGTTAAACTAGAGCCTGACTGCACTTTGTCAGGCAGAGACCCTTACATACATGTAATGATGCCATGTCACTTTTTTATGTTCACTGCAATGCAGGAGGGTGAAAAGCAAAAGAGAAGGCATGTGTTTTATGGTAAACAATATGTGTTGGATGAATTGTCTGTAGAAACTGTTCGCCTGTAGCAAGAAGGATATTTGTGCCAATAGCCATGCAATTCAGCTGAGAGACAAACTGCCAGAGAGATGGACAAATGACAGCTGTAAGTCAGGTTAGGGAGATGGGCAGAAAACATGTAAAGGACACACAAGCAGGTTATTTTAAAAAGTGATGATGTCTACTTGACCAATATGGTTAAAAACCCAGAGTCTGTGATAAATGACGAAAACAGGTGAAGGTAGTAATAACCAGCCAGTTCTTCTGGTAGTTGCCCATATCTGACATGAATTCAACAAGAGAAATACATTGAACTACTTTTACAGAGTATTATTACTTTATACTGCTTCCTGAATCGGCACAATTATAATATGTGCTGCCAATCTAGAACAGCAGCAAAGAGAGGAAAAATAAAGAAATAATCTGGGCAAGAGGGACCAACACTACTTTCCCATTAGAGTACAACAAGCACAGAAGCACTCCAATGGAAGGAAAAGTTAAGTTAAACGAGAAATGTTATTATACTGTAAAGAAGAAAAACGTACAAAACAAACAAACCCACAGTATACATAATAATATACTGCAGCACTCCACCCCCACACACACAATTCACGAAACAAATCACTCAGCAAAATAAGCCACTAATACACAAATAACAATTATAAGAAAATAATTACTGAAAACAAGAGTCCTTTAAATATCCACAGTCATTACTGATCCTCTGCAGTCTGCTATTGTGAAGGATGCGCCAAGCCGTACCTCATGTTCTGGAAAACTCTTATCATACACCATCCCTTACTCTGGCCCGTCAGGTCCTCTCCCAAATAATTTCAGGAAAACAACCCTTCCTGAAATGAACATGGGTTCACCTGACTTCCTTCAGCGGGTAGTGTAGCTTTTCCTCCTGCCTTTTTTTGGAATCTGACTTCTTCTAATCTGGCACTCTCTTCCCTTCTTCTCCACCTTTCTCACACCACCACCATTTAAGTATGGTTGGCTTCTCCAATTACAGTTTATTTGGCCCTCCAAGATAGAAACTCCCTTTCACATGAACCATTGGCTGGCATTACAAATCCAGCTTTATCAACAGGACTAGGGAAAGGTACAAACTGCCAATGACTCCCCACACATACACACAACAACCGTTACAACTTGTAGTTACTGGGGACTTCACCAAAAAAAAAAATGATAGACTGCTTACCTTAAACCAGCAGCCTGTCACTTGCTTCTTTAGGGGTGTTAAACCTATAGATCATTACTGTACTCTGGTAAAAATACAAGTTGCTACTGCACCTTCACCGCAGATAGTCCAATCACCTGTCAGTACTCCTGTTTCCAGGTTATGAGGAAAGACTGAAGTGTGGGGAGATGGCAATAAAAGTGCTACAGTGCTGGGCTGAAAGAGAAAGAGAGGAAAAACTCCAGAACTGCTTTGATTGTGTAAACAGGGGACATGTTTACAAGCTCCTCATCGGTTGTGATTGATTATGCAAACATTCGGATTCATTAATATATGTGTGGACAACTGTGTGCCTATGAAAACAAACCCAATATTCATCAATTTAGAAAACGCAGATTGCTGGTGATTTCAAGGATTTACTGAAGGTATGCAGTAGTACATTTGTGATATAAAACACGCAAGAAATACAGACACAAACTCAGAAAAGCAAACAAAGTGGCTAAATGTCAGCTTGACAGTAAACTAGAGACCAAGAATAGTAGCTGTAATTATTCATGCAAACTTGAGCAAGAACTAGAGATGCTTATTAACTACTAAGTTAAACCTAATCCAATCTCATCTTTGGTCACTGATGAACTTAATGCCTTGCACACCCTGGCATTCAACTGCCTGTAACACTACACAATTCATCCGTTTTAGTTTCTTTACATGACATAAATATGACTTTTAAATAAGCTCATAAGTAATCTGGTCCAGATGGAATTTCAGGTTGAGTTTTAATAACTTGTAGAGACCAATCAGCTGACGTCTTAAGTGACATCTTTAATATTTCACTGAGAGAATCTGTTGTCCCCACCCGCTTCAAAAGAACAACAATTATCCCTGTGCCTGAAAATACAAAAGTGAACTGTCTGAATGAGAATAGATCGCTGAACTCTCTCCATTCATGATGGAGTGCTTTGAGAGGTTGTGTACTGGGACATATTAACTAGAATATTCCAGATAGACATTATCACCTCTACTTTGGATATTGTCACAAGTGGTCCACAGAGGATGTCATATCCCTTGCCTCCTGGCACATCTGGATAATAAAAACTATTCCAGAGACTTGGGTGTAAATTAAAGCTAAGCATTTAACACTGTTGTACCATCAACGCTGATCACCAAACTTAACAATTTAGTTAAGTTTTCCCCACACTCTGCAATTGAACCAATGTACCAATAGACCTCAGCATGTGTGGGCTGACAGCATCACACCCTCCACACTCACCCTCAACACTGGCACTGCATAATGTAGTGTGCTGAATCCCCTTCTTAACTCCATGTTCACCTCTGACTGTGTGGCCAGACACAGTTCCAACTCAATCATTAAATTTGCTAATGATGAAACGGGCAACTGTACACATGAAAATGAACATGAACTAATGATGTAAAGACTAAAGTGAAAAGCCCTGTGTCACATAGTAACACAGCTATGGAAATTCAGGCTGCAGTCTTGTGGTGTCCAGCCCTGCTAGGCCACTCTGTGAAGCTCACTCAGAAATGAAGACATCTTCTGTCTGCCTCACACTATTGTGTTCTTTAGCCCCTACCATTATATTAACTGGGGTCATAGTCACAGCATAACCCTATATGTGTTGATTTGCTTCTGTAAATTGATGACTGACTGACTGACAGTACTGCAACAACAGCGTTCCAGGCTCCCCCATCCTCCCACTTCAACTGCATCTTCACATACACACTACAAAATGCTGCAGGCAACCAAGGAAGTCAGTTATGAGTGGAATTTCTTCATTTCATGTCTCAGGAGTGAGAGTTGTTAGTACCTGTAATGCTCTAATAATCTAAAAGGCCAGCTTTACACAGACCCCTACTGCCACTGCTGTTACTGCTGAAGCCGTTTCCTTAAATAAGAAAATAAAAAACATAAAGGAATTACCAAAAATCTGGCATCTAAAGGAAAAAGTTTACTATATATATAGTATATGCACACATACAGTTACTCCAGTTAATTCTAGTGCTTTGGTCTAAAAAATGTAGATATCGTCTGTTCTAAGCCAACATGTACAAACATTAGGGAGCATATCAGCAGGCTCAGACAGACTTTCAAAAATTCTTAAAAATTCACAAATTGACTCTGCAGCTTCTAAATGTCATAATCTGGGTGATTTTTCTTTATAATATACACCCACAATTTTTGCTATTGTTTACCTTAAACACTAGATTCTTTCCAGAGGGATTTCAAACATGTTCTTCTCAAGAAAGGATATTTTTCCCACCGTCTTCTGATTTTAAATTGTAAAAATGGAATTGCTACAATAAACAATATGGTGACCATGCAGAAGTGCCATAGTTGTTAAGACACTACACTAATATCCACCAGGATTCTCATAACCAGTGCTTGAAGTGGAAACTAATTACTGATGGTGCTCTATTTATGGAGATGCAGTGACATTTGATCATGAAGTTCATAAAGATTCACAAAAAGATGTTGATGCTCACTGGCATGCGAAGAAAAATTACCAGTATGGTGAAATGTAAATCATCACTGATACACTGTCAATCAATCAAACTGCAGGGGTCCCCTGTGAAGAATTCTGAAAACTCACCAGTATGTGAAGAAAAGTCGATATTCTATGATGAAATTAGAAGAGATGCTGGTATGTGACAATATGTGACATTAGTGTCTTTGAATAGGTCACTAAACCTGCCTATGATTGGAAAGCAGAAAAAAACTATGCTTTGAACTGTGTACTTGAAAAGCACTGTGATGGTCAGTTATAGTTCCTTCCCTTTGTTTTCATTTATGTTCATATATTACACTAAATAGAATCTGTAAATTTCACAAAAAGTTCTGTAAAATTTCAAGAAACTGAGAGAAAGAAGTGACAGACAATATGAAAGGATCAGAAGAGCTGATGATCTTGTCATTTTGCACGCCTGTTTTAAATAGCAAATGAAAAATTGGCCTCTTAGCCCATGTGACCACACCCCACCTATCATGTGACCATATCTCCAGGCACAGCATGCCAACCCTGGCTGTCCCCTTTGACAAAATGGCACAGAAGCTTTTGTGAATTCCTCAGTCAAGACACTACTTGCCTCTGTTTTTGCATTCATTTTACATTTATGTTTAATTGTTAAAAAATGTCAAAAGCACTCAATACAACAACAAGCAATGAAGATAAAAACAAGTCATTATAATCAAATTGATAAATTACAAGAAGGATATTAAAGGGATTAAGACTCCAGGTATTCCACAAATAGAGACATTAGGTCTAGTCTAAAAATTTGGGTTTCATTTTTTATCTTTCACACCATTCCTATCCTTTGTGTGACTTAGTTTACTACTAATTTTTGCTCAGTTGTTTTTTTCTCGTTGTTTGTCTACCATATATTCTAAATCTATGCAAGCTCCAAACAGGATCCCATCCAAACCCATCTAACAAAATTTAATATCCAGTGTATCCATCAATAGAAAGGCAATGGACAACCACAACAGAAAAGAGTACTGGAAGAGAAAGCGATTTGTAGCAGAACTACTTCCCACTTTTTGCTTTTCTTTCTCTCATTGTTAAATATTGTTTTCTTTTTATTCTTTCTCCGCTCTATCAATTGCTCACATTGTTTCCACTCGGTTTTTTTTCACACTTTCATTTTTTCATTCTCATAGGCCTTTACATTTCTGAGATTTTTACATTCTTTTGCTTTGTCACATTTTTAGGCATCAAGTATAAAAAAAAAACACAATAAAAAAACAGTCACGCTGATATTCTTATTAAATCAGTGAAAACTATCATCTGGCTGACAGCAAACCCAGTTTGACCACAATTTTCCCTGCAAAGGGGCTCAACGCTCCTTCTGCGGCCGCTCTATTAGGCTGTAATAAGATTCAGTTGTAACTCAGTCGGCTTCTATAAACACATTAGGCTTTCAGGAGAATGGAGGCTTTTCCAGCAACCTGCCACTCCTCAGTTCCTCAGCTCTGTTTGCTGTGGGAGCTGACGGCATATAGAAATATGTTCAAAATAAAGACTTTTTCGGAGACATTTGCCTTAACTGAACATGCACTGAAAAAAATAACATTTTTTCTTAGACACGATAGGAAAGAAATTTACTGACTCTGATTATATTTCATAGACATGCTAAAAGTGCAAGCCTTAAAAAAAGCCTTGAAAGTGGGTATTTGTATAGAAATAGGTGGAACCTGGCACATTTTCTGAAAATGAATATGTTTCATTGACATTTTTAACTTTTACGTTTTTTCACAGAGATTTACTGAAATTTTTTTCACAGAAATTGTAGTACTAGGGTGTTGTACCGTGTTAGCCATTGTGAATGTAGTGAGAAGTCAAGCAAAATGACACCTTTTATTGGCTAACTAAAAAGATTACAATATGCAAGCTTTTGAGGCAACTTTTGTGCACAATCCAAGATGTCTTGCCTGAAGAAGGGGCATGAGAAAGCTTACATATTGTAATCTTTTTAGTTAGCCGATAAAAGGTGTCATTTTGCTTGACTTCTCACTACATTCACAGAAATTGGCAATTGATAACATGTCTAATACTATAAGTATGCACTTGAAATGTTTTTGAGAAGTAAATTAAAAATGAATGTGTTATTCACACACAGTGAGAAAAGTAACTTAATTAATGAAACTCATTGATTAATCCATATCCATACACCCACTTAATCAAACTGCAGGGTGCAGAAACATAGTTATATTCTGTAAATGGGGGCTCCCAGGACATACAATATAGAAAATTGATGTTTTCACAGAATGACCCTGAACATGAAAATGCACTTTTCTTAGACATGCTGAAAATTAATCTAATTATTTAAAAGTTAAAAAAATCAAGCTTTTTATAAATGTGCTGAAAATTAAAATAACTATCTTCTAGATGTATGCTGTTCTTTATGGCTAGCCTGGCATTGGACAGTTGAAATTACAACAGTTGAACTTTAGAAAAATTGTGCTGAGCACAGACCATTCAGCCCAACAATCTTGTCCATCCTGTTCTCCTCAATTGTCTAAAATAATATCCAGTTGAAATCTGATGAGCCTTAAAGTTGCACTCTCCTCTACAATTGGTAATTTATTCCATGTGTCTATTGTTCTTTGTTTGGAGAAAAACTTTTTAAAGTTTATGTAAAATCTGCCTTTAACAGGTGTCCAACTTTGGGACATGTTCTTGTTGCGGAGTTTATTTTAAAGTAATAACAGGATCCACTGAACTTATTCCAATCATAATTTTAAACACTTCAATCGTGTCCCCTCATAATCTCGGTTTGCTTAAACTGGAAAGGTTCAACTCTTCCTGCCTCCTCTACCTCTCAGCCATAAAATCAGCCTCGTCACTCTACTCTGAACAGCACTGCTATGTCTTTTCTTGTAAAAACTGTACACAGCAATCCACGTGAAGCCTCACAAGTGTGTTATAGAACTTAAACATAACCTTCTTGGCCTTTTACTCCACATTTCGTGATGTATAACATGACATTCTGTTAGCTCCTTCTGATCGCTTCTATGCACTGTTTTGATGTAATCCTAAATCCTCCTCATAAAGGGGTACTTTCAATTTTCAATACTCTATAAACGTTTTACTTCCTACGTGTAATACTTTATATTTACATTAAATTTCATCTGCCATAAATCTGCCCAAGGTTGTATGCTGTCCAGGTCCCTCTGTAACATTTTGTCCAATTGTCTATCCTTTCCACCTAGTTTAGTATCATCTTCTGAGTTAACAAGCTTATTGGTTACATTCTTGTCCAGATTGTTTATGTATGTTCTTCATTAACATGCTGTAAATAAATGTACTTCAGACATGGTAAAAAGTAATGTTCTCACAGATGAGTGCTATAATCCAAAATAACATCTTTCAAATAAATGTTAGACTACATGAAGTTTACAATTTTTAATATATTTAAATGTACAAATATTTTCAAATAAAGATATGCTGAAAATACATTTTTAAACAGATATCCCCCAAAAATGTATGCTTTTCAATCCCTGCAATGGATTGGCATCCCATCCAGGTTTAATTCCTGCCTTAAAAATAGTGCCCATCAGACTGGCTCTGTAAAAGCAGTAGCACATGGATTAGATGAATGTATCGTCCAATAAATTTTTATATTGAAGTTCTAAAACATAACATTTCGAGCTCACTTAACTCAGTTCAGTGTTGTGGGGATCAGAACCTACACAGTACCAGCAGCGGTTGGTGTTAGGCAGGAAGAAGCTGTAAACAGAGTGCTGGACCATCCCAGGGCAGTGCTAAACAGGAAAGGCTTTCATCAACGTTTGTTAAACTGACTATATATCATATGCCTGTGATGAAGGAGCAGTTTTCAGAAAACTGACATTTTTCACAGATCACCTCCTATCCATAAAATGAGCATAATGGAAAGCACCAACATGACCAGGCAGCTCTTACAGAAGTCTCAGATCTAACATTGGAACATTCCTTGTTTTCCACCAAAAATCAACACGATGCTTAGGAGGCAACGTGACAACATGGCAGCTGCTTAAAAGGCCCACTGCACAAGTGGTAACTGGCTGACATCTCTGTCTGCTAACATTTGGGGCAATCACTCTGTGGTGGAAGAGGAATGCAGCTTTTGTCAGATTGTGACTGATCCTGTCAAACACAAGCCTTCTGTGTGAAATGAATTGTACAAAAGGAACGTACCAAACTCACTCTATGGCTGTCGCTAAAATAAAATGAACGATATGTGCTAATGGAAGCAACATCAGGACCACCTCAAATGAGCATATTGCTGGGACCAAGCCCATCATATTACTGCAAGATGACTTAATAATAATCCCAGGATAGAAAGGGAGACAGTCAGATCTGCCTAATCCAATTCTGAGTCACTGGGCTCCAGAGCTGACTACAGCAGCATCAGGTGCAAGGCAGGAACGAGCCAAGGACAGGGTGGAGAAGGAAATATTGATGGATTTTCCTCTTTTCATTTCTTTGGTTCTTTTTATTTGAAAATAATTATACTTTTATTTTTTTTATAATTTTGCTACTTTTTATTATACTGGGAATAGCATCATATCAAAAATTCAGTTTGTAGGACAATATGATGAAAGGTGCTATAGAATTATATCATGTTGTATCATCAGGTCAGTCCTGTGAACTAAAAAGTAGGTATCTCACCCTAGATGAGCAAACTCTGCATCACAAGGAGCAATTAAAATTTTTTGGTATACTTGGATGTCATCCTTAACTTAGAGCTTCCTTTTTATTTTTTATAAGCACTGTTGCAAATTGGGTGGTACAGAAATCTGCGCTAGTGCCACACAGCCTCGAGGTCCTGAGATTGTAAGGCAGCTTTGTCCATACTTGCATGCAGTTTACACATTGACTCTGTGTCTATTTTAAGTGCACTGTTTTCTCTCTCAAATCCTGAACATCTACAGGGTAAGTTTTGGGGAAAAAAAAAGTTCTGGAAAGGAACAAAGCTCAGGTTAGGTGAATATAGAGTTTAAATTGGCTTTGTACAGTATCAGTGAGTGTAGGTGCCCTGTGATGGGCTCGAGTCCCTGCATCCATAAATTGGACCCATCAGGAACTGATAAAGGTTGGATGAGAATTATAATGCTAAAACAATGCAGACTAATATTTTAATGCTGTGCTTACCAGCATCAACCCAATGGATTCTTGCACTTTACAGCACTCTTTTAGGTAGCTCACTGTCCACAGAAGGACTGCTTGCTGTTCTTACACTAATTTCCCCCTGGGATTAATAAAATATCTATCTATCTATCTATCTATCTATCTATCTATCTATCTATCTATCTATCTATCTATCTATCTATCTATCTATCTATCTATCTATCTATCTATCTATCTATCTATCTATCTATCTATCTATCTATCTATCTATCTATCTATCTATCTATCTATCTATCTATCTATCTATCTATCTATCTATCTATCTATCTATCTATCTATCTATCTAATTGCAATTCATATATGACTTTGGCAGGCTTGCTTTTTTTACAGCCTCCCCTGTAGCCAGCACTGAAGGTGCCAATTTGAATGATGGAATGCCAGCTCATAGTAGTGCTGCTGTCTCAGGGATGAAGTCAGTATCAGGCCGATGTAACTTGTCAGCGCTATTGCAGTATATTTCATGCAAAATGTTACCAGATCCACCAGGTTTAAAATAAACTGTTTTAGGCATATTGCTGTGCAGGTTTATCCTCAAAAATATGAAATCAAAATGTTACATTTCTGTTCCTAAAATATAAGGTTCCTAGAAAATGAACATTAGAGTGGCTGGATTTTACAATACAAATTGTACCATAATATAAATTGTAATAAACAGAAATTGGCTTTTCCTGCCAAGATCTTTTAAATTGTATGTGACGTAAAACCCTAAAGACATTGTTTGTAAGCAGTCATTTTGAACAGTACTTTCTTCGGACTTACTTTCATGTGCAAATTTTAACCAGAAGATTCTTTTTATTTATCCACGTTATGTTTCACCTATCCAGGGCAGTCTTGTAGGGATCTGGTGCTGATCCCAAAAGCATTAGGCACAAGGAAGGAACCAGTATTAGACAGAACACACTCAATCACCCACCCACACACCTACAGTCACTCCTCTGGGGCAACTGAGCATTAGTTCATAACCCAGCATGCATCTCTGATAAATGGATTTCACAGCATTTCTCTGTAGAGAAACTTAAATACTTAGACAAACTTAAATAGCTGGAATGAAATCAAATTCGACTGTCATGGACCTGAGTTTGGCTCCCTACTTCACTGAAAACACAAAAGCAAAATGCATAAATAAAAAAGTAAAAAGGCAGAATAAGAGCTTGGAATGAACCCAAATCAGTAACCACCGCAGCCCTTCAGGGACAGAGCCTGGGGTCTCTGTTTCCAGCTGTGTTAACAGTGTAGAGCTGACAGTGTTATTTTAAGGCTATACTGAAACTGTCTTGAAACACGTTATTATTATGTCCAGTACTTTTCATACAAAGATGGACTTTCAGAGTGAAGTGTAAAATAAAAGTATAAGGAAACTGATACTCAAGTGGTGATTTAGATTTAAATAATCAGATTCCATACACATTAATAAATGCATTCTAGTGTAATGTACACTTAAGGCATTCTAAACAAGTTAGAAATATAATAACCAATCATAACGAGAAAAAACATTAATTATTAAAACAATAGATGATATGCATTCTTTGTTTCCATGTATTTTTTTCAACTGCATGCTTCACCCATTTATAAATATTAAAAAACAGATATAACAAAACACTGACACATGCCATCTCCACGTACAGATGTTTCCATGTTTTCATTAAGTTCTTAGCCTTGCAGCAGTAATAAGAAGTTAAATGTAAGATACAAACATATAGATCAATTGTTAAAATGAAGTAACATACTTGATGGATGAGTCGATAGATTCAAAGTTTATTAATATATGACATCCCTTAAATGTATAACTACAGTAAACTGATCGGTTAAGACGGTATTAAGGGCTCTTGCCTGGTGCCCCATTCTGAGCTTAAGTTTGTCTCCGTCTGTTGCCACAGTGATCTCACAGTGGATATTAAAAAAAAATGGATGGCTGGATTAACAGAATGAACAAAATCTATGATTTTCACTTCCTAAATGTTGGCTCACATTGGGGCTCCCTTGTGTGGTCTCCAAGCCTTCCCATGATTGTGTGATTCTCAGTTCTACCCTGCTGCTCTAACTACACTGAAAGTTTAACTAGCCTGCCATTCACATCAACAATGCAGAACACTTGATGTTAAAGTCGATTGTTAAAACGACTGACGGCTTGGCAGTAAAACTTGGCTCAGGCATTTAAAACACAGTGGCCTGTCTTCTCCATGCCAATTGATTTTTCTGGGTTCTCATCACATTTTCGCACTGTAATCATATAATACTGAGGAAAATGGCAGATATTCTTTATTTTCATAATTTATTATTTATATTAGAAAGTTACTAAAGGTCTGAATATGCAAAGCACCTTACAGCATTCCTGTATGGAAATATGGGTGTGTGAGTGAAGCCTGTGGATAGACTGCCACCAGGCCCATAGTTGTGATTTGCTACTGAAAGAAATTTCATCAGGTGAAAGGGCAGCTTTTATTTTAAACTGGGGTCTGGGGGGAGAGGTCAGGGGATCGAGGGGTTAGGAGTGGACTATTTGCTTAGTTTTAAAATTTGGAAGTGCTCTACCTTAATAAATTTGTTTTAGTTTTAATTAGAGGAAGTAACCATTTTTAAAGCTTAAATACCTGCTGTAAATCTCAGTTGTTAAGATAATAGCTCAAGTGTGTTTCTCACTACATGCCCTAATCTGTTTGCTGAGTGGGTCCCCCTTGCCGGATTGAAAGGAACAAGGCGGTCAGATTTTCAATCAACTTTGAACAATTGTTCCCTGGATAATTTTAGACAAGAAAGAGACACATTTTAGGCTGTTTGCCAATACAATATTTTTCAGCTCCTTTTCAGAACAAAAAGATTTTGAAATTAAGAGGAGGTCTGACTTTATGTTGCTGAATAATTGAGATGTCCGTAACAGCACTGGAGAGGCAAAATGATGAACAGGTATTGTGTCAGACTTGTTATAATAATAATAATAATAATAATAGTTAATTACATTTATATAGCGCTTTTTCTAATCTACTCAAAGCAATTTACACAGAAGATGGAGACAATGGAAAACCACTTCAACCACCATGAATCTGCTACAATAATAGTAATAATCATCATCATAATAATGATAACTAGTTACATTTATATAGTGCTTTTCTAATCTACTCAAAGTACTTTACATAGACGATGGAGACAATGGAGAGTCACTTTAACCACCACCAATGTGTAACATCTACCTGGATGATGCAACTGTAGCCATACTTGCATCAGTACACTCACCGTTAGTTATTAAGTGGTGAAGAGGTCAGAGGAAGATAGTTAGCAAATTAGAGACAGGGGGTGATTAGGGGCCAGAATGGACAAGGCTGTGATGGGCAATTTAGCCATGACATCAGGAGACATCCTACTTTTTTCAAAGGATGCACAAGTGTCTTTTTTGATCACCGAGAGTCAAGACCAGGGTTTTACATCTGTTCCAATTTTTACAGCACAATGAGTCCTTCACTGCACTGGGGCATTTGGATCTACACACAGACCACAGTGTAAGCACTTTCTGATGGCCTCACCAACAGATCTTCCAGTAGCAACACAAGCTTTCCTACATGGTCTCCCATCCAGTTACTGGCCGGCCAAACATCCTTCTTTATAACCCTCCTCTGATAAATGCTGCATCACTAATGCAATGGAATAGTCCTAAAACCTTGGATTGGAAGAAGCAGGTGGGTTCATAAAATAGAGAAAGATATCGGCACTACACCTTTAGATCATCAGTAATCATGATCTTTAATCCATCCATCCTTTTGTTTTCTTACCCATTCATTCAGTTCAGCATCACAGGGAGTTGGTGCCTATCCTGGTAGTCCAGAGTTCAAGGCAGCAAATGACCCCATATGTGGCACATAATGTACAATTAGATATTAGGGGAAATTCACATGATATTAACCTAGACATCCTCTCTCACACTGGACCAATTTAAAAATAACATAAAACACTTACTGATACAGTGTAGATTACCTTCAAATATTTGCTAATGAATTTTAATTCTTTTATAATTCCTGAAGGCCACTCCTTCAGCTTCTGACTTACCATTTCTATGTGGTTTTTACCATTAATCTCATTGTGTGTGATTAGCCTGATTACTTTGGCCTTCAGAGGCTGCACCCATCCTGATTTTGTACTGAGGAGAGACTCCAGGAGTATTTGTTTTAGCAGTCTCTCTATCTAGGTAAGAACCCTGCTTTGGACTGTGGAGACTGCCTCCTCTATAATTGAATACTATGGGATGTGTTCACCTTGGGCAATCTCTATGATCTAACAAAAACAACTATACGTGAGGTCCTCTAAAGTTTTTGGCTTTCATTTTAATAACACAATTCTTGACTGATTCAGCTATCCTCATGGATTGTTGTTAAACAGTATTGTCTTCACATTTGGCGCCATTTATGGTTACGTGGCCATCATCAAAGTGACAGTGCTAATATTTTTCACCTTTGGATTTTTGCTGTCCTTTGATGACGTGTCAAACCAGCCTCTTTAATGGATTTCCCCTCTTAATTCATCTTTAGAATAGCGGGAAGCCTAAATCCATCCCAGCAGTATTTTAAAGATTAGGGACCTCAATGGATACAAGGCAGAAAGTAGCTGTGGATGGATGGATGAGAAGGCTTCAGTCCATCACAGGGCACATTTAGCTGTGCACTCACACTAACACACAGTAAAGCCAACTTAAAGTCACCAGCCAGCCTATTTGGTATGAGGTTTGTGAGTTTCCTGGTGTTTGCATGTTTGACAAGAGCAGGCCATCCAGCCTAACAAAACCTTGTCTTTTTTCAATTGACGTTTTCCCAATATTGCTAAGTCATTAGCTCAAGGTATTCATCCATCAGCAATTCTCTGTGTGAAGAAATATTTTCTGAAGCATGTGTGTGAAATTCCCTTTAACATACATGTTATTAGTCTTTCATACCACTCGTGCACACTGACAGTTTGAGAACAGTGACAAGTCCACTTGGACAATCAACTCTTTATTGTGAGGTGTACTCTCTAGCTCAACATCCACCATAATGTACCTTTAGATATATTTACTATTTTTATACATTATGTTAATTTACACTTAATTTCATTTGGCATAAAGTATGTCTGCTATATCTTTCCTTAGCTTCCTCTCACTGCTCAAGATGTGCATATTTAGATTAATTCTGAATTTGCTCGATGTGAGTGTCAATGTGTGTGTGTTTGTCATCTAATGGATGGGCATCCCTGCCAGTGGAGGTTCGTTTGCCTTTCCTGTAGCCAGGATCAACTCAGGCCCTTCATAACTGCAAAAAAGAAAATGTGGACTCTGAAAAGAAATAATGATCATCTGAACAAAATTCTTTCAGTCCCTGATTCTTATAGCACACTTCCATCTATCTCCAGGACTTTTAGCATTGTTTATGATTTATTACCATATTTAAATCCTAATTATTGTAAGTCATGCAGTTAGCTTGGCAGCAGATGAGGTCATTCTATTTGATTCCTATAATTGCTTTAGAAGATCAATCAAGCTGCTATTGGAGTGCTATGAGACATGCTGAGAAGTTGTATTATGTTTCATGTTAAAGTGAGCAATTTATAATATACTGTATATAGTGCCTTACACATTAAGTACTGTAAGAAGTTTTTTCTTATAGAACATTTGGCATTACATTACACTGTAAGCCCATAGCTTTTTGAAGGTTTTCAGTTTTGTTCATTAAGTATTATAGCACCTCAGGAGGAGAAATTTCAAAAAATCCCTCCAAGCCGTGATCTATAATTGGTCCATTGTTTTATATGCCCTGTCGGCATAAGGGTGCAAGGTGGGGATCTACCACAGACACAAATTACATTCGATCCCTGGGTGGCGTCACATTGCAGAAGGCTCAGAGGGCATTGATGTGAAAGTACCATTTGGCCCCATCTCCACTATTTCAAATTTCATTAAGCCTTGTACCAACAAAGGCTGTGATTCCCAAACTCAGCTCTGGAGTGGTCTCTGTGTCAGAAAGTTTTCAATTAAATTGCCTTCCTAATTTAAACCCTAGCTTTGTCTTATAACAGGACTTTGATCATAATTAAATTTAATTCAATTCAGGTTTATTCCATGAAATTTAGCAAACAATTTAAAGTGGTTTTTATACATAAGAATAAGGATGAATTTTACTTTTATTATTTTTTGAAATGTATTGGCAGTAGAACCAACAAAACAGCAGAGAGCTGAATAAAATCCTGTAAAGGCCTTGGACAAATTAACAAGACTCACCCTGGCAAAATTATGACCAGAGATGAAACATAAATGGTTTGCTGATGGGCAAAAACTGATAATTAGAGTGAGGTGGGCTGACACCCTGCCAGGGGTTTGTTTCCTGCCTTGCGCCCTGTGTTGGCTGGGATTGGCTCCAGCAGACCCCCATGACCCTGTAGTTAGGATATAGCGGGTTGGATAATGGATGGATGGATGGATGGATGATAATTAGAGCAGCAGGACCAGAAAAAGAAATGTATTTAAAAGTTTAGAGGAGCAGATGGTCAAACCTGAGCTTAAGGTCAAGAGCCTGGGCATTTAAATTTAGGTTGGCTACTACTCAATTTAAAATTTTAATATTAGATCAAATTAATCCCAGTCTTGATTATGAAAAACTACTTTAATTAAGCATTAATGTCAAATGAATTTAAATTAAACAGCAATGATGCCAACTTGCTAATCAATCAAGCATTAGATTAAAGAGACAGGTCATAACAAGAGGTCAGTGCTGCTATGAGCAGGCATTCTGTGCTCCAGCAGGCAAACTGATTTCAACAGGAGAGAACTTTTTGTAAAACTGTAGTTAAAGAAAGGACAACATGAAGCCCACCATACAAAAATACAGCTATCCAAAAAAAGCAGCAGGCCTAATATCTTCTTATATAATATGCTACCATGGCTGTCTATTTGTCTGTGCAGGATTTTAAATCACCTGTAGATCGCAAACTGTTTGAATTATTGACCTAAAATTTGGTACACATATACTACGTAACGTCTGCTATTTGCTTTCAGGGTGGTGATTGGCCTCCAAGGTTATTCCTCTTTTTAGTTTTATTTTATTTTATTGTAGAATCAACTCTCGGCAGCGGCCAGCAGGGTGGCTGTATGGCGCATGTGTATGGGTGCCGTTCTCATCCCCACCACCTTCCCCTACCTCTTCATATCTTTAATCATTCATGAGGCAGATTGAAGACTTAAGTGCCAGGTTAAGTGAAAAATTAAAAAAACGTACTAAGTAATTGCAACACAAACACTGACTTAATCAGTTTTAACATAAAAAGATACTGACGAAAGAAGAGAAGAAGCAGGCCACTAGGGTGGAGAAAAGAAGTGCTGCTCAGGAAGCAGCAAGCGCATCAACCTCTGAGCAAACGAATGCTAAACGTAGAGAAAGAGGATGAAAACAAGGAATGCACAAGTCAAGTGTATTTACTGCATGTTATCATGCAGTACGCCATTACTGGTAAGACCATATTAGTCAAATGCTATAGACGTTAATGACACATTGAACACAAGAACAGAACATTTGCAAGGCAGATAGCATATGTATGTAAACTATAAGCATAATGAACATGCATACATGTAGCAAAGCAGAGAAAGAGATGAAAATAATAACTCACTCTGTTTGGGGCTCCCTCAGTAAAGCTGAACAGGGCAGAGTAAGGCATCTTGTTTTTTGGGAGTTGAACGTTCTCAGTTAAACATTTCCCATAACCTCCTACTATTTTGTTAGCAACAGTTTGAATATCAAGTATCCTTTCCATTCTTGTATATAATATAAATAGTGAATTTCCATTTCATCCTTCTTCTAATATCCTACTATAATTATTCAAAAATGATTCTGTCTGCTTTATAATTATCAACAACCTACATTAATAACTTTGGACACATACATATCAGTTTCCACCCAAGGTAACACTGAGTTACAGCCAGTGCCGCATAATCTGAGTTTGATGTTGTAATCAAACTCACTAGAAGGGTTCCTGTCGATCAGAAAACCACCGGTTTACTTTTATGTGAAATACCATATGTGCATGCGTTTTATTAACGACTAGCGAAAACTAACAAAATACCTGCACTTCACAGCAGAGAAGTAGTGTGTCAAAGAAGTTACAAAAAAGAAAAGGAAACATTATAAAAATAACATAACATGATTGTCAATGTAATTGTCGTAGGCTTATTTTAGTATTGAGAGTGAGTTTGATGATTGTAAAGAGTTTAATTTATGATTGTAAATGTTGTGTATGAGAAATGCACATTTTTAGGATGTAAGGATCTCTTTGTAAATGACGTTTACAGTTCTGCCCTCTCGCTGTAAAATGACCAAGCTGTCTGGTGAGCTTACTCTTGAGCATGCAGTTGGCAATTTGAGAAGCAATCTTGTGTCAAATCAATGGCGACCTTTTTTAGAGTCTGGCCCTGTGACTTATTTATTGTCATAGAGAAGCAGACCCTTACTGGAAATTGGTGGTGTTTGAATTGCAATGGGAGGTCAGAGGGTATGAGAGGGATGCAAGGAATAAATACAGTCTCCCCTGAGCCAGTTCCAGTGAAGACAGTTGCCTCAATGAGGTTCTTGTGCAGAGATTTGATCTGAAACCTGGTGCCGTTACAAAGTTTTGGTGGTTGTAAGTTTCGTAGTAAAGCGGTGGAGTAAACAAAAAGGCAGGAGTCACCAGCAGGAAGACATGAAGCAAGGCGAACAATATCAGGCTTGAACCGGTTCTAGTAAAGAAGGAAGGAGCAGTGAGCATGACGAACAGCTCAGGAAGGTAAGGAAACGAATGAGGAGGCACATGTGCGCGGAATGTCGTTAATGTACAGTGCATCTGGAAAGTATTCACAGCGTATCACTTTTTCCACATTTTGTTATGTTACAGCCTTATTCCAAAATGGATTAAATTCATTTTTTCCCCCAGAATTCTACACACAACACCCCATAATGACAACGTGAAAAATGCTTACTTGAGGTTTTTGCAAATTTATTAAAAATAAAAAAACTGAGAAATCCCATGTACATAAGTGTTCACAGCCTTTGCTCAATACTTTGTCGAGGCACCTTTGGCAGCAATTACAGCCTCAAGTCTTTTTGAATATGATGCCACAAGCTTGGCACACCTATCCTTGGCCAGTTTCGCCCATTCCTCTTTGCAGCACCATCAGGTTGGATGGGAAGCGTCAGTGCACAGCCATTTTAAGATCTCTCCAGAGATGTTCAATCGGATTCAAGTCTGGGCTCGCTGAATCCGAACACAGGGTCACGGGGGTCTGCTGGAGCCAATCCCAGCCAACACAGGGCACAAGGCAGGAACCAATCCCAGGCAGGGTGCCAACCCACTGCAGATCCTAAATTATTTTGATATTCATTGGTTCATGAGGCACTAACACCATAATGTTTGAATTTTCAGTTAATTGGCAGAAGCTAAATCTGAATCTGTTTTCTAAGTGCATATGGTAAGATAAGTAGGTTTTCTAATTTTTATTCCTATTGAACCACACTGCCATTCATAAAACATACTGTAGTAATAATTTAAAACACATTAGGCATACATACAAAAAAAAAAATAATAGCCACACAAACATGCACATTATTTTTGGGCAGATAATGAATTAATTTTTTCTTGATAAGATTTCAGTACCTAATTTAGGACTTAAAAAAAGGTGATACTTCAAAGGTTTTAGATTTCTGGGGTGGTATGCTAAGCTAAAAGGTTGAGAACTCTTGTTTTCTAGTGTTAGAGTGTCACACAGACGTTCAACCTAGGGAATCCATTCCCGGACGGGTTTATCCATTCCCAAGAATTTGGGAATCCCGCCTTTCATTCCTGGGAATCCCGGGCGCCCGGGGATGACACAATGCACGGGCATCTCACATGTGAACGGTTTTAGAACGACTGACACTTATTTTTAATAAAACTACTGCAATATGTTGACACAAATAAAAGACTAACCTTATCTACAAGCAGTTCTTGCTGTCATATAAGTACATGTATCTAATTAGTTGCAGTAATAAGAGCGTAGAAAGCACAACGTGTCCAGCATGCGGTCGTCCAGGCGAGAGCGCACCTTCATGCAGAGTACGCCAGCCGATGAGAAAGCACGCTCTGCCTCCACTGAACTAGGCGGCATAATCGTCAGATACTGATACACTTGTTCTAAACAATGCCTGCGCTTGCCGTTGCTCTGAAACACCGCCATTTCAGCTTTTACTGATGCATCCAGTTTCTTGTCATCATTCTGTGATGGCATGTTTCTTGGCAGAGATAATGCGGATGCAACAGACTGACACATTGCAATCTAAAGTTGCTGTTCAAAGTTGTTGTCTGATGAAGTGCAAACTGCAGCAATGGCGCCACCTTAATTGTTTTCAACTATAACTCTGTTATTTCTTGATCGATTTTTACACTTTTACACGCTATATATGCGAGCTTGGCCGTTCGCGTTCAGCCGGGAATTCCAGCAGTCCCGGGAATGAAAAATGTCCAGAAATCCCGGGCTCCCGGTAATAGTTCAACCACATGACCAGCGCTGTGACTGTGTGGGTTGAAGGTGGCTGACAGGAAGTGCTGGTGGAGGTATATCTGCATTCCTGCGGTTCTTTAACCCTTTCTTCCTTAGTCATTTTATGTTTTCTTTCTGTTCCTCTAGTTTCCTAACTCCTCTCCTGTCAATTTACTTTCCCATTTTACCTCATTGTTGTTTCTTCCTTTTACTGTATCTTTGTTTCTTTGCTTTAGTTTTTGTTTTGCCTAAGAGATTCACGCCTTAAATGAAATCACCATGCCACCCTTGAAATTTAAAGTTTTGGTATGCTGAAATAGTGAGCTGCATGACCACTGCACCAGATGGATGGCAACAACACTGTTGCTGTAAACACTATGGTAGCTACCACGATGTGGTATGACACATAAAAAACAGAATTGAAAAAAACAATTGTAACAACTTACACACAGTGCACTAAACTGTCTTAAAGCATGTGAGATTTCTTCCAAACTCGTGCAGCACCAGTAGAGCAACAAAACCAAGAGAAAAGATTAAGCTCAATAAATGATTCTAGCATATTGTACATGGATTCTGACACCAGCAACAGAAAGTGGTTGCCAACATGAACTTATTGACACCCGTGAGTAATGCACACAACAATAGAGGCACCTGCAGTAGAAAATTAAAATAAAGCTAGAGCTAATATTAAGCAGATTAAAAGTATCAAATTGTTATTTGGTGCAAGCTGAAGCAGACTTCCTGTACATTTAGAGGAATGTAAGGGCTATCAGATCTTATTGTTCATGGTGCCTACAATATGCAATGGGCAGGGGTGCCAGAGCAGGAAACAGAGGCCATTGGGTGACATGTTGTTTTGCTCCAAGAAACTAGATAGAGGATAAACCAGCAGGTCTGTAGATGCCTGAACTGGTATATATAGTAAGAGAGAATGGCCATGGAAGACTGGTAGTCTAATATGAAGGAAGTGCTGCTAGGTGGCAGCACTCAGGGCTTTTCTGCAAACAGAGTACCCAGGAGCTCACCCTACAGGACAGATTGAAAGCATGGATGTCTAGTAAGAAGCCAGAAAACCTCCAGGCTACCAAAGCACACACTGTGATGATTGGGTAAAGGCAGGACATTAGTGTTACTTTAGAAAACAGGCACACTCAAAACTACTGGGGGTAGATCTATGTTGATGTATAGCCAAGGAAAATCTCCTGCAACTAAGAAGTGATTCTGAGGGTGGACATCAGATGCTTAGAGTCTTATCATGCTAGAGAGCTCATTGAATCAACAGTTGAATGGAGAACTGAGATGCTATCCCACTGGCAGGAGGGGGGTGGTTGACGTAGCTCCTTTGCCTGCTGTTCATCCAGGGTGCTCAGTGCACTTACAGAAGATTTGCCGTTCACTAGGGTTTCCCTTCTGCATGTACTATCATATATGGACATATTTGTCTCTCTTTGTCTTGCTAGATGGTGTCCCCATTGCGTCCCCCCCCCACTTGACTTTGCAGCACTTTTAGACATACCACAATTGTGTAGAAAATAATTTTGCTGACAGTAAATCTCATTCTGTATTGTTGAATCCAATTTGTCAGCCTGAAATTGCTGTGTGATGAAGGCTGGACAGGTCAATGACACTGCCCTGTATTATTGATGCTCACTTTGCTGCCTAATGAAACTGTCGCTCGAGTCAAGCATCAAGTGCCATTGAAGTCTTTTTTGTGTAGGCTATCTAAGAGTAAGGTCTCACATCTCATGTGTTATAGGCCTCATATAAGGTGTGCATTCTCCCTGTACCCCTGTTAGTTTACTCTGCATACACCCCACACCCTAAACTGATAGATGAACTCTTTCCCATCCAGCATTGGTACTTGTCTTGCACCCACTGCTGTTGCTTCTCTAAACAAGAAAAGGCCAGCTCAGAAATGGATGAACTGAAGGTTTGTGTCCTACTTGTAAAATGTCAGGACTTTGTCTGTCTTAAAATGTTTAAAGCAAAAGGAGCCTTATTTCTGAGAATTTCTTTTGCAACCGTCCATTTATCCACATTCCTACTTTTTTTTTTTACGAAAAAGTATCACTGGTGAGATATTAACTAGAGTAACAGGCAGTGGAGCCTATTTGGTAAGTAAACCAAAAAGCATCAGTTCTATCCGCAGCCTTGGCTCACTAAACCTGTGAGTGCTACAAATGTAGAATGATTTGTCAGCTGTTTCTCTGGACTTGTAAAGTACCTTAGTATTCATTATGAAAAGGAGCTACTGTATATAAAATATAGCTTCCCTGCTTTGTTAAATCACACTGGTCAAGAAAATTTGTCATTAAACAACTTGGAGGTTTTTTCCATGCTGATTTCAGAAATGGATTTTTTGTCACCATAGTTTTTGAGTTTGTCTTTTTATGCTGTGTATTTAGTGTATCAACTCATCTTAAGGTGTATCCATTTTCTAAAGTTAAATTCAGAATGAAAATTTGTAAACATTTCATACTTTCCAGAACAACATAAAGTAAGTCTGTTGTGCCAGAGTTTGCAGACTGTAACACGTTTGGAAGTTTTAAAGTTATTCCATCAAGATTCTCCTAATTTTGAAAAAAAAAAAATTGGTACATAGTTTTCAAAAAATCTCCAAGGACTATGCACTTGTTATGCTTGAAATTTTCTCGTAGACTGCTATTTCACTACAGAATGATGCCTCTTGAGGTCCATTACTTATTCTATTAGTTTTTCAAGGAAATCATATACTGAAAGGGACATACAGTATTAACCACCTCTGTTCTGTCTGCACTTATTGGCTGAGGGAAAGTCAAAGTGTGATCATGAAGCTCCTCACAAAACTCTTACTCAAACAAATCACTTTTCTGGTCCTGGACAATCTGGGCAGTATACAAAATGGAAGAACATCCTGAGAATGAGATTTCACTTCTCTTTGCTCGGCAGTCCAAACACTTTGACTTTTAATAAATATCTTATTCCTCTTTTGGCTGCTCCCATCAGGGGTTGCCACAGCAGATCATCTTCTTCCATATCTTTCTGTCTTCTGCATCTTGTTCTGTTACACCCATCACCTGCATGTCCTCTCTCACCACATCCATAAACCTTCTCTTAGGCCTTCCTCTTTTCCTCTTACCTGGCAGCTCTATCTTTAACATCCTTCTCCCAATATACCCAGCATCTCTCCTCTGCACATGTCCAAACCAACACAATCTCGCCTCTCTGACTTTGTCTCCCAACTGTCGAACTTGAGCTGACCCTCTAATGTTCTCATTTCTAATCCTGTCCATCCTCGTCACACCCAGTGCAAATCTTAGCATCTTTAACTCTGCCACCGCCAGCTCTGTCTCCTGCTTTCTGGTCAGTGCCACCGTCTCCAACCCATATAGTATAACTGTTCTCACTACCGTCCTGTAGACCTTCCCTTTCACTCTTGCTGATATCCATCTGTCACAAATTACTCCTGACACTCTTCTCCACCCATTCCACCCTGCCTGCACTCTCTTTTTCTCCTCTCTTCCACAATCCCCATTACTCTGTACTGTTGATCCCAAGTATTTAAACTCATCCACCTTCGCCAACTCTACTCCCTGCATCCTCACCATTCCATTGACCTCCCTCTCATATACACACATGTATTCAGTCTTGATCCTACTGACCTTCATTCCTCTACTCTCCAGAGCGATGTAAACAGAGTATTCTTGTGTTTTTTAGGCTAAAATTGTTAATTTTTAAACATGTGATGAATATCATGACATTTTAATATGTTATTACTATTTAAAACAGTGTTACATATTGTGAAGTCCAGGGGAGCATACAGCCGCCTTAACCCAACACAGACAGGCAGAAACATGAGTTTGCCACACAGCATATGTTTATTCATGTGAGGAAGCACTTTTTCTCTGCTCCCTTCAGCACAGTACATAAATCACCAAATACAGTCCAGCACAAAAGCTTTTCCTGCTTCTTCTTCTCCACCTCCACTCCTCTCCCGGCAAGCTTCGTCCACCTCCTCCCAGCTCTGGGTTCCTGAGTAGTGGTGGCTGGCTCATTTTACAGGATGCCCAGAAGGACTCCAGGAGTCTGATGATGTTCTTCTGGTAGTATTTCTCGACAGTGTGCCGCAATATATACTGATAACCAACCTGTACCTCTAAAACTACACTGAACACGATACCCACTATCATTATATAACTACTATATAATTATATAACTACTATCATATAGATGATGTCTCTAAAAAAATCCTTTTTTTTTCATCTTGCCCCATCAGAGATATAAGACTTTAAAAATGGTGAAAATTTGATTTTTCTCAGCTTTAGGGGGGTGAAAATCCATGAATGGGTAACCATTTTCAGAATTTCAGTTTTATAACTTTCAGTACCTTTTCTGTGCTGCTTAAAAATTGTAAAGTTACTTAAAATTAATATTTAGTAATCAATGTTTAAAGGGCTGTAAAGAAAAGAATGTGATTGATTTCAGAGCATAGAGTAAGTGAGAAAATATCCTGAGTTTATGTTGAGAAAACCTTTTTTGAATTATTTAAATTACTTTATTGGTTCAGAAGATATCTGACATTTTAAGAAACCTTCTGAATGCTAAAAAGGCTGAAGTTCACCATCTTTCTAATGGTGACCAAAATTATTTTTGGCCATCAATCAACCATACAAATGAATAGGCAAAGTTTCACATTTTTAAAAAATCATTCAGCACACCATCTAGGTGAACCTCTATAGAATGATCCATATTGTATATAAAAAGAAATTTCCTAGGATTAGTGACGCTAAGATCAAAAAAGGAATTTTTGTAGGCTCTCAGGTTAGAGAATTAATTCAAAATGTGAATTTCAATGATCAGCTGAACCAAGCTGAAAAAGTTATATGGCAGTCCTTTAAAAATATTTGCAGGAGTTTTTGAGGAATCACAAACCAGACTACTATCATGAAATAGTGGATTATCTTTTAAAGTCAAAGAAAGCCATGGGATTGGATTCTCACCTGGGGCCTCATGCATAACACTGTGTGTAGAACTCACACTATAACATGGCGTAAGCACAAAAGCGGAAATGTTCGTATGCACAAAAAAATCCAGATGTATCAATCTGTGCGAACGGCAACTTGCACGTTCTTCTGCTACATAAATCCCGGTCAGTGTGAAAAGTAATGCATGAGCCTGCTGCCACTCCCCAAACTCCTCTCAGAATTTCGCCTCTTTGAATATGAAAATCAATATAAATAGCCCTTAAGCTCAGCCTTCTGTGAAAAGGCAATGGCAAAAGCACGAAGGAAAATAGAAGAATTTCAGCGAATACCAAGTGGAGGCAAGGAAAAACTTATTATTTGTTGGTTAAAACAATGGTATAAACAACAAAAGGAAGTTGATCCAGTGACATAGAGTTTCAGAGAAACTCGTAAGCTCAAGTTCACAAAGTCGCACAGTGCCTGATATAAAAAAGAAGTTGTCACATATCAAAGTCACCGTGAAAAGGCGAGTCGTAGCCCATCGTCTGAGTGTCATATGAAAGCTTATAATGGTACAGAGAAAAAAAAATGGCACACAATGGGGAAAAAAGTATGAAATGTCAACTTTAATCTTCAAAATTTCCACTTTAATCATGTAGTTTATTTTTTCATTAAAGTAGAACATCATAAACTTCATCTTAAAATCGTTTAATTTACTAGTTTCTCAAATACCATCGTAACTAAAGTAGCACGTTAAATGCTTTGTTTTGTATTTGATCTTCTACTTGTGTGTGAATCACTACATGCTTCCAGGCTTTCTCTTCCTCCGACAGGACACAGAATCCATTACATTCGAATATTACAGCTCTCTGAATAATTAAAATACTGAGATGTATACGTGATATCATTTTCAAGTTGATACGAGTTAAAGCATGTTATTAAACATGGGAACACGGTGGAGCAGTGATTGTTCATGTCTCACACAAGATGCTTGCTGCGCTGTGCGTGACCTTTGATGAAATAATTTATTGCAGCAGTACTGTCTCCTTCAAACGTACTAACCCCCAATTCCTGTCCTTACTTTTCTTTCTCCAAATACCCAATCTCCACACAATCAACTCTGTAATAGATGTTAAACCTTCTGTAAGCTTAGAACGCAGATTCTTCAAAATTTTTAAGGAACATTGAAATATCTTCGTAGTACATGTTCTATCCATCCAGTGTCACACCAGTCCCAGCAAGAATACAGCACGAGGTAGGAACAATCTGTGAACGGAGCGCCAGCTCCTTGCTAGCGCTGCGACACCGTGTCCTTGCATGTTTAATTATTAACAATATAGATTATTTAAAGTATGTTAAAGTTTTATCTGTATAATGTAATAAACATATTTTGCTGTATTTCATCATAAAAATGATATCGTCATCATATGCAAATACGCACTTTATAAAGTGGCTCAGGTTTTGCAATATTATAACTGTATCGCAAGTTTACAGTGAGGTGATTGTACTTATAAGTACAAACAGTTCTACAAGGAGCACTTGATGAACTGATTGAGTGCATTTATAGTTCTTGGGATGAAACTGTTTCTGAACCGCGAGGTCCGTACAGGAAAGGCTTTGAAGTGTTTGCCGTCTGAGAGCAGTTCAATAGACAGCATGGCTGAGGCAGCGTGTTTTTGATGCTGTATACTGATAATTCTCTGCTGTAGATCTGTGATTTCCCACTCAGATATAATGATATAAATACTCCGAGTGGTGCAATGAGAGTGATATGGAAAAAGATGATCCGCTGTGGCAACCCGTAACGGGAGCAGCTGAAAGAAGAAGAAGAAGGTGCAGTGAGAGTAACAACGCTAAAGCAGCTATGGTATTTGGAATACTTTGGCTATTCCCTGGACCATTATATTGTTACAGGTTAATTACAATCAGATGCATTAAACTAATAAACAATATGCAGTTAGTTTCAGTGTATATGATAAAGCCGCGTCAGGGATGTGGATCTAAAAAAGAAAGGGTAACCACACAAGAACAGTAGCACTGCCTTGACGCTGGTGCCTCCAGTTTGCAAAACTGAGCGAACTTGCGTACGCCAGGGTATGAGCTACCATGGAAATTTGCGTGGCTTCACGCCAAGTTTAGGTTTTATACATCGCGATTTGAGCGTGGAAACATTTGTACGTAACATTTTTGTGCGTACGCACTGTTTATACATGAGGCCCCAGGACTTTATCTCTGGAAATCTCTAAGGGGTCAGCATTGAAAATGTGGATTTTTTTTCAGGGCTTATATGAAATGGAAAAGCAATACCAAGGCAAATGGAGTTGCTGATTACTGCTGGACCTTTAAGAGTAATATTCCGGAGGTCTAGTACATCAGAAAATTATACACTTTTAGGTGAGATGCTCCCAGCATTTCACTGAGTAATAATTTCCATTTGTTTGTGCAAATGCGATCTTTCCTAACCCTTTTTTTGAGACTTTCGAATTTTCGTACTTCCAATATCTCTAACCTGCTGTGCATGTGTACCGTGCCAACATTTTTGAATTCTTTACAACGTTCTACTTTGTCATCTACTCTGTCTTTTATTTCCGGCCCTGGACATGGTTAAATCTCTTTCTTGCGTGACGTACAAGTGTCTTTCCGAGAGGGTCATGTCTCGACCCAAGATTTTTTTATATAATATTTTATATATATATATATATATATATATATATATATATATATATATATATATATATATATATATACAGTTGGGCAAAAAAATATTTAGTCAGCCACCAATTGTGCAAGTTCTCCCACTTAAACAGATGACAGAGGCCTGTAATTTTCATCATAGGTATACCTCAACTATGAGAGACAAAATGAGAAAAAAAAATCCAGAAAATCACATTGTCTGATTTTTGAAGAATTTATTTGCAAATTATGGTGGAAAAAAAGTATTTGGTCAATAACAAAAGTTCATCTCAATACTTTGTTATATATCCTTTGTTGGCAATGACAGAGGTCAAATGTTTTCTGTAAGTCTTCACAAGGTTTTCACACACTGTTGTTGGTATTTTGGCCCATTCCTCCATGCAGATCTCCTCTAGAGCAGTGATGTTTTGGGGCTGTCGCTGGGCAACACGGACTTTCAACTCCCTCCAAAGATTTTCTATGGGGTTGAGATCTGGAGACTGGCTAGGCCACTCCAGGACCTTGAAATGCTTCTTACGAAGCCACTCCTTCGTTACCCAGGCGGTGTGTTTGGGATCATTGTCATGCTGAAAGACCAAGCCACGTTTCATCTTCAATGCCCTTGCTGATGGAAGGAGGTTTTCACTCAAAATCTGACGATACATGGCCCCATTCATTCTTTCCTTTACAGGGATCAGTCGTCCTGGTCCCTTTGCAGAAAAACAGCCCCAAAGCATGATGTTTCCACCTCCATGCTTTACAGTAGGTATGGTGTTCTTTGGATGCAACTCAGCATTCTTTCTCCTCCAAACACGACTTCTATTTTGGTTTCATCTGACCATATGACATTCTCCCAATCCTCTTCTGGATCATCCAAATGCTCTCTAGCAAACTTCAGACGGGCCTGCACATGTACTGGCTTAAGTAGGGGGACACGTCTGGCACTGCAGGATTTGAGTCCCTGGCAGCGTAGTGTGTTACTGATGGTAGCCTTTGTTACTTTGGTCACAGCTCTCTGCAGGTCATTCACTAGGTCCCTCCGTGAGGTTCTGGGATTTTTGCTCACCATTCTTGTAATCATTTTGACCCCATGGAGTGAGATCTTGCGTGGAGCCCCAGGTCGAGGGAGATTATCAGTGGTCTTGTATGTCTTCCATTTTCTAATAATTGCTCCCACAGTTGATTTCTTCACACCAAGCTGCTTACCTATTGCAGATTCAGTCTTCCCAGCCTGGTGCAGGTCTACAATTTTGTTTCTGGTGTCCTTTGACAGCTCTTTGGTCTTGGCCATAGTGGAGTTTGGAGTGTGACTGTTTGAGGTTGTGGACAGGTGTCGTTTATATTGATAACGAGTTCAAACAGGTGCCATTAATACAGGTAACGAGTGGAGGACAGAGGAGCCTCTTACAGAAGAAGTTGCAGGTCTGTGAGAGCCAGAAATCTTGCTTGTTTGTAGGTAACCAAATACTTATTTTCCAACATAATTTGCAAATAAATTCTTCAAAAATCAGACAATGTGATTTTCTGGATTTTTTTTCTCATTTTGTCTCTCATAGTTGAGGTATACCTATGATGAAAATTACAGACCTCTCTTGTCTTTTTAAGTGGGAGAACTTGCATAATTGGTGGCTGACTAAATACTTTTTTGCCCCACTGTATATTGTAAATTTTAATCATGTGTCACTTAACATCCTTACGTGATAGAGAAAGTTGGATTAGATATTTAAATTCAGTGTGAAAAGTACTGTAAGAGTCACCTATATTGATTCATGTGACAAAAATAAAGTTACACTTTGTTACCCAGTATTATCTGTTACTCCTCAGCCTTCTCATGGCTAACAGGCAACACTGCCTAATTTATTCTGCATACGCCAAAGTTTCACTCTTGCTTTTTCTCTCTAAATAACCAAACAAATACATAAAATGCAAGAACGGTTTAAAAAATGAAATGAAAGAAGATTTGTCACCCTGGTAGCTTATCAAATAATGCTGTGTTGGTGCAGCAGTATTTATCATTGAAGTTGGACATCCCCTAAGGAGTGCTTGTGTGTTTTGAATTAAAATGTGAAGGCCTCTGGAATAGATAGATAGATAGATAGATAGATAGATAGATAGATAGATAGATAGATAGATAGATAGATAGATAGATAGATAGATACTTTATTAATCCCAATGGGAAATTCACATATAAAATAATATAATAAGAATAATCAGCAGTGTCTCTCTGGGAAGATCTGATTCAATCTGAATGACATTCAACAAGGACGGATAGGTGGCAGAGCTGTCCAGAAAAGGAGGACATGTCTTCTTTTGACATTTGGTTTACAAGTTCTTTGGTGCATACAAAGAAAGTCGGCTATGCAGACCTCAAGATGGAAAGAGATGAAATCCATTGGGGTTCTCATGGTGATGTGGTCTAGTGGATAACAAGGGCAGCCACCAGGCTGGAATGTTTTATTTTTCATTTTTCAAAGTGAGCTGACAGTGTAACTGTGTGGAGGTATAAAGAGTGGCACCCTGTGATGGCAAATTGAAATCCAATGGCTGTTTCTCTGTGTGACTGGTCACTTAACTAGGCTATCAGTACACAAATTGTGCTGTAGAAGTCAAATGTGTAACAAACGGTGCTATATGGAAAGGGGATGCTGCTAATCAGTACTGTTTGTTTTTATGTATTTTTACAATATATTGTTCAAAAAGACATAGTCAATGCATGACTGTGGAGGGATTCAGCTGAGAAGTGTTAAGACAACCATGAGCACGCACAGTTACTGTATGAATCTTAAGTCTGCACAAACAAACAGCATGATACAATTTTCTGCTAATCAGTGCACATTTCATTTCCCATGTTTAAGCAGGCGAAGCACTTCAGAAAGTGTGCCACACTCCAGGGATCATTTTAATGGGTCTATCCCACCGCTTTACAAGACAGGCTTTTTACGACGTTAGGGTTTTGACCTGGCCCTTGAGAGCCGGCCCACTTAGTCCCAGGGTAGGTGGCCCTGAGCTCTTAGTCACAGTTGAGTGATTACATGTGGACAGCAGGAAACCAAAGAATAATAAAAGCAAATAAATAAAATAAAAAATCCCAGCTTGATTTGGATGAGGGAGACTGATAATTAACAGTTCTAACAACTTTGAGGCTCATTTGTCTACACTTTTCTGGGCCCAGTTATGCGTTGCCACTCTGGGATACTCGGACATATGTGCACAGTGGCCCCTTTGTTAAGTACACCTGCTCATTAATACCTCCTTATACAAATAGCTAATCATGTGGTTGCAACACATTAATATACATAAGACACCAGACACGGTGAAGAAATTGGGACAGACGTGGTGCTACCAACATAGAAACAGCTGCCCTCCTGAGTGTCTGGACACTACAGTATTTAAAGTTTATAGACAAAGGTGTTACAAACAAGAAACATCCAGTGAGAATTAGTTTTATGGATGAAAACACCTTGTTAATGAGAGAAGTAGAGGAGAATGGCTAGACTTGTTGAAACAAACAGAAAGGCCATAAATACCACAATAATAGCTCTTTACTACAGTGGTGTGAATTAAGCATCTCTGAGTGCACAAATTGTCAGTCCTGAAGATCATGTTGGATTTCTCTTCTGTAAGCTAAAAATGCTAAGTTGGCCAGACCTGGACAGTTGTAACCTAGCAGAAATATATTATGATGAATAGTGATTTCTGCAGTGATGCACAGATGGTAGTGTCAGAATCTGGCATAAACAGGAGGAGTTTATGGATCCATCCTGCCATGTGTCAACAGTATAGGCTGGTGGTGGTGGGGTTGAGAGATGAGGAATGACCAGTTAAGCTGTCTAATACCTAATGAATGCCACAGTATCCCTTAGTATTGTCATTGAACCTTTGCATTCCTTCATGGCCACAGTCTACCCTTTATTAAACGAATAATAGGTCAAATCACAAAACACATACATCATGGTTTGTGCAATGAGTACTACAGCAGCAATTCTAAATTTTAACCTTTCAGGGTAATTTTGACATAATTATTTATTTTCTAAAGTTGGATTTTCTTAATGTTTGTATTTTTTATTTAATTTGACTGGTGGTGTCGCCATGGCACCATTTTGAGATTTCTTCCGCATTGATTTCTTCGATGAAATGTGTGACTTGGAAGTATAGACAATACTTACCTTGTCACAGTGTCCAAGTGTACCAGTAAAAACCACAAGAAGATTTTCACAACACACTGGTTATTTAGGAAAAGGATCATACATTATTTGCAAGGATTTTCGGATCATGTTTTTGGCCCAGCATATTTTGATCTCATGTACCATTTTTTTCTATTTTTTTTATAATTTTATTGATTTTATTGAAATCACACAACATTCCATAGAAATAGATTGATTTATAAAAATATGATTGAAAACAAATCCCCCCAACCCAACCTGAGAAAGAGAGCATGGCCAGCAGAATAAAACTCAAAGCTAGTAAAAATAAGTAAATAGATAAATTAATAAGTGAATAAAGATAAATGGAGAAGAGAAAGAAATGGGGAGAGAATCTGCTTCCTCAGTGCTTTAAGAGCTTATTCTAAAATGTTATTGATTAGATCCTGCCAGATTTTGAAAAATTTCTGCACAGATCCTTCAAGTGAGAATTTGATTTTTTTCCAATTTCAAATAATATAAAACATCAGTTACCCACTGACTTAAAAGAGGAGAGTTAGGATTCTTCCAGTTTAGCAAAATAAGTCTGCGTGCCAATAGTGTAGTGAAGGCAATCACAGTTTGTTTGTCCTCCACTTTAATCCCATCTGGGTGTACACTGAACACAGTTGTTAGTGGTTTAGGAGGGATTGTGACACCAAGGCTGTCTGAGAGGCACTTAAAAATTTTGGTCCAAAATTATGTTAATTTGATGTAGGCCCAAAACATGTGACCCAGTGAGGCTGGAACTTGATTGCAGCGTTCGCAGGTTGGATCTTGCCCTGGAAACATTTTGGACAATTTTAAACGAGACGGATATGCTCGATATATAATTTTGAGTTGAATAATTGTATGCTTTGTGCATCTGGAGCTCGAGTGAACTCTCTGCATTGCTACCTTCCACTTCTTTTCTCAGATGTTGAGTGAGAGATCCTTTTCCCATTGTCCTCTTGGATCTTTGAAAGGGAGGGACTGTAAAATGGTTTTATATATTGCAGAAATGTTGTCTGAGTCCACAAAACTGAGCAATATTTTTCCAGCATAGCGGGGGGTGGGAGAAGAGGAAAATTGAGCAGGTTCTGTTTAACAAAGTTTCTAATTTGAAACTAGTGAAAGAAATGTGTTGCTGGAAAGTTAAATTTAGAATGTGATTATTTGTAAGATGCAAAGACATCGTCTATGTACAGATCTCTAAGTGATTTAATCCCAAATGTTTTCCAGACATTAAAAACTGCATATGTTGGCGAGGGTTGAAGAAGGTGGTTCTCGTGCAGAGGTGCCACTGATAAAAGATTCTCTATCTTAAAATGCTTCCTACATTGGTTCCATATTCTGAATGAGTGAAGCACAATTGGGTTGTTGGTATATCGGCGTTAACTTGCATTTATTGGGGTACAAAGCAAAGAATATAAAGAAGTACTGCAGGATTTTATTTCTATTGTGGACCAAGCCTGTATATGTTCATTTATTGGTGTCCATGTGCAGGTTGTTATAGTTTGTATGTTAGCTGCCCAGTAATAAAACTGAAAGTTAGGTACAGCCATGCCACCTTGGCCTTTGGTCTTTGGATACATGGATGTTTTGAATTCCAAATAAATGTGGTTATGGTTGAATCTAATTTCTTAAAAAATGATTTATTGATGTATATGGGAATGATCTGAAATAAAAAGAGAAGCTTAGGGAGGATATTCATCTTAACAATGTTAATACTTCATACAGACGGCAAAATTTTGTTGATAAAGCGCATTATGTTTACCCCTAGATCTGCAATGATAAAAGGGAAGGTGTCCAATCTAATATTGTGTGCTTGAGATTTGCACTGGAAAGAGCACACTTTTATTTAAAATAATTCTGAGACCAGAAATCTTTTGAAATTCTGTTAGTGCTTTTAGGACTGCAGGCACAGTGTTTTCTGGGTCTGATATACTGTATACAGTTCCATATCATCTACATATAGAGAAATTTTCTGTTCAAGTCCTTCTCTGATAATCCCCTTTATTTCATAAGCATTTTGACAGTGAACTGCCAGTGGCTCAATGGCGATTGAAAAAAGTAGTGGTGACAAGGGGCATCCTTGGCTGGTACCACGTTCTAGTTTAAATTAGTCTGAATTAATGTTGTTAATACAAACTGAAACTTCTGGATTGGTTTGATCCATGAATAAATGTTTTGGCCAAACCCAAATTTCTCCAATGTAGTGAAATGGGAGTTCCATTCAATCATATCAAATTCTTTTTCTGCATCCAAGGATAATATCTCTGGGATGTTTGACTTTGCGGGTGAATATATTACATTAAACAGGTGTCGAAGATTGGACGCTAAGTGTCAGCCTTTAATAAATCCAGTTTGATCTTGTGATATTACCGAAGGCAGCACTTTCTCCATCCTTCTAGCTAGGACTTTGGAGAGTATCTTAACATCATTATTCAGAAGTGAAATTGGTCTGTATGATGCGCATTGTAATACATCCTTATTTTGTTTAGGAAAGATGGTAATTAATGCTTGGCAAAAAGTTTGAGGTAAAATGTTATTGTCTCTAGCTTCTGTGAATGTTGCTAATTAAAGGGGAGCTAGCTGAGTGGAGAACTTCTTATAAAATTTGGCAGGGTAGCCATCGGGGCCTGCTGCTTTCCCACTCTGAAGGGACTTTATAGCATCTAGTAATTCTAATAGTGCCAACGGTTTATTCAATTCCTCTGCACTAAGAGTATCTGTTTGTGCTGTCTGTAATGCATCCAGAAATGCATTATATTGTGTGTCATCTTTAAACTCAGTAGAATATAAGAATTTATAGTAGTCTCTAAATGTGTGCATTATATTTTTATGGTCAATGATTTTGTCTCCGTTTGTGTTGGTGATTACTGGGATTGCATTGCGAACTTCCTGCTTGTGCATTTGTTGAGCTAAGATCTTATTATCTTTCTCTCTGTGTTCATAGTAATGATGTCTTGATTTAAAAATGAGTTGTTAAGAATATTTGTTTAGTTGTTAAGAGTAGAGATGCACGATATATCGGAAATTGTATTGTTATCGACATATGTTCATTAAAAATGACAACATTGAAATTGGTCAGATGTGTACATTTAAACCAATACTGACAACCGATATAATTTGGGCTTGTCAACATCGTCAGTTCGCTAAATAATTAAATGTGGGTTTCATTGTTCCGTGAGGCAGACATTAAGCTGCAGAAAAACATGTGTGCAAGCGCAGCCTCTTGCGCTCACAAAAAAAAAAACAAAAAAAAAACGGGGTTTCCTAGTTTTGCTTACCAGAGCACTACGTGCGTTGTCTACTCATTGGGCAGATATTGTTAGTAAAGCAACATGTCAGCCGTGTGGTCATATTTTTCTGTGAAAAATGAAGACAACATAGTTGCTATCTGCTCTGCCTGCAAAAATTAGATAATGAGAGGAGACTTTAGAATTAAATCTTTCAATATCACAAATTTAATTATCCATCAAATTTAATTACCCATCTGAAGAACCACCGTAACGAATTATACACAGAATTTTTAGCAATCAATGCTACCAAAACAAAAGTTAAATCAGACGCTAGCCTCATACAGCAAACCCTTCAGAACGTGAAGACATTTTCTCAAAACAGCATCAGAGCTTAAGGCATAACTATTGACTAACTTTTTTCCCTAGATGAGGACGAGGGATTTCGCCAGCCACTACATCATTCAGAATCTGGGTACATTCTTCCAAGCTGGAGATACTTTGCAGATGTCTCATTATATGATGTGATTGCTACACATATCCACGAGCTTTTAAGAAACAATGTCACCAGCAGGGCCGGATTTATATGAAAAGAGGCCCTAGGCTATTCCACTTATGAGGAGGCCCTTTCACCTTCCATTTTTAAGTTTGTAAATTACATGAGAGATAATAAAATTTTCCTAACAATTTGAATGTAGGCCCCTCATGATCTTGAGGCCCTAGGCTGAAGCCTAGTTAGCCTATAGGAAAATCCGGCCCTGGTCAACAGCATTAGCTTCAATACAGATATGTGGAGCTCAGAAGTCAGTCCAATGAGTATGTTGAGTCTAATGGCACACTGGATTGACGAAAATGTTGAGGCAAAAAGAGTTCTCACTCTGCAACTTTCATTGCACAAGCTTTCGATTCCATGTTAACGAAGAGGAGCATTTCAAAAAGTCATGTTAACGTTGTGCTTTGTGACAATGCTTGCAATATGACAAATTCTATGGAAGAAAGTGGCATTAAAAGTTTAAGCTGCAGGGCTCACACTTTGTAGCTTGCTGTAAATGAAGGCTTGTTGAGCCAGAGAAGCATCTCCGACTGTTTTGCCATTGGGAGGTGATTAGTTACTCATTTTAAGCATGTGGCTGACAGAATTACAAACACACCTTGGTACCCCAGCAAGAATGCTTCAGCAGGACGTGCCGACATAAGCACACATTCATGTACAGTTAGGTCCATAAATATTTGGACAGAGACAACTTTTTTCTAATTTTGGTTCTGTACATTACCACAATGAATTTTAAATGAAACAACTCAGATTCAGTTGGAGTGCAGACTTTCAGCTTTAATTCAGTGGGTTGAACAAAACGATTGCATAAAAATGTGAGGCAACTAAAGCATTTTTTTAACACAATGTACAGAACCAAAATTAGAAAAAAGTTGTCTCTGTCCAAATTATTATGGACCTAACTGTATAATTGCGGATGTGATTCTGTCTGTTGTAGCACTTAAAAGTCTGCTTAGGAAGTGTGACAAGACAGATTCCGGAGTTCAGAAGGCGAAAATCACACTTTTGGACACTGTCACAAAACGCTTCAGTGGTGCATTCTCCAAGTCACTATACTGTGAATCTACTGTCCTTGATCCACGGTACAAAGATCTATTTTGTGACCGAGATACCAAAAAACAAGCGCAAGAAGTACTTGAGAAATAACTGGTCGAGAAGTCAGCTGGTGAAGGAGATGCAAAGAGCAACAACGAACCACAAGAGAAAAAGATTTGCACTCAGAGAGATGTTGCTGCTTTATTGCTGGAGATGTATGAAGAAATTCATGAAGAAAATTTGTATGCGGCTGCAAAACCACATTCAACTGCCGCCGAGTTAAAATAACAGAATCATAAAATTATTAACAATAATCATACTAATTAGGATTATCAGACGTTCAGAATTTAAAAAAAAAAAAATTTGTTACAGATTTAATTATTAAAAAGCCACAAAAGCCCTACATACTCTACTCCTGCTGGTACAACAAAACGCCATACACAAATATTAAGGTTCCCTTTAATGCAGGCCTGACTGGCATCAAAATGAAACCAAACTGGTCATCCCAGGTGTTTCGTAGGCTCTTCCAGCATCCGTAAAACAGCAATGGAGATGCGCGTTTCAAGTCACACAGCACTCATCTCTTTAAAATGTCTAGGAACACTCAGCTTCTGTAATTGGCTTCACAGTTAAAACTGCACACTTAATTGAGAGGAGACACGTTGGTCAACACCAGGAATGTGTTTGTTTACTTCTGACTTTAAGCTCTTTTGAGGAATCGCATCCATTAACTCTTAAACTGGATGGCATGTGACGGGAGTCCAAAGCCACACAAGCCCTATATGGTCTACTCCTGCTGGTGCAACAAAACAGCCAGACACTAATGTTTAGGTGCCCATTAATGCAGGCATAACTGGCTTCAAAATGAAACTAAATTGGTTATCCCCGGTGTTTCGTCCTCTCTTCCTACATCCGTTAAATAGCCATAAGATGTGTGTTTCAAGTCTCACAGCACTTACAGTGCATCCGGAAAGTATTCACAGCACATCACTTTTTCCACATTTTGTTATGTTGCAGCTTTATTCCAAAATGGATTAAATTCATTTTTTTCCTCAGAATTCTACACACAACACCCCATAATGACAACGTGAAAAAAGTTTACTTGAGGTTTTTGCAAATTTATTAAAAATAAAAAAACTGAGAAATCACATGTACATAAGTATTCACAGCCTTTGCTCAATACTTTGTCGATGCACCTTTGGCAGCGATTACAGCCTCAAGTCTTTTTGAATATGATGCCACAAGCTTGGCACACCTATCCTTGGCCAGTTTCGCCCGTTCCTCTTTGCAGCACCTCTCAAGCTCCATCAGGTTGGATGGGAAGCGTCGGTGCACAGCCATTTTAAGATCTCTCCAGAGATGTTCAATCAGATTGAAGTCTGGGCTCTGGCTGGGCCACTCAAGGACATTCACAGAGTTGTCCTGAAGCCACTCCTTTGATATCTTGGCTGTGTACTTAGGGTCGTTGTCCTGCTGAAAGATAAACCGTCGCCCCAGTCTGAGGTCAAGAGCGCTCTGGAGCAGGTTTTCATCCAGGATGTCTCTGTACATTGCTTCAGTCATCTTTCCCTTTATCCTGACTAGTCTCCCAGTTCCTGCCACTGAAAAACATCCCTACAGCATGATGCTGCCACCACCATGCTTCACTGTAGGGATGGTGCCAGGTTTTCCCCAAATGTGACGCCTGGCATTCACACCAAAGAGTTCAATCTTTGTCTCATCAGACCAGAGAAGTTTCTTTCTCATGATCTGAGAGTCCTTCAGGTGCCTTTTGACAAACTCCAGGTGGGCTGCCATGTGCCTTTTACTAAGGAGTGGCTTCCGTCTGGCCACTCTACCATACAGGCCTGATTGGTGGATTGCAGCAGAGATGGTTGTCCTTCTGGAAGGTTCTCCTGTCTCCACAGAGGACCTCTGGAGCTCTGACAGAGTGACCATCGAGTTCTTGGTCACCTCCCTGACTAAGGCCCTTCTCCCCCGATCGCTCAGTTTAGATGGCCGGCCAGCTCTAGGAAGAGTCCTGGTGGTTTCGAACTTCTTCCACTTACGGATGATGGAGGCCACTGTGCTCATTGAGACCTTCAAAGCAGCAGAAATTTTTCTGTAACCTTCCCCAGTCTCGGAGGTCTACAGACAATTCCTTTGACTTCATGCTTGGTTTGTGCTCTGACATGAACTGTCAACTGTGGGACCTTATATAGACAGGTGTGTGCCTTTCCAAATCATGTCCAATCAACTGAATTTACCACAGGTGGACTCCAATTAAGTTGCAGAAACATCTCAAGGATGATCAGGGGAAACAGGATGCACCTGAGCTCAATTTTGAGCTTCTTGGCAAAGGCTGTGAATACTTATGTACATGTGCTTTCTCAATTTTTTTATTTTTAATTAATTTTCAAAAACCTCAAGTAAACTTTTTTCATGTTGTCATTATGGGGTGTTGTGTGTAGAATTCTGAGGAAAAAAATGAATTTAATCCATTTTGGAATAAGGCTGTAACATAACAAAATGTGGAAAAAGTGATGCGCTGTGAATACTTTCCGGATGCACTGTATCTCTTTAAAATGTCTAGGAACATTCAGCTTCTGTAATTGGCTTCACAGTTAAAACTGCACACTTAATTGAGAGGAGACACGTTGGTCAACACCAGGAATGTGTCTAGGAGCACCTCATCAAACGCCACTTTAACCATATAGACAATGATCCAGCTGGGATATGAACTGTGTGTTTACTGATCAGATTTGTAGCTGAGTACAAAATGTATCTGATGAGTCTTAGAACCCCCCATCTGAGTCATTATCAATTCCAAGGAAAGAAAAGCTTGATATCTGTACTGCTGCCCCAGGTGGGGAGTCTTGTTCATGAGTAATGAAAAAAGTGATTGGCCAGCAAACTGGTGCAGCAGCAGATTTGTGGATATTCTGCAGGACTAAGCTTTTGATATGCCATTGAATCTACATCCCTATGTTCACCCATGGCACAAACTTTGAATAACAGCTGAAAGAACTGCAAGAAAGGTTTCCTGCTTAGGATTCCTGGGCTCACTCTCCTTGACAGAGTAAGAGCTCAATAACATTGAAGAACATTGGAGGAGAACTGACGGTTCTTCAAATCAACTGATTGAGGTGCCTGGGCTTGCAAAGAGGATCCCCATGCCTCAAATGGAGGTTGTAACATGTGTGGTGCACTAGAAAAAGAAAGTAAAGAACTGGGACATACTAAAGGTGCTATATCATACCACTGTCCCGAAAGCATCTTGGGATACCGCAGGAGAAGCTGGAAAGCACTGCTGAGCTTGTTTGGTATGTGGAAGGTATCAGAGTTGAAAGCTGATTGTCCCTGAGAACAGAGCCACATTAAAAAAAGACAATGCTAATAGGTTTGCTTTATAATATGTGGATTGATGCAGCCTGGTGCAGTGATGGAGTGGCTAGCCTAACCAGGCTCTTCATTTGCCTGTTCTTCTGGGCTTTCATTTTACACTGAGCTGTGTTTGCTTTTGATAACGTGGCTGCTTCCAATTTTCCTCTGTTTTGTTTGCTTATTTATTTTTTAAAGGAATTGTTTTCTAAAAGCTACATGAAAAACCTGAGCCCCAGGAGTTCCTGGACCACAACTGAGAAACCCACTTTCAATTCAACCCCCTGCATTGTACAATTTTTTTCTATTATAAAATTCAAAGGATTTCATTAAAAGTTGTTTGGAGGGTAAAATCTTTCAAAGAAGTAGTTTTAATTTTTAAAGGAAAAAAAATGCAATCAAAGCTGTTGATTTCAGTTTGAGAGGGTATTATTTTGAAAAAAGCAGCACTTACAAGGTAAGGGGTCAGTGCACACTATGGGGGCAATGATTGTTTGTAAAAGACAGCTCTGTCATTCTCCCACTTTGAACAAGTTGTACTTTTTATTAATTAAAGGAACCATGCTAAAAATGAAAAACTGCAAATAAAAACAAAGAGAACAGAAGAAGAAAGAGAAAGGCCCACTTTGATGGCTTTTCCAGAGGTCTCTCTGGGATGCGCAGAGCTGGAGGATAGGAATGCAGCCTTCCAGATCCAAAATGCTGGCTCTGTTACACGGCACCTCACTCTCTCCTGTCAGGCATCAGTTAGCCAAGCTCTTCATGACTCTCTTCAGTTAACCAATTAGCGGATTTGCTTTACGGTCAGTGGACTCTGTAGACTTTAATTAGTCACGGCTAATCTGCCTGGAGCCACAATCTAATTTCATTTTTCTTTTTATTTCTGTGTACCTATGACTTATTATAAACTTAGCAATTTGAGCAGTCAAAGCTTTTGTTGCAGTGCCTTTGACATGTGTCCTTTGTAGGGGTTCTTGAAGTTCTGGAGTTTCTTTTTAACCATGCAGGGGTCTTACCTTATATTTGTTCATATTTGTATTAGTTCATAACTGCTTTTTGCCCATGTTTATTTATTTTTATCTATTGTTTTAGCTTATAATATTGACTTATGACAAACAATGCAGCAGCAATGTTAAGACACTTGAGTCTCTTTGTGTGGTTTGTACTAGCAAAAGCTGCCAATGAAAGCTTGTTTCAAAAGGTCAAAGACAAAAGAAAAGCATAGGTGTTAGATATTGTGGCTTATTTATAATTTTGCCTTACTGTTGGTTTTTAAGATTATTTTGCTCATTCCGGAAAATGACAACTGCTAAGGGATGCGTGTGACATATGTGTGAACTTATGAAGCAGCTTGCTCAAACCAGTAAGTGTGTACACTCTACAGAAACAGCAGCAGGGTATTTGTGTGTATCTAGCAATAAAACTATTACTTCAGACTGATCAATGCTAAAGTGCTTGATTTATTTTTCATAAAGGTAATAATTTCTGTAAAGCCTCTACATTTTGGTGTCAGAAGTGGGATTCAAGACTGCTAGTCTTGGACCTGGTCCCTGGCGTATTGTGCGAAAGAATTTAAAGTAACCCCTTTCCCTTCATATGGTTGCTAGGAGCTTTGGGTGGGGATGTTGACTGCCAGTCCTTAAATCCTGTAGTAAGTAAGTAAGTAAAATAAGTATTTAAAAGTAATTTGATTGTCTGAGCAATGGTTATTGCTAAAAAAAAATCAAAGCTTGGTAAAATGGGTAATACGGCTGGCTGTGTGCTCGGCATCGCTCTTTCCCAGTTTAGGTTGTTCTGCATTTTATATGTCCCCTAGTTTTGGTAACACAGTAATCCCTCGCTACTTCGCGGTTCACTTTTTGCGGATTCACGACTTCACGGATTTTATATGTAAGCATATCTAAATATATAACCCGGATTTTTCGCTGCTTTCTGCGGACAATGCGTCTTTTTACTTCTGGTACTTGCTTCCTCAGTTGGTTTGCCCAGTTGATTTCATACAAGAGATGCTATTGGCGGATGGCTGAGAAGCTACCCAATCAGAGCACGCAGTTAAGTTCCTGTGTGCTGCTGATTGGCTCAGCGACGGAGTGCTGCATTAACCAGGAAGTCTCATCGCACTCATTCAGCATTAACGTGCTACTGCTTCAGGGGCCGTGTCCAAGCGCCAACAGAAAATGCAAATGATTGCAGAAAAGGTAAACGTTTTGGATATGTTGAAGGAAGGGAACAGCTACACCGCTGCAGGACACCATTACGGCATCAATGAGTCCACGATTCTTTTTATTTAAAAAGGAGGAAAAGCATATAAGATCTACGGCCGCAGTGTCCTTTAACCAGGGCGCAAAACGAGTTGCAAGTGGACGTGATAAGGCAGTAGTCTGGATGGAATCTACTTTAGGAATCTTTGCAACAAGGTCGACGACGTCATGACTGCCTACAAGCTGCTACATGTACTTCGCTATACAGTAAGTGTAAACTTATCTACCGATTACATATTGCTTAGCAGTTGTCCCTGTTATTAATAGAGTAAAGGGTGGGTTGTAAACAATACAGGGAGGGTTTAAAAACGTCCAAATACACGTTAAATAATTAAATAAATATGGTGTCCCTACTTTGCGGAAATTCACTTATCGCGGTCGGCCTTGGAACCTATCTCCCACGATAAGTGAGGGATTACTGTACTGATAATAAGTATATAAAAAGTGTAATAAAGTCACACTAGCAAAAAAGGGAAAATGTGACCACTTAAGGGTCATTCTTGTGTTATTTAAGGTATGACTAGTGAAGTGAAAAAAAAAGTGTGGAATCTGGATGCAGAATGTAGGAATCAGTTAATGTGGGGATCATTTGAACTGGTAGTGGCGACTCACAGCTAATCCATCAGAAAATGCTAAACTAATAGTTTAGTAAATGTTAGTAATCATACAGGGGTTTCAAAACTTTTTAATCTGAGGACCCAAATAAGAAAATGAATACCATACTGGGACCCAAAAAGATTTTTACCATAATGACGGCAGAGGCATTCACAGACAAATATTAGTTAATGTTTTTGTTTCATTTAAGCATATTTCTCGCATGAATATTATTACAAGAGAAAAGTGGAAAGCAGACATAGTGTTATTAAAACTAGAATCCTCACTGAAAACTGAATAGATTCCTAAGTATATCACTGTCAGTGTAAATGCTTAGTGTAAGCTTTAGTAAAGCTAAGAGAAGGAAATTCTTCAAAATGGGTGCGGTGCAAGGATATGATTATTTTTGAAAAGATAGTGGGAATGAATATTTAATTTAGTCACCTGACGTGTGGCACAAGATAAGGAATAAAATTGTCAGAAGATAATTAATCAATGCAGTTTATTTGCTTTGTCTTAAATAACATCCATTTTTAAAGATAACATCCACATTTAACAATACATTCATCCATCCATTACCCCACCCACTGAATCCGAACACAGGGTCACGGGGATCTGCTGGAACCAATCCCAGCCAACACAGGGCACAAGGCAGAAACCAATCCTGGGTAGGGTGCCAACCCACCACAGGACACTCACACCCAGCACACACTAGGGCCAATTTAGAATTGCCAATCCACCTAACCTGCATGTCTTTGGACTGTGGGAAGAAACCGGAGCGCCCGGAGGAAACCCACGCAGACACGGGGAGAACATGCAAACTCCACGCAAGGAGGACCCAGGAAGCGAACGCAGGTCCCCAGGTCTCCCAACTACGAGACAGCAGCGCTACCCACTGCGTCACCATGCCGCCCCTAACAATACATTCCCCTAAGTGAATTCTCAAATTGTTCCGCATATCCTGCTCTTGATTTAATAACTCAATACACTGAGTACAAAAGTTGTGTAGTTAAATATTCCTAAAAAAAAATGTATGCTCTATTTGTATTTTATACAGGTGACAGCATACATGTTGAAGAAGTTGACGAACAGCCCATTCTGAAGTGTTGACTGCTGCTGGCCACACAGCCCATCTCACCCTTTTGATATTAGCTGGTGTTCTTACAGTTCCCAACCATGTCCTACCAAAAGATTGTTTTTTATCAAACCGCTTTAAAATAGTGTCAAGAGAAGGAATTCATACTTTTTGAGGCACTATAAACAATGCACAATTTTCTTTGCATCTCAGTAAAAGATTTATATTGAGTCTATACCATAATGGCAAAAACACACGATTAGGCTACACACCGCTACTGCAACTGTATTTAGCATGCAACACCGCATCACCACAAAATTTGAGCTTGGACAAACCTCGTTAATTTTATTACAAAAGCATGTGGTGACTTATCACCAACAGAGTCACATAGTTTAAGAAACACTGATATAGATACAGTAATCCCTCCTCCATCGCGGGGGTTGCGTTCCAGAGCCACCCGCGAAATAAGAAAATCCGCGAAGTAGAAACCATATGTTTATATGGTTATTTTTATATTGTCATGCTTGGGTCACAGATTTGCGCAGAAACACAGGAGGTTGTAGAGAGACAGGAACGTTATTCAAACACTGCAAACAAACATTTGTCTCTTTTTCAAAAGTTTAAACTGTGCTCCATGACAAGACAGAGATGACAGTTCCGTCTCACAATTAAAAGAATGCAAACATATCTTCCTCTTCAAAGGAGCAAACAAATCAATAGGGCTGTTTGCTTTTAAGTATGCGAAGCACCGCGGCACAAAGCTGTTGAAGGCGGCAGCTGCACAGAAGGTAGCCAACGTGAAGATAATCTTTCAGCATTTTTAGATGAGCGTCCGTATCGTCTAGGTGTGCGAACAGCCCCCCTGCTCAATCCCCCTACGTCAGGATCAGAAAAAGTCAGCGCGTGAGAGAGAGAGAAAAGTAAGCAATCTAGCTTCTCAGCCATCTGCCAATAGCGTCCCTTGTATGAAATCAACTGGGCAAACCAACTGAGGAAGCATGTACCAGAAATTAAAAGACCCATTGTCCGCAGAAATCCGCGAACCAGCAAAAAATCCGCGATATATATTTAAATATGCTTACATATAAAATCCGCGATGGAGTGAAGCCGCGAAAGGTGAAGCGCAATATAGCGAGGGATTACTGTAATACAATATATGTGAATAATACAATATACTGAATATACAATAGATATGGCAGCAGCACTAACAGGGAAAGGCCCTGCTAACCCAGTGAACCCTCAGTTATCTGTTATAAACGGGCACCCTCATATTTGTTAGCAATTCCACAGTTTACAAGTTTAATAGCTAAAAGTTATTTTGGCTAAAGCAATTTTATCCATTCCTCTTTGGACTGAACTTCACATCAAACACAACTCCTGATTTTCAGGCTGGAGATCTGGAATACAAGCACATGATTTTAGATTTTCCTTATGTTGTATATTTTTGGATCTGTTATCAAATTCCCCCCTATGTAATTTTTCCTTATTTTGTTAACTGCCTGTTTAAAAAAATCTCTTGCGTTTAGAATGTGTGTTGCTCCATCATGCCAAGCTGCAATATACTGGGGATCTAAAGACATCTAATAATTTTTGCTGCCACTGCTGTTGGACTACCTAACATTTCCTAAATGTCCTAAGAAGATAAGCATCCTTGCTTACAAGCAACAGTGAGCCCAGTGACAAACAGACAAAAATTAACAACAAATCAGGACCCACATTGCAGCCAGATATCTTGATTTATTATGGACAGAATGGGTCATAGCCTTATGTCGGCGAGCGACCATGTACGGTATATCCTGACAGATGCTGAGCCTCCTTCTCTTCTGGTGATAAAGCTAATTTGCTGCCTTTAGAAGTAATGACAAAAATATTCGGCAGGCATTGTGCAAAGGCTTGTGAGGCCAGGAGGTGGAACAAGGCATACTTGTAGACTGAACGTGCTGCAAATTCAAGCTGTAAAGGGAGTCTGAGGGGTTGATTGATAAAGTGGACAGCAGTACGTCAAAAGGGTTTAATTTAAAATGTCTGACAGTTTTTAAATTTATAAACAATGTATCGGTAAGTGCACTCTAAGCTTAGAATGGATTGGGCAATCTGCTTGTGGAAATCTGGATTATGTTTGCTGCTTCTCACTCCATGGGTATGCTGTCCAAGTCTTACTTTACATTCTATAACAGTTGAAGACCAAACATTGTCTGGATTTAATTGGAAACCCATCAGGGCGGCTATTTCTGATGCATGGCATGTCTGCCGCTCACTACCATGCTATCGTCAGTCACTTTTGACTTAACCATTTTACCTTTGCTTGATTCTTCAGGGGAAAACCAAAATGTTATAAATATAAGTGTGTGTATATCATCTTCAAACAAAGTGTTTGTGGTTGAAAAAACCCTTTTTAACTGCTTTCATTGTCTATCCTTCAAAAAATATGAAGGAAAGTGGCATGTGAGTGTTTTAATTATGTCTTTGAACAAAAACTGTTATTGTTGTTATTTTTGTTTTAGAGCCAGTTACTCAGTCCAAATAGAAACCCATAATTATAGCAATAGCTTCTTTTTAAGTTTCTGACATATTTAACAAAAACAGAAACCACAGTGGGTTGGCACTGTGCTTAGCAATACAGTCTCACAACCCCAGGAATCTTAGTTTTAATCCAGTCTGGATTTTGTTTATTCTTCCCACACCCCAAAGTTGTTCAGTTTGTGTTCATTTGGCCCAGTATGAGTGAGTATGGGCGTATGTACAAGTGTCCACTAAGATGGGCTACTGGACAACCTACAGTAGTGTGTGTCCTAAACTACCATGGGAACAAAAAGCTTCAGGTCCCATTGTCTGCTCAAAATAAATATATGTAAATGGTGCATAAGACCAAAAGGCTGGTCCAGATTTGGCTCCTGCTTTGCATCAGACTGTATTTTGAGATTAGAGAATAAAGTAAGTGAAGCCACTGCAAATATGAATAAAAAGGAAATACAAATAAAATAAAATAAGAAATTTTCAAGCCTACTTAATTCAATTCATAGAAAATAAAATGATACCCTTTATAATTAACTAGCCGAAATATCTAGAGTTGCTCAGATATATTTGTAGAACAGGGTTGAGGAAAGAAAGCAAAGGTTTATATGTTTTTTTTTTTTTTTAAATGGTGACCCGGGGCCTCATGTGTAACGCCGTGCTTAGAATTCATACTAAAACATGGCATGTGGACAAAAACAGAAAGGAGCATACGCACAAAAAAATCTAGATGCATAAAACTGCACGTACGCCAAGTTCCATGCACTGTCCCTTTATAAATCCCAACGAACGTGAAATTTAGCACACATGAACGTGCCTACAGCCCTACCCTGGCTCCTCCCAGAATTTTGCATATTTTAATATGCAAATCAATATAACTATCCCCTTCCATGCAGTGTTTTGTTAAAAGACAATGGTAAAATCACATGGAAAAAAAAAGAATTTCAGTGGAGGCAGGGAAAAATGTACTATTTGTTGGCTTTAGCAGTGGTTTAAGCAAGAAAAAGAAATTATGGAGTGATATAGCATGGCAGAGACACTTGAAAGTTCAAGTTCAGAAAGTCTGCAGTTCCCGAAATAAAAAAGAAGCGATCAGGTATCAGTCGATGTGAAAAGATGAGTCGCAGCCCACCGTTTGTTTATTCTGTTTCAGACAATATTATGAACACTGACCCCTGTGCCGATGACATGACTCCATGCAGTAATGGCACTTCGGTGCCCAGTGTGTCTTCAGGCGCTGGCTGCACACACACCTCTGTCTCAGAAACCACTGGGTGCCATCTGGCTGTGTGCTGATAGATGCTGTTCTTGAGTCACAAAATGCAATAGTAGATGCTGTAAGAGATATGGCCAATGAACTAAGGCTTATACTGTAAGGGTTGTACTATGTGATATCGACCACAATTTAAATGAACTGGTTAAAAAATAAATGCTGCCTCTGATTACTTATTTTTACATTCTGCTAATTACCATATATACTCGAATATAAGCCGAGTTTTTCAGCACCCAACATGTGCTGAAAAACGTCACCCTCAGCTTATATTCGAGTCAGGTCCCGCTGCCCCCGCCAACCTGACAGAAAGCTGGAGTGTACAGAGAGAAAGAGAGAGGCACACACACATGCGCGTGTGTGAAAGAGATACCATATTGTTTTTGTTGACCCTCTTCTCCACTTACAGAGCTAGTTTACTGTTTTTCTTTGAAATAAATACGCAAAAACATTTAACCTACTGATGCCTCAATTTATGTACAGTAATTTTACTGGTATTTATATTTGATTATTGAAACTTACCAGTAGCTGCTGCATTTCCCACCCTAGGCTTATACTCGAGTCAATAAGTTTTTCCAGTTTTTGTAGGTAAAATTAGGTACCTAGGCTTATATTCGGGTCGGCTTATACTCGAGTATATACGGTACATTGAAAAGGAGTTGTAACGCTGTCCAATTTGGTTGATAATTTGGTGGGTCAGGTTCATCATAGCACATCTCTTCAGTTATGGGCAAGCCACAATTGTGTGGCACATTATGCGGGATGCTACATTCCTGCACACTGCGACACCCCTTTCTGTGGACTATAGAGCAGTACATTAATAGGGTGGAAATGCATTCTATTTACATAAGCAAATTCATTCGCTGAAGGCTCCATTATAATGTAGCATTAGTGCCGAGCAACACAACAAAATGATTCTCTTCTCTTTACATGGCTATTTGAGATGACTTGCTATTTTTAAAAGAACTGCTTGCCTTTTGCTGCACTAGTTGGAAAAAAGCATCTACGACTTTACGGAGCTGCCGTTTTTATAGATTCTCCAGCTATATATGATTTAATGCCAGCTCATTCTTTTGGTAATTCATCCCTAGCTGATGTAACATGTCCAGCACTGTTGCAATAGCAATGTGTGTGCAGCTGACAGCTCCAATTACATTTGGAAAACTGGATGTTGCTGCATATTGTGCTTTGATGTTTTGCAGTTCAACCACAGTGTAAGGAGATCTTATATATCTGGATGACAAGCGGATAATACCATGCTGTACAGCTGGCATGGTGTAACTCAGTGATGACTGAGAAATACCTGACTGGTCAGCAAATTCATGTTGAAAAGCTCCTGTGGTTAAAAACCAGAGAATGCAGAGGACTTGTAAAGGAGCAGGTAGAGCACAATTCCTCAAAGTCTGCCTTCGTAAAGCCGGTACCAGTTCAGTACACAAACTCTTGGAAACCTAAATCGACTTAGATGCCAGTCATCATTATCATCTATAAATACACACTCTCTTCTAATTCTTCCATTTGCAATTTCTTCTAACAACTGTAAAGCGGCTATGGTAGTTGGAATAGTTTCGCCATCCCATGCACCATTACAATACAATACAATACAATTTATTTTTGTATAGCCCAAAATCACACAAGAAGTGCTGCAATGGGCTTTAACAGGCCCTGCCTCTTGACAGCCCCCCCCAGCCTTGACTCTCTAAGAAGACAAGGAAAAACTCCCAAAAAAAACCCTTGTAGGCAGAGGCGTGACCACAGGGGGGCTGGGGTGGGCACTGCCCCCCCAGAGACAAGCCATGCCCCCCCTGCGAAATGCTTTGTCTGTCCAATGAAAACTCTGGAGAAGAATAACATTTGATTTTCAAAACTGAGTTGCTTTCCAATTGGCCCGTTTGAATTTGGGGCATATCCGTCATTGTCCTCCTCCGCTAGACAGGCACCGTGCTGCTCACATTTCACTTCGCCGCACATTTTGCAGCACGTTTTGAACCTGTTGACCACATTCTTTAATTAAAACAGTGTATACGTTCCATTCTTTTTTATTTTCTGGTTGGTAACACCAAAGGCTATGCAGAGGTGGCTTATTAAAAAGCAGACATCTTCAACCTCTGTCCCTCCGCAAGCTGCTGGCTCCACGGTTGAGCCCAGCACCGCTGCTACCAACACGGAGCACAGCGCACCCATGTCGGGAACTGAAACTCCAAAAGATGTAGATAAGCCTACACAATCCTCCAGCTCTGTGCCCGTGTCGGGTACTCCAAACCTCTGCCTTCAACAAAATATACAGTCCGGTCTGCCTGACTTAAATATGGATAGCCCCTCCCAGCCCATTTTAATTAATTATCCCAAGCGCGCATTCGGAAAGACACTCAGATGTTTTAGTGCAAGCTGGTATCAGTCTCGACCATGGCTTGAATATTCTGTTGTCCGTGATGGCAGCTTTTGCTTTGCCTGCCGCAAATTTAGTTTTTCCAATTCGGACCGCGAGGACATATTCACCAAACACAGCTACACTAATTGGAAAAAAGCTCTAGAAAAAGACGGTGGCGGCTTCCACAAACACGCGTCTAGTATCCCGCACGTCAGAGCCATGTCTGCATCACAGCACTCATCATTGGTGTGTCTTCAGCTGCATGCGAAAGCTCTTTCTCTACTTTGAACCGCATTCTCACTCCACTCCGCTGAACAATGCTGCATTCAAGGAAGAGAAATTTAGTCATTCTGGCACATGAGAAAAACATCACAGAAAATCTAGACATGAATGAAGTTATTTCAGAATTTGCCAAGAGTAACCACAGGCTGGTCCTGTAGATAATATCCAGGTTAAACACTGGAAACTGATGTCCTATAGCCTCCCATGACTACAATAAGCCACGTTTCTGTTCTTGCTCTCATATGTTTTATACATTTGACTTTATTGATATTTACCTTGTAGATGTAGTTCTATATTTGTTCACAAAAAATAATAATACAAGTTCCATTGCCTCTGTTAATTTTATTGAACAATAAGTTATGATTTATGCCACAATTTTTGCTTTTATATGTTATATAAAACTATGTTATTATTATTTGACCCCCCTACAAAAATGGGGATGGATGGATATTTTTTGCCCCCCCAGACAAGCCAAATGCCCACCCACATATGATGTTCTGGTCACACCTCTGCTTGTAGGGAAAAAATGGAAGAAACCTTTGGAAAAGCAGTTCAAAGAGAGACCCCTTTCCAGGTAAGTTGGGTGTGCAATGGGTGTCAAAAAGAAGAGAGTCAATACAATACACAGAACAGAACAAATCCTCAATACAGTATAAAAATAAAAATTTTACAAGTATGGACCAGAATTTAACAGTAGATGATATCACATAATATGATTTTGATATATTTAGAGTCCTGGAGACCTCAGCCATCAAGCTGCCTCCCCCATCTGGCCATTCCATGGCTGAAACAGCACTGGGCCAGCCAATCCGATGAAAGGATACCTCTACCCCATGATTCCTGTGATCCTCCATCAGGGATGACTTTACCTTAGGCAGGCAAAACAACTTGGCAGGTGGGCCGTGGCACCAAGTGCTACATTTGAGTACTGAGAAGAGAAACAGAGTAGGTGAGGGTTAGTATCCAATTCTAACTATCATGTTACTTATGTTTTAGGGCTAATGACTAACAACAGAGATGCAGTGTGTACAGTTAATCAGCAGCTCTAGTCAGGATATGCTAAACTGAATTAGTGAGTCTTCAGCCGGGATTTAAAAGCTGAGACTGATGGGACATCTCTTATAGTAGCAGGCAGACCATTCCATAGTTTAGGGGCCCTGTAACTAAAAGCTCGACCTCCCACTGTTATTTTATTAATTCTTGGAATCATAAGCAGACCGGCATCTTGAGATCTTAATGTGCGCTCTGGTTTGTAAGTCATGATAAGTTCAGACAAGTAAGCCAGACCTTGCCATTTAATGCTTTATATGTTAAATGGAGGATTTTGAAATCTGCCCTAAACTTAACCGGGAGCCAGTGTAAGGATATAAGAACTGGTGTTATGTGTTCATATTTTCTTGTTCTTGTAATAATTCTTGCAGCAGCATTTTGGATTAACTGGAGGCTGTATAATGAACAGTTTGAACATCCAGTGAACACCGCATTACAGTAGTCAATCCTACTAGAGATAAATGCATGAATTAATTTCTCAGATGGAAGAAACATGATTTGAACAACTTTGTAATATGCGCTTTAAATGACATGCTAGAGTCAAAGATAACTCCTAGATTGCGGGCTGATTCAGTAAAATTAATGGTGATTAGATGATGACAAAATATTGTTATGATCAGCGTCATTCCCTCCAACAATTAACATCTCTATTTTATCGGTGTTTAAAGACAAGTAGTTCTCATCCATCCACTCCTTTAATTCACTAACACAACTAATTAAAGACAACATTGGAGAAACTTCATTAAATCTAAATGAAAGGTATAATTGGGTGTCATCTGCATACGAGTGAAAATGAACATTGTTTCCTAATGATAGATCCCAGTAGAAGCATGTAAAGTGAAAACAGTAAAGGTCCCAGTACTGAGCTCTGCGGGTCTCCATATCTCACTTCTGTGTATAATGATGGAGTACTGTCAGCACATTTCTGTACATATTGGAATCGATTTGATAAATAAGAACTAAACCAAGCGAGCACAGTCCCTGTAAGCCCAACATCATTTTCTAGCCTGGGCAGTAAAATAGAATGGTCAATGGTGTCAAATGCTGCACTTAAGTCTAACAACATAATTACAGTGGAGTTTCCTTCATCAGAGGATATCAGAATGTCGTTTACAACCCACGTTAGTGCTGTTTCTGTACTATGGCCATTGCGGAAACCAGACTGGAATTTCTCAAATAAATTGTAATGTGTAAGGTGTGACTAAAGCTGACTGGTGGCTACTTTTTCTAGTATTTTAGAGAGAAAGGGTAAATTTGAAATAAGCCTATAATTATTTAGTATGTGTGGGTTCAGGTCTGACTTTTTAAGTAATGGTTTAATGACTGACACTTTAGTGCATCAGGTGCTATTGATAATGTTTAGAATAGGCGCTGCAAGAACATTCATTGCACTTTTTACTAGTTTTGTTGGCACTGGATCTAGGGAACAAATAGTGGGTTTCATTTTAGAAATTAAAGTTAAGATTTCCTGCTCTGTTACAGGATTAAAATTACTAAAGTGCTGAATGCAATGTGAGGCAGGGTCTGCTAAGCTAGTATACGGTTTGTTGTACTGTGATGCTGAGATCTGGGATCTTATATTTTTAATTTTCTCATTGAAGAAGTTCATAAAGTCTGTACTGCAAATATCTGTTGGTATTTTGCACTGTAGATCTGAATTCCCATTTGTTAATTTAGCCACTGTTCTAAACAGTACCCGAGGATTTTTATTATTGCTATCTATTATTGTAGAATAGTATTCTGAGCGAGCTTTAAAAAGAGCTTTTTTATATTTTTTAACACTCTCTGTCCATGCATTCTGAAAGACATGTAGCTTTGTTGTCCTCCATCTGCGCTCCAGTTTTCGACACTCTAATTTAAGAGCGTGAGTTTTTTCATTAAACCAGGGAGAGTTTCTATGTGCTTTGATCACTTTTGTTTTAAGGGGAGCCACTGCGTCCAGAGCATCTCTCAAGGTCACATTATAATGTGATATTAGCTCATCTAAATGGTTTTCCACAATTACATTCGACTTACTCAAAGTATCTATAAATTTTGAAGCAGAATTACAATCAAGATGTCGCACTGTCTTTGTTTTAATCTGTGAGTGCGTTGGCAAGGGCAGGACTAAATCAAATGCAATTTAGTAGTGATCGGAAATAACTTCATTTAATGGAGTAATATTTAAATTTTGAATTCCAACTTTGTAAGTTATAATTAAATCTAATGTGTGGTTATGATTATGAGTTGGACCTTTGATAATCTGACAAAATCCTACTGAATTTAATAAATAAATAAAACATTTGCTAAAAGTGGCATTTTCCACATCAATGTGTACAGTACATTAAAATTATATTAAAATTATATCATTACAGAATGAATACAACCAAATGAATTAGATTTGTAAACGATATGCAATTAATTTCGGTGTATTTGATAAATCCTGTGTCACTGATGAGAATATGAAAAAATAAGGTAAATGACACAGAAACAGAAGGACTGCTTTGACGCTGGGTGCCACCAGTTTGCAAAACTGAGCAGAAACATATGTACATAAGGTAGGGGGCTACCGTGAAAATGTGTGTGGCTTTACGCCGAATTTAGTTTTATACACCTCAAAGTGTGCGAGGAAACAGGTATACGCACAGTTTATACATGAGGCCCCCTATAGTTTTTACTAGCTGTCCTAACTGTCTTCCACACTGTTTCTCTATCAATGTTTCTGTTCCTGTGAGTCAAGAATTTGTTCTTTTCTGATTGGACTCCAGAATTATGGTAACTTCTAGCTGGGTTGTAACCATGAATGCTATCATGTGTAACTCATCCCCATAGTTCAAGGTGGACAGTTTGTAGTACTCAAATTATGTATAATGGCCGACAAAGCAGGAATTAAACAACAATCCTTTGATTCTCCTTTATGTTGCACTGCACTTCCAGTCTCGATCAAACCTCATGCAACACCCCCTGTAAAGGTGCACAATGGTCCTTTTTATTTTACGGTAGATAGCAGTACACAGCATTGCTGGGTAAATAAAGTTAAGCTCTGGTCATTTTGTCTGCTAGTCTGGCTTTAGTCTGTTTCATTTGCTCTGAGCTGGCAGTTTCACCAGGAACAAAAAGAAACTAACGGGGTCTCCATGGTCAAAATACTGAGTTGCAATGCAGTCTGTTTTATTCATATGATGCTAGAGAGGAATTATACAATATTTAGTCCAGATGACCATCACGTTTTTTAAATCATTGTATCCAATGATGTAATGGATGTAATGATTGTGGTCTAGTGATGTATCCTGCCACACTTGGTAAACAAAGAACAAGTAATTTAAAAACGACCCAAAAACCCCAAAAACAGAATCTACACAATTAAAAAAAATACATACTAGAAGTAAAATGTATGTATAATTTGGTGCCAGTATAATGTTTATTAATATTTTCCATCCCTTTCTCCTTCTTTCTCCTCCACTCTCTCAAAATAGCTTGTTGAAGGGTCATACCGTCTTACTTTTTAACATTTAACATGGCATGCTGTCTCTGCTGAGGGATCACATGCTGTTTTTGTGTTGTGCTCTGATGGGTATCAAGTATCTTTTTAAGCTTTGAAATTTGTTGTCTCATTGTCTCTCAGATAAAGAATGCCAGTCCAAGCCATGGGCAGTAGGCAAACACTGAATGAACCCGACTCCCTTTATCCTACGTACTCGTGCACTGCATGTTGGTGTTTTTCAAGCAGAGGATGATGGAAGCAGACATTCTTTTAGTTGTTCTTAGATCATGCCTTCCCAGTGTTCAAATGAGATCTAGTTTCTAGAACACACCTTAGTCCTGTTTTCTAAACACAATTAAAATTAGATTTTAAAATGTTAATTTTAACACTGTCCCAAATGCTTAACTATATCTTTTTTCTTGCCGTGACCCAAGGTACAAGAAAACCTTAAGCCTCCATCACAAGCACTTCACCAGGCAAGTTTGCTTGTTTGCTGGACCATCCTCTGACGTGTCTCACCCCTGTATTTGTGCCATAAAATCATTGCCTGAGATCTGAATCAAATTTAAAGGTGGCTTGTCCGCTTTGTGTCTGTTGCTTCCAGAGCAGGCGCTGCATGACCATTAAAAACATGGATGAAATGGGTTCGGTTTGCTGGAAGGTCATAGGAGATCATTTAGAATTGGTGCTTTTGTTATTCTTTCCTTTGTTGTCAGCAGTTTAAAAAGAATACACTGATAAGTGTCATCAGCCCTGATCAACAACTCTTGTGATTAAAAAAAAAAACACATTTTAATTTTTTTAGACTTTTTCTGACCCATTGCAGAAATGTGTCAAATTCACTGGCAAACCTGACCCATTCCCACATCAGTTGTACTGGATAGGAGGAACTATGATGTTTATCAGGCAGTCTAAACAGTTAAATCACATTGAGACACTTTTATTTTCATGTGTCTTTGACAAAAATGGACTTCTGTGTTTAATTTGTTTTAAGAACAACTATGTCTCAAGAGACATGTAATGCATTGGCTATGAGCCCCATTGAAAAGGAAGTACAAAAAAATCACTATGAGGATTTATGCTGCAATGAAAGTTAGGAAATAAAATTTTGAAATAATCTGAAATTCTCGTGATGAAGCCTTATATTTTGTATAAATGGCACTGATATTTTAATGACTCACTATGTGCTGATACTATTTCATCATCAGGTGCTGTTTAGTTACTAAATAATTCATAAGTGACAATTTCCCTGAAGTTTAAGTCTGAAGATAAAATTGATTCTAATACTGGATACAGCTTACATATATACTGGGGTGAGCAAAAGTAGGTTTACAGTTGTTTTTTATGGAAAAAGACATGCAGGTCATGATTATTGCAATAGCTTTATTAACTCAGTAGCTTTAATAAGAAGAAGACAAATGGTACAAATAATACAACAATTAATAAATACATAATATGAAGAAACCCTGCATTTCACTATGCTAATAAATTTCCTTTTGCAGATTCAGATGGGTTTACGATATCAGGGTTCTGCATTTTACACACCACAGTCAAGAGAAATAATAATAATAAAAGAATAGGAAGGTGAGATGTCACCTACGCCAGTGTGAGATGTCGTCTAGGGACAAGTCAGCCTAGCATTAGAGTTTACTGACTTTTAGAATCTAAATTTAATGCAGCATTAGCATAAACATGTTTAATGAGGAATAAAAAAAAACATGGTGTAGTCTAAAGTTTTGGACAATAAAGACTCCGATTTATCAGGTATGTTTAGCAAAATGTTTATCGCAATATATGAAAATGAGTGTCATAATATATTAAGTAAATGTAATACAATTACTTATTTTTTTCATTTTAGAAGTTGCCGTGGAGTCTGGCTTGGGACAGACTAATTTGTTTTGTATGTATTTGTTGCAGTGGTTTTCTCTCACTTTTTGACAAAGCAACTCGACAAAAGCTACTGCGTTTCTGTTTGTACTCTTTTTCTATTTTCCATCTAGACTTAGGATTGATTTGTTTCCAATGGCACTGGAATAAGCTCTGGATAAACTTGTGATCCTGAATTTATTTAGCTGGTTCATAAAGATGTTGGGTGGATGTTTTGTTTGGAATAAATATAAATAGTGCTGCTGCTCCTTCATAGATACTAGAGCCTGGTTGAATTCCCTACCTCATCACTGTGTGGAATTCCTAAATTTTTTCTGATTCCCCATATTTTTATCTGTAGTTAACACTAATAAGAACAGAACTCTGTTCTGATTGTGCTGTGGCATTAGGCCTCAACAATCAATGCAACAGTCTAGTGATGTATCCTGTGGCAGGATACATCACTAGACCATAATCATTACATCCATTACATCATAGTTCCTCCTATCCAGTACAACTGATGTGGGAATGTTTTAGTAATTTACAGTTTTGGTTTTGTGTATTGGATTTTTAACAGTTTGCCCTTTTCAAACTCTACATTTATTTATTTATTTATCTTTGTAATTTGTATGGCTGCTCCTTCTTGCTATCACATAATTGGTGTGGCTGTACTGTGCAATGATCTTGGCCATGTACTTTAGAGTATGTCATTATGTTGGTGATTTGCTCTATAAAAGAATTCCTGGAGTCTTTGCAAGATTGTCAGCATTTCTGATCTTTAGGAAAAAGACTTTTTAAGTGATGGCATTCAACTTTAATCATTTAATTTAACTTATTTCAATTTTTGTGCCCCAAATCTCAGTTATTTGGTGTATTTTTTTATTTTTCAGAGCGTTGTGATTTTTATTTATTCTGCTCATTAGCAATTAGTTAGCTTTAGGCAGGAACTCATTTTAGCCTATGTAAAGCTGGATGAGCAAAGCAAGCCCCTGTGGCTTAATAAAAAAAACTTTTGAACTTTAGTTTCTTTCTCAGGCTGGCATCAGGGCATGTTAGAGGGTTTTGTTAGCACAGAAAATATGTATATTTTTCCTTTAGTCTCCCTGTCTATGATAAAATCCAAGGTGACTTAGTAGCACATTTTTATATATCTATAAAATCTATTTTCTACAAGCCAAGTCATGACAGCTTGCTGTTATTTGCCTTGGTTAACTCTTACAACAGCTACTGTCATATGAAAAAGTTTGGGAACCCCTCTCAGCCTGCATAGTAATTTACTCTACTTTTAACAAAAAAGATAACAATGGTATGTCTTTCATTTCCTAGGAACATCTGAGTAGTGGGGTGTTTTCTGAACAAAGGTTTTTAGTGAAGCAGTATTTAGTTGTATGAAATTAAATCAAATGTGAAAAACTGGATGTGCAAAAATTTGGGTCCCCTTGTAATTTTGCTGATTTGAATGCATGTAACCGCTCAATACTGATTACTTGAAACAACAAATTGGTTGGATTAGCTCGTTAAGCCTTGAACTTCATAGACAGGTGTGTCCAATCATGAGAAAATGTATTTAAGGTGGTCAATTGCAAGTTGTGCTTCCCTTTGACTCTCTTCTGAAGAGTGACAGCGTGGGATCCTCAAAGCAACTCTCAAAAGATCTGAAAACAAAGATTGTTCAGTATCACGGTTTAGGGGAAGGCTACAAAAAGCTACCTCAGAGGTTTAAACTGTCAGTTTCAACTGTAAGGAATGTAATCAGGAAATGGAAGGCCACAGGCACAGTTGCTGTTAAACCCAGGTCTGGCAGGCCAAGAAAAATACAGGAGCTGCATATGCACAGGATTGTGAGAATCATTACAGACAACCCACAGATCACCTCCAAAGACCCGCAGGAACATCTTGCTGCAGATGGTGTATCTGTACATTGTTCTATAATTCAGCACAATTTGCACAAAGAACATCTGTATGGCAGGGTGATGAGAAAGAAGCCCTTTCTGCACTCATGCCACTAACAGAGTCACTTGTTGTATGCAAATGCTCATTTAGACAAGCCAGATTCATTTTGGAACAAAGTGGTTTGGACTGATGAGACACAAATTGAGTTATTTGGTCATAACAAAAAGCGCTTTGCATGGCGGAATAAGAACACCGCATTCCAAAAAAAACACCTGCTACCTACTGTCAAATTTGGTGGAGGTTCCATCATGCTGTAGTGCTGTGTGGCTAGTTCAGGGACTGGGGCCCTTGTTAAAGTCGAGGGTCGGATTAATTCAACCCAATATCAACAAATTCTTCAGGATAATGTTCAAGCGTCAGTCACAAAATTGAAGTTACGCAGGGGTTGGATATTCCAACAAGACAATGACCCAAAACACAGTTCGAAATCTACAAAGGCATTCATGCAGAGGGAGAAGTACAATGTTCTGGAATGGCCGTCACAGTCCCCTGACTTGAATATCATCGAAAATCTATGGGATGATTTGAAGCAGGCTATCCATGCTCGGCAGCCATCAAATTTAACTGAACTGGAAAGATTTTGTATTGAAGAATGGTGAAAAATACCTCCATCCAGAATCCAGACACTCATCAAAGGCTATAGGAGGCGTCTAGAGGCTGTTATATTAGCGAAAGGAGGTTCAACTAAGTATTGATGTAATATCTCTGTTGGGGTGCACAAATTTATGCACCTGTCTAATTTTGTTATGATGCATATTGCATATTTTCTGTTAATCCACTAAACTTAATGTCACTGCTGAAATACTACTGTTTCCATAAGGCATGTCATATATTAAAAGGAAGTTGCTACTTTGAAAGCTCAGCCAATGATAAACAAAAATCCAAAGAATTAAGAGGGGTTCCCAAACTTTTTCATATGACTGTGTTTAATTGGCATTTAGTCATTATCAAAAATAAATAAATTTAAAAATGTATAGTTTACTTTTTTTTGCATTTTCAATTATTATGTTCCCACTAACATTTCACATGTTCTCAAGGACACGGTCTTGTTGTGTGAATGTCACTACACAGCCACCAATCTGGCACATAACAGTCTCAGAGTATTGTAGGTCAAGCAGTTAGTGATGCTTCCTGCCTGAACTTTAAATCAAATGAAAGAAAAGACAGCTGAAGAATTTAAGGTTTATGCTCTTAGCCTGTCCCCAACTGCAGTTCTTATTTTGTCCCATTTAGAAAGTCTGTATGGTCGAGCTACCATTGTTTGTCTTTAATTTCTGATGTTGATTAGCTCTTTTGTCTGCCATTGAATGTCTTAGCTAATGACATGTTTTTTTCATGAAAAGATATGGCTGTTAGTCATATTCTTATCAAATGGCAGCCTGTAAATAAATGCTATATAATATGTTGCATTGGTAATGGAAAAAGATATTATGCAATGAAAATATTTAAAATTGATGCTACATGGGCTGCAAATGAGACAGATAGAAATGGGTGTCTAATCATAGATAGACAGTGTGGCAGATTGCCGGGGTCATTACCTGGCCGGGATGCCTAAAAGGACCGGAAGGTGGCAGGAATAGCTTCCGGGCCTCGAGGGGGCAACCGCCCTGGAGCAGGAGAGGACCACGGGAGAAGAACAAAGAGCTTCTGGCCTGTTGGGACCTGTGGCCACCGCCAGGGGGCACCTCAAGCCTTGTAGGACTTGGAAATAGTTACTTCTGCCACACTTGGCAAGATGGCGGAGGAACCTACCAGGGACGCCTGGAGTGCTTCCGGTGCAAAGGGCAGCACTTCCGCCACACCAGGAAGTGCTGCCGGATGGACGTCATCAGACACCTGGAGCACATCCGGGCAGGGATAAAAGGCGCCGCCTTCCTGCAGTCTGGGAGCCAGAGTCGGGAGTGGGAGCAGGACGAAGCTCCCAGGAGGAGAATAGAGGCAGCCAAGGACTGAGAAACAGACTTATTGGGGTGATTATTGCTGAGTGCATTGTGTGGAGTGTTGGGACTGTATTTATTTATGATTAATAAACGTGTGCAATTTATAAAGAAGTGGTTTCCGACTGGTGGTGTACGGGCAAATCTCACAACAGATAAATACATATACATAGTTTATTTATCTCCAAGGGGAAATTAAAATTTTACAGAAGCACAGAGATCAGTTTAGTCAAATCATGTCAGTTACAAAGGAAAAGCTGAATTCCACCACACGCATGAATGTTTCTGTCATATGGATTTCTTGTTTGAGCTTAATAAAATGTAAATTGATTAGAAATGCATCTGTTATTCTGAAAGAATTATTAGAATACATTGCCCCCCGACAGCTCCAGAGCCCTCTGCATTCCAGATCCCCTTCGAATACGCCTAACGGCCCTGCCTGCTACACTTGTTTAATGTATCCTGGGAATTGTACAAAAGCCTGCAGCGTGTACTCTGGTGTGCATGGGCCTTAATAATCTCGCTATGGTTAAGGGGGCTAAGCGATTTTAAAAAAACTTTTACTAGATTAATGAGACCTTTGGCAGTTTTTTAAATTAAATAAACTGTAAAAAAGTAAATGAAATATCTGAAAACTCTCACAATAAAACACTAAAATAATCAAATAACTGTAATAAAGTAGCATACTAGTATTCTAAGTCTTAAGTCTGTTTTCATTATGCTGCATTTCTAAACTGGAGAAACAGTTTGTGGAAATGTTGTGTTGGACACTTTCAGACTAGATGTGCCCGTGGATGCAGGAGTTTGTGTGGCCCCCTGACACCAGCCCAGTGGGCAAAATGGGGCCGAAGGACAGCAGTGAAACACGCTGCTCTGAGTATCATGGCTCACTGCATGCAGGAAAGTTAGCAATTGTGCAAATATGGGTAAGCCAATAAAGAAGCAGGCACACTTCTAAAATAAATGTTTCTTTAAACAAAGGCAAATCCAGAAAACATTACAGTAATTTCAAAAAGGGAAAATATAAACCAAGTATTCATGAACAAGCAAAACATTATTAACAGGTAATGCAAACAACAACAAGACCACCTGAACATCCTGTAACAAGGCCAAAAGTCAAAAAACATATGCCTGCTGCAAAGGCAATATTGCAAATATTCAGGCAATGATGCAATCTGAAATTCCACTTTTACGTCCCCAGTTGCTTCATCGTGCGACTGCCACATAATAAAAGTTGCTACACAACAGACACAAATAGAAAGGGCCTGAGTCCGAAGGCCTGGGGGTCGAGCCCCACTGCCTTCTTGATAGGGTGGAGATGAAATCACAACTGCAGTTTGTGTGGATTTAGTCAGACTAACGTTCAGGTCTTTTGGTTTGGGAATGATGAGTATTGCTTTACAATCTGAAGAATTTCCAACAACAGAAATTCAGTTTTATTCTTAAACCTCAAATCATTATCACTGATCCACTATTTCACATCACTGAAGTAGCTAACTAGTGATAAAGTAATGGCAGCTTTTGATAAACACAGCTGACATGCATAACAAGCTGAATATTTTATCTCAGGCTGATATCTCCTTTTTATTTTCATTTTCTACTAGTATCTACCAAAAGTTACTTAAATTATTTTTTTGGGGGTGGAAAGCCATGAATACATCTCCCCAAGTGTTTTTCTACATTTTAAACTCCTGCGTCATCCCTAAGCCACCCCCAACACTGACCCAGTCTTCCATGTCTCCTTCCATCTTGCTCCACACGCTCTCACCTGCCTCATGCAATTCCTTTACATTCACACGGCCAGTTCTCGCTTCACATTATTCACTTGGGCTCACTGCTGACTCCATCTGCACTTACTTTTCCCACCTCTATAAGCTAATTCAATTTAGGATTGTTCTGGAGAGTCAGCCATTGGATTTCAGCAGTGGAATAGTGCCTTCAAAGTGTTGCAGGTATGTGCTCTCTAGCCCAGGGTCCCTATCCATGCTCTACATCGGAATAACTTTATCATACTTTAGCCCAAAAAAATTGCAGTTGACATGAAAAAATATGTATTATGCACAAATGGTGCATATTTCGTTGATTGTGAAACAATATTCTTTACGAACCTCTACTGTACGTTTAATTGCACATTCAATTTTGTATAAATCATTTAATTCATTGCCATTATATCCAAGTCCTTACACCGACTCATATGTGTTTGATACCGGCTTATGCAAGTGCAACACTCTGCTTTGGGAACAGCATGTCTCATAGGGGCAGATGAAATTCTCAAATGAGAATACACATCTCATGACAACCCATTAAAAAGTATGACGTGAACAACAGTGAAGTCCTGTGCTGTTTAGGCTACACCCGCAGGGCTTCTACCTAAAACACCCACTCCCAGTTTCTCAAGTCTGTGCATTTTAAACCACCACCTGGGTTTTGAGGTTGAACAAAGACTTGATGTTGAAAGAAAATGTAAAGCTAAAGTAGCTGTTAACCTTTCAGGAGCTCAGTAGCACAAGGTGACTGAATCTTAATAAATTGATTTGCACATTGTAATGAGTGCTGTCATAGTGGAGAGAGACAGACAGACACATACGCACATGTATACCACCACAGCTAATGCGTGCCTGACGTTGAGAAGGCCCTCGGTCTGCTATGATATCATTCTGTCATTTTAGCAATTACATCATCAGGACCGGCACCACCATTAAGGTGAATTGGGCATTCGCCTGGGGCACAGATCATGGGGTGGGAAAGGAGGGGGGGGGGGAGATTTAGGGGGGGTTTATGGAACCAACTACCAAACAGCTTGACAGCTTGGCCATAGGGGGCAAAATAACTTAGCACTGGCACTGTACAGCACTATGTGACATAAAAACAGCAAATAGAGTTTAGATAAACATAGTGGTCTATGGCTATACAACGTGTTAAAACACTGCAGCTATTTTGTCATGGCATGTTTGCATTTCCAATTAGACAGTAATGTTAAATTTCTTTAGTTATTTGTTCAGAGGTGCAGTCAGAATGTGGATGTCGTGCAGCCTTCTCCCCGATTTTACCAGTGTCGTTAGACAGGTTTGTTGATTCGGGTGTTTTGAGTGCTGAAATCTGCATCTCCTGTGGCTCTTCATTATCAGCTCTCTTAACATCAGTACTTTAGATGGAGTGTGCATCAGGTTACTTTTATTTTTAAAATGCGACACACATTTATATGTCTAATAGGGTTTTTTTTTTGATTTTGACTGTATACAGTTCATTGCAAACAGAAGCTTACTGTCTGTATTACCAGGTTAACATGAGCACCTCTGATCTTTGCAGTTGAAATTCACCGCCCCTACTTTGAGCGCCACCTTTATGAGGCATTGGACTGGTTTAGAAATGTGACACTCACTGAGCCGTCTAAATTTTCCCACACAGTTTTAAACACAGTTCACTCATGACTGTCTCCATACGTATATATATATATATATATATATATATATATATATATATATATATATATATATATATATATATATATATTTTATTTGGCTTCAGCAAGACTATAGTTTATATAAAGGTATCCTTTTTATGACTTGCCACTAACTCTTGCTATTTAAAAATGCCTTCTTCATTTTGAATCTACTAGCACAGTATGCTTCCTTTTCTTTCTGTGTACATTTCCTTGACAGTAATTAACTGTTAAATGATAGTAAGAGTTCGCTTACCTTCATTACACCTTTCATGGGTGATCTGGGAGCATACAATATTCTCCAGCATAAAACCTGGTTGCTACAAACACAAAGGTAGACCACAAAATTTCCTATTTAAAACAGTGTTGATACCAAACCAAGGTCAATCATATTAAGAGGACTTTTATTTTTTCTGAACAATAGCCAAAGTTATTAAGGGAGTGAAACAGCCTAGCTGGCCATGAATAGTTTGTGTAGCTCCTTTGTTGGTAAAATCACAAGAAAATTCTGCACTTCAACAAGAACCCCTGTGTCAAATGTGTATGGTGTGTTGCTTTTGGTGACCGATTTAGAAGGTGTATGGGGGAAACATTTAGAGGTAGCACAGCCACTTTGTTTAATCATTCACCCTCTCAGTAGAAGATTAGGATCCTGATCATGACCTGCAACCCCACCTCTTCCAGTTCAGTCTCTTGAAGACATCTGGCCACCAGTTAAATGTGTCATTTACAACTGAAATGCACAGAGGAGCACCAGTGGCCCTAATGTGTGATTTTTCATTTTGAACCAGTTGAACCTGAACCAGTCTATTAAATAACTACGATTATTAGTACAGGTATTTCATTTTCACCATCTGGTTTTATGAGAGTAAAATGAATTTTTCTAAAGGAATTTAACGAGAATGACACCTTTTATTGGCTGACTAAAAAGATTACAATATGTGAGCTTTCGAGAAAAGCGCTTGCATATTGTAGACTTTTTAGTCAGCCAATAAAAAGTGTCATTTTGTTTGACTTCTCATTATATCCATAATGGCTAACACGGTCCAACACCCTAGTACTACAGGCACCAACAGGAATTCGCAAGTCAGCCTAATGCTGGATTAGCCAGTGCCAAGGATTAGGACCCAAGAGCAAAATCATGGACATTATCTAAGAGAGGAATGGGGGCTTCAGCATACCGCCAATCACTGAACTTTTCATGAGGAGAAGGAGCAACTGAGCTTATATTGAAAAAAAAGGATTCAAATAGTTTGTTTAATTGTACATATACAGTAGCTTATAATATATAAACTCCTAGCAACATAATGCTTCAAATAACACAAGCACTCTCCTGAAACTAGCCCAGTTCAGGAGTAGTTCGATGGTCTTATTAGTAGAGTGTTGGGAGCTACGTTTATTAAATGAATATCTTTTTCTTGTTGGGGGTATTGATTTTAAAGGCGTCCAAGCCAATTACACTGTAGAAATCTGAAAAGTAACTTGCGCTTCATGTTGTCACAGTCAATTTTGGTAACATTTCACTGCAGCACTGAATCCTGTGCTCTACTAAATAGCATTTGGCCGTGCCCATCTATCAAGTGCTCACCTTTACCCAGCCGAGCTATTAGTATGACAGATGGAATTGAGACTTTCAAAGAGTTTCACTCAGTCAAATACACTTGTGTGTTGAGGTGGATTTAATAAAGATGGACATTGAATGCGTGCTTTCAGAAGGATTGTACTCGTACTGGATGGGATGTGTGGCTGGGGTCACGCACAGAAGCGAATGAAAAGGAAAAGCCACATCACATATTCACGTCAGGATGGACGGCTTGAGTGATAGTGGGAGTGCCAACACGCCAGTCCCATGGTGCTAGTCCATTGAAAGTTCAGGCAGTTCAGAATTGGCAATTAGCCTAAACTTCATGACTTTAGCCTCATGAAACATCTTATCTTCTTGTGGTGTATTGGATCCAAATAACAAAAATATGCAGTTACTGGACTAGAAAAACTGATGAAACACAGATGGCAAAAAGGGAAACTTAGATCTTAGAGGCAAGAAGACTACAACTCCTGGACCTAACCCAATCTCAAAGCCTACAGGATTTAAGGGAAGCCTGGAACATGAGGGCCATCAAGGCCCATTTGTGTGGCCTAGGCGAATCTCAGGCCCACAAGGACTAAAGGAGAGTCTGGAACATGACAGCTGTAAGAGCCAGTAACTCTGAGGTCCTCCATGCAATTTTTACTAAGATACGGCCTGCCAAAAAACGATATTGCTATCTTAACTGTTATATTTCACAAAGTGCCAGTGTACCCAGTGAGTAACACTCAACGAATGGGAAAGCAATGAGCAATGTGTAGCTGTTGATTTCCTTGTCTCCATCTTCCCAGAATGTCCTCATTACATACTGGCAATGTGACACCCCGTGTAGTGGGAATTGGGGTCACCAGCCTACACTCTAGGTGTCTAGCATGTGCGACTGAGCGTGACCAGGACGATGGTGTAAGACAGGGAGACACGGACACAAAAAGGGTTGGGCTTTTTGAAAAATAAAGTGAGGTTTTGTTTACAGGTGCACTTAAAGAAAACAAAAATAATGTCCTGCAGAATTTATATATCGATACACAGTCCAATACTGCAAAGGACACACAAAAAACAGTAATTAACTGGAGCCCAAAAATGATGACTATATACAGTATTTATAGTGCTGACTGAAAGTCCCAAATGAATAAGAATACTGCATACAAACTAGTGAAACCCATATATATACACAAACCAATATGAAGCTGTCTTCCTCCACAGTGCTCCAAGTCAGGAAGCTGCTCCTTCAAACAGTGTATAGTACAGGATTCACCCAAAAATATTCAAATTACAGAAAAAAGGGTATATACAAAAATAAACAGTGCACCAATAACCACAACCCAATAAATACCTCCACCAAAGTTAATCCAGAGATATTTATATATACAAAAAAAAAAGAATATTTACAATAATCACGGCACAAGCAGTAGTGCTTGGTAAATTCAAATTGATGTTCTACCAAGTACCTTTCTCTTAGCAAGATCTAGCCAGAAGACCCCCTCTAGAGGCCGTAATTCCCTATTGTATTTGGCGTGACCAATTAAACTGCTCTATGTCATCCATCCACTGGCACGCGATGACGTGAACGCGTCTGTGAAAGGTGGTGTTTCCTGTCCCGAACAATTACTATAACAATTTGAGCAGCTGGCGCGCGCGCGCGCGTGCACGTAGCTGTGCCGGCCTTTGAGACGCTGACTGCGCTTCTGCCTTAAGTGAAAGTAAGCACTTTTAATTTTTTTCCTTCCCTGAGCTACAGCCCAGACAACTGCAAACACGGGATCCCTTTTCTAAACCGCAGCAAACTATTATTAAGGCGCTTCGCACTTTCGTTTGCGCGTATAGAGTTATGAGGTCACGGAAGGCACGCGCACGAGTGGAAGACAGACAATGCCATCCTGGCCGGTCAATGGCAGGGCCGCCTCTCCAGTCTACACGAGACCCGCTGCACCGCTCCCCAAAAGGTGCCAATATCGTCAGCGAAGACATCTCTCTGCACTATATAAAGAAAAGAAAAAGGCAGTTTCCTTTCTCTATACTTTTTTGTCCTTTTTTCCCCCCATACAAATGCTTCTCTCTTAACACTGCAGAGGACACTAAAGTAATTTTATTTAATTGCTGGTAATACCAGTGAGGCACATTACCACAGGCAACACATCTGGGGAGAAAATAACTGCAACCCATGAGGATCAAAATATATGTGAATACATAATATTAACCACTCTATATTGAAGCAAGGCTCTAACGCTAAGCAGACAAAGCTTAAGAAGAGGCAACCCCAAAAAACTGTAATACAATACAAGCAGGGCAATGGAGGGTGGCACAGATATCAGAAGGACAGTGCCTTCCTCTTCTCTTGGGTTCCCTCATGCATTCTGGAAAACCATTGGTGAGCTGGTCAATCCCAATAACCCTGCCCTTATTGTCTTTGTTAACGTCTGAGGAAAACTGGAGTACCCATCCCTCTATTATAATAAAAAAATCTTGGGTCAATATGTGATCTTCTCGAGAGACACTTTAACGTCCCGCGAGAGACACTTTAACAGGCTTTTAAATGATCGACACGCAGCGCGACAAGCAGAACATGCAGCTCGGCAGCAACAGCAGCAGAAAGCCAGCAGCTGATCCGTCCGCATCTCCTTAGCGTGTGTTCAGCCAATCCCCCCCTTCACAACGCGAGCGGCAGACAATGAGCAGGATGAGTCAGGGAGGTAGCAGGACTAACCACTGCACCCTGCTCTGCCCATTCAGCTGTTAACTTTTATCTCTGCTAGGTTATGGACAGTTAGGACAAAGCCATTACTGGCGCCAGCACAATATGAGTAATATGGCCACAATTGCAGTGTTCTCTGCCTGTGCTTTAAGGAACTCCTATTAATAGCCTTGTTTCTGCTTCTTTCTCCAACAGGTGACTTACACTTTTTGCTCTTCCCAGTTTGAATATTTTGGTAGGCACACTTTGTCCCAGATGCAAAGCTGGTTTTTAGTTGTCTCCATTTACTGGTCAGCTCTGTCCACTTACTAAATCAGTTGGTGAAGCTGGTTTGGATCATAAGGGCAAGTCCATTATATAACGACCTTTCAGTTGTGTGCTACAGTGCAAAGTTAATGTTTTGAAGACTGAGAGGAATTAAGCTGTCCTTGAACTAAAGTATTCCAGTTCCATGCTCCAGTTCTGTTCATTCAGTTGGGAATACTGGGAAAATCACGTTGTGGTTCTTCGATTTGTCTGCCTTTTCTGTCTGCTTGTGTTCAGCCAGTTTACCCATACAGTTATGACGCAAAGATGGCAGGTTTCTACTCGTAATAACTTTTTTTATTGAAATAGAAATATGATTCCACTGGTTCCTGTATGTTCCTCACATGAGGAGTATCAAGTCTGAAGTTAGAGGTGGCACTCTTTGAATTCATGACATTATTTTAGGAAAGCACACTGGAACTTTTTTGACAAGTGGCTCACTCTTAAAGATGCAGTCACATCAAATTAGGATTCCTCTCTATGCTTTACTTTAACCTGTGCTGTGTAGATTTGGGCAGATTTTTGGATTGAACTTGTATTTTGAAGTTATTCCCATCTCTTTTGGAGTTTCCTGTTTTGAGTATTTCACGGCTGGTTTTCCTGCCCATGTTTCCTTGAAGATTGTTGTTATTAATCAGCCGTAATGCTGCTTTTTAAAATCAAATGTATTCTTTTCTCTCTGCATTGTGCCTTTCTGCCGACAGTCTCATTCTACTGGGTGGCTTTAATCAATTCTCTTAGCCTGGTACGGTTATTTCTGATTTCAATGAATAAGTGTTTTGTTTTAATCTTGTTCAAGTTGTTCATTTTCCTAGTCATGACAAAGAAAATATTTTGATTTCAGATTAACATTTCATACAAAAATTATCAGCTGTAAGTGTATGAGATCATTTTCTGGTTCAAGTTGTAATTGATGTACTACTTCTGAAAACTTTTTTTTTGGCCATGGAAAAAAGTTTTGCCAGTGCCTGTTGCAGAAGTCTGATAAACTTGGATCTCATTATTAGCTCAGATTTTCTTTAATGTACTGATGTTAATCAGTGACTTGATTTTTATAACAAGTCTTTAAAGAATAAATCAGACAGAACAGTGCCTGGTAAATGTATTATAATAAATAAAAAAAAATCAAGGTATTTGCTATGGTTCACAAATGACCTCAAATGAATGAAATCAGAAATGCATTGGAATTCTGCCCTTGAAAATTCATAAGCAGCTTTGAACAGATAAAGTAAAAACATAAGACTTGCCAAAACTACTTATTATTCAGCACCTCTTACAGCAAATACATTTAATCATCGCTTTTTATTCTCTACAATGAATGGTCTTCTTTCTTCTCTGAAGACTCTTTTGTTCCCCACTTCATCTAATGTTGATTGGTAGAATTTAATGGAGTAGTCTCTAAATAAGATCAATGCTTTATAAATTGCAGCGACTTGTTTAAAGTTATCATCTAATGATGGCAGTTGTCCTCCCTTCCCAGATTTCACTTCTCTTAGTGCTAACAATCTACTGAGAGTCTTTAGCGCACTAAAAACAATGTTGAATAGCAATAAAATAGAAATACTTCATGACTGAACTTGAGAATGTTTTGAGTATATTTCCACTTTACTTGAGTATAAAATTTTCTGTCTTCTTTAACTTCATTACAATTTAAAAACTGTGAATGGCTGCTTTCACTTTTATATACTGTTTTAGACATATTTATTTCTGCAGTGGTGAACCAAAAGAAAAATGAGTGGTGGCTCCGTGGCTAAGGATCTGCACGGCTATCTGGAAGGTTGCTGGTTTAATTCCTCTGTTGGGCCCTGAGCAAGGCCTTTAACCTGAACATTACTTCAGGGTGCTGTACAATAGCTCACCCTGCACTCTGACCCCCAAAGGTCATGGAGAAAGACAAGTTCCCCTCATCTGCCCTCAATCCCCCGTCGACATCTGTCCTAGAAGAGTTAAATGGGATACATTTCATGGCACGTGGTTCGGACCAGGTCTTTTTTTTTCTTCTTCTTTTATATTTTGCCAGTAGAAAATGTCCTTAGACCTCTGACTGTCTGAACTGTATACAATAATGTAGTGATTGAGCTTGGAATCACCGCTGTTTTGATTCTCCATCCTTACATTTAAATAAGGACTTAAACAGAGTCAGTCATTCCTAGTAACAAACCCAATGTCTGAACTTCACCAATGCCAAATTTTGAAAGGCTGGATTTAACTCTGTATGGGGTGCCAGATCAATGCAGGGCACACTCAAACTCACTTTTACAGGTTTAGTTGAAAGGAACCAATTAATCTGACAAAGACAGTTTTTAAATATGTGGGGGAAATTTAGAGTACCTGAGGGAAAGCTGGTGGACACAGGTGGAACCTGCAAACTCCACACTGGGAAAGAACAGATGTAGGATTTGCTCCATTTTGCTTATACCCTGTATGTGACTGGACAGCTTCATCACCTCAGAGGAGTTCAGTTAATTTGTTTTAATGCACCAAGTGGGATAAAAGTAAAACATAAAATACTATTAAAAACAGACAATATGTAAGATAGATGAAGATTAGATTACTAAAGAGCCAACTATAAATAGATAGAACTTTATGGAAGAAATTTGGTCTATAAGAAGAAATAACATAAATAAGTCTATACAGTAAATACAGTATATACTGTGTGTGTATATACAGTATATATTTATATATATTGTGATCACCAGGGGGCACTGCAGCTCCCCAAACTTCCAACGCAAACAGACTTGGACATAAGTCTCAACAAAGGGGTTTATTGTGTGAAACTCTTATTGGATGTGTTTCCCATGCCACAACCACAAGAAAATGCTTTGCCGCCTTCTCATTTTCTCTTTTGCTGTCTTTTTACCTCTGTCTCCACTCCTCCAAGCAAGTGTTGTCCTCCTCCTCCTAACATTTTTTTAAATCAGTCCTTTTAAAAAACTGTAAATGGGAACATTCAGGGCAGGAGGGGCACTGGCCCCAGTCTCCCAGTTGATGGCTCTGTTGTGCAAGAATGAAATCTGTAGTCAACCTGGCTTAGCTGAACAACACAAGGGATATTGGCTGTTGAAGAATGATAATAGAACACATTTAAAATGTTTGATAACTCTTGCCCTACATGTATCTTCAGCGTCTTACTTCAGTAGCCCAGTGTATCTGAACTTCTCTTGCCTTGAGCTCCTTCTCTCAAGCACATTCCCATAAAGCCTGATTCTCAGACTCTGTTATTTCGAGGTGCTTTGCCCTTTTCTCCTGTCTGCTTTTGTGCTTCCCATCTTTGAAGGTGTCCTACACCTTTACTCCTTCTGGTGTGTCTCAGACTTGCACTTCCTCTTTGAGTCACATCACCAAAGTGAAACTGACCAATCAAATTGCTCTAAGGGACCTGACAACACACACAGACCTTAGTGATTTATTACATAGTAGATGTTGTTAAAATGTTTGTAACAAACTCTGCTTAGCTGTCATAATATCATGTAAAACTGGAAAAAATCTGGATTAAGTCAAGTCAAGTTGGGGAGCATGCACTGCTACAGTACGTTGCCACACCCACTACATGATGAAACAACTCGGGATCTCGGTTGGCAACCCCCCAGGCAGACACGCGGTCCAATCCCACCCTCCGGAAATGACACTCTATCTGCCGCAGCCAGGTGTTACATGGGTGACCCCTTGGACTGGTCCAGCCACTTGGGTCCCCAACAAGAAGGATCTTACAAGCTGGATCACCCTCGTGGAAACGCGCCATATGGTCGTAGTGCCGTAACTGACGCTCCCTCACAATGCAGGTAATGTGCCTCATTCGGGACTCCATGAGCAACCGCTCCTTTGACACAAAGTCAAACCAACGGTACCCAAGGATTTTCCGGAGAGACACAGTACCAAAGGAGTCGAGTCTTAGTCTCAGGTCACTGGATGCCATCCATGTCTTGCAACCATATAGCAAGACAGGAAGCACCAGGACTCTAAAGACTTGAACCTTCGTCCTTTTGCATAGATATCAGGAGCACCACACACCCCTTTCCAGCGACCTCATGACCCCCCCCCCCCAACCTATGCTCCCCCAATCCATCTACTGACTTCATAGGAAGAGTCACCAGACACATGAATGTCACTGCCAAGGTAAGTAAACCCCTCGACAAGGTCGACTCTCTCCCCGCAAACAGACACACTGCTGATGGCTGTGCCCAAGAGGTCATTAAAGGCCTGGATCTTGGTTTTTATCCAGGACACTTTTAAGCCCAGACACTCAGATTCCTCGCTCAGTCTCTGAAGCGCCCTTATCAGAGCCTCCATTGACTCCGCAAAGATCACAGCATTGTCAGCAAAGTCAAGGTCCGTGAATCTTTCTTCACCAACAGATACCCCACAGCCGCTGGACCCCACGACCTTGCCCAACACCCAGTCCATACAAGCATTGAACAGAGTAGGAGCAAGAACACACCCCTGATGAACCCCAGAATCAACCGGGAAAAACAAAGAGGTTCTGCATCCACTCTGCACAGCACTCACAGTACCAGTGTACAGGCCGGTCATGATATCCAGCAACCTCGAGGGGATCCCGCTAAGTCTCATGACGTCTCACAGAGCAGCTTGATCAACTGAGTCGAACACTTTATAAAAATCTTGCTCTTGCTCCCTTTCTCACTCTCTCAGGTCTTCTAGCCAGACTTTCCACTTTGAGAGACAACAGTGCCATGGCCCCTAAACTCTAGAATTCTCTTCTCTGATCTCTCTGCGACTGCTCTTCCCTCTCTACTTTCAGATCAGTTTTGAAGTCCTTTCTCTTTAAAGAATGTCCTCCACTGCTTAGTCACTTTTTTTTTTGTAAATGGGAATGTTGAAGGTGCTATATAAATGTAACTGGCTGTTGTTATTATTACCACATCACCTCATGGTTAGACCTACTGGCTGTCTATAATGAGGAATGTTATGTCTGCATGGCAGACGAGAGTTGGGGTAACCAGGAGAAGGATGTGAAATCAAGACAAAAACTGTGTGTCAAGGCCAATACAAAAAGCAAGAAACAAAATCAAGGACTTAAGCAAAAGGTCAAAACCAAATGAAGCACAAAGATGTTTAGCAAGCATAGCAGCCTTTTTGTTTTTTTAAATCGCCAGCTTGGTTAGAGAAAGATCGCCCCAGAAGTCCATTTACAGGCATTGCATCACAGTACTCAGGTGACAAACCTCCAAGTACGCTCTCATAACTGCGTGGCCCAACAATGGTTGCTCAATCGCGCAGCTCTACAGTGTGCCTGTCAAGGAGTAGTAAAAGAAAAACAACAGACAGACATATCAACTGCAGCCTGAACTCGACCCAAGAGTCTCGCCAGCCTTTATAACAGTGAACCGCGGAGGGAGAAGGAGAGTAAAGGCAACCTAACTGAGTGTAACGGCTGTGCGCCCCCTAGAGGCTACCACATGGACAATGGTGCTGAGATGCAGTATGACTTGAAACCAACTAATGAAACTGCATCAGAGGGGATGGCAGATTAGCAGTGGAAGGGAAAATCGTCTTTAACGTGCTCTAAAGGCACAGTCAAGTGAGGCCTTTGTGTAGCTCAGTGTTGTCAAGTTAGGCGCCTGCTCCCATAACTCATACATAGGTTCGAAAGATGGTGGGTGCCATTAGGAGATGATTTTTATCTTCATTCTTATGCTGATGACACTTAAGCCATGTAACCCAAAACTGGATTGAGAGGGTCTGATGATGAGCAGATGGATGAGTAAATGATATGATTTCTGTTTTCTATCAAATAAAATGAAGGTCACTTTATTATTCATTGAGGTTTATCATGGTGCTGGCAGTGCTTTGCCTGTTGCTGAGACATATAAGTAACCATTTCACTGTGTTCTGTACACATGACAATAGTACTTAATGGCGATCTACAATTACTTCTTTGGGCTGTGAGCAGTTCAACTGATGGCGGCACAGTGCTGGACCAGGGTTCACCCTGTGTAGAGTTTGCATGTTCTCCATATGTTTGCATGGATTTTCTTTGGGTGCTCCAGTTTCCATCCGAAGTCCAAAGACACGGAGGTTAGGTCATTTGGCGTTGCTAAATTGGCCCCAGTCGGTGGTTGGGGTTGTGTGTGTGTTTGCCTTGCGATGGACTGGCGCCATATCCAGGGTTTGTTCCTGCCTTGCACCCTATGCCATCTGGGTTCATGACAAAGTGACTTAGAAAATAAAATGACTGTCCGACAGTTCAACCAAACTCCACATGCCTGTTAGTCAAAGATGCAAGTTCAAGAAAACACATTCAGGGGGCCGAGTGTGGAAAAGCCCCAAATGGCTCCAAGGTGGGTATATTTGCAGGTGCTACTCTTCCATACTGTGTAAAGACAATGTGGTGAAGTCATTGACAGAGATGTGATGGGCAGCAGTGTCTGCTGTTTGTAAAAAGCTCCTTCGCCTTATTAGATTTGCCGCTTTGTTTGTGCTCTGCAAGGAGAGTTCACAGTTTATGGTACCAGGGCTCAGGGTGGGCAGGAGCTGCAACTTGTCACTTGAGGGTGTGTGACAGATATAAAGCTCATTGTTAGCTGTATCCCCGGTGCTGTATGATTCCAACCCAGTAATTAAATTAAAAAAGTGATGTGAAGCCTACTTACGGCACAAGGGGTCAGCGCTTAGCCCTGCTGCCTACTGAGAGGTGGCCAGCATCGACACACATCACTAAGTCACATTTCAAAAGTACCCCCAGATTAAAAAGAAGCAAATGAACCATCCAGCCCAGGCCTGAACAGGCACACCCAGTAAATTCAGAGGAGGTCAGGCCATAACAGAGCAAGGGCAAGTTCTGGATTTATGGTGGGCTTATTGGCAGGACCAAAGACAACCATTTTAAATAAACAGAAAGGTCAGGAGCATGCAAGGACATGAGAATCTGCAGGAAATGGTTTTCAATACAAAAAAAAAAAAGGAATCTTAGTGTAAACTCAAATACCAGACTCATGAGGTAAATTAAACAAAAATGTAATAACAATAAACACTAACCTGGCATATACGAAATATTTAATGGCTTTGAACGCTGCATGGTCCTGGACACCAGATACCTTCTAGCACATCAGGACCAGCAGCATTACTGGCGTTGTAAGGTATGATGGCGTCTGGGTGTGTTTGGATGGGCCGGCATCTTAGAAGTCTTTCCTTTGGCTGTGTCCTGAAACGGCCTGCTGATTAGAGGGGCCAACAGAAAGCAAGAGGTGGGATCCAGTAGGTCAGCTCATCTAGCAGCCAAATTCAGTTGTGCTACAGATCAGGCCAATGTGGTCTCCACAGTTTTATGCTGCTACTGGAACAACTTCTGCTGAATAGCATTGGCTAGAACCTTGAAATTGGTCATAATCTAAAGCTTAGGATGTGATATCCACTGATGAGGCAAAAAATGTGGGTAGCAGAAACCTGTCACTGTTCACGTCTTTCTTACAGCAAACTGCACAAGTCGGTGACACAGCAGAACGGAAAAGAACAGCAACATCTGCTGAGTATGAAGCACATTGCTGATGTCACACCTCATAAAGAATGCACTTGCAACAAAGACAGACACATGCCTGTGCAAACTGCCCCATGATTGCAAAATACAGTGCTATACTTCGTGATGGCGCTAGATAAGAACTCCAGTGCCGACATCTCCAGAGTGTCATGTCAAACGCAGGAGGCGCTTAAGTGGCAAAGAACGATGAGTGGTAAGCCTGAATATTGAGGGACTTAGTAGTTGGCTAATACTGTGGCTCATGTTAGACACACTCCACGATATGCAATGAAAAAATGACAACGATAAGATGTGTGCCAGAAAAGGAGGAGCTCGTTACATACTCACATATTACTTTTACATCAGAAAGCACTACAGTTCTCCTTCGGTATTCTTAAGATAGATAGATAGATAGATAGATAGATAGATAGATAGATAGATAGATAGATAGATAGATACTTTATTAATCCCGATGGGAAATTCACATTCTTCAGCAGCAGCATACTGATACAATAAATAATATTAAATTAAAGAATGATAATAATACAGGTGAAAAAAACAGACAATAACTATGTATAATGTTAAATATTAACGTTTACCCCCCCTGGTGGAATTAAAGAGTCGCATAGTTTGGGGGAGGAACGATCTCCTCAATCTGTCTGTGGAGCAGGACAGTGACAGCAGTCTGTCGCTGAAGCTGCTCTTCTGTCTGGAGATGACATTATTTAGTGGATGCAGTGGATTCTCCATAATTGATAGGAGCCTGCTGAGCGCCCGCCGCTCTGCCACAGATGTCAAGCTGTCCAGCTCCATGCCAACAATAGAGCCTGCCTTCCTCACCAGTTTGTCCAGGCGTGAGGCGTCTTTCCTCTTAATGCTGCCTCCCCAGCACACCACTGCGTAGAAGAGGGCGCTCGCCACAACTGTTTGATAGAACATCTGCAGCATCTTATTGGAATTAAGGGAATTGGTTCCAGGACCCCTGCATGTCCCAAAATCCTTGGATGTTCAACTCCCTTATATAAAATGACGTATTTGCATATGCTTTAAATCATCTCAGGATTTCTTATAATGGCACTAGCAGCACTACTGCTAACACAAATTTCAGCTTCTTTCTGGTTTACTGTGTCATTTCAACATGAAAGAATAAAAATAAAGTGTCAACATGAATGACATATCATAAGGCTGATTTACAGTATGTAGTATACAGTATGTCATGCCCTGCAGCAGACACATGCCTAAACGCTAGTTGGTGGTGTTTTATAGCTTGGTGTTTACATCGTATAGACAAGAAATCATGGTGACCAAAACTGAGCAAATCTTACTGGAGCTTTGTTTGTAAATGGTGAAGAACAGCTTGTAGAAGTGCTACCGTGGGGAGAACTTCACTTCCCAGCAGCCCAAGGGGGTTACCTGCATAGGATGACGGGAACGGAAGTAGGGGCTGCTGGGGACAAATGAGGCCAGCATGCAAGTTGAAAGGGAGGCCTGACGAAGCAACAGGAGATTGGTGACTTGTGTGTCCTGTCCAATGTGTCATCTAAAAATTGTGCCCTGGATTGTTTCACGTTAGATGAACGGACTGTCTCGTGCCTGCCTGTCGTGTTATAGTGGTGGATCAATTGTTGTGCATCTTCAAAAGGAGCGCTCCTGGAAATCTCACCCCTCGCCGCTCAGGACTACCAGTAGGACTGTTTCACTCATTTTCTATGGAAGCTCTTCTCAGGATTCTCATCTTCACACCATATCATTTCACCTGCTTTTGCTGTGTTGGACTGTATAAGGACATTGTCTTGAGTGTTTATTGTTGTGGTTTGTTTGTGTTTATTGTACATCGCTGTAAGGGGACTGTGGTGGGATTATTTAGCATGTATGAGGGCAATCCCAAAAGTAAGGTCTCCAAAGCAGTGGGGACATAGAGAAACTGTTCGTACGGCTGTTGGCCACACTGTTGTGATTGGTGCTTCCTCCACTCCCAAACAAGCATGTGCGGCTTCGCTGGGATGCTCAATCTTGGCTTGGCAGCCCTTGAAAATGGAGCTCCCGTTGAACGCTACCGCCAAGTGCGAAGTTTGCGCAGGAGACCGTCAATTTCTGACGAGACAGTCGCGAAGGTTGAGGAAAACATGCGTAAAGATCGGCGGTTGGAACTTCATCACCCACTCACCCTATAGTCCGGACTTGGCACCCAGTGACTACCACCTGCTCCCTAAGTTGAACGAACATTTGTCCGGAAGGCGATTCTGCTCCGACAAATTGGTGAAAGATGAGGTTCAATGCTTCCTGAAGGACATGGCGGCGAGCTGGTATGACATGGGCATTCTAAAACTACCACAGCATCTACAAAAATGCATCGACCGAAATGGTGATTATGTAGAAAAATAAATAAGTCTTTAACCTTTAAATTGATGTAAATATTATAGAAAATAAACAGTTGTTTGTATTTCTAAAAAAATAGGAGACCTTACTTTTGGGATTGCCCTCGTAGTTATGTTTCGTTTATTAGTGTTTAATACATTCTTTAATTGTTTTATTACCTGTTGTTTTTTGTCTCTGCTTGTGAGTGCATACGGGTTGGGCCAAAGCTGGGTGCGTCCCTGGAATCTCCACCAAAAAAATAAATAAATCACCATCTCTTTGACAGTGTGAATCTTAGTGGCACCGGACAGCTACAAGACGATTTGACAGAAAAGACTGCGTTGCTGGAGATGATGGTAAGTTAGACCGATGAATTCAGTAAGGCGCAGGGAGGGGAGTTTTCTGTGCTGTGCAGTTACCAGACTGGCCAATCAGAGATAGAGGATCCGCATGGGGTAATTTTTGAGGTGCTGTGCATCAGGCTACGCCATAGGGTAAGCAGTATAAGCATAGGCTGGCTGAAGAAGTATTAATGAGCCTTTAAAAGTATTCAAAAAGAAAAGTTCTAAGTGACTCCATAAAGCAAATGAATTGATTCACACGGATGTAGAAATCATGTCAGTTTTTACCAAATTAGTTTCTATTTTAAATAAAACTCCCATTGCTAAAGATGTCTGAGATAAGAGCTTACTCAGGAAGGTGCCATATTTAGTTGAATTCAAATCTTTTTAGAACTGACTTAGAGCAATGTGATGAGTTCCTGTTAGATGCAGATCCAAACCTTTCAGATCACATAATCAGTAACCATAAAGACAGGAAACAGATTAGTTTGAAACTGATTCACATTAATGGAGACCTTGGCCAACCGGCCGTCTACCCCATACTGGGCATTCTATAGTGGAGTCTGGGCTGGCTGACAAATCTGATGTGGGAATCTTTCCTTCTGATGATTCCAACGCTCCTCTATCTTTGATGACATTTCCATGGGTAGGACAGCAGCCTGGCAGTAGAGCACTGGCACCAAGTGCCACATCTAGATACTGAGAAGAAAAACAGAATAGAAGAGGGTTAGTAATAGTTTAAACACGTTGTGATACTTATATTTTTGTACAAATGACCAAGAAAAAGAAATTTAGTATGCACAGCGACTCAGCAGCTCTAGTCAGGGTATGCTAAACTGAAGTGGTGAGTCTTCAGGCAGGATTTAAAAGCTGAGACTAAAGGGGCCCCTCTTATAGTAGCAGGCAGACCATTCCACAGGTCTGGGGTCCTGTAACTAAAAGCTTGATCTTTAGGTCATAATGGACACGGGAAATGTTATGAATTCATTGTCCAGTTTAGTGCTTTGGATGTCTGACTTTAGCCATTGCAGATTCGCTGGTCAAAATTTATCACATCAGAAAGCCAAAGCTGTTCTTAGCAGCACTTGGCGCACGGCAGTAGTGAACCCTGTAGGGAGTGCCAGTTCCATGCAGGGTACACTCACTCACACTCACCTATTGGCACTCAGAGTCACCATGAAGGGCACTGTACTATAAATAAAAACACTGATTCCAGCTCCTCTGCCTTTGTTCTGAGGTGAAGCAATTACAATGTGTGGGCCGGTACTTCAATAGACTTGTTTCTGACCAAAGAATGTGCAAGTTTTTCTAATAAACTTTATTACATTAATATTTTAATCACTTGGATTATAATCATTCTGCCTCTCAAGATTCTTTAAATTGTCCAACAAATGTGCCACTCACAAATGAACATTTCTGGCAGGTTGCTTCATCTTTGGCAAGCCTGTATGTTCCTTGGCTTCTCCTTAAGCCACTCCAGTTCTGCTCACAGTCCTCGCTGCTGAAAGCAGAAGCCCAAACTCCTCGTTCATGGCTTTCAGCAAAAAATCTTAAACTGGTTAACTGAATTCACAAATCACATTAAATTGTAATCTCTTCCCTCTTGAGATGATCTTAGTTAAAACAGAGGGACATCAAAATTAAAATAAAATTGGTTTCCAAGATGACATTCCTCTGAAAGCAGTTTCTCAATCAGATCTAAAGTGCCCTGGCACCTCAGAAAGATGCCCGAGAAGCTCAGCCTGGATGTGCCCACTGCAAAGATGGTCAGCTAGGAAAATGGAAGGGGGAAGCGATGACCAATAGAACGGGGTGCTAGTCTGTTACGGGGGGAAATTCATGGATAAACTGAACATTAGGAGCACTACAGACCCCCCTGATTATCGTCCTGAAGAATTTTACCTGTTGGGAAAAGATGGATACCTTCAAGAGCTTCTGGTTACAATGCAAACTTCTGCATCAGATGTCCTTCTCTCTTTTAGGCCAACTCAGCGCCACTTCCATGTGGTGATCTGTTTGTTTCATTAGTGATCAATCTTGTAGTGGTCTGGCACCCCATCAAGCCTGGTCCTACCTCAGGCCTAAAGCTTCTGGGACAGACCCTGAACAGTCTGAGAATGGCAGACCTGTGAAGAAAGCAAGAGCCCAAATACACAGAGCGCACACACCATATCGACAATTGCAGCTCTTGTTGATGGAAAGGCTGACGTAATAATAAACAGAAAGTTTATCTTGGACCTCTGCTAGTCTAAAAAGAGTTTTGTTTTAACTGAAAAATAATTTAAATGGCAAAACTATTACCATAAATTGAAGATATTTAACTAGCGGATGGCGCTCTCTTGTTCTGCTTGCAGCCACTTTGAGCCTCTTCATGACAGAGAGCACCAGCAATGCATGGATAAGTAGGACAATAAAAAAGGAAAGGATTTGTGATCTCACTCACCTTACTGTTTCTTGTTTTGACTAGCAAGTGGTGGAACCTCTTAATTCAGCTACCAAGAAAGCACCAAATTACTTTCCACCAAAAAAAAGGAAGTGACACAGTAATATATGGCCATTCAGCCTCATGCCCCACCATGTAGAACTCCTGCCTCTCATTTACTGATCACATTGGCCAGGGAGTCGGCCATCCCCTGCCAGCAGTGACAGCTTAAACACCAGCAACCCATCTCTGAAGTTCACGGGGAGCACATCCAAAAAGCTGAAGATGGACTCAGTAAGGGGGTCAACGTTTGTAGGTTGTGCATCCTGCAGTGTGCACAGGTTGGGTTTTCTGTAACTGGTGCAGATAGTTTTACTAAGAGTTGGTGGGACAAGCAGCTGATCATATTTTCATGAATATACAGTAGCTGCCAGTTCTTCCAACCTCACATCGACTCCTACAGTTGTAGCGCTGCCACATAAAGAATAATGTTTTCTGCTGTTGATCGGTTGTTGGGGTGGGGGGGGGGGGGGGGGGTGCAGTCTTCCGACAGAGATTGACAGCGGTGCCCCAGAGGTGGAACTTCCGGTTTGTTCGAGGAGTAATTGGCATAAAGCACGCAGTTTTAAAGAGAGAAGAAAGGAAAAGAAGAGCATCGGATAACAGAAAAGGCAGATCAGCTTCTGCTCTGGCCATGGGAAAAGCCTAGGAGCTCCTATTAGTTCTGTCGGAAGGTGGATGGTCTTCTCTTTAGTACCTGGGAATAGACCGTTCCGCTATTACCTACGGACTCGGGTGAGCTATCAAAACGGACTTACTTTACTTTATTCATGGCGCAAGTCTGACTGTACGTCTTTTAAGATGAAGAGGAGATTGGATATATAGTCCGCTATTTTCAGGACTCCGCATCAGCTTGACGGCCGTTACAGGAGTATTACAGTGGACTATCGGCGGATCTATTTATTATCGCTGGAACGGGAATTGGGGGAATGAATACTTTTGATGTGTAGATACATGTATATGTGTGTGGCGCTGCAAATTAAGGGTTACTTAGGTTCGGGCGGGGCGATCCATGTGTAAGGGATTGTTTTTCTATTTGTTGTTTATTTGATGGACTATGGTGGGCAGTGACCTATAAATGTATTGATATTAAGGGATTGTTTTTATTAGAATAAAGGCTATACGGGAAATTTATTAAGGTGTGATATTGGCCTATCCTTTTAACATCTGCCTTCAGCTAGGTCAGAATAGTGGTAGCAATACTCTCAGGCTAGCGCTCGAGACGAATTGTTACACAGTACCGTCGTATTGCTGAACAACAGAGAGTACAGACAGCACCTGCCACAACATAACATTCTCGTTTACCATTCCTCCATTGATGCTCAGATTTGTAATGTTACAGAAAGGGGCTTCCCTTGGCCTTGAATCAGGTTATGTTTATTTTTAAAATCTGCAGTGTTCTCTCTGCACACAACACATTTGTATGTTTAATAGGGCCTTTTTGGAGACTTTTTGACTGTAGATGACTCATGGCAAACAGAAGTTTACAGTCTGTTGGATCTGGTTAAGGAGAGCACCTCTGATCTTTGCAGTTCAGAATAACCCCCCCCCCCCCCCCCCCCCCCACCCCCCCTACTTTGAACACCACCTTCATGAAGCTTTGGAGGGGATTGGAAATGTGATACTCACTGAGCCTAGTTGTCTAATTGTCCCCTCCCAGGTTTATGCAATCTTCATTCATGGTTATCTCAGACATATATATTTTACTTCTGGCTTCAGTGAGACTAACTCAGTGCTAATCATCAGATTTTAGATACAATTAACACAATTAACACTAGAATCCCTGAAGCCTATGAAAAAACTTGTAATCCTGGCTCACCTTAAATCCCTTCGTACCTCTCCACCAGTGTCTTTTGTTTTGTAAATGTGTTGATCAGCACAAGCAGCAAGCAGCCTGCTGTCCCATCCCCTACCTTCACGGAGCACAACTCGGGCAAAAAGTTCTCCCAGCTCAAGCCAAGGCTCCTTTTCTGTGTGTGAGATCTGGAGTTGTTTAGGGTAAATAACACAGTACATCATTATTTGGAATACATGCATTTCATGTGAATTCCGTGTTTATAAATAACTGGGTAAGTGTAGAGAAGAAATGCTGAACACATACCTAAAGCAGAAACTTTTTCCATGTTATACTAATGACGTGAAGTGTATAATGTGTGAAGACTTTAGTCCAACTAAGAAGTGAGAGCAATTAAAAGTAACAATGACTTCCTGTTTGTGAAATTGATTGGACTAAAAGCCCACAGCCAATGGTCTTCACCTGGCCTGAACCTGAAAACAACTGATGAGCACCATGATGGCATTTGCCTCTACTCCAGGTTTGAATATTGCCTCTACTCCAGGCCCTGCAGCCGCCGCTTCAGGAACTAAGTTTAGTGCCAGTCTGTCCATTCTGGAGCTACTGAATGTGAAACTTCAATGGTGCTTTACCCCCCCCACACCTCCATAAAAAAGAAGTGGCTCACAAAGAGACGTTCAAATGTCTTCGGACTTGCAGATCACTTTTATCCTGCTTTTGATTTGAACCAGGGATAGGTGGATGCACGTCATTCATTCCCTTATTTTTAAATGGGCAAATTTAAAGAAGGAATTTCCGTTGAATTAATCATTATTTTAATAGTGAAAACTTCAGATCCTCCTTGTCTCTTCGGATGTTTCACACGTCTTAGCCCTGGAATCAGCTAAGTTGTTCTTCTCTGGACTTTCTCTAGCACTGCTGTCTTTTTTTGTAATATGGAGACCAAAGCTACACACAACACTGCAGGTGCGGCCTCACTAGTTTGTTATATAACGTAAACATAACCTCGCTTGATCTTTACTCCTCACCTAACATGCTATTCGTGTTCTTAATCGCTCCTGTACCTGTCCGGATGTGAAAAGACATCCCAGAATCCCACCCAGCACTGAAAGACACAGGTGAAGTATTCTGAAGAGAACTTGTCATTAATACTGCGGGCAACTCTTCAGTGCATCTGTGCCAACACAAAGCTGCTTTTGCCAGCCTGAGGCGAGCATCTGTGTGCTCACAAATAGAAACAGCATGGCCTTTGCCCCAAGTGCTATTTACTAGCTGCTGTTGATCACTACATGTGTTGCATTTCTAACATTCGGTTTGGACTTGTCACTTCTTGGCCATAAATACCAAGAAAGATGGGTTGGGTAAGATCACACAGGAGTGTGGGGGGGTTTACTGGGACGGGCTGTCATAGATCCACTGAAGCTTACAGGTAGCTTCTCCAGCTCTTAACTAGATAGATACTGTAGATACAGTAGATGGAATCTTTGTCCACAGGTGAATATTTGGCTTTTTACAGAAGCTCTTTAAATAAATTAAAACATAGATAAATAAATATATACAAACACACACACACTATCGTCTGTGTACACAACTTATTTTATTTTAATGAAGAATTTCTGCATGAATTACTGATTTTATCAATATTATCGATGTCATGCTCGCTGTTGTCTTTTTCCGTGTTCTTTATTCTCTCCTCTGCCGAGTCGTTCACACCGCTGGCTCCTTCAACACATGTGGCTTTGCTCTCCCCAGCTCAGAGAGACAACCCAAGGCAGAGTCCTGCAGGAGACCCCCAGGCGTCTCTGAAGTGCTCATAGGTAGGTGCTCTCTGTCCAGGTCCCTCTTCCATGTTCTTCACCAGCTCCCTGTCATAGTTGTCTTCTACACTTCTAACCTCTTTCTAATCTTCCTTTTAGTTTCTGAAGCTATTTTTTTATTGTTTCGGGGCATGCTGGTAAAATTAGATTTATTACTTTGGCAATACTAAATGGGCCCTAGTATGTTTGTGCTCCTCTGTGATGGACTGGCACCCTGTCCAGTGGTTGTTCTTGCCTTGTGCCCTATGCATGCTGGGATGGGTTCTAGCCCTCTCGGACCCTACCCAGGATTAAGTGGGCTTGGATAATGATATGGTATGATATAAAAATATGGCAATAACAACACATGAAATAACTAAGCACTTGGGTATAACAACATCCTGTTCTGCAGTACACACGCTATCAACGACAGACGTCTCTTCTGTATGAGGAAGTTGCCCTGTGACTCTCACAGCACTCGAGTGGGTGGGTACTTACAGTAAGTTGGCATATGCGCCACAGTGTGTTTTCTGTAGACTTTCTTGCAAAAGAGCTCTGTTCTATAAGGATGCATTAACTGCAGAATTACTGCCATTCATTTCATTTGGTCTTTCTACCCTGAACACCCACCCCGTCATATCTATTAAAGTGTTCAGCGTCGACTTCCTCAGCCTCTGGTAGCACAGGTAGGCATAGCAGGCGTAACAAACCATTGCTGTCCTGTGACAAACCCCACCATTCCAGCTCCAGTCCACTGATCGTCTGAGCAACCCGAGTGACGTCATTCAGCTGTCTTTGTGTAAATCCTCAATGTGATGGATGCATGTCTGACTTTATTTTTAGCGTTTTGTGCATCTGGAGCAGATAAACGTCACATCCTTGTGAAGGACAAATCAGCATTAGATGAGGTGGATGCTGGCTGTTCTTTATTATCTTTTCCTTTAGCAAGAATGGTGAATTTGTTCCAAATATTATTTCATGTACAGATTTAAGCAGTGCAAACTTGGAAACCTCCAAACGGTGACTTTACTCCGACACAGAGATGGACACACTGTGACTTCACTCCTTATCCTACTCTATAATTGTACACTACCTGGAACTCGATGTTGGAATTTAAAACAGAAAGGATTCCTCCCCATCACGTCATTGTGGGCTGCTAATAGAATACAGAGGAGATGCCGTCTGTCCTTAAACATACACAACGCTCATTTTTATCAGTTTTGGTTTTTGATAACCTGTTTGTAGAACCACCCAACTAGTCACTGCAGGGTCTGACCAACTTTGTAACCGGCAGCTGCTCTGCTGCACAAAACTGAAGAAATAAAAAGAATATGGAACAATCAAGCCAGCAGTTCTTAGTTTCAGGGGAGGTCTGCTCCTGCCTGCTGCTCAAGACATATTTAATGAATTTCACATTTGTGTTCTGAATCCCACTCAGTACGTCTAAAATGACTTGGTATTCATTGTATCATATGTGATTGCTTCTGCCCTTAATCACCCCACTGCACCCCAACATCCCACCCAGCGCAGTTCTCCAGCTGCCAGACCCCCTTTTCCTGCTGATTCTGGTAGGCTGCAGGATTTCATGCTAACCAGATTCACAATCATAAAAATTTTTTCGCTCAAATTCAGATCATTGTTTAATTAGCCACTTTTTTTAAATTATTTTCTCTGTTCAAAAGCTGCAGTAGTGTGGGATTTACATTTATGATAAATTTTAAAATATTTGTATTTTTCTATAGCTTTAAATGCTTCAAGGAATATTCCACCCACAAATGATATACTGTATACGGTGTATTGTTTTTACTTATCCCATGTAGTTTATGGTGATGGCCAAGAAAAATTTCTAATTTCATGTCTTCATTTAGAACAGAGTTTAAAAAAGTTTCTAATATGATATGTCAATAGTGAGCAACAGCAAACAATATTAAAATCTCATAAAAATCACACATTACTCTTGTTGCACACTCCACCCATCAAGTCTTCCACTTGTATGCTAGCAACCTCCCAAATACTTGTATTTTTACTAAAATATCATTACACGTGCTACTGTCAGAAAATGTTCTCATGAACTGAAATGGAATGCGTTCAGATGCAAACAAGCATTTGAATTGTAAGCCCACCTCCCATCGTTACATGCATGTCGACATCCACAGCTGGGGTACCTGGGGATTACTTAGCGGCACACTGATTTGACCTTCTGCTTGGTGACGCTCCTCACATTTGCTCTCGATTATCACTCTTCTACGAATATCGCTGAGCTGCATTGAAGTCAATTGGGAAGGACTAACTGAACTAGATTTGACTGGATTGTAATGGAACAATCATCTTTAACGTGTCCTTGAGGGCTAGGAAAATGTCTGCCAACTATACTGGACCGATTATTATGGCCAAAAAGGTGACCTGAGCTGTGTGGCACAGTGGCCACTGTACCACCGTGCCTCTATGAAGAAAGAATGCAGTCAAAGACGCACAATCATATACTTCGTCAAAACAAAGCAGAAATGCCAAAATCAGAGTCAGAAGTCAGAAAAAATACGTAGGTCTTTTAAAGGCAGAAAATTCCAAGTGGTGTATCATGACTGAAACTGCTGGCTCGTTCTGTTGTTTGAAGTCATGCTGAAGGCTCTCTAAACTGGCTGAGCTGATGCTTTGCACTTTTTCTTCTATCAAAAAACTAGAATGACCTGTAAATAGCAATAAATATTTTGTTATTATTATTATTTTATAGAGTCTCCTGTGTTGGGGGGGGGGGGGGGCATCAGGCTCCTTTAAGGTTTATTTTTTAACTCTACGTGGCTAATTATGCATGCGTAAGGCACGCACCTCCTGCTCTTATACTGACACGGAACTTGAAGATCGACCTGTATATTTGGCGACAAGCAGAGATAACTCGTTATTTATGCTGTATAAATAAAATTTTGAGAATCTGCATTATTTACTCATCTTTTCTACCACTAACTAAGTCCAACAGAGTCTGTACTGCAAATGATCGTCATTAAATATCCAGGGGTGCTCCCATCCAATGTTGGCTGTTATGGCACTGAGGGATGTTGCACTGGCCTCGCAAAAAATTATGGGGCACTGGGGAAAAAGTTCTCGTAAATCGGCCGAATTATCAATAAATAATTTGAGGAACAAGGGCGAACGCTTTGGCGAAATTCACTGATCAGCAGTACTCGTCACCACCGAGTCAATGTGGGTCTTCAGTTCAAATATCTGGGTGCATCTGAGCACGTTACAGTTGAGATGTTTCAGAAAGTGTAAAATGTGTTTGTGACAATGTGAGATTAAGACTGGACAGCTTCCCATGTGGATTTTGCAGCCCGAGTAAAGAGAGATTTTTTTTTTTGAATGACGTTTTTGATATCGTCTGCTGTTGTCTAACTTTGGGCACTTACTTTATCAGAAACATTAACATTATCTCTGTACTGCATGAAAACAGAAGATTAAAAGTGTATGTCAGCTGTCAGTATAAACTACATGTGATAACATATTTGGTGTTTTATTCATTTAACACTCTTGTGTTGTTTTCTTCTTTTTTCTGTGTACTTTGCTTCCTTAACTGTATATTAATAAAGATGATTAAGAACACGCACAGAAAACATGTAGAAAATGACACAGAATGATGAGCGTTTACTGCTACTTCAGTGTCGGGCCCACTAATCAATAATGGATTGGATAACAAAAAAAAAACAAGAAAATGAATTCATAGTGATGAGGATAAGTATTATAAAATATCTCCATGTAACAAACATAAATGTCTGCTACGCTTCATTAAACCTGAGCAAACCCAGTTTTAAATGTTCTAGTGTCAAGCCTTACATCATTCAGTGTCTGCTGGCTCATCATTAATTGTCATTATCTGGGTACAGATAAAAGTGAATTGATAGGAAAATAACAAAAGAGAGTTAAGTGTTATGGCAAAATACAGATATTTAAATGTATTATTAATGCAAATCCCACACTACTGTGCTTTTCTGAATAGAGAAAATTGTACAAAAAAAGACCAGATAATTAAACAATAAGCTGAATTTGATGGAAAATCATTCCGTGATTGTGTATGTGTTTAGCACGAATATCTGTATCCACAGGGATTCCCCAGGACTGAGCTTGGGAACAGCTGATTGAGTGCATGTATGTGGCCAACCAGATACAGTGGAACCTCAGTTCACGAACGTCTCGGTACACGTAAAAATCGGTTTACGACCAAAAAGTTCGCCAAACTTTTGCCTCGGTTCACGACCACACACTCGGTATACGAACAAGCCAGGTTCCCTTTTGGTTTGTACGTTCAGTCTCTCCCTGTGCATTTCCTGTGCAGCGAGCAAGAGAGAGAGGGAGAGCGCGCGACACACACACACACGCACACACACACACACACACAGGCAGCGTGAGAGCGAGAGAGAGCTGGACTCCTAAGGTAGGAAGGCAGTTAAAGAATGCACTGGGCTTGATTTTTGTTTTCACTTCTGTTTACAGCGATCAGTTCGTAGCGTGCATTGTTGCAATGTTACTTTTCTTGGTGGTTTATTACATTATGGATTTTTTTCAAATGTTCATTTTTTCCCCTGTGCTTAAAACTCATTAAAAAAAAGTGTTTTTAACGACCGGTTCCTAGCACTATAGCGCGAACTATTGCAGTGTTAGTTTTCTCTGTTGTTCAAGGTTTTCTCAGTGTTATTCAATGTTTTTACATTTAGTTTACTATTATGCTGTGCATTCTATGGTTTAATTAACTATATTTGTGCTTAAAGACTTAAAAAATATACATATTTACATACCGTTTGTATGGTCTGGAATGGATTAATTGTATTTACATACAATCCTATGGGGGAAATTGCTTCGGTTCACAACCAGAGTTTTGGAACGAATTACGGTCGTGAACCGAGGTTCCACTGTACTAGGAAAATATCTAGAAATAAATCAGCATTTAGCCGGACACACACTCACACTCACCCCGTGTGGGACTTCGGGCTGTAGGCTTGCATTTCCATCCACATGCCGGCTGGGCCTCAGACTGACCCTGAATAACTTAAAGCTCGACAGGGTCAGACAACCCCACGATGTTAAAATAGGGGGGGTCCAGTAGGCTGGAATGAGTCCCCAAACAAAGAACACCCTCATCAGATGTTATTTAAAATGAAACAATTCAATCGAAACCTGTTTTTTTGTTTTTCCATTTTGTGTTCCATCGTGTGTCGAGCAGGAAAAGTTGCAGCTTTATTGGGAGGCTGGCTGCTAAGGTCTGGTTGACTGGTCCTTCAAACAAGATACTGATACTGTGGTAGGAATAAGGGCACCATGTTTGTTCTGATATGTTGCTGTTTATATCTAGATGCACACATTTAATACACACATTAAGAAGAATGAAAGCAGAGGCAGCTTTTAGTGCATTGCACCACACTCTGAAAAGCAGTCTTGGAGTTTATCAAATCACTTGTGTTAGGACATTAGTGCAGTCACATAGACTATTAAAGCCAGGAAAATGCATCAGGAATTTCATAATGCTTATGTTTTTTTTTTATTTTGTCACAGTGTGATGAATACTCATTAATCGATCGCATCACTTACTGAAAACTGACAAGATTATTCAGAAATAAAATAGGCAATAGGTAATGATTGATCTGAATTTATTGGAGAAAAACAGTAATTCTCAGCCTCCATTTTCATCATGATAGAAATTTTGATATGTATACATGATTGTCAAAGGCAGTCAGTCGCTATATAGGCCCCATAACAGTTTGCAACATCACAGTTAGAATTAAAGTATCTGCAAAATGATTGATTGTTCATTACATGCAAGAGTTTAAATACACTTTCGCTTTATTTTGGATATCATTGACGTCATGAAAAGAGAACAATCACAAGACCTGCATTTTTCTTTTATTAATAGGCACACCAACATTCCTGGTATTAAGTCTGAAGCGCCTGAAACATGCTTGCATATTGAGAGATTTCATGAGTAAACAGTGAAGGCTCAGGTTTTCAAGAAGTTTACTGTATGATCACATGTGGGGTGCTCAGCACATATATATATAAAGATATATATATATATATATATATATATTTGACAAATAAGACCACAGATAGAACCTCCCATTTACATTTGTAAAGTTTGGTTAGAACAAGACGCACAAATCTCTAATCCTACGATATGTGTTTTCTTTTTTTAAAGTAAGGTCTTGCCCTTGAGGAATATTTAACTCATTTACTCAATATCTTTAAACCTTCATGAAGAAAATGTCAGTCAGAAGAACAGCATACAATTAGTTACATGATGGCATATTTTACAGTTGGTTTTTGAGCCTTTGGATAAGAAGTCATCACTTAATCTGCCTTACACAAAAAAAAACAGCATACTGTGTTAGTGAAACAGAGAACAAGCTTATTTCTCAATTTTTATTCTTTTTTTTTTTAATTTCAAATAGTTACTACCATCATAACATTCCAAACTGGGGGAAAAAAAACAAAACATGAGGCCGCCTTCACAGAACAGCATCCATAAAAGCAAATTTGCGGCTTTCCTTGCCTCATTCCCAAATGATAGTCTGTGAACTCGTGCTTATTATGCCCAAAACATCATTTTACACCTTCAGAACTTTGTAAATCACTGAATGGCTCTATATAAAGGCAATAAAAATGCTGAGCTTTTAAAAAAACGATTTGACATTAGTCGTGAGTAACAAAAAGGCAAACACAGTTTATAGACAAAGTCCAAACTTTTCAAGTGGCAGACTAAAACAATCGCCCCCCGATCAATAAAACCAGGTATCGTCATTGAAATCCGAACAGAATAAACAGTGTCTTGGTCTGGAATGTATCAAATATGCAGCAAATATTTGAAACATTAACCGTATTGGCTCATGCATTACTGCCCCATGCATTAATTTGTAAGCTACCTTTAGGATAATACACGGTATTCTAAAAGATTAGCACAAGGAATTTTCAAAACACTGTCAGTGTGCACATCTAACTCCCCTTTTCTTTAATACAAGACATGGGACTTGCTAATGTGGCCAAGTTAAATAAAAAAAATAAAGTCAAAGTTACATTTTAAATCAGCCCTTTGTTTGGAACTAAAAACATACGTTTCATGGGAGTCGGTTGACAAACGTGGTCACTCACTATGGATCTACTGGTAAGGCAAATCTCCGGCCTTCTCTTTAGGGATCAGCCAAGGCAGGCAGTTCAGAGTACGAAACCCAAAAGTGGCCTTGCAAAGACTGCTGCTGCTGCTCAGGCCCGGCCAAAGGCGTCACTGAAAAGGACAATGCCGATGGCATCCAACTCTACAAACTTTAGCTTAAAGAAGGCTTTCAAATGGTTACATTAAGAAAGAAATGTAATCGATTGTGATCAACATGACATGTAGCCAAATTACTCTGCTGTGGCGTGTATTAAGTGCAAAAAAAATCTATCAATGGTGCTTTCTATATTGATGCTGTGCCGGGTCATGTCGTTTAAGTTATTATTGATATTCTCTTGTAATTTTAAGAGACCAGCTCGCTCTTTGTGATATGTTCATTTCAGTTCACTTTACCAGAGTTTGAGTTGATACCCAACATTTTATATTTGTTGCTTGAATGTTAATAATTCTGTTTTGTTTAAAGCTGCACTTTAATTTACCTAAAATATGTAAAAACTCATAATGATCACAAAGCTTTTTAGATTGCACCACATTCTAGTATTAGACTTACAAAGTAGTTTTTATTTTAATCTAACGCTTTTTGTCAGCATCATCACATCTCTGTCACTTGCTTTTACAGTTAAAAGAGGTAAAAGGAAGCCACCTGAGAGATGAATGCCCTTTTCTTTATACTCTATCCATATTACAAACATGGCACCGATATGTCGCTATACTGAACAAGTCAAAGGATACGCAGTGATAACAAACCAACAACCATTTATGAGGAAAACGTGTCAGGTTTTGACTTGCAAGGTGGACTGCAGGCACATTCATTACGGACGAATACACAGTGTGGTGTGAGCCTTAGCTATTAAAAACACACTTTTGTACAAACATCATTTATAAAAATGACCTGGGCCATCAGCTTGTCATCAGGAGATTCATAAGGGACATTTGCTTCCATTATTAAACACTAGAGTGAAGACTCTGCTGCCTCTCCGGTTTTTGTCATTTTAACTTGTCAGAAGTCGTGGCTCTTTTTGCCACATGTTGGTGATGCCAAACAGAGAGCTCATGTCTGGCTTATTGATTTTAATACTTGTGGGAAGCGTTAACAAGTCCCTTAGCTAAAAGCGGATATTAAATCCATCCCTCGGCATCACCACTGGCCTTATAATTTAATCCCAATGTATTAACAATTTTGAATATCTTCACTGAGGGGGAGCTAGCATGTTATAAACTCTAATCGTTTCGTTTCTTTTCTGAATAATTATGTAAAATATATTATTTTAATAGATGGGTGTTAATGAGGTTCTCATTCTGAAGTATGGAGGGAAGGGAATACTAATAAACAGACTAGTGACTGTCAGTCTAGAAAGACTGTAATGATATTCTCAAACTCACATTTCTAATTTATAGAAAGTACGTCTACAGACAGAAGTTCCTGTTCTGTATATTCAAGTTTAAAAAGGATGCCCTTGATCAACAGTTGCATAGAAGATAAAAAAAATGAAAAGCAACCCACTCTTCCAGTGACAAACGCACAAAACATTTTAGTGGCTTGTGTCACAAATTTTTAGACTTGAAGATCCATTCACGAAGAGTTAAACAAATCCTATACAGCAGACTTCACATTTCACTTCAGTAACTTTCCGCAAAAATACTTACACAATTCTGTGAACTTTTTTAGTTGTTGGTTTTACTAACAACACATCCAAGTAGCGGCCAAACCTGACTTTTAATCTGCTTTAGCGCAGTTGTGCACTTGGTGAGGAGCAGAAGCAAACGACGCTACGCCTAACTCAGAACTCTATTAAAGAAATGGAAACTGGTAACTGATATCACATTCAGGGTTTGGAGAAGGAACGGGCCGTTTGGAATAAATCCTTAGATAGTATCAATGACAAATCATATGGGAATAGTGGATGATAAAATAGGCCTTTATTACAAACCCACTTCTGCGTTATTGCTGCCTAAAACATAGCGTGTCAGCACCAAAGTGTGCCTTGTGACGTTTCCATGTTAAATAAGGGACTACAAAATGGTTACATTTCAGACCAGTGATGACATACTGTAATTCGGCTTTAACTCTGCACTGCTTATGCCCAGAATATTATTTGTGTGTAACTGATGGTGTAAGTAGCTACAAATAAAGGCATAATAAACAACCAAGTGATGCAGTTACTTTTGTGTTTGGATGAAGAAACTAGGCCCAGCGATAGCTAATGGAAAAGTACAGTTATAGAAGATTTAACATGTGATTGGGGACTGGAGTCCAGTGAAGGATTTCCCCATGAATTCCCTGGTGGCAGAAACGTAGCAGTAACGCAGCCGAACAACCGGACATGCACCTTACAGTGAAGATTCCAATATCCGGCACTGTGACATGACATGGAACACTGCTTATGGATTTCTGTTCTTGCATGATTAATTCATATTGGTCACCACTAACCAGTTAGTACTGTAAGCTGACAAGTGACAAAGACGTTAAAAACACCACCGTCTAGCCGACTCATTCTTTTTCATGTTATTTCTGGACAAGATAAAATCATGATGGGTGACAGTTACCAGGCAAATGCAACACTGCTGAAGTACTGTGCCTTATTATAAGTTAACATTAGTTATAAAATGCTAGTAAACTGCCTAATGGTAAAAGTGTTTGATATTAATATTTACAAACTATTAACTCTGCAACTAGAACTGATGAAAAAATGAAGGGAGGCTGCATTCCAGCGGGGTGACCTGGTCTCGACTATGCTGCCATGCTTATACACACTGTGGGGGAGCTGGAGATGTGAAACTCTCACGTTCAGAACGCTGTGTCTGGTTATCAGTGGGCGATCTGCTACAACAGACCACAGTAATGTACTGAGATGTAGAGAAAGGACGATAAAACTGAACAGCTGCATACTGTGCTGGCTAGAATTAAACTGTGCATGAAAGTCTGGGAAAACATGATGTCATTTGAATTATGTGGCCACCAAGAAAACATACAGTAGAGACTGCTTCACAATATCCTTTCACTCGGACAAAACCTGGAGTAAAAATGACAATTGCCTTAATTTACTTGTCACAAAACACTTGGTGGAGTAACAAACCAGACTGTGGCGCTCTGATGAATTTCAAGAAAGCAGACATTTACGTAACTCTTAAAACATGTAACATACGAGATGACCGCTTGGTACCCCACTGAGGTGGACACCTCCCACCATGTTTGCCAGACTACACTATGCCTTCATTTTTCATATGGATTCTCTTCTGTAATACAATCAGAAAATGTGAAATATCAAGTACTGAGTATAGCACTGGTTAGTTTATCTGATTCAAATATTTCAATAAAAAGATAACTTTAAAGTTAAAAGAGAACTTACAATAACAATAATAAACAATATAAAATACTTTGTGCACTTGTATTGCAGTAAAGAAAAAAACTTTGCACAACAAAACTAGTTTTAATTGCATTGATATTAAAGGCGCATCATTCTGAATTATATGCACCATTTGTGCCACAGCACTGTGTGCCGCCCTGCGCCATCATGAACTCTGAACAGTCCCCTGCCTCTCAGCTACTTTCCTTTTGCTTGGCTAGCCAAACTCTCCACAGCTAAACCCATTTGTTTCTTATTTTCATGATCGTCATCGCTGGTCTGACTGCCATTTTTTGTGTTTACTCAGGTTAACTAGCATTTTTAGCATCTATCTGTTCTTTTTATTTCATCTCATTTTATATATCTAGTTTTCATATTATGTATCAAAAAGCACTTGTAAAGTTACATTCAATGCTGGATGCCCCAAAAACATGCATGAGCCATTTTTTGGGCTAAAGCTTTTAAACAAATGTCTGTGTAACCTTGTATTTAATTTGCCTGCAAGGTAAATGACAAAAAGGTGATTTCCACTCATAAACATGCATGACCCCCAAAAATATTAACATTTTAAAGGGTAACACTTAAGTAATGTAAAGCAGTATCTCACAAACAAAATAAATCACAATACATCCTCCAGTTTGTGCCAACATACTGTAAATTACAATACGATTCCAAGTTGTAAAAAGACGACAGATATTGACTGCTGGCTCACTACCATATGACTGTGAAAGTGCTTATTTAGTAACTTTGAATGCTTAGATCTGAGATGGAATAAACACAAATACTCCATCATGCTGATGTTCTCACCTTTCACGAGTGATGTTGGCATTGCTGTAATTGTTTATGTGAATAGTGGCGGTGTTCACGGAGGGGTGGAAGTTATTTCTGAGGTGCTTCTGTCAGAATGGGGCTGGTTTTTGTTTCTTATTTGGCGTGGGTGCCAGGTTTGGGGTTTTATCAACAGCCATTTTTAAATGTGTTGCCATATTTGCATTCTTGGTTTTTAATGTTTCAAATTCTCCCTAACAGTGTTGGACACAATACACAATTTTCCTTACAATGTCCACTCCAGGAGTTGTCAAACTCCTTGAACCATCTGGAAGAATCGCTGTAGTCATGGCAACTACCACGGAAAAATGTTTTATCGCTTCTGGATAGGGACGGCATGCGGTTTGGATGTTTGTAAAACTTGGAATTGTTCTCAAATAGAAACTTATTAACAAAGTGTGGCAACGCACTTTAAAACATACTGTTTCTCAAAAGAGATAATGCAGGATTTCCCATCACAAGAAGAGACGCTACATTATGAAGTGCAGACAAACGTTCTGAATGACTGTGGATGAGCTGCTAAACTAAAGGCCTATTTTTAAAGACCGGTCTGCTTCTCAGTTTTGTGTGACTGGATTGTGATTAGCAGTTACGCATACTGTGCAGAATGCGTAGCTTTTAAAATCTTTGTCCTTTTTTAAACAAGAATCTGAACAACAATTTACATTTGATCAAAAATGATTGCATTTTGAAGATTTTTACCAGAATGAGATTATGACACAGATATAAAATTTTTTACTTACTTTACCAACACAGAATGCTTCACTTGATGCACACATTTAAGGCTTAATATACAGCCAGTATACACAATAATGCAACAGATTTACTCGCATCGTGTTTTGTCATAACTGTCACAGGTATACCAAAGGTTATTACTTAAAAGAAGAAAATTGTGGACAGTTCTTTAGTGGAGCATACCAAATAAAATGAACTGTAATGCTTTTTTTTAAGAGAAAAGTTAGAGAACTGTTACGCAGAAATGATAAAATACTACGTCATCATTTGAGCTTCAATGTTCTTTCCCTTATTTAATACGTCATTCACAAAACACTCAATCATTTTGATAGGACATACCAATATCTCTGAAATTCTAAAATAAGGTATAACAGAAGGCCTGCGCTTTATGTAAACTTTAGTTATCAAAGGGAAATATCATTTAAATCTGCTTCAACATAAATAATACCTGGGAGAGTGACAGACTGACATATAAAATAAACACAATAACACCTTGCTTTCTAAATTTTAATTCTTTGAATTCGGTCAAATAATTCATTTCCCTGAGAAACGGGGCTTGCAGTTGAAAATCCTTTAGAGACAAAACACCACCCTGCAACTAGTGAGTGGTTCAGGTGGGCTTGCCTTTCACACGTTGACCGGGACTGTGAGGAGGACAGCAAGTTATCGTCCATACTGCACACATAATCGGCAAAAAAGGAAAACAGGCTGACATCAACAAGTGTGTGTAATAATAACCAGCTAGAGCCCTATTTAAAAACGGATTGTTTTGTACAACCTTGTCATCTACTAGCATGTTACACGTACAGCAAACAAGAACAATGATTAAAGTGTCACGAAAAAGCCCCCATAGTTGTAATTCTATACTTTAGCACGGACTCACATCTGCGTAGCTCAGAACCCTTGTAGGAAGCTTTGGACATATTGCAGAGCTGTATCTTGCAGTTGTAACATTCATTCAAATACAAGAGAAGGTAACAGTAAAAAAAAAACTCCCTTTAACAAGAACGTTACTAGATGGATACTGATAATTTCTTATGATACACTGCAATTCAAAGCAAGTTCTGTGATACACAAAATCCATTTCATATTTGCGGTAAAAAATATGGCCATAAAAAGTCTTCCCTTCTTCCAGTTCTTCCAGGCTTCAGTGCACATGGCAGGTGAAAATATTTGGAGAACTCCCGATTACATCTTGCAGTGATGTACTTTCCTGCTGACCCTCTTCCACTGCATCCTGATCACTTGCTCCCAGTATGTACCGTTGTGACTGTGGTGGGTCGAGGTCTGTGCTCCGATCCTACTGGGGAAAGGGAAGAGGATGGAGAGGAGACGGCAGATACAAGGCTGCAAGGAGTGGACGTGGAGAGACCTGAAAATAAAAGGAATCTTCAGGTTCTCTTGTCATACTAGATTTCATTGAAATGCACAAATCTTAAAATCAGGTTTAGAGATTAATTTTTGTACATCAGCATAAATATATTCACAAACGTCAACTTCTGTCTGTTTTTATAAATGATTCAATACATTCACAGTTATTCTACTAATGGGCATCAAGGCCATCCACACCGGCAACGTGGCAAACACTTGGAAAATTTAAACTCACCAATTGTGACCGTGGGAAGAAATCAGGGTGTCCAGAGAGAGACCACAAAGTTTTAGGGAAGAACACGCAAACGACACACTCAAGGCTCCCAAGCTAAGTGCTTACACTGTTATGCACTGGCACAGTGCGCCTTAGAACGGAAAGTCCACCTTTTTCATTTCAAAAAATGCACATATCTTTGATTTTGTCATATTTGAATTAGTTTGACTATTGCAAGGTAGACTCTGTCAGGCAATGCCATTGGGATGAAAACAAGAGGTTAGAACTGTCTCACCTAAAAACAAAACAAAAGAAAAACAAGCCACATGTAAATTGCAGCTACTGCAGTGCCTGTCTGGTCTGATGTGTGGATCCTCAGAAATCACTTGTGGGGGCCTACATCTGTGAGAGAGACCAGCTAGACTAGACCATCGAAGTTAGGGCCACTAGTGGGATTATACAGCCCTAAATATCACACTGACCGGTGGAGTCCAGCAGCTCTCTGATATGTAAGGTCAGGTAGCAGGCAGGACTAACGACTCTCAATCCTGCTCAAAGGAAGACTTGAGTCCTAATAGATGGCTCCTCAAATATGTGTTCTAACTGCAGGGAACTACAGCACCAGGACAGGCCACATCTGAACTGAACAGACACCGATACGATATGCAGGTTAATCAATTCTAAACCAGGAAGATGGGTAGCAGCAGTTAACTAGGAGGTTACAGTAAAAATGTCAATGATAATATAAATGAAGAGAGGTTATTAAGAAAACACATGCAAAATTGAAAGTTAAGGGGGGAAGAAGAGAGAATTTAAATATGTTTCTTCTTGAGTTTCAACAGAAAGCAAATTTAGAGGGGACATGGTAATAATTGGGAGACTTCAATTAAGTACATATCAGTAGGAAACAGGCTGCAAATAATGGAGGCTGAAACTTAGGCCAAGCTATACAAATATTTAGAAAGAACAGGGAGCTGAAAACAAGTACTCAAGACAGCTGAAAGAAACTAGTGATTATATGTGCTGTGCTGTGTATTTAAACCCTTAACATGTTTAAATAAATAAATAATCATAATATATCACACTGTTATATAAAAGGTGGTTGTGGATGATCCTAATTAACTATTGGCTGGTTAGCTCAACATGCGCAGAATCTGGGTAAGTCACCATTAAACACAACATCAGGCAACACACGCTGTATTATAGGACAGTAAAACAGGTTTACACGTGCAGATCATCTCACCATACAAAAGCATTTGATTTAAGTGGCCCATACGGTGTTATTTATATTGATTTCCAAAAAGCTTTCGATAAGGCCAGTGCTCAAGGCACAGGAAACTAGCTAAAGACTCTCAAATTTTGTTTTGTTTCAAAAAAAAAAAAAACATTTAGTGATACTGAATTACTGAAATGAAAATGAAAGTACATGCAAAAGTAATGATGGTTAGATTCTAAGTGGAATATAATATGTAACACACAAAGCAAATTAAACTGATAAAACAAACTATTTAAATCTCAGTTTTTTTATCATTGAACACCCTTGATGAGTTACAGCTCAGGACTCCCTATGCTCGCAACCACACTCACGCCCACTAGGCAGGTTTTTCAGATGCCAGTTAACTTGAGAAACGTCACTGAGACGGGGAAGGACCACCAGGGTACCCAGAGACAAACTGCCACAACCCTAGGTAGACATTGCAGAGTCCACTCAGACTGTACACTGGGCCTTCTCCTGGGCTTGGGAGTCACCAGCCCCAAAAGCAATGTACTTATCATTAATGATAGATATGATTTCTAAAACGGAGGGTGAAGATACTTACAGTCTTTGCGAGATGTTGTGTCGACAGCTGGGTTTTTTAAACAGGAGCTATTCAAAGTGTTTTGGTGATGGGAGCCTTCCATACTACTGCCCAGGTGCAGCCTTCTCATATGTCTTACAACTGCTGTGGCGTTAAAGGCTTGCTGTAAAATATGTAAACATGATAGTTAATACACATCACAGACAAAAGCACCTCATACAACCAATTCCTGAGTTTCAAGATGTGACACCTTTTGTGATGTCAGAATGAATCCTTCATTTTGAATCAATAAGATCTGACATGACTCTTTTGTGTGTGTCCTTCTGCAGTAAACACTCTGCTATTCTTAGGGTGCAGTTCAGCTAGCAGATTCTCAGCTTCTGTATTCACTCTTTCCTTTGACTAATGGCTTTTTATCAAATAACTAATCAGTTCAGCCACTTTTCAGTGAACACTTACCCTCCATTTACTTTTTGCAAAATTTTTTCTAATCTGTGCGCTGACAGACTCATGAATATTCTTCGAGAGAGCAGTGTCTCCAGCAATCCTGAAACAAAATTATAAAAAGGGCCTGAATATTTTTTTAACGTTTCCATAACAAATATGATTTAATTCAATTAGACAACATTCTTTAAAAAGCAAAAATGCCATTAGAGACCTTCTAACGTCCAACAATTTACCATAAGAAATCTCCTTGACCTCATACTGCCCCTCAGGTACCACTCCAGGTTAAAGTCCATACTATGAGTTTCCCTACAAGACGTGAACCAGGCCTCTATACACCGTTTGTCTGTCTAATTATATTCTTTATTGTCAGATATCTTACTTTTGAGGCTATAAAGCTGGCACTGTGGTGTGTTCATCTGTGGCACACGATATCATTTGACACACAAAGGGCATTATTACTCTTCAGTGACTGTTTCTCAAGTGCCTTTTCTGCCCTTACCTTCACACCCAACTTAAAGGCAAAGTTGTTTATTAACAATCATGGTGTATATTAATTTCTCACATAAAATGTACTTTGCTTTAGAAAACAATTTCATAATTTTTAAAAAATACTGTAACTAGTCTGCTCTTCTGTTTATTGATGGAGCTTATGGTTGCTGGAGCCCCATTATGAAGAAATGCCTTAAAATGTACTTAATACGTCCATTTTTTAAGCCAGAAATGTTATTGAGTATTGATCTGCATCTTGAGATTATATTGAAAAATATAGTAGTAGTGTCCATGCCATTTTTGTGAGATCCAGCTACTTTAAAAGGAGACTGACTGTGCGCTTCACTTAGGCACTAATCTTCCTCTGCGACACGTTTCAGCCCCGGGGCTGTGGATTCACCTCAGAAAGTCGTTATCAAGCACTGTTATTGACACTGAATGCTGACTGTGAAAAATAATCTTCTGCTTGAAAAAATACCAAACCTATGCTTTACAAAATTTAGATCAGTTAAACGAAAATACTGTAAAATCCTGGACATACTCTATGAGAATCTAAAAAACAAAACTACCAAAAAACACATATGACCATGTAAGATGTAGGCGCAGCACCCACTTGTACTGATCATGGAGACAGGAGCACTGGTACACGATACCAAGAGAGGTGAGAAAGCACTATAGCCGTTTAGACTTCAGTATGCTGCCATGGTGTGCCTCTGAAATTTCAGGAGCAATACTCACTCTACTAGTGCACAGATCTACTGTTATACAAAAAAAAAAATTTTTTAGAATAGTAAAATATACAGTAAGTTATATGGTATTACGATGATAAAGAGATCTGAACATGATGCAGTACAACACATTTCAGATTCTACTTTGTGAATTATTATTATTTTATTTTAATTTTATTGATTTTATTGTAATCATTCCATACAAATAGATCAATTTTTACAAAAAATAGGATTGAAAACAGATCAACCCCCACCCATGAGAAAGAGCATGGCCAACGGAGTAAAATTTAAAGCTAGTAAAAATAAATAAATTGATGAGTTTAATGGGTGGATACGGATAAATGGAGAAGAAAAAGAAATGGGGAGAGAATCTGCTTCCTCAGTGCTTTAAGAGCTTAATCTAAAATGTTATTGATTAGATCCTACCAGGTTTTGAAAAAGTTCTGTACAGATCCTCTAAGTGAGAATTTGATTTTTTCCAGTTTCAAATAATATAAAACATCAGTTACCCACTGACTTAAAAGAGGAGAGTTAGGATTCTTCCAGTTTAGCAAAATAAGCCTGCGTGCCAAAAGTGTAGTGAAGGCAATCACAGTTTGTTTGTCCTTCTCCACTTTAATCCCATCTGGGTGTACACCAAACACAGCTGTTAATGGGTTAGGAGGGATTGTGATACCAAGGCTGTCTGAGAGGCACTTAAACATTTTGGTCCAGAATGATGTTAATTTGGCGCAGGCCCAAAACATGTGACCCAGTGAGGCTGGGACTTGATTGCAGCGTTCATAGGTTGTTTCTTGCCCTGGAAACATTTTGAACAGTTTTAACCAAGACAGATGTGCTTGATATATCATTTTGAGTTGAATAATTGTATGCTTTGCGCATATGGAGCTCGAGTGAATTCTCTGCATTTCTACCTTCCACTCCTTTTCTGATATGTTGAGTGAGAGATCTTTCTCCCATTGTCCTCTTGGATCTTTGAAAGGGAGGGACTGTAAAATAATTTTATATATTGCAGAAATGCTGTCTGAGTCCACAAAACTGAGTAATTGTGAATTATTTTAAGTGAAAATATTAAAATAAAGGAAAGTAAGGGGTTATTTAGTTTACAAGCATATCAACTATTATCATCCTTCAGACAGTCAGGACTATGAATTATCAGCGCACTGGATCACAAGAGTACTCTGAATCATCCTTTGAAGATGATGGGAAGATAAAGAGACAATTGGGTTTGAACACTCAGTTATAATACTGTAGCTGCTGTTTACTAGTGGAATATGACAATAAAGAATTGTGATCACTTGGTATGAATCTTTTACACAGTGCAGAGACTAGGACTCCACTTCCAAATGTACAATACATCAAGAAAAAACTCAAAAGACGTTTGGAATTATAAACATTTACATCCAAAGCAGTATCAAAGATAACTTTCCAGTTTCAACTGTCCTTTAAAGTAAGGCTTATCAGCTTTTCCTGGTTTTATTAAATTTCCAGATACTTTTTTACTGTTAAAATATAAATATATTGTACATTTCATGATCTATACACTGCACGTTTAGCTAAACAGCTGATTTGTTTTGTACAACTGAACAGTGTACTGTATATCGTCACTGGTCAGCCACATCAAAATGGGCCTCGTAGCCAAGGAACATAATGATGTGCGGCACCCACAGGAGTATTAAGGCATACCACAGAATGCTTCACTGCACAATGTCAACAGATATTCTGCTTAAAAACACTCGCTGGAATGTTCTGACTTACCACATGTAAGTTTCCTATTCATCCTGTTTTACTTCTAAAGTACCAGAAAAAGTCATCACCGCCAAGCTTTAGTCTAATCTTCCTTACAGTAGGCATTTGCCCTGGTTACTGTAGAGAAACAGCATTAACTCATATTGCCAGTGACATTTTAATGACTTACTTACTTAATTTGTTGTTAGATTTAAGTGCAGAAATGTGTCTACAGAAATGTGATGATAGTGCTCCGTTTTTATGTTCTGAAGTTAGATATGGTGTGTCTATTACGGTTTTCACTTTTGTTTGTGGCCCATGACTGACCTAGACATAAAAGTATAAAAAGTTGTACTCTATATAGCACCTCATGTCACAGTAGAACTTGGAAAATCAAATAGATCTTGTATAGAAATCCTAAAGATCCACTGCTATGATAAACTGTGGCATTTGAAAGAAAATTGTGTCAAAAAAACATGGGTCTGCTGGATGGGTTTGGTGCTAGTGTTCCATGTATTCTGCATACTTATACCTTAATGGGGCTAACGGGTATACTGAGACAACTTTACTCTGAGGCGTGGGATATGTTATTTGTAACACCTCTGGTCTGAGTTTTATGTATTGCAGTCACTGCGTTGGGTAAGACTTGATCTTTAGCGCTGGCATTATTTAATTTGTGCACCAGGATTGGAAATATAATGAAACAGGCAACGTTGAGGTTTATATGAATGTGACTACTAGTGGTGGTGCTATCTGATTCCCAATGTACCATATTTATTACTTATTTACTATGGAGTTATTATAATTAGTTTTCCTTATAATTTATTGATTTTTTATTTTCTACATCCTATAATGGAGTTTTGTGATGGGTGGTGTCTCCATAAAGTGATATTTCGGGTAACTCATACCAACAGCTGTTAGCGCTATACAAGATATATTTGATTGGCCAAGTTGTACTGTGACGCAGGGTACTTATAGTCAGATACCATAATATCCGCTTCCATTTGTAAACAGATGATACTCAGCTATACCTTTTTTTCAGTGTAATTGTGTCAACATGTTAAAAGACTGTAAGAGTGATTACAATTTCTCTTTGATTAGAGAAAAATCAGAAATGTTAATCATTAGCGAGAATGATACTCATGGTAACAAGGCCTTGTCACTTTTTAACATAGTGGGCCTAAACCTAGTTTTATTAAACTAGGGCACAATTTAGGCATTGTCTATTGTTTATGGAACACTCTTTTTTACTTTTCTAAGCGTGGAGGATGTACATAAGTTCATTCATGCATTTCATTCTAAAAGAACTGACTAGTGCAATGATTCATAGGCAGCTCATGTCATTATACTGTGTTTGTAGTTTTACGATAGGTAATTCTACAGTAACAATACTAGAACTAATAAGTATGCCCATATACTGCAAGTGCTGTTCTTAAGTCTTTACATTGGCTTCCAGTTACATTTAGGGCTGACCTCAAAATCCCTTTTCTTAAATGTAAAGCCTTAAATGGCCAAGGCTCTGCTTAGCTCTCTGAATGTATCATTACTTACGAAGCAGACTGCAGTGCAAATTCAGATCTCAAGAGATTGGCCTACTAACGGGTTCATAAAACAACAGTGGGAGGTCAGACTTTTAGCTAGTGGGCTCCAAAGCTGTGGAATGATCTGCCTGCTTATAAAAGCGATGCCCCACTGATTGTAATAAGGATGTGCTTGCTTGGCACTTTGAGGAGAAGGCACAAGTGACATTCAAACACACACTGTTCATTTGCACCAAAGCACAGATTTTGTCATGCATGGCTGCTTAAAGTGAACAGCACTTGATGCCTACTTCAGCCTCCTTGAACCAGTATGTGCCTACCTAAAACATGTGATTTATTTGGGTATCTTTCTTTGTTCCATTCTTTTGTAAATATACTGAATTTTAAGGTATACATTGTTACATTCATCTATTTTTCAATTTGTCAGGCGAACAGTTCACATATATTAACAGAAGGTAATGACACTTTCTGACAACTGAGATTACAAATTACTTGCCTAACATCAAGGAAGTTGTGAAGCACACTAAATTCAAAGGCTATTAATCCCTGTTGTGAATAAAAAAAGTATAATTTTGACATGTTACAATTTCTTGCGGGTTTAATTGAGGAAGGAGGAATCTAGTCCTGACAGGGTGCCAGTTCACCACAGAGCGCACTCATACACACCCACACAACAGGGCCAGTTTACAGTTGATAAGTAATCTAATGAATACATTTTTGGACAGAGAGGAAGAATACCAGGAGTTAAACTCAGGTATACATGAGGAGAACACGCAAATTCAACAAAGACAGTGGCCAAGTACAGGACACGAACCCAGCAACAAATTCCACAATGCACCAGAGAATACATGAGGAGAATGTGTCAAAAAAAATGAAGCTAAGCAGTAAGTGGACCTGACACCCAAGAAACTCAGGTAAATCCCAAAAAGAATGGCACATAAACAAGTGGATGGTTACAGAATGACCTAGATTTGACTGCTGTAGAAACTGGCGGTATGAGCAAGAAACCCCCCAAATAAGTACTAGAATGGGCACAAATCTGTCAACATTACAGACAATTAAATAAACACCTACATAAGGGGGCAACACCATTTATTCAGTCTAGAGGTGAAGTTAGTTTTTTACATCAGAAAATTGACTTTCCTTTTAAACAAGTGACTGCAAAGAATAATTTTCATTGTTTTTGTTTAAATGGATCACGTTTAGCAGTGAACATTGTTGAAATGAATATCAAGTATCCATAAATGCAAATATATTGAAGAACACGCTTTTGTTTACCCATGGGGTGCGCTTACTTTTTTACAGTACTTTGTATGTTGTAATAATTGACGTTGACAATGCCATAACAATAAATTTTCTAACCTTTTACTCATCCATTTATTCAAAGTTTGTTTTTGCAACAACTTCTCAATGTTTTGATTAACAGCTGTTAAAGTGATGATGTGAACTGTGTTAGTAAAATACACAATAAAATGTGGCTATTGTGATGCGCATAGGGGACAGCTTAAGGTCTCTGATGTCTGTAATACCCTGTAATGCCCTAATGCTTTTTCTTTTCCTTGAAGGCTATAACACCACTGACGTCACTTCCCGTGCCCTCCCATCTACACCTGCCCTTTCTTGACAGAAGAACTTAAGGCGGGAAGATCCACCATCTTGAGGCCATTCAACTGAGAACTTGTAGCTGGACAGGCGTCTCTACAGTTATTGTGTATTTTCTTTGTTTTGTTTTTTTTTGAAATTCCAATTATACAGGGACACAAGGGTGAAGCTCCAACTGTTTATCATAGTCTGTCTATTCTCTTACACCATATACAGTGTATATACAGTACTGTACATTGTTTGTGTAAGAATCACAATCATATAAAATGATCACTCACTTTATAGCATTTTCACATCATTCAATCAATAAGTGAGATGTGTGTGAGAGTCTTGTATGAAAGTGCTAAGAGTGTTTGTAGCACTCCAACGACAGGAGAGACCACCTGCGACTTGTATTCAGTAGTGATATAAAGATGACTCCAAATGGTTTCATGGCATTACTGCCCAGTTCTTGTACTGGTGTAAAGTTCATTCTCTAAAAGTTTGCTTCTGCAGGAAGGGCTCAGAAGAAATGGAATGTATTTAATTTATTTTTTCAAATAGTGAGGTCATTTCTCATTTGCACTTGCACAATGTACTCTTCCTGTGGTTAAACTGTAATCAGATCTGAAAATGGATGAATTCATAGGCAATGTACCTTTTGTGTCAGTTAAGTGGGTATCATTACTATGGTCTGACAAAGTGGGAAATTGAAATGGGTTTACTGCAGGTTAACTGTATAGTGTAAGAGCTGATGGTCTTTACAGATTCAGGCCAGCACCTCATTTAAAAAAACAGGTTAGAATGACATATTAGACACATTGTATACAGTCTTATCATACTGGTAGATAAAACTGCGTCTGAACTTTCCTCGCCTGAACTAGGATTCCTCATAGAGATGGAATTCTGCAGCAATTTCTTAATGGCTAATCAACAACATAATCTAAACAGCAACATTTAGTCTCAGCATGGTATCACCTGGGCAGCACTAAGACTTGAACAGATCACAGCGGAGAGGAACCTGGCAATGCACTCGGGTTATCAGGACAGGACAGCACCTACTGTGACCAGCTGCATGTCTGACTCTAAAAAGCACCTCCTAACCAGTCTGTACATGAGGGGGATACACAAGAAATGTCCTTAAAGAACCTTTTACTTGGAAAAACAACTCCACACTAAATAATTGTTCACATGTTTAATTTTACATGCATAAATTAAAACAAAAACTCAAGTTCAGACAGTGGTCCTTTATCATGAGTTTATGAACATTTGCACTCTGCCATGCTCACACAGTAAATAACACATTCAGTTTAACATCTTACCTCTCCACAACTGACTACACTGGGTAATTATTTTTATTATTTTTTAACCATTCTAGAGAAAACCCCTATGCTTATTATTTGGCTTATTGAAAACCATGTGTTTTGATTACTGAGAAATTTACAAAAAAACACTCAATTACACTACACAATTATTTCTTTCTGCTATTATTTTTTTGTATATAATGTTCTATTCACATTTAAAATGTTTTAATTGCAGAGAAAATAATGTTCCTAATAACATTAGTGAGATGTGAAGGTTGTGTTATATTAGCTTTCATGGTCAACATGATTCCAAAATATTTTATAGATTTTATACATATTCCACTGCTGCCACATGAATTATATAATACATTCATACTCCAGCCTAAGCAAGGTCGACCAATTGATAGATGGGTAGCATGACAGAGCAGCACAGAGCAGCTAGCACGCCTTCTCTGTGAATTTGGTATGTGTGTCGCTTTCCCCAAGGACTCCTATTTCCTCCCACGGTTTAAACATATTGTTAACTTTACCACCCTAAACTGACCTAGCGTGAGTGGCTGGGTGTCCACGATGTATTCCAGCCTTGTACCCCACACTGAAAGGATAGATTTCAATTTCTAGTTATCCTGTCACAGAAAAAAGTTGATTCAGAAAGTTAACGAATGGATGGTTGGTAGATTAGACCGCCCTAAAGCAGCCAATGTGGTCATGTTCTTTAAAACTCATTGGATTAAACTTTGCATACTATTACTTGATTTTTACATCTGTTTCAGAGCAATACAAATTGAGAAATGCAGAGTAGAATAGCTGTAATGACATTGAAGCCTTCCTGAAATTTCTGGATTTGTACAAGCTCTTGCTTCATGACACTCCTAAACACATGGGGATAACATGCAAAATGTACACAGACATCATGCTAGCCTGGATTTCACCCAAGAGTCCATATACTTTATCTGGAAACATAACACACTACATATGTTCTATGTTCTTTAGAATACAGCATTTGGAAAAAAAAACTAATCATGAAAAAGTTTTCATCTTACCTACTTTGGTCTGAGGTTAGTTTTCCAAAGGTAAATTGCAAAAACCCTAAGGCCACATTAAAATGGAGTCCATAAACATGTGCTTTATACTTACCAGGGATGTCGCAGAGCTTGTTCACACGTGTATCTTTTAGTAGGATCCTTTTCCATTAATCGACTGATAAAATCTTTTGCTGAAAAATGGCATGGAAAAGAGTATTTATGGTAGGATTCATTCCAAGAGTCAACTATATTATACTAAAAATGTTAGACAAATGTTTAAACTACGGAATAAAAGAAACTTGCGCTTAGTGCCCATCAAAAAAATCATTTTAAATGACAAATCCTACTTAGAAAAGATAAAAGGGACATATTGTGTATAAAATAAATTGAAAAGTCATTCACATTCCTCCAACAAAATTCTAGACATCAATAGAAGCAAGAGGAAAAGGTGGCAGGACAAATGTGCGGTAAAACTGCCATACAATACCTCATAGCTTACATCTGGCCAGGCTTCTTGCATCAGCTAGTTAGCTCAAAGGGGGGACACTTGCCCTCCACTTGGAATGCAAACTGTGAAGCCCAACTCATGTTTCACAAGTTAGTTAAAAATGTAACGGTTTACTTTCTTATTTATTTTTTTTGTATTGTTTAATTTCTCCCATTCTCGTGTCGTGTAAAAAAGACATTGTTCCACCAGTTTCTATTTTTCATGCATCACTAGTGGGGCATATCCTCATTCCATGTGTGTGTGTAGTCATGGGGTTTTGGTAACAATTTTAATTAACACTGAGCTGTTACTCTATTGTGGTGTCAACTTTTCTTTCATAAAGGAAAAACCTTTTTCTAATAAAATAAACATACTTTCTCTGGCAATGCCTTGCTTTAGTTTCCAAACTCCAACTTATCTTTTTCTGTCAATTTGCTAGCCATTCCAATTATCCTTTAGAATTATGACCTGTGCTTTGTTTCAAAAACAATTTTCCAGTGTAGTCCTTAAGTGCCTCAAGTTCAGTAATTCTTTTTCTAATCAAACCTTCTGAAAGAATGGAAATGGTTACAAAAACACAATATTTAGAAAAGGTCCAGCGTTTATCGTCTTTATAAGGAATTCCTTGATTTCTTAGGAGGCATTAGCTCTCTGGAAATGTGTTCTTTTCAATTGCGACGTTTTAATTAACCTGAATTTAAATAATTATATGACGGTTACAAGATTACATGAGAAGTATAAGGATAATTTAGCTCACTTTACTGACGGATTCACGCGGTATTACAGACGGGAAGCTTATGACAGACTCTATCAAGCATGTGGGGGTCTTGACCAACGCAGTCTGCCATCTTTTGTCACCACGCTGAAAGGATTTTCCGGACGTAGGACATAATCTTCCGCCCGTTAGCTTCAAAGTGTGTTGGTCATATGTCCATTCTTATATACTGGTTGCTCCATGTGCAGGCTCCTTCTCTGGATCCAAATAAGGACAGGAAAGGACTCAAACCCCACCTTCAAAAATACAAGAATAGCACAAAGCCTACATGCAGTTCTCATTCTCCCAACAAGGAAAGAGGATTTTTGCGCTGACAGAGGACAGAAATATACTAGTTTGTCTTTAGGCTGACTATTCAATTCTCCAGTTGTCTTTGGCTCTCTAGTCCTGTGCTTGGCTCGGCAATTCTAAATGCTGATGCTGAGCCCCTGTGCACCATACTTGATCTGCCTGTATGAATGAGTCCATAACAGTGGGCACAGAGAACAGTGACATTAAACTTAATAACAAAACATATTATAATTCTCCTGTATAATGGCCTTGCATGTGATGCAGATGAGAAGTCAAATTATTTAGTATATATAGTCTCGTATGATTGTCAGAGAACAGAATGACAAAATAAACTGCTGTGTTGTTGCATTTGGTGTTAACAATTAAACCAGGCTTTTTCCAGATAATATAGCCATATAATATCACACTATAATATACTGAAATGAAACAAGGCCGAAACCTAACTAACCTCTGGACGGTGGACGGTCTAGCTGTGATTGTCCTGAACTTCAAACTACTGCCTGAGGCACGGTCCTTTCCTTCAAAAAGTGTGCTCAGACAGACAACAAACTCATCGCCCATCCTGCTCATTGTTCCCCCTCTAAAGCACAGCAAGACTTCAGCTGTTCTGGCTGAATTACTAATTTGGTAATGTCCATGTGATTTCAGTATTTACAATGATTTTCCTATTAAATTCAGTTTCTCCTGCTTGACTATCTACTGTAAATGTTGATGTTCTTACTCAGCATTGTGGTCCATGTACTAGAGTCAATTATTTTTTCATTGTCTTCCATACTGTGCATTTTGTTCCCGTTTATTTTCCTGTCTTGACCAACAACTGAAGTTTTATTTATTTATCTGATTATCTGGTTTCTGATGCTAGCATCAGTGCAGTCTTTGACTTTGTTTTTTGATCTCTGCTTCTTTTGTTCCCTTTTTACAATCTGTTATAACTCACTGTGCATAGCAAAGGTGCAATACAGATAAAATGCAATTTTTTAATCACACAATACAGTTCAGGTTCATGGGGGCTTGCAGCATACCCCAGCAGCAACAAGCACAAAACAGGAACCATCCATGGGCAGGCTGCCAGTCCCTCACAGGGCACAATGAAGCCCACACTGAGCCAATTTATAGTCCTCCTATAGTTCTGCTCCTGCAGAAGTAACATTCCATATTGCTGAAATAAGTAAGAGCTGAACTGGTTTTGTTTTCAGCTTGTATCTGAACAACTCCCACGTCAGCAGCCCAAAACTGAACTCCGGTCCAAGCTTCGACATTACACAGTCTGTCCAAGTCTGTTTACTGCATAATGCTCATACCTGAAAGTGCAAAGCACTTCACAAGCAGATGGTCGCCGATGTCTCCCAAGATGGATACTGTGCTGCAAGTTATTGGCACAGCAACTCGCTTTCAAGCCATCTGAAGTATTTCAATTGCCTTTTAAACTGTTTGGAAATCTGGATGACATAAATCAACAGCTTTCTTTACCTTTTTCATGTATGTGAAATTCTTTGACTCCAACATCCACAAATCATTGCTATACTGTTCACCATATGGTTATAAAATATTGTTGAATGTGGGCACAATCTGCATCTGGAATTTGTTTCAAATTTTTCATTCAGCATATGTTTAATTTAAAAAAAAAGTCTTTCTGCAAAGCTTGAATAAAGTAAAGTACAAATATCTTTATTCATGAGGTGCTTTTTGTGTATTCATTATTGTGCAAAAGTTTTTGAATTGATTATAATGTAAAGTAAGATAAAGTAAATCAATTCATCATAAACAGTATGTACTTATATTGTGCGCCTAAGAAAGAAAAAATAATTCCAGAAGCAAGGTAAATTTAAAAATGTTTGTCAGTGTGATCAGATACTGTAACTAAAAACCTGCCTAATATTATGATAGTGTTGCATGTAGTATTTTATGTCAGAGAGAACAAATAAAAATCTTTGCTAATTATATATGCTTTTTTCTGTGTGAGGATTAAATGCATGTTGATAAGATATACTAAAGATGGGGTACTTCGCTTTGAAGTGTACACTACGCCCCAGGCTACTAAAGTTTTTATTTGGTTTTTGGATCAAAGAATGTAAATCACCATAGGCTGCTGTTTGAAATGTATCACAGTCAGCCATCAGCTGTTCATACACTTTTTAATTTTTGAGGCAGAGATAAAAGTAAACAGAATTACTGATGAAAAATGGTACAGGAACAGACAGAAAGCTCATTACTAACAGCTCTTTCACACAGTACCTCCATTCCCATTTTACACTGTGTGAGTAAGGTGCCGGGCTGGTAGGAGGATCCTGAGGTAAGGGCACTACCAGGCTGGCACAGGGCAAGAACCACAATGGCAGGAGCAAAGTGGAAACAGGAGTCATTAGGGTCAATGAGCCTTGAAAGTGTGCTAAGAGCCGGTGGGCAGGAGCATATGCATACACTGTATATGTAGAAGAGATCAACTGCCTGGAGGACACGCCAGGGCAGGTAATGCAGCACTTTGACAGACAGTGAACCCAGGGAGCAAATACCAGGAATTTCAACACCTCCTGCCTGAAAGAGGACGCACAGTCCCAGCAGGCAATGTATGGGACTAAGCAGGGCAGATACCTTAGAGACCTGGCTCTTTGAAGGCAACCAAAAGCTCTGGAATGTGCATGGAATCACTTCCTAAGTATTAACCATAAGACCAAATCCAGGATGAGGTTTAAAGCCATCTCACAGGCTGGAGTAGTTAGAATACAGAATCAGGAGGAGGCACTGATGGCAGGCTCAGTGGAGAACAGAAAAGAAGCTGTGATATAAAGGGCATGTTCAACGTGGGACTGTGGTGTGCTAGTGGGTCAACAGGTTTCAGACCTGTTAAAGATGGCTCAGAGGGTTTGTTGTTTTCTTCCTTTTGTATATCTATAGCTTTGCTTATTTTTTTATTCTTGAAGGCACTTTAGTTTTATACTTCTTGCAGTTTCCAGGTATGGGGGTGTGCCATGCAGGCCCCCATCTATTACAAACTGACAGACATCTGTTCTGCTTAATACTTTGTGCTCGTGAGGCCATTTGTCACAGGGGATGTTACATTGTACAGAATCTGTTAAGAATACTTTGTGAAAATGATCACACCCGTTTCCTCAAACCTAGTCTTAAGCGAAATTTCTGTGCATGGGCACTAGTCAAAATGAATTTTCAATATATTGTAATGACAAATTGATCATGACTTTAATACTGAAATTAAATGAATGGCAACGATGCTGAGGAATGGTTCTGACTGGCATATGTGAAAAGACTTCATGGGTGAAGACAAATTGTAAGTATCATGTTGGAGGAGGCAAAAAGACCGATTTGAAGAGTAATATTCTTATGCATGAAGGCTAGATACACAAGTGAACTCGCCAACATATGAATGTTAACAACTTCAAAGCTTTGCATACTCTATATGTTTAAAATCTGTTACTATACAGGGCTGCAATATACGGGCGTCCTCTTCAATGCTCCTTCTTGTTCTGTTCTCTCAGGTTCCTGCCACACAGAATCTTTAATATTTAATGAAATGGATCTGAGAATGCTGTGTGAAGTGGACTCACATATCTGCAGTTTATGACCCCTGCTAATGTGGTCTACATACTGTTGGCAACAGAGGTTTGGACAGCAAAAGGATCATAACCTGACAAAAGCAGTCACAATAAGAGAAAAGGATGCCTTCTTTCAATGGTATTCTTAATGAACTAATAAAACAATTAAAGGTTTGAAAAAGGAGCTGTCCTCAGTATCACAATGTTTAAAAAATACAGTAGCAAAGCAAACCGATCTTTACAAAGAAGGAGTGCACTATGGCATGGGCAGGAAGAGACTCCTTTATAGCCAGTCATATGCATATTTCAGTGGCACTAAGGCTGGAGCCATTTGTCACAGGTTTGTGTTTGTACTTCAGTGTAAGGGATGAACAGTGAAAACCCCACCATTGTCTATTGACTTAGAGGTTGGCACAATAATTATGGAAGGAAAAAAAGAAAGCAGATCTTTTACCAGGAATGCTTGGATCACAACCTCATGTAGAAATCACTAAACAACTGGCAGACCTTTTCATAGATAGTGTATGTTTAGAGGTGCTTTACAGGTTGAGGTCTGCACTTAAATTGTATACGTGTATTTTTTGGGAATTTGAGCATAAAGTAAGTGAGATGGCTTACTCAAGTCTTGCAGAAAGTCAGTAATGGGGGGTCACATAGTGAGTCTACATTATCTTAGCGGAGGATAACTTTCCTAGGTCTGATGCTTCTTGTTATCCAATGGGCTCCCTACTGGACTCCTGGGATGAAAACACTGCAGTCTCAGGTGAGGCCTCACCTTTCAGGCTTGAGACATTGAACAACATGCAGAAGAGGGCTGTGCAATGTTCACATTTTCACATTAACAACATGCCTTCTGAAAATATAAAAAACCCCATATAGTACTTTGCTAAGGTTCACACCATTCTACTGTGCTTCATAACTACAGTGTGTTTACTTGTGTTTCTTCAGTTGGCAGTGGGAATTTATGATCAGTGGCAGAATGTCATTACTGGGAAATAAGCACACAGAAAATATGAGTAGTTAAGTGGTTTAAAGAAAACATGGCAGTTTAATAACTTGACTGCATTAAAGAGGAACAGATTGAAAGTGTTGAGGATACAATTAGTGAGTGCACTATGAAGAGTGCTTATTACTTCTGAAGTATGTTGGAAAAAAACCCTGAGGATTACAACTCTCCTGCTAGAGAAGTATGCTTTATAAAGATCATAAAATGTAATAGCAACTAAGCTGTGGCATATAATGAATAATATTAAAACAAGTACAAGCCTTTTTATAAAGCTTGTTAACATTTTCACATAATAAAAAGTATCCATTAATGAATATGAGCTCTCTTCTCCACTGCTTGCTTTTAGATGCTGTAATACATAAGTAAAGAAAGGCATGAATGAATTTACTTTTAAATGTTAACCCAGAATACTTCTTTTCCTTTTCTTTTCAATTATTTTAAAGTAACCTTATTGCATTTTCAGTTACTATGATTGCAGAGTTTCATTAACTATGGTAGAAATGCAGGCACAATATACAGTGCCTATAAAAAGTATTCCCCATCTTGGAAGATTTCACATGTTATTGTCATACAACCTTGTTGTTATACAAGCTATACTATAAATGTACCTTACCTGAAGACCTAGACATGTGATCTCCATTGAATTAATCATGTGACTTCTAAACCCTATTGACTGCACTAGTGATGGCTTAGGTGTGTCATATTAAAGGGGGCAATTAGTTTGTTTTTTTATATTTGTAATTAATTTAGACCACATTAAAAAGTCTTTTTTTGTTAATCAATGTCAAAATAGCCAAAATAAAATGGTTGCAGAAATGTGAAAATGTATATATATAGTGGCGGACAGCCAGGGCCCATGCACAGTACTTCCACCAGGATCATTTGGTGGCAGCCCCCCTGGGTGACAGTGGTGCCTCAGATACCCGCAGGGCTCCATGGGAGATGGAGTTCTCCACAGCCCTGTTGAGATCCGGGGTGGCCACCAGGGGGAGCTGCAAGTGTTCCTTGTCCCATCTGGGCAGTAGTTCAGCCACACATGGAGGTGCAATCGGAGGCAGGTGGTCAAGCACCTGAAGCACTTCCGGTTAAGCTATAAAAGGAGGTCGGGAGGAGGACAACGCTTGCCATGAGGAGAAGTGGTGGTGAAGAGAAGGGTGTTTTGTGCTTTGCTTTTGGTGCTTATGAGACTGTGCCCCACGGGTGAAGAAAATAAAAGTTTATTGGTTTTTATACGTGCCTCCGGTCTCAGTCTGTGTCGAGTTGGTGCCTATATAGTGCCTTTGTTACAAAATATATATGTTACATAGTTTTACTGTCAAATAATGCAAAGAGTACGTGACACGTGTTTTGCCCTTATTTGGGCTCATCAGGTGTACACACTCCACTGCACCCCTTGTGGGGATCGAACCTCAGACGTCAGCATCAGAGGCGAAGCCCCTTTATGTTGTGCCACGACGTACATTTCATTTATTTGACAGCCTGGAGATCGGAGTGTCACGTAGTCTTTGCATTATTTGACAGTAAACTATGTAACATTCTATGATCTGCTTCTTGCAACTGAGAGGGCCTCGTGGCGGATGTTTGCCAACTTGCAGACCAACCTCATGCGTTACCTGGTAGGTAACCACCCCATACAATCAAGATTGTGTTTCAGACTACAAATGCTATGAATATATATATATATATATATATATATATACATACATACACACACATATACTAGGTAAGTGTGCCTATTGCTCCCCCCTAAACCCCCCCCACGACAGCTCACTTCGCTTTTTATCAGTCCATGGAATAATTCCAACACGGTCAAAACTGTGGCCCTGAGATTTATTTATAGCATGGTATAGAACAGGGGTAGGCAACGTCGGTCCTGGAGTGCCACAGTATGTGCAGGTTTTTGTTCCAACCCAGTTCCTTAACGAGAACTCAATTATTGCTGATGAAGCACATATTGCTTAAGTGACATTTTAATGCTTCATTTTAGTGGTCTCGCTTGTTAAGGTTCTCCAACCTTAATTGCTTATTTCAATCTTAAACTGCTGCATTCAGTGTTTTAATTGCTCCTTATTAGCAATAAGATGTAAAACAGGGGTAGGCAATGTTGGTCCTGGTGAGCCGCAGTGGCTACAGGTTTTCATTCAACCCAATTGCTTAATTAGAAACCAATCATTGCCAATCTCAGACCTTATTTAATTTTATGGCTTGTTAGTCTGTGCAATGTAAGGCTTTTATATCGTAGATTTTTTTCCTTTCCAAGGATATCATCCAAATGATTTGAAGCCTAAAACAGATCATTTTCAGTCTGTCACATTTTTCTATTAAGTGTTTTATTAAATCAAACCGTGCACGATGAACACACACAGATGTAATTGGAAAAAAGCTAGCTGGAGAACTGCTGGCTGCTTTGTCTTTTACATCTTATTGCTAATAAGGAGCAATTAAAACACTGAATGCAGCAGTTTAAGATTGAAATAAGCAATTAAGGTTGGAGAACCTTAACAAGCGAGACCACTAAAATGAAGCATTAAAATGTCACTTAAGCAATATGTGCTTCATCAGCAATAATTGAGTTCTCGTTAAGGAACTGGGTTGGAACAAAAACCTGCACATACTGCGGCTCACCAGGACCGACATTGCCTACCCCTGGTATAGAATATAGAATGGTAATCTACTTGCTTAAGAACTGCCAGTACCTAACTTAACATACATGGAAGGAATACAACTTCTCCTGCATGATCAACAGTCATGATTTTGTCCGCAACTGAATGTTTGTGCATTTTTACAATTTGTAAGCGTGTGCCATTACATAGGCTTTATTTGTCAACTGTGGGAAAATGTTAAATTGGAGTTCTGCTGTTATTAAGAATGTTAAATAACAGTAATGTTATTGTAAACACAACTTAATAGCTCTGGTGTACATTTAACATATATGTAAGCATATTAAATGTAACAATATTATTATTCAGCACGCTTGAGAAGTATTTCAATAGTGACACATTATTGGATGCAGCTACCACAATCAGTCCTTGAATGTCTCCCTCTTATCGAGGAAAGTATTGTAACTAAAGACACCCTTATTTAAACAAGCAGCACTGCACGTCTCAGCTTTTCAGCATATATTCCTTATCAATGTAATGAACCATGTACAGTATTCAGGCAGGCTTCAGTAGTTCTACTTAACCATTAATTGGGCAACGCTGCATAAAGTGTTTCTTTGTTTCAGGTCCATTTGGATTTCTGAAGGCAAAATTATTTCAGAAGAATAATTGCAGGAGGGAATGACTTCTGTTACTGTGACTGTTGATCATTTTTTTTAAAACCTTCATTGCGCACAGCCAGCTGCATACAGACATGTTCATGTACACAGGTAACGGTTATCTGCATTACTTAGTCTTGGCGCTGCTTGCTTAACGTTCATCCCTTCATAGTGGAATACGTGGTTGGACATTAAGTGGCTGTATAAATGTATGCATGAAGTCATTTAACAGTTTGCACAGTACACTTTTGACTACAAAATATTTCCACATTACAGATGATTCTCTTCATTTTGGTACTTAAACATGCAGAAAGTGTGTCTAGGTTCTACATGATTTATACTTCTCAATTTTTTTCTGCTACAATCAGAAAAGAGACATATGCACACATTTTAAAATATGTTGTTTGGAATCAGACTCCTAAGGTTAGCATTTAGCACGTAGTTAGCCCTGTGTCTCACCAGTGCACTTAAGCTTTGTGAATTTCTCTGTGCTTGATTACAACACTCATTTCCTATTTCAAGCAGCCTTTAACTGGGAAAGCTTGATTCCTGACAGAGCACAAGTACTAAATGCTAAACATCCCTTCCCACAATTGGTATCTTGAGAGAGGCATAATTGTAACAGCAGTTCATATACAATTAATTGTGCAGTCCTACCAGAAATATTGATAAAATTAGTTAAAACAAAGACAAATAAACAAAAAGAAAACATTATCTATATTAATTATGAGATTGTGTATGAGTTCACAAAAATTGTTTTATTGACTTCTTAGTCAAATTTATAACTGGGGAGGCAACTGTACTCAGATGTTAAAACGCCCATAGTAATTTCCTAATCCTATCAACTATTGTAGTCTGTTAACCAAATAAAGTGCAGGCTCATTTTTTAAGTTATCCATAGCCATGTCCTTGACAGAAGACTGCTAAAACTCACATTTCTCAAGATCTGCATGCAAATGATTCCTCCTTAAACAAGTTAACACCTTTTACACATCAGAGTCTCCAAATCAAAGGAAAAGACAAGTATATTATCAATGTATATTGATATTTTGCTTGTTCCTGTGTAACTGTTGTCACAAATCAAAATTTGAGATGCCTCCAAATTCACTGTGCTAATACTGTCCAGTCCTGCAAACACTTGCCCACTTACAAAGATGCTTTGAGTGACATCTCCTAACCAGCCCCAACCAAAAAGGCTGGAAGAAAAGCATTTTAACAATTGTTTTCACTCCCAAATAAGAACACAAAAAGCACAGCACGACTGCCTAATATGGTGTGGCAATCTTTTACCAATTGTAACATAAAGGACTAAAGCTACAGAATTTGAATTCTTCAGAAAACACTACCTGGGATTAATATAGTGTACCAAGTACCACAGAAAAAAATACCTACCTGAATCGGAAATATCATCCCAGTACGGAGCATCAAACTCATACTCCGCCTTCAAAATCTGTTCAAATAACTTGGAGTCATTCTCATCATAGAAAGGAGGATAACCACACAACCTAGGGAGGGATATTTCACGTTAATAAACAGTTTTTGAAATAAACAAAAATGCCCACACATCATTCTGCTCGGATCCTTGGAGTTCAAGTGCTTTATAGTAAAAGGATACTTAAGAGTAGTCTAAAACTTGAAATAAAGCAAGAGGCACTTAACAACATTCTGCTTTGAAGCTGTAAGTAGTAGACTTAATGGTGTGACGAAAATCAAATATATAAAAGTGTTGCAGTGTAGGAGAGTGCAGGGTGGCAGCAAATTCACTTTTCATTGGGTTGACTTCTTCAATACCTCACTCGTCTCCTTAGCACTGGACACCACCACATAATGGTCATGGTCTATTTTGTTTGCTGCTGGTTGTAGTCGATATCCATGAGTACCCACACTAACCACACTATTTAAACCTGCTCTTTCCAGGTTAAGTTGGTCAGAAAAATAAGGTCTTATCTCACTATGTAGATTTCATTTCATGCATTTTATAGACATGTGTAAAGCTGTATTTGCAGGCAGTTCAATTTTCACTGTGCAGTTAATTCAAAATGTTACCAGAATTATTACTGTTAAACATAATGTAGCTTTGATTTACATGCAGGAATGCTGCTTTCCAACTAAAATGGTAACAATTAAATATTAGTATCACACAGTGAGTCTCATTCATGCCACAAAACAACGCTTAATTGACAACAAGGCAATCGACCAGAGCAGGTATACACCGTTTTGGACTACCTTATACTGTAGATGCAGATACAAATTTAAGGCCAAGAGTAAATTTATATATTGTAGAAAAGTATTACCGTACAAAATGAAACATGCACTAAGCTAAATAAAAATAGCCTAACAACAAGTGAACAGCCCTTCTGAAATGTCAGCTACTGTATCCTAATGGGCTGGGATCTTGCATCCATACTCAATATAACAAATTTAGGAAAAAATGAAGAAATTTAAAATGTCAATTTTAACAAAAAGTTAGAACTAGGGTGTCCTAAAAAATAATCTGGAAGATATTTTTTAAATGGATCATGAAGCCATAAAGAAAAGGTGCAGAGTTCTTTCTTCTTGCAGTTTTGCAATTGAATGTAACCTCATGAATCACTATGGTAGGCACAGCTTTTTGGTTTTCATTCCAATTCAGGAAATAAAGAGTAGTCAGCTGAGCCTCAAAATAAGTTACTTGTCAATACTAAGTATCCCCTGCCCTCTTGCCTCACAGTGCAATAAATGCACATAAGAAAAAAGCACAAACATGCCGTGAACAGACTAGTATTTCTACAACCTATATCCATGTATAATTTTGTTATTGTTTATTTTAATTTACACTCTTGTTCAGATTTTACACCCTTAATTGGTTTTGTTTTCTTACAGAAGTGAAAAACAATTTGCTAAAAGCAATTCATCCAGCACAGGAGGAACTCATTCAGTGTTATTTGCACCTGCATATTTTAATGATGGTGTAAACTCAAACACAAAAAAAAAAAAAACTAGGAGGGAAGCAGAAATCAATGAAAAAGAAAACTATTCCAACTATAAACAAAAACATGGGTATCTTTTTTTGACATTTTCAAAATAACAAACCAAAGATAGAAAAAAAGAGGCAAATGTTATATTAAATTAAGAAGTAACATAAGCAAACAATAAGCTTAGCGTGTATAGCTTTAGTCACTTACATTGCAAGCAATACCTTACCACTGCTCTGTTGATGTCTATTCTGACCAAATATATTTCACTGTACGCTCATTATAAGATTTTATTCATCTCTTTTTCTGTTTAATTAGCTTTTTTTCTGTAAGTGGAACCGAGGCATCCATGGACCTGCCTCAACAACCAGAGTGTTGGCTTTGAATCCTAGTCCAGTCCAGGCACTGCCCGAGTTTGTCTGTGTTTTTCCTCCATGTATTTTTCTCCAACTTTCCATGCTGTTGACTTTGGCATTTTAAATTTCAGATCAAGCACCTCACAGTGCTGTATATTATGAAGGCATGTGATTCACTTACACTAGTAGACATTCAAGAAATAGCTAAGCCTACACACTTTGTCTCTTTTTGTGTTCAGTCAATTGAGGTGACAAAACAGCAGCTTTCTGCAGAGATGAAGTTTAACGGCTGTTAACCATCTAACCTTCTCATTTTACCCTCTTTGGTGGGTTTGTGTTTTTTCAATGTGACACAGTCCTTAACCTCTTTCTAAACTGCTTTCATAAATATGTATAAGTGTGTATTGTCACACACGTGCGAGTAGGAGGCAGCTAAAGAGCCTGAGTAAGTGTAATAAAACATCCGACCAGGGGCGGCAGAGTGCGCTGACTGTCTTTCTCAGTTCCCTACAGACCTTTCCCAGGAAATCCTGCAAGGTTCTGGCGCCTCAGAAGACATCACTTCCGGAGCCGGCCCCTTTGCTGACATCACTTCCGAAGCTGACCCCTTTGCTGACGTCACTTCCAAAGCCGGCCCCTTTACTGACAAGACTCACGAAGCTGGCCCCTTTGCTGACTTCACTTCTGGTTCCGGCCATTTTGATGACATCAGTTCCTCCTTTAAAGACTCCATCTTGGGTTACTATAGTCAGTTCTGTTTTGGACTCTGTGATATGCACATTGTGCTACTTATTTCAAACCCTTTTGCAGCTGGGAAAAACAATATACGGGTGGCTGCCCCAAACCTTTATGATGTCTTGGACTCTTGATTGTCACAGTGGCGTAGCCGGCAGGATGAAGTCCCAGAAGAAACCGGGACACGGAGATGAAAATAACCAGGTAGGAAAGTACCGGGGCCGAGTTTCTGGTGGGGGAGTGCGTTTGGGAGGTCAGGAAGGACTCAGTACAGGCTCCGCTCCTCAAATACAACACTGGCTTCTTTTAAAAGGGAGCAGTGGGATGATGACACCCTTAAATTTGCAAAAAATGCAGTAGTCCTTGTCAACGGCCAACGCACACACCAGCCTATGCCACAAGGACCTCACTTTGTAATGGAAAATGATCTATACTTCGGGTCGCGGAACATGGGGCAGAGGTCCAGAAACTGTTGTTAATCCCACGAACCTACCGGCGACAGGTTTGTGAATTAGTTCACGCTCACCTCCTTGGAGGCCATTTAGGCGCCAAAAAAACTTTAGAGCGGATTAAGCTCAGATTTTATTGACTGGGAATTAACAAGGAGGTTCGCCGTTTTTGTATTTCTTGTCCAGAATGTCAATTACGGCAAATTCCTAGGAGGGACCGTGCTCCTCTCGTTCCCCTTCCCTTAGTTGATGTCCCCTTTGAACGAATCGGGGTCGATATTGTAGGTCCCTTAGAGCCCTCAGCCCGAGGACATATCCAGAAGCTGTTCCCTTGCGCTCATCTAAAGCAATTGCACGGGAACTAGTAGGAGTACTTGCGCGTGTCGGCATTCCTAAAGAAGTCCTAACGGACCAAGGAACGCCTTTTACCTCGGAGACGTTCAAGGAAATGGCCAAGTTACTTAAAATAAAGCACTTAACACTAGAATTACCAGAGCTTACGAAAAAACTCGTAGATCCGGCCCACCTTAAATCACTTCTTAAATCAGTTCGCACCTTTCCAACTCTCTAAATAACAGCACAAGTACAGACGCAAACCAAGTGCATGTGTGTACTGTATAATATTAACAAAAAGAGCAGCTTACTACTGAAAACGGCAAATATAGGAGTGAGTGGGCATCGAACCAGGACTCTTGATTACACTTGGTTTGCGTCTGTACTTGTGCTGTTACTTAGAGAGTCAGATTGGGGGGAGGGGTGATGTTAGAGCACGTGAACTTATTCAGTGCAGCAGGAACAACGCACATGTTGATCTTTTTTTTTCTTTCAGTACATGTGCCTTCCCTGTTTATTTATATATCTCTGCCTGTCTGTCTCTCTATTACGCAGTGCTCTGTCTGTCTGTGTGTTTTGGATCTTAAAAATAAGTTATAAGGACAGTTGTTCATGTTAATTGCAGTCTCAATTGTTAAAAAAATATTTTAAAAGGAGCATCCCACATGAAAATATAACGATCTCATTAACTGAGTGCATACTAATTTATAAATTTTATGTCTGTTTGAGGTTAAAAAGCAAAAAAAAAAAAAAAGCAACACTTTATCCCCAGCGGGGAATCAAACTCAGTTCTGTGAAGCACGGCAAAGTTGCTGCGCTCTAAGAAGCAAATCTTAGCGCGCTACGCCACGGAAACTGTCATATCATCTTTGAAGCTTTTGTGAAAGTGTTTATTTGATCTTTGGAACTCAGGCTTTATACATTCTATAGTTTATGCCTACTACATTTTGTAACATTTATTACTAAAATATGAAAAAGTTTCTGTTTTAACAATGTGTTTACACAGATTACTGTAGAAACGGAACACACATGAAATGCGTGTGTTCCAAATAATGATCTATTATTTCCAGTCCAAAACTCCACTTCACTCCCAGATAATCAATCAAGGCATGAGCTGGGAAAAGTTCGCGCACGTTCTAAGTCGGTGGGGGGATGGAATAGCCGGCTGCTGGCAGCTTGTCTTTTATCAGCACATTTAGAGGACAAAGGATGCTGGCGGAGAGGTGTGAACTGATTTAAGAAGCAATTTAAGGTGGGCCGGATCTACGAGTTTTTTCGTAGGCTCTGGTAATTCTAGTGTTAAAAACCGCGGTGTATCATCCTCAAACCGACGGTCTAGTGGAGAGGTTTAATCAAACTCTCAAACAGATGCTTCACAAGGTGGTCAGCGGGGATGGGAGGAATTGGGATCAACTCCTCCCCCTCGTTCTCATTGCCTATCGGGAAGTTCCACAAGCCTCTACGCCGTTCTCACCTTTTAAATTGTTATACGGACGACAACCCCGAGGTATATTGGATATTTTGAAAGAAGGTTGGGAAGGAGAGGCTCTTCCCTCTACAAATATTTTGGAATACAGTAATCCCTCCTCCATCGCGGGGGTTGCGTTCCAGAGCCACCCGCGAAATAAGAAAATCCGCGAAGTAGAAACCATATGTTTATATCGTTATTTTTATATTGTCATGCTTGGGTCACAGATTTGCGCAGAAACACAGGAGGTTGTAGAGAGACAGGAACGTTATTCAAACACTGCAAACAAACATTTGTCTCTTTTTCAAAAGTTTAAACTGTGCTCCATGACAAGACAGAGATGACAGTTCAGTCTCACAATTAAAAGAATGCAAACATATCTTCCTCTTCAAAGGAGCAAACAAATCAATAGTACTGTTTGGCTTTTAAGTATGCGAAGCACCACGGCACAAAGCTGTTGAAGGCGGCAGCTCACACCCCCTCCGTCAGGAGCAGAGAGAGAGAGAGAGAGAGAGAGAGAGAGATAGAGAGAGGCAGATAAAAAAAATCAATACATGCCCTTCGTGCTTTTAAGTATGCGAAGCACCGTTCAGCATGTCGTTTCAGGAAGCAGCTGCACAAAAGATAGCAAACGTGAAGATAATCTTTCAGCATTTTTAGACGAGCGTCCGTATCGTCTAGGTGTGCGAACAGCCCCCCTGCTCACACCCCCCTACGTCAGCGCAAGAGAGAGAGAGAGAAAGTAAGTTGGGTAGCTTCTCAGCCATCTGCCAATAGCGTCCCTTGTATGAAATCAACTGGGCAAACCAACTGAGGAAGCATGTACCAGAAATTAAAAGACCCATTGTCCGCAGAAACCCGCGAAGCAGCGAAAAATCCGCGATATATATTTAAATATGCTTACATATAAAATCCGCGATGGAGTGAAGCCGCGAAAGGCGAAGCGCGATATAGCGAGGGATTACTGTATATCGCACAATTATGCGATAGATTTGGGAAAATCCAACCTATTCTAAAAAGTCACATGGAAGAGGCACAAGCAGCACAGGCCCGTTATTATAACCGTGGCACGACACTCCGAGAATTCCATCTGGGCGATCGTGTCATGGTATTAGTCCCCACCTCCCATTCTAAATTGCTCGCCCATTGGCAAGGCCCTTATGAAATTAAGGAGAGAAAAGGATTAGTCGACTATTTGGTGAAACAACCCAATCGTAGACCAAGCGAGTGGGTTTATCATGTGAACTTGCTGAAGCCATGGAAGCACAGGGAGCCAGATCCCTTCTCCGCTCAGCCCTGCTCATTCTTTGCTCACATAGACACCCTTAATTTCGGTGAGGAATTAACTTATAGAGAAAGACGGGAGCTGGAGTCAGCTATCCTGTCCGTCTCTGAGGTGGTGAGTGAAAAACCTGGGAGGACCTCTCTGATTGCGCACGACATAGTGACTGAACCGGGGGTTATAGTCTAAGAGCGCCCATATAGACTTCCTGAGGCAAAGAAAGAAGAAGTGGAACTGGAAATCAAGCAGATGCTAGAACTACGAGTGATTGAAAAAAGTTATAGTCCCTGGTCCAGTCCAATTGTCTTGGTTAGTAAGCCAGACAGCAGTTTGGAGGTTTTGCAATGACTTTCGTCGGCTTAACCAGGTCTCCCTTTTTGATGCTTATCCCATGCCTCACGTGGATGACCTCCTCGAGAGGCTTGGACAGGCAGAATTTTTGACCACACTTGACATGACAAAGGGGTACTGGCAGATTCCTTTAACAGACTCTGCGAAGGTCAAGACAGTGTTTAGCACTCCTAGCGGACACTGGCAGTATCGTGTTCTTCCATTCAGGTTACACGAGGCTCCTCCGACTTTCCAGCGTCTGGTGGACAAAGTGCTCCAACCCCATAATGCGTATAGTGCTGCCTATCTGAATGACGTCGTCATTTATTCCAGCACAAGAAAGGAACACATCTAGCAGGTCACTGCAGTACTGCGGACACTAGGAGAAGCTGGACTTCATATTAATCCCAAGCAACGTTTCTTTGGATTGAAAGAGGCTAAATATTTAGGTTACCTGGTGGGTCGGAGTACCGTGAAACCACAGTGTTCAAAAATAGATGCCATTGTAAAATGGTCCCGTCCACGAACCAAGAGGCAAGTCCAAGCCTTTCTCGGATTGGCTGGGTACTGCCAGTTCGTACCTTGGTTTTCAGAGAGTGCAGCGCCCTTGACTGATCTAACAAAGAAGAGGGCTCCTAATCATGTGGTATGGACTGACAAGGTGGACATTGCATTCAGTGACTTAAAACAGGCTCTTACTTCAGCACCAATATTAAAAGCTCCTAATTTTTCTCTCCCATTTATTCTCCAGACGGATGCTTCAGTCGCAGGCCTGGGTGCCATGCTGAGCCAAAGCGTTGATGGTGTTGAACACCCCGTCATGTATCTGAGCCAGAAATTGTTGGATTGGGAGACCAGGTATGCAGCGGTGGAGAGGAAAGGCCTTGTGATTAAATGGGCGATTATGCAGTTGAGGTACTACCTCTTGGGCCAGGAGTTCACTCTGGTGACGGATCATGCTCCCTTACAATGGATGGCCTTTCACAAGGAGTCGAATCCACGGGTCACTAGGTGGTTTCTTGACCTTCAACCTTACAAGTTTTCGATAATTCATTGTAAGGGTTCTCTCCATGCCAACGCTGATGCTCTCTCTTGTGCCCACTACCTCTCAGTGCAGGACGTCTGACCCGATGGGTTGGGGCTGAGTGGGGGGGGCCTTGTCACACACGTGCAAGTAGGAGGCAGCTAAAGGGCCTGAGTAAGTGTAATAAAACATCCGACCAGGGGGCGGCAGAGTGCGCTGACTGTCTTTCTCAGTTCCCTACAGACCTTTCCAGGGAATTCCGGCAAGGTTCCGGCACCTCAGAAGACATCACTTCTGGAGCTGGCCCCTTTGCTGATGTCACTCCTGAAGCCGGCCCCTTTGCTGACATCACTTCTGGTTCCGGCCATTTTGATGACATCAGTTCCTCTACAAGGGCCTCATGTATAACGCCGTGCGTAGAACTCACACTATAACATGGCGTAAGCACAAAAGTGGGAATGTGCGTATGCACAGAAAAATCCAGATGCAGGAATCTGTACGTACGCAAACTTTCACGTTCTTCCACTATATAAATCCCGATCAGCGTGAAAAGTAACGTACGTGCACGCGCCTTCTGTCACGCCCCAACTCCTCCCAGAATTATGCCTCTTTGAATATGCAAATCGATATAAATAGCCTTCTGAGAAAAGACAATGAGAAAAGCACGGGGAAAAATATAAGAATTTCAGCGAATACCAAGTGGAGGCAAAGGAAAAACGTACTATTTCTTGGTTTAAACAGTGGTATAATCAACAAAAGGAAGTTGATCGAGTGACAGAGTGTCGGAGAAACTCGAAAGCTCAAGTTCACAAAGTCGCACAGTGCCCGAAATAAAAAAGAAATCACATATCAAAGTCGCCGTGAAAAAGCGAGTCGTAGCCCACCGTCTGAGTGTCATATGAAAGCTTATTAGGGTACAGACAAAAAAATAGGCACACAGTGGGGAAAAAAAGCACAAAATGTCAACTTTAATCTCGAAATTTCCACTTTAATCACGTAGTTTATTTTGCCATTAAAGTAGAACATCATAAATTTCATCTTAAAATCGTTTAATTTACTAGTTTCTCAAATCCCATTGTAACTAAAGTAGGACGTTAAATGCTTTGTTCTGTATTTGATCTTCTTTGTGCTCTGTGTGTGAATCACTACCTGCTTCTTAAACGGGCTTTCTCTTTCTCCGACAGGACACATAATCCATTACATTCGTGATATTACAGCTCTCTGAATAATTAAAATACTGAGATGTATACGTGATATCTTTTTCATGATGATAGGAATGAAAGCATGTTATTAAACATGGGAACACGGTGGCGCAGTGCTTGTTCATATCTCACGCAAGAGGCTTGCTGCGCCATGCGCGACCTTCAATGGAATAATTTATCACAGCAGTACTGTCTCTTTCAAACGTACTAACCTCCAATTCCTGTCCTTACTTTTCTTTCTCCAAATACCCAATCGCCACACAATCAGCTATGTAATAGACGTGAAGCCATTTGTAAGCTTAGAACGCCGATTCTTCAAAACTTTTAAGGAACATTGAAATATCTTCGTAGTACATGTTTAATTATTCTATCCGTCTATCTTTCCAGTGTCGCGTCAGCGCAAGAATACAACGCAATGCAGGAACAATCCCTGAACTAGCTAGCGCTGCGGCACCGTGTCCTCACAGGTTTAATTATTAACAATACAGATTATTTAAATGAAGCTAAAGTTTTATCTGTATAATATAATCAACATATTTTGCTGCATTTCATCTTAAAAAGGAATACCGTCATCATATGTAAATACGTGCTTTATAAAGTGGCATAGGTTGTGCAATATTATAACTGTAGTGCAAGTTTACAGTGAGGTAATTGTACTTATAAGTAAACAGTTCTACAAGGAGCTCTTCATGGACTGATCGAGTGCGTTTAGAGTTCTTGGGATGAAACCTTTTCTAAACCGCGAAGTCCGTACTGGGAAGTCTCTAAAGCATTTTGCCATGGCTTGGACTCTGTGATATGCACATCGCGCTACTTATTTCAAACCCTTTTGCAGCTGGGAAAAACAATATACGGGTGGCTGCCCCAAATCTTTATGATGTCTTGGACTCTTGATTGTCACAGTATTTACATTTGTCCATTTCTTCCAATAATTCTGACCACTGCCTTAGCAGTCATTCCCTTGCTCTTGTTACTGGCAATACTATACGCAAAGACAGAACCTTCTTACTTTTAAACAGTTTTGCTGTGTGTTGCGCTATTTTGTTTGAGTGTTCAAAAATCTTTTCTCTCAAGGCAGCTGTACACTCATTAGGCGACATAATGCATAGATATTTGGTGAAAAAGGGGGCACAGTCAACAGCAATGTTTCCTCTAAGGTTCAGTTAAGTTTCAGTAACATTACCCGTTAGCGTTACTTGATAATAACCTGAAATAGGCATGTATTACATAACACAGCTAGAAATATACTTAAATAATCATGTCACTTTAACACACAATTCATTCACTTATTCATTAAGCTGTACAGATATACGTTACTCATTTTAAGTTATGTGCTATCATTTGAACTTTTGCTGATACATTTCGTATTTCATATAACCAGAAAGGTATTGCTTTATTTGCTCTTTCTTTTTGTTAAGATATGCTATAACAGGAAAATAAAGTATATGTGCAGAAAAAGCGGTGTAGTGTCTTTTCTGATTATTTGAATTAATTGGCAATCATAGACAAACATTTTGGCAAGGTTGTGAATATTACAATGTCTCTTTCCAGTGAAGTTAAAAACAGTGGACAAGCGAGATCTCCACACTGGCATGCAGCCAATGAGTTGAAGAATTAAAGCAATCTTAAGTCTGATCATTTAGTTTACATTAAGCATTTCGTCTTAGCAATCGAAACACTGTCTAATTCATATGACTCAGGTAGCAAACTCTAACGTCTTGGCACTTCTAAAAAAATCTAATAGCCACGAGCTAGAGAAGAGAGCTACAATGTTCGCCATAACACCAGTAGCCTTGCATAGCACTTAGGGAATAGCTATTCCATACTGGACATATCTTAGGGACATCTTTTGCATTATACTGTATGATAAAGTGCCATGATCAGGATTAGAGAGGGGTAGCATGAAATGGGGTCAGCAAAGTTGACATCCAGCCATGGAGACAGAGGAAAGAGTTCTGCAGCAGAGAAAATAGTACATTTAGATGCAGATTAACCTTCAGTGTATTCTGGTTGTGCGCCCAGGAGCCCCTGATGACAAGGGGATTGTTCATCTTGTCACAACTGCTTGTGGAAATCATCATGTATCTACAGGCCTAAATCAGCAGTGGGAAATACCCCACCTCAGTGGAAACGATCAAGTGTACACAACAATGTAAAGTATGGCAAGTCACGCAAAACGAAAAACAAACCCAGAGTCTGTGTGCTGAATTTTTAAGAAGTAAATTCAACTCTCTGATAAGGAGCTTAATTTATTAAGTCACCCAGGGCCCACTGGGGGTCTTAATCTGGTTTTAGGTACATTACTTGAAACAATGACACATCAATCACAGTAGCTGGGATCAACTCCCTAGCAAGTGTCCTGTCTTTATGAATCTTGAAATGCCAAAGTTTGAACGTGTTGTTGTGTCTGTGATTTTTGCCCCTCAGATCTTGCAGACTATTCTCTGCATGTAGTCGGCAGTAAATTGAAAATATTGAAAATTTATAATCCCTGGCACTGATCAATCCGTTGCTGTTGCCCTCAAACACACTGATTAGAAATGATGACTTAAGCAGGTATGGAGCACTTATATTATTATATATATTAAAATTAAAACAATACAATTTAAAAAATAATAACTGTGGTGCTATGATGTGAGACTTTGTAAGTAATTTATATCTTAAGCCCGAGTCAAGTCACATGTCATTAATAAGCAAGTCAAACTCAGGTCATTTTTTAAATATTGTCAAGCAAGTCATAAGTGAAGACTCAAGACTGACTCGAGTCAAGTCATGTGATTCAGGTTGTCCACCTCCACATATAATTAGATCATAAAAAAGTCATTCAAGTTTAATTTAAAATTGCTACAAATCACAACTCTGCATTTTTCACATTCTTGATTTTTTAATAAATGTTTTACAGCACATTCAGTTTCTCCAGGCCCCACTATAGTCAATGCATGGCCTAAATCTGCAGCACTGATTCGTTCACAGGGTGAGTGGGTAACAGTGAGGCAAGAGTCTAAGAAATCTAAGTTTAGTCATTTAGTAGCATGTCTGTCAAGGCTAAGAACAAGAAAGAGCTCATGTTTGGCAATTCCATAGTGCTGAATGTTGGAATTCCAAACTACATCAACTTAGCAGCTAAAGTAAAATGCATCCCCGGGGCAAGAGTATCCAACACTAAAGATAAATTTGATTTTCTGGAAGTAATCAATTTATTGATATATGTCAACATTAACAATTTTGATTTGCAGCACTCTTTAGATATAAAAGAAGAACTTCATATCCTTGAGCAGCAAAGATAAAAGTAAATGCTGTAACCTAATAGATTATGGTCCCTTACCAAGATTATACTGAAGGGATGTAGTCTATGGCAGATTGCATTCCCTTCACTGCTGGTTAGACATTTGCTGGGAAAATAAAAAACAGCATCTGTTAATAACTGGGAGGATTTTTGGGAAAGGCCTGATTTTTGCAGGAGAAACCGTCTTCATCCTAATTGAAGAGGAATGTTTATTTTATCCCAAAATTTCACAGCAAAATTGTCTCTCTGACTAATCAAAACACCATCCAGTCCATGCAGTCATGTTTTTTATACTGCTGGTTCTGTAGCTACGGCCCAGAATTCCTATTGGGCATCTTGTTACGAAATAAAATCTAATTTTCTGCAATTGCATAATGAGTGTGACATGTTGTACACCAGTAAAATGAATTCTATTTAAGTCTCTTGTTCACATCACCGCAGAGTAGCTCAGTTTGTTTTTTTTTTAAATTTGTCAGGCTGCTTAATTTCCATATGAAGACACACCACCGTTCATATTATTTTGTTTTCTCCATATTAAACTCTCACTACATAGGAAGCACGGCCCCAGCTCTTACCAAGCAATCAGCATTTTCTGTTTGTTGATTTCTGCAGGAGAGGCTGAAGATTTGTATTCTCCAAGCTGCATGGAGCTTCAGATTTCTTTTCTTCCCTGATGCATCTTTAGGATTGTGATCACCAAAATTTTCATCATAATTAGCAACTGGGATTATGCTACCAGAACACAAAATGTTTATACGTGACAGGAAATGAGTCTGAAATTAATTATTATTATTAATTATTAATTATTTAATACTAAATGACAAGAAGGTGCATGTGGAATTAACATATGTACACACTTCCAGAAAGTTTAAACATCTTTCTTTTGGTGTCAATGGCACAAACTTGCCTGAAAGTGAATGCATTTTTTTCCCTTTTTTATTATTATTAATTTGTATTTTCTTTAAATATTTTGTTGTTATTTGATGACATCATTTCATCACCATATGTTTTTTCATGGGCACCATCATTTTATGTCTCTGTTCCCATGATGCTATATGGTTACTAGGTACACGCACCACCCAACCACAACCTCCCCTTTTCAAGCATGGGAACTTAAGAGATATTTTGACTTGTTCTTGACTAGGTAAAATAATTTTGTTGCCATGAAAGGGAAACCAAGCAGCTAAAATTGGGATCTGGGGATAAACCAACGTTTTAGTATATTTTAACTGGGATATCTTTTCATGAAGAAATGGCTAACTTTCTTTTAATCAGAACTGTTGAGTCACAAGTGAAGATAGGCACACCAGATGGGCAGAGAAAAAGGAATCAGGACATAAATAGGTGTCAAGAAACAAAAATAAAAGTCATTGCCAAATGGTGTAATGAACCTTAAACCAAAGGCAAAACGAAATCCCGCACCTGAAATTTAAGCAATAGTACTTTGTCATGCTTCTAAAACATTTAACCAAAATGCAATGTGTTTTTCTAACTCTCATCCGCAATCTCGGACAATGCAGATGTCACAAGTGTTGACCTATATAGACAAAGATTTGTGCTGTTATGTAACCCTAACCCACTCTCACTCTCACCTCGGAGTACTGCACCCTCCACACATCCTTCTGCTGATACCAGCATAGGAGAGACATCCCCACCCATAATTACAACAGTGTAAGTGATCAGAGAGCTGAGGAGACTTCGTGCCAGCAAAGCAGCGGGTCCAGATGGAGTATCGCCACGACTGCTGAAGGTCTGTGTATCAGAGCTGGGGGGTCCTCTACAGCGCATCTTCAAACTGAGCCTGGAACAGGGGAGAGTCCCGAGGCTTTGGAAAACATCTTGCATCATCCCAGTCCCAAAGTTATCACGTCCTAGTGAGCTGAATGACTTCCGGCCTTTTGCTCTGACATCACATGTGATGAAGACCATGGAGAGGCTGCTGCTTCACCACCTGAGGCCACAGGTTCAACATGCCCTCGACTCTCTGCAGTTTGCATATCAGGAGAAGGTGGGAGCGGAGGATGCCATCATCTATATGCTACATCGATACCTCTCTCACTTGGACAGAGGCAGTGGTGCTGTAAGAATTATGTTTCTAGACTTCTCTAGCACTTTCAACACAATCCAACCTCTGCTCCTTAGGGACAAGCTGACAGAGATGGGAGTAGATTCATACCTGGTGGCATGGATCGTGGACTATCTTAAAGACAGACCTCAGTATGTGCGTCTTGGGAACTGCACGTCTGACATTGTGGTCAGCAACACGGGAGCGCCACAAGGGACTGTACTTTCTCCGATCCTGTTCAGCCTATATACATCGGACATCCAACACAACTCAGAGTCCTGCCACATGCAAAAGTTCACTGATGACACTGCTATCGTGGGCTGCATCAGGAGTGGGCAGGAGGAGTAGTATAGGGACCTAATCAATGACTTTGTTAAATGGTGCGACTCAAACCACCAACACCTGAACACCAGCAAAACCAAGGAGCTGGTGGTGGATTTTAGGAGGCCCAGACCCGTCATGGACCCCGTGATCATCAGAGGTGACTGTGTGCAGATGGTGCAGACCTATAAATACCTGGGAGTGCAGCTGGATGATAAATTAGACTGGACTGCCAATACTGATACTCTGTGTAAGAAAGGACAGAGACGGTTATACTTCCTTAGAAGGCTTGCGTCCTTCAACATCTGCAATAAGATGCTGCAGATGTTCTATCAGACGGTTGTGGCGAGCGCCCTCTTCTACGCGGTGGTGTGCTGGGGAGGCAGCATTAAGAAGAAAGATGCCTCACGCCTGGACAAACTGGTGAGGAAGGCAGGCTCTATTGTTGGAATGGAGCTAGACAGTTTGACATCTATGGCAGAGCGACGGGCGCTCAGCAGGCTCCTATCAATTATGGAAAATCCACTGCATCCACTAAACAGTGTCATCTCTAGACAGAAGAGCAGCTTCAGCGACAGACTTCTGTCACTGTCCTGCTCCACTGACAGACTGAGAAGATCGTTCTTCCCCCAAACTATGCGACTCTTCAATTCCACCCGGGGGGGTAAACGTTAACATTATATAAAGTTATTGTCTGTTTTTACCTGCATTATTATCAATCTTTAATTTAATATTGTTTTTTGTATCAGTAAGGTGCTGCTGGAGTATGTGAATTTCCCCTTGGGATTAATAAAGTATCTATCTATCTATCTATCTATCTATCTATCTATCTATCTATCTATCTATCTATCTATCTATCTATCTATCTATCTATCTATCTATCTATCTATCTATCTATCTATCTATCTAACCTTTGATGTCATTTAATAGCAACAGTGTAGAAATCACTGAACAATAATGCACAAAATGGTGATGCCTATGAAATTCAAAACCGTGTTGCAGGAAGATGCAAAACTTTGCAAAAACTAATATTAGAATTGTCATGTTCATCCCAAAAAAACCTCAAAGGAAGTCATAAAAGCAAACAGAATTCCAAACAATATATGGCAAATTTATAAAAAAACCCTAAACAAGAAGATTTTTTAAAATCGTATTTTATAATGCAGGTTTTTCTCTTGTAAAGTATCCACGGATATAAATTTGTTGGCACCTTATTAATGTACCTCAGACACAAAAATATATTAGCTTTTCCAAAATGTATCTCCAACTCCCATACAAACAGTGCAGAATGGTACACACATTGAAAACCTGAAACTTCAAAACTACACATTACACAATACCAACAAGCCTTGCCCTCCCAGCTAAAAGTTTAAGGCAGGGGTGCCTACACTTTTTCGGCTTGCGAGCTACTTTTAAAATGACCAGGTCGAAATGATCTACCTACATTAAAAATGCTATATATATTTTTATATATATATATATATATATATATATATATATATATATATATATATATATATATATATATATTGAGTATACTTTATACATAAAATATATATTGCTGTACCTTGTATAACTGAATAACCCTTATAGCACAATAATAATACATTTATGGTCACTACAGTATTTGGATTTAATAATCTTCATGTGGGAAAAGTCTGACTCGCATAAATAAGTAGAGCCGAATAATGCAGTCAAGGAGGCAGCACATTTCCTCATGTTTGGGTACTTTTCCTCTGTGAGTAAGTTCCAAAAATGTCCAAGAGTCCCAGACTTCAGCTGAATGTCATCCTGTAGTGTCAAAATCTCATCCTCCACTGTAGAGGAGTTTTAGGTGAAACAGTGTTGCAATTTTTGATGCGGGTGAATCACCCTCAACATCTTCCCTAAATGGATAGCACTTAAATGTAGCGATTGGCTCAAGTAAAGCTGAGTCTTAAAACTGTCTGTCAAAGTCTGACAGACAATTTTCAATCTGCTCTGTGTAGCATATGCTGTCAAGTTACGCACACGCCTTCCATTGCATCTCCAGCTCTGATGCGAGGTTTTGGATGTTCCCCAAATCAAGGCGCTGCAGCTTTGAGGAAAGATGTTGCATTTTTCGTTTGACAGCATTAACTGAGCTAATCATATTGACCATGGTTTTGTCTTTTCCTTGCAGCTGTAAATTAAGCTCATTCAACATGTTGGTCAGATCGGAAAAAAATACCAAGTCTAGCAGCCATTGATCGTTATTAAGTTGCTTGTATTCTGCATGTTTAATGACAAGGAGAAACTCCTTTTTCTCCGGCCAGGGGTCTCGAAATCTCAGCAGGAATTTCTCCCTAGCCATCTGCCTCAACAAAGGCCTCTTTTATCATCTCTCCATCTTGGAAGGACTTCTTATGCTTAATGATTGAGTGACTCACCCGGAATGATGCTTTGGTGTGTCTGCCTTTGCTTTTGAATTCAGCCGAGTGAAAAATAATGGCTGTCCGATTAACTGCGATTTTAGTTTCCTCTCCTTTCTCTTTTTTAAATTGCTTTTCAGAAGGAAGTCAGTTTCGTAGTTTTTATGAACAGTTCGAAAGTGCCTTTCCACATTTTCCTTCTTTGGAATAGCAATGATAGATTGACAGATCAGACAAACGCACTTCGATTGTGACATTGTGAGAAAATAAAATCCTCTTCCAATTTCACATCCAGCCCATACCCTCCCCCCCTAAAACAACACTTTTTTTTTTAAATCCCTTCTTTAGTCGATATAAATTAGAAGGCTAACTAGATCACTTAGATATCCGGAGTTTTGATGCAGTTCACGCGTTTGATCGTGCGTGCGGGATGACCAGTGTGTTAGAAGAAAAGAGATCTCAGACTGGCCGCCCTGTATGTCAATCAAGTGGCAAATGCCATAGGGAGGATATATGACAGATTAACATTTAAAAAAAATTTCTTTTGAATGCAACGCGATCTACCTGCACTACCTTTCCGATCTACCGGTCGATTGCGATCGACGTATTGGGCACCCCTGGGTTAAGGACAGCCCCATTGTCTAGTTAATAACCTTAAATGGTATAAAGGAAGCAATAAACTGCCAGAAATTTAAAAAAAAGTTGAGGTCACCAAAAACTGAACAATAATGTTCTTTTTTGATTGCTTTATAATAATACAATGTACAATAATACCTATATGTGTCTTGACCTTTAGCACAAACAAAACATTAAAACACATGCTTCTGCTTTTAGATAAAATATGCTTATAGTTTTTTACTGCCTGTAGGGTGATCTCATCATGTTTTACAATGTTTTTATAATGTTTGCAGACACACACCATTATGCTACTACATGTTATTGGGTAAGCTAAAAAATGTGCCCATTACTGATACAATAGCTACGGTATACACTATTTCAAAAAGCCTTTCACCTAGATGAGTTGTACGGTTCAGATTCTTCACAATTATTTACATGTATAGTGAAGGGTTGGCAAGAGTACCAGCAGCTTATTGAAGCAAAAGTTATTAGTTCTATAAGTGACCTTCAGAAAAAACAGAAAGAGCTACACTGGCAGCAAAATGGCCACCACGTGCCTGTGTGCCCTGTATATATTTTGGGTGGTCAAAAAGTGTGTTAGGCACTTGCCCCAGTAGAGGTAAGATGGAGAGATGTGATTTGAGTAAAAGAATGTCATCTCTCCTGAGGTTTGCTAGACGGAATGCAAACCAAACGGTGACCGACAAACACTTAATAGGGCAGCATGGTCGCATTTCTCTTGACTTGGAAACATGTGCTGTGCTAAACTCTTCAGAAGGTATTATGGCCCGCTGCCAACTCTCCTTGACAGTAACATCTTTTCCTCTGGTAATGTAAAGTGAACAAAACAGCAGGAAACTGTGCAGCTTTCAGCTTGTAGAGTTGAATTTGCACCTTTCTGTTCAGTATACAGTAATCCCTCCTCCATCGCGGGGGTTGCGTTCCAGAGCCACCCGCGAAATAAGAAAATCCGCGAAGTAGAAACCATATGTTTATATGGTTATTTTTATATTGTCATGCTTGGGTCACAGATTTACGCAGAAACACAGGAGGTTGTAGAGAGACAGGAACGTTATTCAAACACTGCAAACAAACATTTGTCTCTTTTTCAAAAGTTTAAACTGTGCTCCATGACAAGACAGAGATGACAGTTCCGTCTCACAATTAAAAGAATGCAAACATATCTTACTCTTCAAAGGAGTGTCTGTCAGGAGCAGATCATGTCACAGAGATAGAGTGAGACAAAAGCAAACAAATCAATAGGACTGTTTGGCTTAAGTATGCGAAGCACCGCGGCACAAAGCTGTTGAAGGCGGCAGCTCACACCTCCTCTGTCAGGAGCAGACAAAGAGAGAGAGAGAGAGTTTGTTTTTCAAGCAAAAATCAATACGTGCCCTTCGAGCTGACATGCAGCTGCACAAAAGATAGCAACGTGAAGATAATCTTTCAGCATTTTTAGACGAGCGTCCGTATCGTCTAGGTGTGCGAACAGCCCCCCTGCTCAATCCCCCTACGTCAGGATCAGAGAAACTCAGCGCAAGAGAAAGAGAAAAGTAAGCTGGGTAGCTTCTCAGCCATCTGCCAATAGCGTCCCTTGTATGAAATCAACTGGGCAAACCAACTGAGGAAGCATGTACCAGAAATTAAAAGACCCATTGTCCGCAGAAACCCGCGAAGCAGCGAAAAATCTGCGATATATATTTAAATATGCTTACATATAAAATCCGCGATGGAGTGAAGCCGCGAAAGGCGAAGCGCGATATAGCGAGGGATTACTGTACATTTAAAATTAACTTACAGTACTGAAATACATTATTCTCATATTTTTATTTTGATGAACTGCAAATAGAATTAAACATTATTGTTTTGTTTATTATTACTCATTGCAATGTTGTTAGGTTTTCTCCTATTATTTTCTTCAGATATCAAAACCAATGTGTTTAATTTAAAAACGAAACATTGATGGAATAAATGAATAATTAGCAGGATGAGTAATAAAGAAAACTGCTTATGAAGGCAAAATATATTACAAAATCCAATATTTTATAGGCACAAGCAATTATCTAAATGTAATAGACAGTGAAGCTTAGTTATGCAAAAAGACATTGACTTACTAATGAGAGGTGGTGTGACAGAAATCTTAATCAAGCAATAATTGTTGCCCAGGGGTTTATACTGCTTTTAGCTTAATAAATTGTTTCCTGCTGCACTTAGTCTGGATTTGTCTGTAGCAAATGGAGTTACATGATGACAACCTATTCAAATGTGTTACAACGCACGCCATCACATTCTATTTGATTTTTTCCAAAAGAAAAATGTTTTCGAAGATAATTTTTAAACTCTGCTGAACCACCCCACAGTCTGCTATTTTTACATTTTGTATATTTAGGAAGCTTATTACTTAAAACATTACTTTCTGAATTCCAAAAAGCAATGTATTATTAAATTATAGTTTAACAGTAAAAGGATATATATGTTATTTGTGCTATATTGCCAAAAAGCAGTTTTATATACTATTCTTTTAAAACAACACATTTGGTGAATGAACTTAACTAAGATAAGAGTATATCCTCTTTAAGAAAGAACATGAAAAAGCCAAATGAAAAATGTATAGTTCAGATGTAAAGTAGGCACTGATAATACAGAGAAAAGTGTCCCCAAAATTCAATAGGACTTATGCCTGTGTTTCTTCGTAGTATTTAGGCAAGAAAAGAAAAATAAAAGTTTTGCATATTTTTTAGAGCAGTCTTTTTATTTGTTATTTTAATTTAGCCAAGCCAGAGAAACAGTTGTGCTTGATTTAGTTATAGGTTAAGTTCACATTACATATTTAAGGTAGAGATGTAGACAGAATGAATGGGACCTGATCAAAGCATTAGCATTGCAATCTAACAGTATATAACAAAAACAACTAACATCCACATTCTTGTTTTACTTAGACAAGATGTTGAGCTTCTTCACTTTTTCCTGTCTTTAGCATCCTTTTTATGTCATCCACTATTACTAATACCCATGTTGTCTTTGAGCTCCCTCTTGTTCTCATCCCATCCCATTCCATTCCATCATAACCTGACCCAGTCATTTTTAATCTTTTGCACCACGTGCCCACCTGAGATTCACCACTTGAATTACTTCCCCTGTCGCATCACTCTGTCTAATTCTTCCATTCTAGCCCAAATCATTTCCAGCTTCATGGCCCTACTCTGTTAGCCACATCTCACTTTTGTTATGTCATATAGGTCAAATTTAAGCTTGCATAAAATTTTCCCTTTAAATTTCAAATATTCCATTAGAAAACATATTTGGGGACAGGTGCTTGAGTATGTTCCTCAAATATCTTTTTTTGCCATCACTGCCAAGCCTAAATATACATGTATATTACATAAGTGGGAGATAAACAAGTGATCTATGAGTTAATAGATGCTGGAATATCCATAATAACTTGCTTCTCAGTACAGAGTGAAATTAAAAACATATACAGTATCTCTAAGGCTAGATTCAAACCTATGTGTATGCTGAGACATGCTTTCACAGGCACATCCATGTAAGAATTACACTATCCTCTATACATGTGACAATAATAACCCTACAAACCTCTGTGTTTATGCGTTTTCATGCATTATTCAGCACAAGTCTGCTTGTCATTTGACCATCATTTTATGTACCTGCCACATGAAAAAAATGTGTTAAATCATGTGACGGGGGGACGGAGTTTCTCTGTCCAGAGAAATTTTTTCAGGTTCTCTGCCAAACTGATGGCCAGAGAATCCTGCCGAGACTACGCCAACTGTGACAGATTAGGGCGCTCTCGCTCCCTTGAACCCTCAGACCACACGTCAGACACCAGATAAAAGTCCAGAATGACTTTATTAATAATAATAATAATGTGCACAAAGCACCCTCCACTCCACAATACTCAAATAAACGATACAAATACACAATCCTCCACTCTCCTAGACGCTTAGCCATCCTGCCTCCCAACTCAGCTCGTCTTCTGGGGTTTCCCATAGTCCTTTTATAGTCCTTGACCTGGAAGTGTTTGTCCCTCAGTCCATGTGACTTTCTATCACTTCCGGGTCAGGTAAAAACTTCTCCTTTTCTTCATCATTTCCTCTGTCTCTGTGACCAGGACGTACTTCCAGGTTATAGGGCAAATACAAGTCTGTGAGCCTCCCTGCAACGTCCCCTTGCGGCCCCCATGGTATCCAGCAGGGCTGTGAAGGAAAACTCCAATATCCATGATGCCCTGCTGGAATTCGGGGCACCTTCATGCTGCCGGAAGGGCTCCATCTAGCGGTGTGGGGGTATTGGCCGAGATGAATGGCTGGTCATATCTTACAACAGCCACAAAAAAATCTCACAAATTTACCTTGGAATGCCATTTAATAATGGCCTGGACTATCAGTCCCTTGACACTATATTACTTTTTTGTTACATTTGTTATAATTACATTTTATACATTTGTTACTATCACTTTTAATTTTAAAACCAGAATACATCCACAAGACCACATGTTAAATAACAAAATTTTCCCAATATCAGTTAAAACTCATTCTTGTTTTCTTTACTTCTCTTTTATCTTGTTTATATATGATACACATTTAACAGCCACTCTTTTATTTATTTTGTAATGACTAAAATTGCACTTACTTTGCAAGAGCATTAAATTTAGGTTCATATGAAGTGAGAGCAATTTGTATACATGTATGGAAGGGTGTGCTTGTAATGGGGCAACGAGTGTTCGTTTTTTATTGCATTCATATGCGAAAAGCTTGACTCGCATGTGTGCATCATAGCAAACATTGTTAGAAGAAAAACAGCGAACCTTTTAGCATTTAAGAACTGGTCCTGGTTCAGCTCTATCCAAAACTGTACACATCCCCACATCCCACAGATTGAAGCACCTGTTCTAGGTGCAGGGAACGTTCCTCATGTTGACCTAAGCACCTCTTTGGCTTTTGATGCAAACTCTCGTCCAATATCAATTGTAAACGGTTTCTTCTGAAATTGCAAGACCTTAGTGGAAATGTCGAAGCTGTCACACCTTGTAGCAAAGTTCACCCTTAACTTGTCTAAAATTCTGTCTTTATTAAGTAATTTGTGCATATGCAGATATATTTATTAAATCACGTAGTGTTGGGAAGTGAAGCATTTTCCCTTGTAGTTAGTGTATAGTCCAATTTCTTTTTAAAAAATGTTTCTTTCTTCTTACTTTTCAAAAAATGTTTCTTTTTTTTTTAACAAGATTACCAACTGTTTTATCCTTTCCTTGCAAATCAAGATTAAGTCCATTTAAATGTTGGAAGATGTCATTCTGGAAGAACACTTCTGCCATCAACAATTCACCCAACATTTTGGACATAAATGCTTTGGAGAAAAGCAAACATCTCTTGGTAGAGTTCACAACCGCTTTTAAGTGCACTGCCCTTAATTAGCCACCTAACATCATTATGCACAAGTAAATCATCGTGATTGGCTTACATATCAGGCAGGAGATTGTGAAACAAGAGGTGTTGTAGGCTCAATGTTGCTATGATGAAATTGATCATGAACATAATATTGTGCTTTTTTTTTAAAAAAACGCATTGCTTAGTTTTACACATAGAATGCTTTGACTTATCAGGCAATGTAAAGATTTCATCTGTAGTGCAAGTTCAGCCAGACAGACAGATCCTACACCCTTCCCGCCATGGAAGAGGCACCATCTGTTACTAGCAGATTTACTCGTTGCAAATCTAGTCCATTTTCATTAAAAAATAAAACAGTTTTCTGAAAAATGATGTCCCCTGTCATCTGTCCCTCCAGTGGAATTAGACAGGGTGAGACCTCGCAAAAGCACTCCTCATCAAAAAATCTCAAGTACAGACATAGTTGTGCAATGTCCGCAATCAGTGGATTTGTCAAGAGCTAGTGACATTACATAGGCCTTTTTCAATCTCTATAAAAGCTAGTACTTTAGCTCTTCTCATGGTTGTTATATCGGACAATGTTAGGCTCCTCTTACTTTGTCACCTATCACTACCTCCTCTACAGTAGCTAACATACATTCTTTGACAATTTCTGAGTTAGTCAACTGTTTTTTCTTTTTTCCAAGAATACCTGCTACATGGAGGGAGGAAGCTGCTATAGCCATCAGAACATGATCAAATCAGGATAGCTTGTCTGCTTTCATAACTCATTACTAGGCTTTGCACTTTACATCTACGAACATCTGAGACTGCTGAAACATTTGTGTCAAAGTGTGAGTGCTTTGTATTAAACAGCCTTCTCAAATTGTATTCTTTTGTGACAGCAACAGCCTCGTTACAGAGCAGACATTCGGGTTTTGTTAAAACAGGTACAAATAGGTATTTCTCACTTCAGTTATTATTAAGCTATTTTCATTGTCAGCTGTTCTCTTTTTTAAGGTTGAGTAAGACATGTTTGTAGATATTTGCTAGCTGGAAAAGGGAAGTAGTGGAATCTCGGTACCTAGTGAAGCTTCGGAGCACACGCTAATCAGGGACCAAAAGGGAACTTTGTAAACCTTTTCATACAATGCTCACATTAAAATGCCAGACTGGCTGAATGTAAATGACTGTTCTGGAATGTTAACTTAGAGATCATTCCAGGAAAAATAGAAACAACATAATTAAAATTGTGCCTTGCAGAATTGGTACAAAAGCCAGTGAGGCAGAGGACTGGCAGGGGAGGAAAAAGAGAGAGAGAGAGAAAGGGGACCTAAGATTGGGATTAGGAGTTGCTAGGGAATTGTCAGCCGCTCCAGGCAACTTTTTTCTGATCATGTTTTTATTGGGGCAAATAAATAAAACACAGAAAAAACAAACACAATTAGTTTGATGGGGGTGATGCTGTAAGAGGTCATTGTTTTGTGTGTTCTTTACATTTACATACATGCTTAAACTCCCTAATGGTAAAAATAAGTGTCTTTACTTTGCATACTTACCTGAATTCTTAGTGTTTCAGCAAGACTGCAATTGTCTTTTTACTTGATATACTATAAATACAACTTATCACATTTATTCTGATGTACATTTTAACTAAACTAGTGACCATGATGCAATATTCTCTTTTGCAACTTGATAGCTTGTAAAATAAGAGCTTAAAATGTAAAAGTAATTTTGATAAATATCTACTCACCCAATTTGAGGGATTGAGATTTGATCCAAAATGTATTTGCATCTATTCCTGATATGATCACTGATAAAATTATAATAGCTGCAGACTTTAAGCATGTATTAAACATGGGGACACGGTGGCGCAGTATTAACGATGAGCTGGCGCCCAGTCCAGAGATTGTTCCTGCCTCCCGCATGATGCTTGCTGCGCAGTGCGTGACCTTCTATGAAATAATTTATTGCAGCAGTACCGTCTCTCTCAAACATACTAACCCCCAATTCCTGTCCTTCCTTTTCTTTCTCCAAGTAACCAATTGCCACATGATCAGCTCTGTAATAGATGCCAAGCCATCTGTAAGCTTAGAACGCAGATTCTTCAAAATTTTTATAGAACACTGAAATATCTTTGTAGTACAGTAATCCCTCGCTATATCGCGCTTTGACTTTCGCGGCTTCACTCTATCACAGATTTTATATCTAAGCATATTTAAATATATATCGCGGATTTTTCGCTGGTTCACGGGTTTCAGTGGACAATGGGTCTTTTAATTTCTGGTACATGCTTCCTCAGTTTGTTTGCCCAGTTGATTTCATACAAGGGATGCTATTGGCGGATGGCTGAGAAGCTACCTAATCAGAGCACGTATTACATATTAAATAAAACTCCTCAAATATATTGCGAGCAGGGGTGCTGTTTGCACCCCAAGAGGATACGGATGCTCCTCAAAAAATGCTGAAAGACTACCTTCACATTGCTCCCTTCCTTGCTGGGCTTACTTGTGGCTGCTTTGTCGCGCGATATGCTTCCCGCACGGTGCTTCACATACTTAAAAGCACCTATCGGTTTTTGATTGTTTGCCTTTCTCTCTCTCTCTCTCTCTCTGACATTCATACTTAAAAGCCCAAACAGCACCTATTGATTTTTGATTGTTTGCTTTTTTTCTCTCTCTGACATTCTCTGCTCCTGATGCGCACTCCTTTGAAGAGGAAGATATGTTTGCATTCTTTTAATTGTGAGACGGAACTGTCATCTCTGTCTTGTCATGGAGCATGTTTACAACTTTTGAAAAAGAGATAAATGTTTGTTTGCAGTGTTTGAATAAAGTTCCTGTCTCTACAACCCCCAGTGTTTCTGTGCAAATCTGTGACCCATGCGTGACAATATAAAAATAACCATATAAACATATGGTTTTTACTTCGCGGATTTTCACCTTTCGCGGGGGTTCTGGAACGCAACCCCCGCGAAGGAGGAGGGATCACTGTGCATGTTTAATAAGTTCATCCATCTATCCATCCAGGGTTGCGCCAATCCCAGCAAGCATACAGCGCGAGGTAGGAACAATTCCTGAATGGGGCGCCAGCTCGTTGCTACCACCGTCCACTGTGTCCTCACGTGTTTAATTATTGACAATATACAGTATTTTAACACTAGAATTACCAGAGCCTACGAAAAAACTCGTATATCCGGTCCACCTTAAATCGCTTCTTAAATCCATTCACACCTCTCCGCCAGCATCCTTTGTCCTCTAAATGTGCTGATAAAAGACAAGCTGCCAGCAGCCGGCTATTCCATCCCCCCACCGACTTAGAACATGAGCGAACTTTTCCCAGCTCACGACTTGATTGTTTACCTGGGAGTGAAGTGCAGTTTTACAGTGGAAATGATAGATCGTTATTTGGAAGACACGCATGAAATGCGTGTTCCGTTTCTAAAGTAATCTGTGTAAACACATTGTTAAAACAGAAACTTTTTCATATTTTAGTAATAAATGTTACAAAATGTAGTAGGCATAAACTATAGAATATATAAAGCCCGAATTCCAAAGATGAAATAAACACTTTCACAAAAGCTTCAAGAGTGATTCAACAGCTTCTGTGGCGTAGCGCGCTAAGATTTGCCTCTTAGCGCAGAGCAGCTTTTCCTTGCCTCACAGACCTGAGTTCGATTCCCCGCTGGGGATGAAGTGTTGCTTTTTTTTTCTTTTCTTTTAAACCTCAAACGGACATAAAATTTATACATTGGTATGCACTGTCAGTTACTGAGATCGTTATATTTTCATGTGGGATGCTCCTTTTCAAATATTTTTTTAACAATTGAGACTGCAATTAACAGGAACAACTGTCCTTATAACTTATTTTTAAGATCCATAACACACAGACAGACAGAGCACTGCGTAATAGAGAGACAGACAGGCAGAGAAGTCACTAGATATATAAATAAACAGGGAAGCCACGTGTACTGAAAGAAAAAAAGAACAACATGTGCGTTGTCCCTGCTGTACTGAATAAGCGCAGGCGCTCTAACATCACCCCTCGAACATTGCAATTGAGCTCCAGCCTCACTGGCCACATACATGTTTTAAAAGTGTACCAAATTAATATCATCTTGGACAAAAATGTTTGAATGCCTATCAGACAGCCTTGGTGTCACAATCACTCCCAACCCATTAACAGCTATGTTTGGTGTACTCCCAGATGGGCTTAAAGTGGAAAAGGACGAATTGATTGTAATTGCCTTTACTTCACTACTAGCACATAGACTTATCTTGCTCAACTGAAAGAATCCCAGCCCACCTGCTATGTGTCAGTGGGTAAATGATGTTCTATACTGTGTCAAATTGTAAAAAATTAAATTGTCATTTAGAGGATCGGTTTAAAACTTTTTTAAACTATGGCAAGATTGAATAAAAAAAAATTGAATAAGCATTTATATCATGGAAAACGACATTCTCTCTTCTTTGCTATTTTTAAAAGATTTTCCCTTGCTGTTGGCTCTCCTCTCTTTCTCTCAGGTGAGGAATTAATTCTGATTTGTTAAGTTTGACTTGATTGTAAGTAACATGATTTTCTTTGTTGTACAAGTTATTCTTATTCGTATGCAATGTTAGTTTCTTCAAATAAAAAATGTAAAATGCTGTAAAACTATATCCTAGGAACCAGAGGTGTGACCAGAACATCATGTGTGGGTGGGCATTTGGCTTGTCTGGGGGGGAAAAAAATATCCATCTATCCATCCATCCCCATTTTTGTAGGGGGGTCAAATAATAATAACAACATAGTTTTATATAACATATAAAAGCAAAAATTGTGGCATAAATCATAACCTATTGTTCAATGAAATTAACAGAGGCAATGGAACTTGTATTATTATTTTTTGTGAACAAATATAGAACTACATCTACAAGGTAAATATCAATAAAGTCAAATGTATAAAACATACGAGAGCAAGAACAGAAACGTGGCTTATTGTAGTCATGGGAGGCTATAGGACATCAGTTTCCAGTGTTTAACCTGGATATTATCTACAGGACCAGCCTGCGGTTACTCTTGGCAAATTCTGAAATAACTTCATTCATGTCTAGATTTTCTGTGATGTTTTTCTCATGTGCCAGAATGACTAAATTTCTCTTCCTTGAATGCAGCATTGTTCGGTGGAGTGGAGTGAGAATGCGGTTCAAAGTAGAGAAAGAGCTTTCGCATGCAGCTGAAGACACACCAATGATGAGTGCTGTGATGCAGACATGGCTCTGACGTGCGGAATACTAGACACATGTTTATGGCAGCCGCCATCGTCTTTTTCTAGAGCTTTTTTCCAATTAGTGTAGCTGTGTTTGGTGAATATGTCCTCGCGGTCCGAATTGGAAATACTACATTTGCGGCAGGCAAAGCAAAAGCTGCCATCACGGACAACAGAATATTCAAGCCATGGTTGAGACTGATACCAGCTTGCACTAAAACATCTGAGTGTCTTTCTGAATGCGCGCTTGGGATAATTAATTATAATGGGCTGGGATGGGCTATCCATATTTAAGTCAGGCAGACCGGACTGTAGATTTTGTTGAAGGCAGAGGTTTGGAGTACCCGACACAGGTGCAGAGCTGGAGGATTGTGTAGTCTTATCTACATCTATTGGAGTTTCAGTTCCCGACGTGGGTGTGCTGTGCTCCGTGTTGGTAGCAGCGGTGCTGGGCTCAACCATTGAGCCAGCAGCTTGCGGAGGGACAAAGGCTGAAGATGTCTGCTTTTTAATAAGCCACCTATGCATAGCCTTTGGTGTTACCAACCAGAAAATAAAAGAAGAATGGAACATACACACTGTTTTAATTAAAGAATGCGGTCAACAGGTTCAAAACATGCTGCAAAATGTGCGGCGAAGTGAACTGTGAGCAGCACGGTGCCTGTCTAGTGGAGGAGACACTGACGGATACGCCCCAAATTCAAACGGGCCAATTGGAAAGCAACTCAGTTTTGAAAATCAAAAGTTATTCTTCTCCAGAGTTTTCATTGGACAGACAGAGCATTTCACAGGGGAGGCACGGCTTGTCTCTGGGGGGGCAGTGCCCACCCCAGCCCCACCGTGGTCACGCCTCTGCTAGGAACATAGTGTAACAGAAGTGCTGTAGTCCATGGCTCCGGAACCATCAAGGCGATATTTGAGGATATTTACTCACAAAGGCATTACCAGTAATGAGTACTGGCTGATTTATAACACCACAATAGGCATTTACACTTTCAGTAGGTCCCAGACCTAAAACTACATGGCAACCTAAGTGTCTCAATTGTTTCTGTATATGTTGTGGATCTTTTTTTTTATTTTGAACTTGAATATGTTCTGTGTGGATGTTTCACAACCAGCTCTCATCCTATCCATCAGTCCAAACTGACATTTATTTACTTGTGTCCAAATTAACTCTGAAACAGGTTTTAATATCTAAATTATTGTGGTATTCTGTGTGCTTATCATTAAATTCCTTTTTTTATGTCAGCAGGTTAGCACTCTAGGACACAGATGTATGGTTTATCAATCTTTGCCAAGTCTTAGTTACACTTTTCAAATTGCTTAGGTGTTTTAGGCAAAATACTTCTCTCACATGTTTGCTTAAGGGGACCTAATAGTTTGTACAGTATGTTGAAGAATATTATGAGGGTTGCTCTGTATTTTTAAATGATGTTAAAGACAGGTGTATGACACAGGACACCTAATAAAGCATATTTATAAACTATGAACCACCTTTTTAAAATGTACTGAATATTGTCCACTCATAAACACAGACAAACTAGTGAGGAAAAAACACCTAAACAATCTTCAACTGCTGCTATATATGTAAAGTTCAAGAACTTTATTTATTTTTACATATTATTCAAAAGAATTACATCATGAAATTGAACTCCTATCCTGTATTTCTCTAATGAATTACTTCAATATGTAAAGTAGAAACATTCCAGTAATTTTAACTCACTTTTACTGGAAAAATTACTTTTATAGGAATAAGAATGACATCTGCTTTGAATTAGTTCAAAAGTAACAACACTGACTAAGAACACAAGACACTGAGCCGGTTCACCAGTTTATTGAAAAGCACTGAAGGTATTAAGCAAGGCTTTAAGAATTCTTTTCATGAAATGGTATTATGACAAAATGCCTCAAGCTCTCATTTAAATTAGACTAGCACATTAAGAAAAGTTTTAATTCAATTTAATTACAGTAAATGTTCATAGATCTTGTGCAATAAAGAAAAAACTAAAATTAATGTTTGTATCTAAAGCTAAATAATAAAAAAATCCAAAATAAAAATGCATATTAACAAACGAAAAATAACATTCTTTAATTCTTTTTTGTATTCTCAAATAGGTACCAGGGCATTCTTGTAGAAAAACAAAGTACACTGTATTAATATTAATTATGTTTTTCCAACAATAATTAAGAATGAACATTTAAAAATGTTCTTTCTCTACCATGGTACAGACAAGTAATAATCTGGACAGGCCAAAACTTGCATTTCTAAATTGCATTATTTTCATTAAAAAAAAGTCTGTGTTGAATTTTTTCTTACAATATTTTAGTTCATTATTGTGATTTTTTTTATACTACACTAAACGTGATCAATATGCTGAAATTCTTCATCTTATGTTATCAAATTGCTTGTTTAAAACTACACAAAAATTATGGCACATTTTGTTTCACATTGATCTTCTAAACTTTCAAGAAGGGAATTCTTGCCAAAACTAGGTATGTAGATGAGGACCACTGGAAATGACTAATGCCGATATCCTTGACATAAGTTGGCACTTTCTGAGCTTTCTGCATTATGAAGGAGTGCCAGGCTGGCAAGAGGATTCTGTGGCAAAAGTACCATAGAATTCATTCTAAGGTTTGAGCAGGAGTAACCTGAGAAGGGGTTTTAAAACAATCTCATACTAGAAGACGGAAGATGACAGCAAATCCTTCTTGAATGGATGCAGTTAGGGCGGCACTAAGAAGAAAGAGAGAGACGGAGAAAGAAATGGAAGGAAAAAAAGTGTGGTTCTTAAGAAATGGACAGGAGGGCAACCCACTCCTCCTGATTGACAATCATAAATACAAGTATGTCTATTCCATTTCTTTCTCGCCTGGAAAATTTCCTAAGACAATAAGCCTCAGTTACTAACCGAGATACTTTTCTGTATGTAATATTTGTTGTTTTTTAACCAGGGGTTATTATTAGTTCACAGAAGCATCTTGTTCTTGAACATACTACATACAATTGCAGAAGTGTAAAACATTCCATTCCATGTTAATTCCCGTTTATCCTAGTGACTGGCTTTGGGATGTGTTGATGGTCATTGGAAAACACAATTTTACAGGAAACTGTATTGTTTTGAAAGGAAATTGGTAATTAGTAGCAATAACGGAAATTTTGGCTATAATTATTATTTTTCCTGTTGCATACTTTACAAAAATGGTAGCTTCAATGAGAATTGAATATAAAGCTTTGATCTGTATCTTTCTGCCATTACAAAGTTTTACAGGGTTTTGACCAAAAGCAATATGCAAACTGAAACAGGTCTAGTGTATGAAAACAACAGTTCACCTCAAACAAAGTGGGAATCTAAAAATTGCAACCAATAACACCAGAAATAAATCCAACATAAACTTACAAAAAAATCATATTAAAAACACAACAAACTGCAAATCTGACCTTGCAATGCTTATGTATCACATCACAATAGCAAGCCAGCTAAAATTAACTCAAATTCAGTTGAGGGGTTTTACTTAATTTACTCGAGAATTTATTTTTGAGTACTATATTGCAGTAACATATTATTATTATATTATCATATTATTAGATCTTTATGATTTTCATTTGTTTGTTTCATTCGCTGAAGCATTTGTTTTAATGTTTCATTGTCACTTGTACATTCAAGATTTTATTTTTTTGTAATTTGTTTATTTAATTTTACTAATACTGCGGTGGGTTGGCGCCCTGCCCGGGATTGGTTCCCTGCCTTTTGCCCTGTGTTGGCTGGGATTGGCTCCAGCAGACCCCCGTGACCCTGTGTTCGGATTCAGCGGGTTGGACAATGGATGGATGGAATTTTACTAATATGGCTAGACCCTAAAAGCTATAACCAGACAATGAAGTTCAATAGTTATGTTTTACTTTAAATTATTACAAAAAGCAATGATGTTTACAGGCTGCACATTTACTCAGTCAATGCAATAAATTGAATGTTTTTATTATTGGGGTTATTTTCTCTCTGTAAAAGTACTTTAGTGACCTCTTTCAAGGGTAGAGGAAAGAAGACACACAAGTCGTCAATGTGGACAACCAAGGGAGGAACTTTTTATGATGTACTGAGGTTGAAAACAGGAGATAATTGGGGATTTTGCTAAAAAGAACAGGTGTAAAGAAATAATATCATGAGCAATTTACAATGTCCACCGCCTCTCTGTTCTGTCTGTGAGGGATCTCTTAACTGAGCTGTGCTAGTAATTAAACTGAGGGTTGCATCTCTCTGAGCTCGTCTTGAGCCCGAGGATATCAGTTCCTCCTCTACTTCTTTCCCCTCTCCTTTTTATTTCTGGCGAAGTAACACTTGCAGTACCTGGCACCCACACTCAAGCTTTATAGCTCTTGCTAACCACGTCTTCCTTGAATTTCACTGAACTTTCCTCCTTTCACTTTATAGCTCACTCTCCACACCACATGTCATCCTGTCTCTTTTTCCTTTCCAGGAGACCTCCCCTTCTTCACTCGTCTACCCTATAGGCCAGTGCTGTTCTTCGTCTACCCCATTCCATCTACTACCAGCCTTCATTGGCATTAACCAGCAAACTCCAGTGTTTACGATGTGTTAAAATAGCCTACTTACTACAACATTATTATTAACAAAAAAAACAGGTCAGCTCATTTTATTTTTCTATAATGTCATCAAAACATTTTTCAGATTTTGTAGTATTTAGTTTTTCTATTGTAGGGATTGTTTTATCCCTTAAATATATAAATTGAAATGCTCTTTCTTAGTGGATACACACTGCTGTGTTTTTGTTGATGAGAGAGTATGTCAGTCAACTTTGCATTTATATAAACATAGGTGTACATAAATAAATATATAAATATACCTTATATTTTTAAATAAATTACCTGTTTAATAGTAATTATTTTGAGTTGAATAATTCCCATGAACTGTGTGATAAGTATTCCTAACAACTTTCATTATAAATTACCTAAACCCCTTTGACACTACCACCTTACTCGCAGACATTCCCCTCTGTAAGTTATGGAACAAAATAGTGCCCCTCTATTAAATGGTTCACTGAACCAAGTCAGTAATAAAAAAGTATTTCTATATGTTGTTCCCTATTTAAGGATTTGGTAGACATTAATAATATACCATCTGCTATATCCATTTTGCAGGTTTACAATATCTATTTATATAATACTCACAGTATATAAGCAATCACTCCAATTGACCAGCAGTCTACTGCTTTGCTGTAAGGCTTCTGTGCCAGGACCTCTGGAGCTGTAATCATAGTGAAGAATAATATTTAGCTGAGATTTCACAGTTCTAAAAATCACTGCTAAATCAAAATTAGAGCTACAGTATATAAAACCTTATAATGTTTTTGACTCTATACACATCCGCTCTTCATACACTGACTCATTTATTTTCTGAACCCTCTTATGCATTTATAAATTGTATTCTGAAAGAAAATGGATTGTTTTTAAAAAAGCAGAACTTATGTTAAAAATGAATTTGATTCAAGCATGTCAATTTCTTTGTAACTATCCTAATGGATTGTTAACAGCTACTATAATGAATGGAAGTTAATCTGAGAAATGGTTACACCAAAAAAAGAACTAGTTCAAGGGAATTAATCCCTTTAATGCAGAAACAATAGTATGTTTTTGATAATGAACTGTTCATTTCAGGTCCTGCCACAGCACCTCCATTGAGTTTAGATGTATGTTTTGACATATGTATGTTTAGATGTATGTTTTGACTAGGCACTCTTTGCAAGAATCCCTACAGTTTAAAATGCTTCCCATTTGAGTATGTGGTTCTGTTAAGTCCCAGCGCTTTAGAAATGGCATAGCCACCCTTGTCAGACTAATATCAACAACTTTTTCATGATCTCTTCAGGAATTACCCTTCATGTAACAGGTGCTTGGCAACCTGACTCTGATGGTAATAATCAAAATAAGTGATGTTTATACTGAGCAAAGCTGGCTGTATTCAAGCTTGGCTTTGTTCAATCAGATGACTCAAATTATCCCATATGTTGGGTTAAAATAACTGTGGGGTAATTACTTTTTCACACAATGTTGGTTGGTATTGGATACCTTTGCTCATAAAATAAAATAACTAAGCTAAAAATGCTTTATTTGTTCAATTAAGTGCCTTTTTTCTAATATTAAATGTTGCTTGAAGACCTGAAAACATTCATTTTCAAGGAGTGTGGTGTAGTGGTTTAAGGCTTTGGACGTCACCCCCTGAGGTTGTGGGTTCAAATCCCGCTACTGACACTGTGTGACCATGAGCAAGTCATTTGACCTGCCTGTGTGCCAATTGGAAAACCAAAAGAAATGTAACCGACTGTATCATAAAAATGTTGTAAGTTGCCTTGGATAAAGGTGTCAGCCAAATAAGTAAATGTAAAATGTTATAGTAATAGAGAACATCAGGAAAGGGACAAAATTAAGTTTAAATTAATCATTTTAGGAGGAAAAAAATCACACTCACTGGATTTGTATAAATGCTACATCTGATCAGTTATTTCATTACACTTGAAAAATGTAGCCTATATCAGGAAAGTTTCTGTGATTAATGATTAAGTGCTATAAATCATGCAGGGTAGCACTAACTACTGCAGGCTACAGATAATATATCTTGATGAATGGAATTATACTTGTAACATCTCCCAAAAAATAATTTTGAAATACTTTTACATAAATTGTGCCTTTCAAAGTGAGTATTAGATGTTATACAATGAAAACAAATTACAGTAAAAAAATGATTTTAACAAATTGTATATTTAATCTATATATGATACAGTTAATTCAATTTCATTTTTACTTATACAGCTGACAAGGTGATTTGCAACATTTATGATATAATTGGTTACATTTCTTTTGGTTTTCCAATTGGCACACAGGCAGGTCAAGTCACTTGCCCATGGTCACACAGTGTCAGTAGCAGGATTTGAACCCACAACCTCAGGGGGTGAAGTCCAAAGCCTTAACCACTACACCACACTGCCATACACTTAAGAAGAGAAGGCAATATGAGGCTAGCATTATTTTTTTCTTATGTGATGGCATCTACACTCCTAACTTCCGTCATACTTTTGAACATTTCAGATTAAGCAAACAGATATTTCAGTATATGATTCAACTAAACTGCAAATATTATTCCAAAAGATGCCTCACAAGTGCATTGTACAGTTTACTAATAACCTTCAGTAATTTACATTGAAGCAGTGTGCGATAAAAGACTTCTTACTGTTTTAATTTTGATAGTGACGAGTATACAAAGATTCTTAATTCATACTCATAAGATATATTTTCAAGTTTTTTTTGTAATCAGATGTCCAAGTTTGATTTCTGTGCCAATCCATCTCTAGAAAATCTGCTTCTCTAAGGTCATGCCACATACTTTATTTTCATCTACAAATATAACCAGTTTATTTCTTTCTCTATTAATGTGATCATTATATGTGATAATAAATGTATTAATGACACAAAATAAAAAGACCACTAGCCCCAGAACTTATCACTTAATTCAGATAAAGCTTCTCAAACCATAATAAATTGTTTTATGTGTTTGAGACAATTTTACCCCAATCTGTATATTGTTGACCTAATACACATTTTTTAAACAATAATATATATTTTCTTCAGTATGAAAATCTCCCACCACAAGACATTATTTATTTAAAACACTGGCAAGACTTTTAAAATAAAATAACGATGATGTTATATATGTCCATTGTTTACAGTGTTTTTGACCTTCTCCATCACAGTTGGGTATGTAAACATGGCTGCCAAGGACAGGAAGCCAGTAGGCAGACTAGCGTGCATTTCTTCAAAAATCATTGACTGCCACCTCCCCACTGTAGATTCGCTCTCATTTTCCACAGTAAATTGTATATTATCTATTGAGACCTTTTCCAAGTCAAATTTCACATTAAGGGACAATGTTATCGCAAAACAATATTTACTTTTGCTTCAAGGGTTTACAAAATATTTTTGGGAAACCACACTGTAAAGTTTTTTTTCTATTTTTCATTTAAGAATATGGTGTGAAATACTGAAGATTGCAGAGAGCTCCTTTTAGTTACAAGTAGTGCTGTTAAGCACAACTATTTTAGCCATAAAGTTAAGTTTTTAATGAAATCCAAATTCTGTGTCTGCACCTTAACAATAAACAATTCAATTTTGAAAACATTTTGTTTTCTATTTATAGATTCTCATATTGTGAACAGCAGCAAATACCTGATTGCAAAAAAAATAAAAATAAATTCAATCCTATTTCAGCACTGCAGCAGATGATTCTAAACATCCCAGCTTGAGTTAAAAAAAATAAATAAAGCTAAATTCATTTTTATGCCTAGCTGTAAAATACAGTATGGCAGGGTTTGTTCATATTTACAGCCATATCTATTATGCGTAAATAGAATATGGAGATGCCGTTAGGTTAACAGACATGTTTTTATGGTAATTACTGGTGTCTACAGAATGATCTGAACAAATGCCAGATGAATGAGAAGAAAATGGCACTTTTCTGAAAATGGTGAAGACACATGTCCATGTGGATTTTATTCTTACATGCATTTTGCACCTTTGAGTGAAAGTGGATCCAGATGTGTTGCGGTTACCAGATTGTTTTGTAGCATTTTACATAAACCTGAAGAGGTTCTGACACAGCAGACAGACTTGGGATGATCTGCAGCTGTGCACTATGGAAGAGGCTATTTTAAATTACATGTGATACTCGCAGTAACATAAAAATAATTTCTGAGGACATTTCTTCACATAGACTGTGGATACATGGAAATCACTATATCTAGAATTTTTTGACTAACTGTTCTTTGCACAGTTTTGGTTATTTTGTGTTAATCCTGGTCTTGTGGCCCCACTAAGATTTTATATTTCAATCAGTACATTAAGAAAAGTTTAGATCTTGTATTTAATTCCACTACTTGCTTAATGTGATGCATCATCTCCCAATCATATTGCCAGTAATAATTTCCACAGTTTGGGGCAATCTTAAGATTAGGCATGTGAGTTCTTTAAGCATCACACACCAATTTGTGATTGTGCAGGTTGGCTCCATTTTCCCTGTTGCATTCAGGGACCCACCTGAACCTGCCACCGTCGATAATGTTACCAAGATGAGCCAGGTAGATGAGGACACATACACAAAGCAAGGAGTATGTGAAAAAGTGAACAGTTCTTTTATTAAACAATTCAAATCAAACTATCCAAAGTACAGTATAAAATCTCCAATAAATAAATAAATAATCTATTAAAACAGTGACAACCTGTGAATTTAAAATCAAGACTTAAAATGAGAATAAAAACCAGCAACACAGTCATTGGGTCAATGTTCCTTCAACTCTTTGACGAGATCAGCACAACTTCATCTTCATCTCCCGGCTCTCCCATTACTTGCTCAGCTGGCGGAGACCCTAGCAGCTGTGGTCCTCACCAACCCAACCTCTATCTTGGCTGCCTTGAGTGGCATAGGCCAGACTTCTCAGAGTTGGCTGTCCTCTTGTCATCCTTCTCGCTTGCTCTGGCATGCCTCAGATCCCTGGACAGGAGTACACCTTGAATGCACCCACTCATCCAGACAATCAATGTAGACAATTTGCCCTTAGAGCACTGATCCTTCGATCCGTTGCCGGGCCTACAACTTTGCTGCCTCTCACAAACACTGGCCGGCTCGTCCAGCTGCTCCATGCGATGCTGTTCTCACAGCTCTGTTCTTTCTCTTTCTGTCCTTTTCTGTCTCTCCCCATCCCTGATGTGCAGGCTCCACATATACTGCCTCAGTAATTGGGCATAGGTGTGGTGAGCTGCCCCCTGCACAGAACCATTGATTCACCTGACTGATCCACCTGCTTCTGCACATGTGTGAGGTGTGGTAAGCCAGAGCCTCAAGGAGCCACAAAGAAAAACAAACTCATCCACACCTGCGCCCAATTGGAGCCTACACCTCTTGGGGTGCCATTATTTATTTAAAACTTGTACAGTGCCACTTACCATTTACCACACACTGAACCATCAAAAATCATGTATCATGTATGTCTGGCTTGCCACCTTTAAACAACAGCAAGCTTATTCTTTTTGTGGAAGAAAATACTCTTCGAAAAATAATATGATTAAAAGGGAAGCACATTAAAGATGGAAGACACAAAGCACTTTTGTACACGAAGAGCTTCACACAGAATAATGAGTGATGGCCCAGCACTGTTTCAGCTGTGGAATGGCCAAATGGGGGAGGCAGCTTGAAGGATGAGGTCTCCAGGACTCTATACAAATCCAAATCTTATTATGGGATATATCATCTACTGTTAAATTCTGCTCTGTACTTCTAAAATTTATATTTTTTATTTCTTACTATATTGAGAAATTGTTCTGTTCTGTGTACTGTACTGTATTGTATTGTATTGACCCCCTTCTTTTGACACCCACTGCACGCCCAATCTACCTGGAAAGGGGTCTCTCTTTGAACTGCCTTTCCCAAGGTTTCTTCCATTTTTCCCTACTAGGTTTTTTTGGGAGTTTTTCCTTGTCTTCTTAGAGAGTCAAGGCTGGGGGGCTGTCAAGAAGCAGGGCCTGTTAAAGCCCATTGCGGCACTTCCTGTGTGATTTTGGGCTATACAAAAATAAACTGTATTGTATTGTATTGTATTGTAATTGAAGCTGAACCATATTTGCAACTCAATACCAGTACAGTGGAACCTCGGTTCACGACCATAATTCTTTCCAAATCTCTGGTTGTAAACCGATTTGGTCGTGAACCGAAGCAATTTCCCCCATAGGATTGTATGTAAATACAATTAATCCGTTCCAGACCGTACGAACTGTATGTATATATATATATATATATATATATATATATATATATATATATATATTTTAATTTTTAAGCACAAATATAGTTAATTAAATGCACAGCGTAATAGAATGCACAGCGTAACAGTAAACTAATGTAAAAACATTGAATAACACTGAGAAAACCTTGAACAACAGAGTGTTGCAGATAAGCCCCTTGTCCACCTCTCGGACCCTCAGGTACCACTCCAAACACAGGGTAAAAGCACAAGACTTCTTTATTTTACAGTCATGTGCACAAAGCACCCTCCACTCCACACTACTCATATGTTCAATAATCACCAATACAAAACTCTTTCCTCCTCGCCCAGACACTTCGCCACCCTACCTCCCAGCTCAGCTCAATGTACTGGGCTTCTCAGAGTCCTTTTATACACCCTGACCGGAGGTGTTCCTGTCCAACAGTCCACAGTTCCTTATTCCTTCCGGGTCAGGGTAAACAGCCCTTTTCTTCAACCAGAGAGCACGTCGTATCTTCCTGTCACGTGACCATGACGTACTCCCGGGTTATAGGGCACATAAGAGCCTCCGAGTCCTCCTACAGCGACTCCTGGTGGCCCCCAAGGTATCCAGCAGGGCTGCGTATAAAAACTACATAGTCCATGAGTCCCTGCTGGAACTCGGGGCACATCCACGCTGTCCGGAGAGCTCCTCCTGGCGGCCTGGGGGTGATGGCCGGAGTAAGAAGCCGGCAATCCACCACACAACAGAAAAAACTAACACTGCAATAGTTCACGCTATAGTGCTAGGAACCGGTCGTTAAAAACACTTTTTTTTAATGAGTTTTAAGCACAGGGGAAAAAAATGAACATTTGAAAAATCCGTAATTTAATAAAACACCAAGAAAAGTAACATTGCAACAATGCAGGCTATGAACCGATCGCTGTAAACAGAACTGAAAAGAAAAACAAGCCTTCTCTACCTTATGCGTCCAGTCCTCCCTTTCTCGCTCGCCCGCCCGCTCGCTCTCTCTCTCTCTTTTGCGAGCCTGGAGCGCCTGTGTGTGTGTCTCTCTAGGGCGCTCCTGTGTGTATGCGCGCCTCTCTCGTGCTCCTGTGTGTGCGCGCGTCTGTCTCTCTCGTGTTGCCTGTGTGTGTGCGCGTTTGTCTCTCTCTGGCTGTGTGTGTGCGCAGCTCTCTCTCTATCTCTCTCTGCCTGTGTGTGTGTGCGGCTCTCTCTCGTGGCTGCCTGTGTGTGTGCTGCCTCTGTGTGTGTGCGTGTGTGTGTCGCGTGCTCTCGCTCTCTCTCTTGCTCGCTGCACAGGAAATGCACGGGGAGAGACTGAACATGTACAAACTGAAAGGAAACCTGGCTTGTTCGTATACCAAGTGTGTGGTCGTGAACCGAGGCAAAAGTTTGGCGAACTTTTTGGTCGTAAACCGAGTTGTACGTGTACCGTGACATTCGTGAACCGAGGTTCCACATATACTATATATGGTCAAGATATCAAGAAATGCAAATTAGCTAACCAAACAAGCTTGAACTTATGTGTGCCCTTGAATTTATAAAACATTGTATGGATTTTCTTTAATCATAAATTAACCTATTTAATTACCATATGTTTACTGACATTAGAATTTTCAACATTTCCAATTGAATGTGCCTTGCTTTTTGACCAATCTATGCAGAGGTACCACAATGCTTAGCAGCAAGGCTACCTCCCTCTGGCACCAACTCAGGTGTTTTAGTACCTTTGGCTGTCTCAATAGCAGTAGTGCAGTCTTTATACAGGTCTTTCATCAGTTTTGGGACATAGTAGTCCAAATCCAGAGATCCTTAGGGTTTGAAAAATGTATTCATGTGTAACAGTATCAAACACTTCAAAGTTTATGAGCACAATACTCAGAAGCATTATGATCTGTCCAAAGCGTCCTGTAGTACAGAGATATTCTCAGAACATCTTGTGCTATGCATGAAACCCCTCTACTTCCAATAAAAAGATACAGTCTCTCCTTTCATAAAGACTCTTAAGACAATAGAAGCAATAGTGAAAGGCTTCTTTAACAGAAGAGAAAACTCAATGGTACTTTATAAACCAGCACATTGGTTTAGCATTTGAGATTGTGGATAAAGAAACTGACTTCTTTTAGGCTTTAGATTCTGACCCATCTCCTGGTCCTTTTCACATTCTCAATACTGCTCTGACTACACGCAGTACAATTTAGTGTGTGATGGTCATTTGATATATACTCCTGTAGCACCCAAAGTTATAAAAAATAAAGGAAGAAGGAAGTGAATATCTGGCAGAGTATAGAGGGACAGGTTTCACATATTCCGAAACTTGAGATTATGGAGCTTGAACGCAAGCTGTAGGGTTAGATGGACATTGCCAGAACAGTGCTAAAATGGATAGGGAGGGTGTAAGCAAATGCCAGCTTTTAATAACCCTGGTAAATGTTGCCTGTGCTACTCCAATGAGCTGATAAAAAATAGAAAGTACTGAGTAAAAGTTGGTGAATGCCTCAAGAAAATGGAACTCAAACCTGAGAAAAATGACAAAAGCAGTATGAAAATAGAAATAATGACCATTGGAGTTAGAGTGGAGAAGAGTCAGAGAGTCACTTGACATAGAAAATATAATTATGCCATATGCAATGGTCAAAGCTCATAGAGTCAAATTTTGATCCTGAGCCTTGAACATAAATCAGCAGTACAGTGAAGCATGGTCCAAGGCAAATAACCTTTTCTAGTTTTCCAATTTCAACAGTCATAGTCCAGCCACAGCTGAGACCATGCTAGAAAACAGAATTAATTGAAAACCCAGTACCGCATTAACCAGGAGGTTGAGCGTCCTTCCTCATACTTGTGCAAGGAGCTTAGAAAAGAAAGCAGAAAATGTGTTACTGGTAATATTGATTGTACCTTCTATACATTAGGTGCACATACAGTTTTTGTGCCATTTGCCATACAGACAGTTTCCCTGTTTTTACTCTTTCAGGTCTACTATGATCCATCCTTTAAAAGAAAGGCCAGCACTAGGCAATAGCAGAACTAAGGATAACGCATGGAGAAGAAGAGGGCATGTTAAGGAGGTAGTTAATGGAAAGAGTGTGGATGTTAATGGTGTTTTTGATTTTTGACATTAGCTATTAATGTATAGTTTCATTTTAAATGTTCTAACAGCTGTGTTAGCTTAGAGTTTATGAAAACAGTGAACTGTCCTGCTGTACTGCATACAGTATTGAGCCCTAACCAAGACAACCTTCTGACTTCATTCTTAGGCCAAGCCTGCCTAAAGGTAATGTGCAGAAAGAACACAGAGTGAAAAGAGAAATGTAAGAGGGGAGTGGTAAGGATTAGGAGGTCCCTGTATTGCTAAATTACATCAGAACCATACTCAACTGGTTAAATTAAGTTTACTGACTGTGGATAACAAGGCATTTTTCTGATTCTTTCAGTGAACTTTGTTCTGGAAATGTTGAGAGAAATCACAATTAGAAAGGTCCAATAGACTCATGTCTATGAACTCATAACATGTTTCCACACTGTAGTTCTTAAGTAAGTCACACAAGTTTGTCATTTCTGACTTGACAGTCCACAAGCAGTAACAAACAATATGAATAAGCTTATTTAAATTAAGGAAATCTGATTACATAATTGAGAAATATTCAAACTCTTCTTTACAATGCATCCACAGGACCAGGGGCCTCATGTATAAACGGTGCGTACATACAAAAATGTTGTGTATGCCCGTTTCCACGTTCACATCGTGATGTATAAAAACTAAACTCACGCCAGCTCAATCCCTGCCGTATGCAAGTTTTCCGCTAGGTTTTACAAACTGGCGGCACCCAGCGTCAAAGCAGTGCTACTGTTCTTGTGTGGTTTCCCTTTCTTTTTTAGATTCACATCTCTGATACAGCTTTATCAAATACACTGAAATTAACCTCATATCGTTTAAGGCATCTGAGTGTAATCAACCTGTAACAATATAATGTTTCACGGGATGGCCAAACTATTCCAAATACCATAGCTGCTTTAGCATTGCTACTCTCAGTGCACTACTCAGTATTTTAACCCGCTGTATCTGAGTGTGGAATCTCAGCTGTACAGCAGCTGATCGGAGGAGAGCTCTACCGTGGGTTGTGTTGAGAGCACAGAAGATAATTGGGATAATGCTTCTACCACATGCTGCCTCAGCTATGCACACAGTCTATTTGAAGTTCTCCCATTCGCCAAACGCTTCAGAGCCTTTCCTGTAGGGACCTCACGATTCAGAAACAGTTTCATCCCAAGAGCTATTGAATCTCATTGTACCATACAAAAACAATAAAGGAATCCAATTCAATTCAATAGAAGAGAGTGTGCATTTATAGATGATGACGACCGGATTTTAAGTTGAATTAGATTTCCCAAAGCTATCTTTTTGGAGCTCTTGATATAATTTTTAAGATGAAATGCATTAAAGTACAGTATGTATATTACATTATACAGATACATTATTAACTTCATTTAAATAATGTATGCTGTTGTTAATTAAACATGTGGGGGCATGGTGGCACAGCATTAGTGATGAGCAGGCGCCCCGTTCAGGGATTGTTCCTGCCTCGTGCTGTATGCTTGCTAGGACTGGCATGACCCTGGATAGACAGATGGATGGAATTATTAAACATGTACAAAGAAGATATTTCAATGTTCCTTAAAAATTTGGAAGAACTGGCGTTGTAAGCTTAGATGGTTTGAAATTTATTATTGTGTGGCGATTAGTTATGTGGAGAGGAAGGAAGGACAGGAATTGGGGTTTGGTTTGTTTGAAAGAGATAGTACTGCTGCAATAACCCATTTCATAGAGGGTCACGAATGTCCCAGCAACCATCTTGTGGGAGGAAGGAACAATCTCTGGACAGGGCGCCAGTTCATCGCAACCACTGCGCCACTATACCCCATGTTTAATACATGCTTTAATTACTGTAATTTCATCATGAAAATGATATCAAGTATACATCTTAGTATTTAAGTTGTTCAGAGAGCAATAATATCATGAATGTAATGTATTCTGTGTCCTGTTGTTGTAAGAGAAAGCATGCAGTGATTCACACACATAGAGAACATGGAAGAACAAATTGTATACAAAGCATTTAACGTGCTACTTTAGTTAAGATGGTATCTGAGAAACTCTAGTAAATTAAGCATTGATTTCAAGATTAAGTTTACAACGTTCTACTTTAATGACAAAATAAACTACAAGATTAAAGTGGATGTTTCAACCTTTTTTTCCACTGTGTTCCTATTTTTTTCTTTTCTCTGTACCCTAATACGCTTCCGTTTGATACTGAGATGGTGGGCTACGACTCACCTTTCATGGTGACTTTGATATCTGTAGTGCTTTTTTATTTTGGGCACTGTGCGACTTTCTGGACTTGAACATTCGAGTTTCTTTGCCACTCTGTGTCACTCAATCAACTTCTTTTTATAGCTTATACCACTGCTTAAGCCAACAAATAGTATGTTTTCCTTGCCTTCACTTTGCAATCGCCAAAATTCTTTTTTTCTCACCTTTTTTTGACATTGTCTTTTTACCAAACACTGAACGTAAAGTAATATTTATATTTATTTGCATATTAAAATATGTAAAATTATAAGAGGAGTTGGGGTGGGATGGCAGGCACGTGCACATGTGTTACTTTTCATGCTGACCGGGATTTATGCAGCTAAAGTGCGTGGAAGTTGGTTTATGCACATTTTTTTTGTATCTGAATTTTTTTGTGTGTACACACATTTCCACTTTTTCCCGCATGCCATGTTTTAGTGTGAATTCTACGCACGGCGTTATGCGTTAGGCCCCAGGACTGAGAAACTTTTGTACTACATGAATAAGGAAAGGAATAGCTACATAGACATACATTTCCTTTGCTCATTAGTTCATGTTTCTGTATTCTTATTATGCAAGAAACAAAATGAAGGCCTGTTTAACATATGTGGATCACCGTAAGAGTACTACTGTGACTTGCTAATGTTCCTCCTCTAACCAATAAGTACTGTCTTTACAATGGTCCATTATGGCTCCTGTTCACTTTTCCAGCCAAGAGAAAACTGCAGTCTCTTAGGCACTGATTCCATCTAGTAGTAAGACATCATACCTAAGACCTTCACTGCCTATGAAATTACAAAGAAAAAAATTCCTCTGTTAGCTTTGCTCACAAATTTCTAGTAGTATCCCCCATATGTTACCTCTGGATGCCTTTGCTGAATCTCACAGGGAAAAAATATTAGAAAATACACCAGAAAATAATATTGCAGTCCTGCAGCAAAAAGAACTTGCTGCCCATCCATTCTCTAAGTCCACTACCTCACTTTGTAAAAAGATTTCTGAAGCATTTTTTAATAGAATTAAAAGGGGCATAGTTATGTATTATTGCTCCATAAAATCAAAGCCATCTATCCATTTTCTAGGACTTGATATCCTGCTTGACTTAACTAACCTTCTCTGGGCTCTGATCCACCACACAGTGATAATGCCCCAAATAAAATGCAGGAATGACAAATGTCAGCCACTTTTTAAAATATTTCAAAACAGCATCAGTAGTTTTGTGGAACTATTTCTACCTGTTAAATGGTTGAGCATTCTACCTTCTTTAATTTCCTCATGAGCCTTAAAGGCTGACTGTGCTGCTGAAGGCTTAATAAAAACTCAGCATTAGTCACAGTGAGCAAACACTTTGAAGACTTTTTTTCCAGTGACTGAATGCTTATGCCTCACAACAGGAGTTACAGGCTGGCACTGAGTCAGATCAAACCTAGCAAGCGTACACACACTGCTTTTGTAGTTTTCATCTGATGTTAACAGAATGTATCAGTTGCTATGAGACAAAGACATAATAATGGAGATGGTAAACCACAGGAATCCTTCTAATAATAATAAGTTAACTACGAATGACAGCAATTACAACATGACATATCATGTGTATAAATGGGGTCATCTAAATATGCATTATTTGTCATTTAGTTATCTTTCATCAATTTATTTTTGTTATTTTTTATTGAGTAATTAGTCTCCACAAGCAAAATAGTGCAGTACAGTGTATCAGTCAGACACTGGCCTCTGCCACAAGGACTACCTCATCACACTGTAATTGACAAGGGCAATTTTGACAGTAAAAGCCAATAACTCATCTCTCTTCAAGGGATTACTGACCCACGTTCCATCTCACATGCCAACAACACAGTCATGTTAATCACACAAGAAAGCTGCACACTACAGAGGTCTAAAACATGTATAACTGGGAAGAGATATTGCAGAAATGTTTACTGAGGACAATGTAGCTAACCATGTGAGTCTACTGGAGCATTCCACTAACTAATTTTGGACCTCCAATATGATAATCATTGCTCATAATTAAAATGTTTAGTCCCATGTGCTTCAGGGCCTTTAAAGATGGGTGATTTTTAAAAACCATGCACAAGTCTCTGCATCTATAGCTATGACTGCTGAAGCCATTTTACATAATTCTTTCATTACAGCTGGAATGGAAAGTCTAAGATTCCCCCCAGAAATTGTTCAAAACTCTCCTTGTCTGAATGTTTACCTTCCACCAGTTTCTAGGTCACTGAGGCAAATGGGATGCATAAGAGTTACAGTCTGCCAAAAGCACACATCTGCCTTTGTACTGCCTTAGGGGGTCAGTGCATTGTGATGACAAGACAAAAGCTGGACACAAGAAGAACAGACCATCCCCTACTCCATGCTAATGTATACTTGTCAGTAATGGAGCATCTCAGCAGAGCCAAACATCAGGATTCAGGAGGAAAACAAATACAGAATATTGGATATTTGGGAGTGAATTTTTACATGTAATACAAACTGAATCATGAACAGCCAAAAATAACAAAAACAGCATGAACAGTTTTTTTGTCAAATGTTTTAGAACTTGAATCCTTCTATTAAAAAAGTGGTTCTTGCTCTGTCTTCTTAACCCAGGTACTGTACATATTTAAGGGACTTCAACATTCTTCTAATAACTTTGAGTCCTGACTTTTAAGATTAAAATTAAAGAACATTTATACCCTGAATTTTAAAAAAATACAGTTGGTTCTACTACAGATCTGAATTCTTGACAAGTATATTACAATGAATAATACAGTATGGTACTTTGCATATTTTATTTGAATTTCTATTATCTCAGTCGGCTTTATTAGGTTGGTTTGAATTGTTTTTTGTTTTCTTTGTAAAGCATTTTGTCATAATATGCTTGTGAAAGGTGAAATATAAAATAAAGCAGTGTAGACACAAAGCAAATCAACAACTTCAAAGAAAAAAGTAATCCATTTTCACATTAGAACTTACCTTAAAGAAATAGCTCCTTTATGTATTTTAGAAGAAAAAAATAACACTGCAAAGAAGGTACTTTTTAAGATTTTTTTAAGATGATACAGCAATAAACTTTGCAAATTATTAGTTTTAAAACCTACTACATATTATATTAGAATTTAGAAAATAGGAAAATAAAATGTAAACTTCGATAATAAGTACAAATTCCATATGTCCCAGTACTGGAAAAAGGGACGGCTGAGAAAAATGAATTACATTTGATCACTGCAAATTCTGGTACATTCTTCTTCATGGCTAGGTGACTGAATGAAAAGATCAGAATGTTATTTCAAATAATAATTAGATAATATTTGAAAAATATAGTACTTAGGGCAGATTTTGTAAGTATAAACTTTATTCAAAACATCATCTTTGCCTGTGCAACCAAACATTAATAAAGTGTACTCTTGCATCTTGTTCTGCCTTCTTTCTTGGTATACCCATAAAGCAATCATTACCAACGTAAATCATCAAAATAGATAAAGGTTTGCTTATTTTTTAAGTTACTCTGGTTTACTGTTGGATTTTGAAAAAACCCAGACTTAATTGCCATTATATGTGGCATCACTTTTTTTCTTTTACGTTACATATACAGTAGACATTGTCTACAATCTCTGTGTATCTGAACTTCTAATATGATGCGCTCACGTGCCGCTACTTACATTCATACATCTTTGTTTTTTCTTTCCCACCTCGTTTTATTTAGGCTAAAATTAAGTCTTGGTTCTTTCAAAATCCATCAACAAAGCACAATCACTTAAGAAAATAAATGTTATTTTGCAACATAGAACAACAATCCTGTTTTGTGATTGTTGGTACTGGTGTGGCTCAGTCACTGTGTTTGTGAGGATTCACACACTGAGGCTTTCATATCTAAAATTAAAAAGACAGTGTTAGTTACTGGACTGAATAAGCAAACATACAGAACAGTAGCAGAATAAAAAGACATCCAATTGTGTCTCAAAGTTCACAAACACAAGCATCTGTTTAGCCACTTCAAAAGCTTATTACTACTGAGTATCCTATAGGATCAAAAAAAAATACCAAAAAGGGGCATTGTTTTTCTAACTACAGCAATAAGAAGAAAGTTATTACTAATGAGCAACTCCTCCCTCATTGTATTTCAGTTAAATGTATGTGTACAGCATGTACTCCTCTTAAACCAACAGCTTAAATGATAAACTAATGACATGTCACAACAGCAGGTGCCCAGCTTTGTCATTGTGCCACATCAGACACACACCACAATTTATAGTAGTCTAGTGTTAGAGGTACACTCATAATTCTATTTCTAATTTGACCCCTAGATTACAATGTTTTGCTTAATTTAAGGACACAAGTTATGAACAAAAGCTAAAAAAAAACATACTAGCGAATGCTAATATGGTATTATGGGAGAAAATTACATTCATTAATCCTTTAACCCTAATACTGTAAATACTGTGACTTTTACCTTTTGTAATTAAAAATGAAAATCTTTATTGTCTTTTTCATCAATATGATGTACTTACAAAAAGCTGTACGTATCTCACAAAGTAAAAAAATAACATTATAAACTTCACAGGCACATGTCTTATTTCATTTTGCTCCCTTTTTGTTTGACTGGAGTTACATTTTTCAGGTGACAAATATTCTTTTAAGATGTTATAAAATTCAAAAAATTCCCATCTTTTCTAGTAAGAAGTGACGACTCTGCTAACAGACGGAGATAAAGTGCAATACAAAAATTATTCACAAGTGTCAATTCAAAATTGACAAGTGACGTGTGTTGTAAAACATTACATGTGCGCGATACAAATTGGGCAATGTCGTAAAAGTTATTTTAGTAAGCAGAGAACGCATGAGCAAGGCAAACTGGATGGAGACTCACGTCATAAAATAAGAAGTGCGGATTGGGCACTGTCGTAACATTAAAAGCTCTGTGCACGTGCGTGCCGATTGAGCAGGCACCGCCGATTGGGTAGTGACAAGGACATCTGGAGTACTCTAAATAAAATGTGTGCAACCACGGAGAGATTATGCCAACACAACTAAAGCAATGATCAGATTGGAGTTCAGCACAGATCTCCTGCAGATGTCAGGCTCCAGCGCTAAGAGCCTCTGTGTCTGAAAGTAAAGTAAATTAGGAAATACCCCAGGATGTCTGAGCTCTGAATTAATTTTAGATTCTTTATTGTATTCTTGGAGCTAGCAAAGGTATTTGCTATTATTGTAATTACTGTAGGACTTAAAAAAAAAAAAAAAAACAAAAAGCAACCAAGCTGCATAGCAATCAATTTAAAAGAATATACTGTATATATTTTGCTCCCTTGGGAGCCTCAGATTATATACTGCATATTAGTTATTCAGTAAATCTATTCTTTCTCACTCATCCAGATTGGTGTTATAGGAAGTTGGTATATATCATGGCAGCACTGGATACAAGGCAAAAAAAATCCTGGAATATGATATCAGGTGTATTATGGGTCTGTGGCAATTCAGTTTTTAAATAGGCGAAGTGGTGGCTCTGAGGCTAGGGATCAGAAGGTTGCTGGTTCGAATCCCGTAAATGCTATAAGAGACTCTGCTCTGTTGGGCCCTTGAGCAAGGCCCTTAACCTGCAATTGCTGAGCGCTTTGAGTAGTGAGAAAAGCACTATATAAATGCAAAGAATTATTATTTTTATTAAATAAAAACTATTTGGCTCAGTGTTATGGGTGCAGGAGAGTGCTGCTAGAAACCCATGTTTGTTAGCATGCAGACATGAACAGCTCTGATATTCCTCATTGACTCACCTCGGGTCATTAAGCATAGCACCTGCACCCACAAATGTATAAAGGAGCCCGAATAGTAAAGAAATGAAGTGAAGAAAAAACAGAGGAAGTCTGATTGGTGAAGAAAGAGGAAATGATCAAACGGGAGGTTCAGAAGGATGGTGCTGAAACGGTGAGGAAACCCCACAAATAAGCAGAGTGGGAGGCACTCCAGGGGCACACTGGATAGCACCTGGAGAATAGTCAAAATTAGGAATGATCGAATGTTCTCAGGGATCCTGCAGATGCCGAGAGAGGAGGCAGGAAGATGGAGTCAAGCTTGGTATGTCTCAGAGGACACCGAAAGAAGGTGGTCAGGACAGGGAGTCATAGAGGGATTGCATTCGCCAGTGTCTTTCCCCCATTGAGTATACCTGGTAGTTTAGTGAGCAGAGCGTAATGAAAAAGAAAGTAAGGAAAAAGAGATAAGGTTTGATCCAACAGATTATTTATTACTTCTGTTTAATTGATTTTAACTTCTTCACTGAGCCCTGGATTTTAAACATTTTTTATGGAAGAACCAAATGTGTTGTTCTGGGTCCACATTGTCCTAGCCAGCCTGGTTATGACTGACAATGTCCTGGGTTCAAGCAGAGGCTTCATTCAATTTGTGTGCCAATCCACCTTAGTAAAACGATAAACATCTGCATGTCTGTTCAGTTGCTATTTTTCTATCATTCCAATAGATGGTGCATTAAAGTTAATGCTAAGGTCTGCATTAACTACTTAGATTCTAACCCATCTCAGATGGGTAGCACACTTAGTCAGTAAAAAGCTTAACTAAGTGGTGTTCAGGTTCAGTCCTGTGGAGCATCTTAACTCCAGTTGTTCATCTCAGTCACCTTCTGCTGTTAACTGGACTCCTGGCTTTATTAAACTGGTGGTTATTTCACAGTTTCTGCCTTTTTTCATGTCAGTCCTGAAATTACAAGATGGTTTGGATATATGTTTAGGGAAATGTAGCAAGCATTTGTGTGTGTGACGTTAATTATTGTTCTTTTTCTTGTTTTTCTTAGATTTTGCTAATTTTCATGTCCTTCTCACGTAAGCGTTTTCTTATTAATTAGCTCACAAAAGAATTTTATACCAAATTAGCTGCTTTCTTTTAGTATTCAGTATCATTTGCACCTGTGTCTGTACTTAATATCACTTTTTGTCAGTATCTGGATGCAGTTAATTAAGTAAATGCCACAAGAAAAGGTGAATGAAGAAGAATATGGTAAAAGAAAATTAACATTTAAAGATATGGCAAAAAAAACCCTGTTTCTGAATTTTGCTTTTATGTACTAGCACATATTTCTGAGGGCAAAATATGAGAGATTAAAGATGAAAAAAATAATTAGATCATTTAAAAGTAAGACTAAACCATTTATTTGTGAAACTAGTTGTAATGAAATCCTGTAAGCTATAGTGGGTATCCCTGGATTGAATGTGGGAACCCCAGTATTAGAGTACTCAAAGGTATGTCAGTGGATATATAAAAAAAATAGAAAGTTTGTCATAATACACCTGGTAAAGTACTTATTATGACAGATTCATAATTAAATATCACAGTGGGTAAATATGGGTATGCCATTTTTATTAAAGTGACCAAATGGGGGATGGGCCACACCATCATCCTATTCTGCCACCTCTGGTCCTTCTAGTGGGTATACCATCATACTCACCATTAGCACGCAAATTTAAAAGATTATAGCTCTGTCTTAAGTAGGTAATTGATGGTGTCTCGTATGTTGTTGACTACTCTGCCAGTACCATTGTCTACTGTTAAATCATATTTTATTGTTTACAAAAGAAAAAAAAGGATTAAAATTAGGTTGAAATACTAAGCAATTTATTGTATAATACAAATAATGATGATATACAAGATAAATAGCCCTAAGTAGACACAAATAATAATCAACTGATTTTTGTTTATTAATCTAGTACACGGTTTAGAAGAGTCTGGAAGATTTTCTTGTGTTGTGAGACATATGCAAAATGTATGCATTTCAGTAAAAATTACTGCCTTTTGTGGCATATCTACGTTTTTATTACCTACCTCATCACCCATTATGTGGTGTTACATGAGATACTGTTCAGCACCGGACATTATTCAGATAATTGATAAGATTTACAGTTAAAATTACAAAATTGCCATTCAAGTAAAAGAAAATATAGCCACTCACTGTTTATGCTTCCCCAACACAGCAGTGCACACACATGCTTCAGGTGCAAAAAAGCTGCTGATCTTTTATTTCTACTTTCTAAAATAAATAAAGTAACAAAGCCAAAAACAGAGCAGGAACATTAGAGATCCCATTGTATATGTTAATTTGGGTAGGATAGCGGTTCACATACCACCTTCCGGCACATAAATATTAGTATATTATAAAAATATTTTATGGTAATTTTGGCTTTATTTTTAAGTTAAAACTAAATTGTAACACAAAAGCTCCCAACATGATCAACAGCCTTTGAACAAACTGAGTTTCTGCCAGGAAGATGAATACCCTTATTCCCTAGTTTCTGTATTTACAGTAGATTGTTTGCTATCAGTACATTTGAGTAGTAGTTACGCAGCACAAACTAAGTGTATGGCATAAAAGGCAACAAACTGGACATATAGTAACATATTTATCCTTCTGGCTCATGCTTGCTTAGCTGTATGAGAGCATTCAGGAGTAATTATGGGCCCAAAATCAGCTGATTCAGCACAATTTATGTTTTAATGGTTAAGTCCATTCTACATTGCTGCAAAACGCTGACTGCTCTGGATAATAGCTGCAAAACATCTGGTAAGTAAACACCAGATGGGAAGAATTGGCTAATTGAAGCACCTGCTATCTTATTTTATTGGCAATTTATAATTCAGCCTTATTTTGCATTGTACAGTATTTATACCAAGCGAAGTTAGCCATTTGCAAAAGAAAGTACAGGACCTTGTTCAGTCATCAAATGTTAAAATGAAAACATTATCATGTACATCTAGAAATAATTACACTGTGTGGCGGACAGCCAGGTCCCATGCCAGGCAGGGACATCCCTGCTGCATCTGTTCCGGGGGAGCAACCATGGGCAGCTCAATACCTCCCCCGGGACGCTTGGTGGCAGCCTCCCTGGCGGACGGTGACCCCCCAACCTGTTGCATGGCTCCATGAGAGATGGAGTCTTCCACAGCCTGGTTGGGGGCTCGGATGGCCGCTAGGGGGAGCTGCATGGAGTCAGCAGCCCGGCTGGTCGAATCTTCAGCCCCACCCGGAAGTGAAATTAGGACCAGGTGGTCAAGCACCTGGGACACTTCCGGGTGGGCTATAAAAAGGGCCAGCCACCACCACTCAGGAAGCCAGGGTCGGGAGGAGGAGGACTACGCTTGCGGAGGAGTGGTGGTAAAAGAAAGGTTGTTGCTGTGTTGGACTTGTGCTTTGTGGGACTGTGTTGTGGCTGGAGGGATTATGGGGAAGATGTGCCCTCCAGCTGAAGAAAAATAAAAGTCTTTATTGGTTTCATACGTGCCTCTGTGTCCTTCTGTGTCGGGTCAGGCACTCATATAGCGCCTTGTTACAACTGATGTAAAGGTATTAGGCCAAACAGAACACAGCCTCACATTGTCTTTTTCAGTTCATGCTGAGAGTTGTAACATTTTTTACATTCTTTCTCAATATCTTCTGCATGCATTAAAGTCACCAACTGTCATGCAATGAAATGAAGGATTTACTAAACAGTAATGTAATTGCCAGTCTTTGTGTTTTGTTTTGAAATGCTGTATTTTACATCCATGATGGAAAAGTCAACACATCTTTCATAAGTTTCCTATTTATTCACAGCATATTTCTAATTAAATACATACTGTATAAAAATAGTGCTTAGCGTTCCATTAGGATCCCACATTCTTATTCAGAAATAATACAATAAATACTGCTATTAAACACTACTTTTATTATCACTTTGTATTATTATTATAAATAATATGCTCTAAAACAGTATACAGCATAAGACATAATATGCTTTACTTATTTGTACTTGAAGCTTTCATTTAAAAAATTAGTATCAGAGATTTTCTTTAAGAAGATGATTTTTCTTCTGTACATAAAGATTTAAATGATTCCATTCACAATTAAAAAGTAATGTCAGTTATAGTCATATTTTAAAATTAAATAAAATGAAAGATGAAGGAGTCATTTGCTTTACCTGTCATGTTGGTTTTGTTTCCAATATTTACGATATTTCATTGTAATTCTGCTGGAAATTTATTTTTTAAATGACTATTCAAGCCTTTTACTTTTCTTCTTTAGCAAACAAAAGGTAAATTTCCAGAACAAGATGATTTTTTCAAGAATAAGTTTGTGCTATTGTCTTATTGTAAAACTCTTTTGTTGAGCCTCTTGTGATTTCAGCTGTCCAAGTTATTTAGACATTGAAAAGACTGTTTACAATTACTAAGAAATTATAAATTTCATTTTCTAATAACAATATAATGTCTCTAAAACAAGTTGTACTGCAAAAAATAATAAATCTTTTTAATAATACTAAACATCCATATATAAAAGAACATATTCGGAATTTTTATATAAGCATGTATTTTGTACCTTGAGGTTACACACAAGCACCTTATTGCTATGCTGTGCTGCTTTCTGAGGGTACCTACATTCTGTACAGAAAAAAGGTAAATCGCCAATTTGGAACTGCCTCAAAATAAATCATTATTTTCAGTCAGATGGTTCTTATTCAGTTAACTTAAACCGCAAGAGAGTCATTTTTAAGCGGAAGAAGGATATATCCGAGTAGTGTCTTTCAAGCCAACTTTGAAAGAAGTCGAAGGATTTAGAGAGTTTATTTTATATTGTTCAGACTTCAAGATAGTGAAGTTGGCTCTTAATCCTAAAAATATCATCTGAATAATAACTTCATTCAACAAAGCTTGGGTTATGTAATTTTATTCTTTTGAGTTCAGTCACTGAGATGCCATCCTGCCTTGCCTTGAAAGTTTTGTTAGCCAGGTTGAGAGATGCCAGTTCTTCTACTATAGGCCAATCCTTTGAGAAAGTAAGTCATTATAGTCTTTTGCCTTGCCAAAACCAATAAAGGGGCAGAATTATTGGACGAGTTGCAGAATGTAACTAGTGTCAGTATTTCCCCATCCTTTCTAGAAGAACGGGTGAAAGCTGAAGTGACTTGAAGGGAGGCTGCCATGGCTGAGACATCAGCTAATTTTTGGCCAAAGCTCCCTGTACCTGCCTTTGTTATAGAAGTCTTTAACATGGTCTGCTCATGGATCTATTTTCCCCTGAGCCATTGACAAAGATTTACATCCTTTATTTACTGCGTAATGTTACAAAGGGAGCTTATAGTAACTATGACTGCATGGAAAAGATATTAAATTACCACTGTACCCCACTGTAATTAAGAAAACCAATCAAATATCTCAAATAATAACTAATTACTAAACAATGACAAGTTAAAGAATTCAGAAACATATTTGACCATTGTACACATCACATCACTGTTATGCCCAAATACATTTTCCATCACTCTGAACTTTAAACTAATGAGATCAGTTATCGAATTTCTTCCAAGACCAGATCCCTCGATGCTATATATTAGTGCTGAAATTCACAGTTTTACTAAATAATATAATATTCATTGTTTTATTCAAGAATATTTCAGGAATGGGCTAAAATAAAGTAAGAGAGACATATTGAAGAAAATATGAATAATGACTTAGAGATTCTTATGTTATTATAGTAGTAAAGGAAATGACAAATTTAGGATAAGTAAGGTCAAACTAAGATATTAAGACAGTAAAAAACCAATTGCTCTAAATTTGCATTTTTCTTTGCAGATTTGTGGCAGATTAAATTTGAATGTAAGTAAAGGTTACGTATACAGAATAAGTAAAAATGCAATGTATAGATTCACAGTGGTAGGTTTGAAAACAAAGTAAAATGTAATAGTTTTAGTTTTTGGATATTCACTCTTTCAAAACAATTTGAAATGTGTTATATTATGGTTAAAAAAAGCATTTATTAGATTTATGAAATCCTGTTTTTGTGCTCCTTTATTTGAAAGGTTATCCCAGTTAATATGTGCGTAATCAATGGTCCCACATGACAGTAATATCCCCCGTAAAACTTGCTTTTTTAATATTCATAGAAAGATGCCCATTTAACCTATTGTCTGCCCCAAGGACTGTATAACACACTCCTGGCATAAGGTCTGTATCCTTCGTTTTTTCTTGTTGAATCCAAATATCCTAATTAAGATGTACTTCATTTTGCCTATCTTTCTTAAAAAAAATGTGTAACCCTCAATGTTATACTCATTCCTATGTATACACTGTAAAGGTGTGTATATTGTGATGGGCGGTCTCGGCCATTACCCAGCCGTGGTGCCAGCTGGATGGAAGGACCAGGGGAGAGAGCATCTGCAAGGCACGGACTCCTGCAGGGCACAATGGGAACTGGAGTGTGGTGCAGCCCTGTTGGGTTCCGTGGGTGCTGCCAGGGGGAGCTGCAGAGCCCTATAGTGGACTTCCACCACACCTGAGAGTGATTCCAGGTAATATTTGTGAGTCACCTGGAGCTGAATAAAAGGAGCCACCTCACTCCAGAGAACCAGAATCGGGAGGGAGTGGACAAAGTTTGCCTGGAGGAGTGCAGGGGAAGGACAAAGAGAGGAAGAGAAAGAAGAGAGCTGTGCTTTATGTACTGTGCTGCGGGCAGCAGAGAAAAGCACTCCCCAGCTGTAAATAAACGTATGTGCTGGACTGGAACTCATGTCCTGTCTGTCTGTGTCGGGATTAGGGCGGCTGTACGCGCCCTGGTGGTCCACAATATCCATACATATAAATCTGTTTTCACTAATGCTGTTTCCATCCTACAGCACTTTGACCTCCCTCTCAAACCAAATGTGCAATTATGCTCGTTTTTCATGTTAACTGAATTTTAGTTTATACAGGCCTCACAATTTATCTGCTTTTATAGTTTTAAGTCCTGTGCAAGCCTCTAAAAATCTCTCAGTTGGTGTAAATGTTACATGCAAACACCATCATACACCAGGAAAAAAATAACACATCCAAAATCAAAATTGCAAAATGCTTCTTAGTTTCATAGCTAAAATTTCACAAAAAAGTCCAAACAACACACAGTCTTTTGCAAAAATATTTCTTTAATTCTCTCCTGCTTACAAAGCTTTAATTGAGACATCCTCATATTCAGAAGTGGCTTATAATGACCATAAGGAAAACACATATCAAGTCTTCACTATATCATTCATGGAAATGTTTAATTTCAAATATGTTTAATTTCAGCATCATGCCAACTACTCCAATTCTAGTGTAAATAAAAATCCTTACTCATGGAAAACAAAAACTGGCTATTTTTTGTTAAGCATACAAAAGAGTTTAATTGCCAAGTTTAATATAAAGGTAAAACATAATAGCTTTAATATACAGTATTTAACAGAGAAAGAGATTCAAGGCATGGCATGGTGGCAACAGATTAATGTCCTGCGTTTTTAACTAAGTCACAGTTTTTATATACTGCCTAGTATATACTGTAACTCAACAAATGATATTTACTTTTGTCTTTCCTCTTAATGACTTACTAAGAAAAATAGGACACTGGTGTTGAAGCCATGACTAAGACTAACAAAAAACAATCATGACCTTAAAGCAGATTTTATTTTGGAGAAAAAAAAACTTTGATAGATAACTTCTGACAGTGACAATGAATAATTGTTGATCTCATCCACTATTATAATACATTTGATCATCTCTCTTCAAGCAAAAGTTTAGTACACGTCTATATACAATTGTATGGATTATTGAGAGTTAGTTATCTGTTCCTTCCTAATTAATGGAAAACTGCAATTTTTTTTTAATATGACAATTGCAATAAAGGTTTCTGAAAATCCACCAGCACACTGCTATTTGCCAATATTGTAATATTATTGTACTGATCAAATGAATGATATTTAAAATCAAGTCATGTCTGAACAGAATTATTTATACTGATTGACATTAGAATAATGTTACACAAAAATAGATTTTGGGTCTGTGCCTACCAACACATGAAACCATGAATAAAAGACGCATTCATAGAATATTTATCCAGTTATCCTGTGGACTGCAGAAAAACAAACATCAGGCAAATGACACAATTCTGGATCTTAGCCCCACATTTTTCCACTTAGTCATCCAAGATAAATTATCTGTCTTAACTTTCAACTTCAATATTTTGTATGGGAATCAAATACATTTTTCATCCCTCCATCCACCTTCCAAACCCAATAAACCAGAGTAGTGTCACAGGGAAGCTGGAGCTTATCCCAGGAAACATCAGGCACAAGGCAGGAACAATTCCTGGACATGTCATTGACACATCACAGGATGAACACACTCACACACAAACATATCAGGAGCCAAGTTTGCTGGACTTCTGGGAGAGAAATGTTGTCCCATTTTGTCTGATATACTGTAGGATTCTAGCAGCTCAACAGTCCTGGGTTTTCTTTGTCGTATTTTTTGTTTCATGATGCACCAAATATTTTCATTTGTCCAAAGGTCTGGACCCCAGGCAAGCCAGTTCAGCACCTGAACTCTTCTATTATAAAGCCATCGTAATACATAATTCGCCTGCCTCCTCACTCACTCACTCACGTCCATCCGAAGCCGAATGCGCAGTCGCCTTCTGCACACACCCGAAGCCGAATGTGCAGTCGCCTTCTGTGCAGCTGCCCGAAAACCTTACAAGACCAATATCCAACCCCAACATCGCAGCAGGCGGCAGATTTACGACCGCAAAAATTCAAAGAGAAAGGTGACTTCGATTAAAGCTCTAGAGGCCTGAAAGGCGATTTCGACTACAGTTCGAGGCCTAATTACGCATTCTGATTCAATTACGCATTCATTCAATACACCTATATCAGGTTTGTGGTGCTTATACTTATTACTATTCCATATTGTACTGGAACATTCATCATTCAGTATTATACTATAGGCCTGGAAAATTCATCAACTAACAGTACAAGCCTGTACAGTAATGAGTAAAGCGGACTACAATCATTACAAAACAACTTCTTCATTACTTATCATTTGTTCTTCATACACTGCTGACACAAACTCGTGCCCGTTTCATCTTACGTCGTTGAAACGGGCTCTTTGTCTAGTGCTGTTATAATAGATGCAGTATGCGGTTTAGCATAGTCTTGCTGAAATATGCAAGGCCTTCCCTGAAAAAGACGTTGTCTGGATAGGAGTATATGTTGCTCTAAAACCTGTATATCCCTTTTAGTGGTGATGGTGCCTTTCCAGATATGCAAGCTGCCCATTCCACAGGCACTTATGCACCTCCATACAATCAGAGATGCAGGCTTTTGAAATAAGTGCTGCTAACAAGCTGGATGGTCCCTCTCCTCTTTAGTCCAGAGGACACAATATCCTTGTTTTCCCATAAAGAATTTCAAATTTCGATTTGTGAATTGTGAATTCACAGACAAAGATTTCTAGAACTGTTCCTTGAAGCAGTGCTGCCCGAGGGCCCAAACATCACGGGCATCCAATATTGATTTTTGGCCTTGTCCTTTGCACACAGAGATTTCTCCAGATTCACTGAATCTTTTGATGATATTATGTATTGTAGATGATGAGATGTTCAACGTCTTCGCAATTTTACATTGAGGAACATTATTCTGAAATCGTTCCACAATTTGTATATGCAGTTTTTTGTAGAATGGTGAACCTCTGCCCCTCTTTACTTCTAAGAGACTCTGCCTCTCTAAGATGCTCTTTTTACCCACAAACATTACTGATCTGTTGCCAATTATCATAATTAGTTGTAAAATGTTTTTTTTTAGCAGCACTTACTTTTCCAGCCTTCTGTTGTCCCATCACAATTTTATTGAGACGTGTTGCAGCCATCAAATTCAAAACGAGCTAATATTTTTCATGAAATAGTAAAATATCTCACTTTCAACATCTGATATGTTTTCTTTGTTCTCTTGTGAATAAAATATGGGTTCATGAGATTTGCTAATCATTGCATTCTGTTTTTATTTACATTTTAACAGGATTCCAACTTTTTTGGAATTGGCATTGTATTTCATGATCTCACTTTACAATATATGCATGCACAATGTTTCTAAAATAAATTTCATAACTTGGTGCTGTCAGTGTAAACGTTAATACCATGAAAATATATGTCAGGTAATAAAAATAATATGCATCATAAAGTCTGAAATTGAAATCCCAGTTTAGGATGAACAGATGATCTGATATAGTTAGTAGTATAGTAACATATATTGTTAAAATTGCTGCCATTTTCTAACATTTTAACTATACATAAATTTCATTTCTTTTTGCCAGTGGCTAAAATATATTAAGTACTCTGCATGAGTTTGACAAAAAACACAAATATAATACAGAGTATACTGATGAACCATAAAAACATAAAAAAAATTGTGGTGGACAATTTAATCCATCAGGTTAATTTCAATAGCTAAGCTGTAAGAGAATTTCACCTACCCAGTTCTTCAAAGCTGCCAAGGAAACTGCATCAGCTAAATAATCCAATACTTTGTTTCATCTCTACAGAACTACAGAAAACGCTCTGTATTAACAGTAAGTGCAATTATCCATATTACTAACGGTAGACAACGGATAACTAATGGAGTCACGGTCACGGCTCCAAAACGATCCAGCTCAACTAACGGAGCTACAAAAACGAGCCCGCATAGATAAAATCATTAAACGTGGGCGCCTACAACGCGCGTCTGAAACCACGGAAGCAAAACTGTCTCGGCTCTAAAACCAAACAGCTCGACTAACGGAGCTACAAAAACGAGCCCGCATGGACAAATACAATGAACATAGACGCCTACAACGCGCATCTGAAACTGCGGAAGCAAAGCAGGCACGGGTTCAAAATGAAACACCACAACTGACGGAGATGCACAAACGAGCCCGCCTGGATAAAATCAATGAACGCAGGCGCCTACAACGCGTGTCTGAAGTGCCGCAAGCAAAGCAGGCACGGCTCCAAAAAGAAATAGCTCGACTAATGGGGCTACAAAGACGAGCCCGCCTGGATAAAAGCAATGAACGCAGGCGCCTACAACGCGCTTCTCAAATAACGCAACCAAAGGAGTCACGGCTCCAAAACGAAACATCTCAAATGACAGACATACAGAAACGAGCCCGCCTGAATACAATTAATGAACGCAGGCGCCTACAACGCGACTCTCAAACAGCAGAGGCAATACATAAACGGCAAAGAAAGGAACGACAAACAGCCGCTAAACAATTCCGCCAATTAGCTGACAATGCATTCTGTAATGAGTCCACTATTAATGAACATTCATTAGGATTAATGAATATCATTTGCTGTCATTGTCATTCACTTAACTTCCCTGAAGAAACAACTGGCACTACAACTAATGAGTTTACACGTTGTTGTCAAAAGGGTCAGGTTAGACTGCCTCCTTTAGATGACTTTCCTGAATATCTACGGAAGCTTCTAACTAATAATGTACCCGAAAGTAAAAACTTTATGGACTGCATTGGATCCTACAATAGTTCATTTGCTTTTGCATCTACCGGGGTAAATATCAGGCCACCAGCTGGCAATGGCCCATACTGCTTTCGCGCATGTGGACAAGTATTACATCGGATTGGAACAGTGCACCCTGAACCATATCACGAATGCAACTATGCACAAATCTACGTGTTAGATCCAGATGTCGCAATCTATCAACGAATGACCCTTCCTGAAAACAGGCAATACACACAGCTGATAATGAGAAACGTCGCTGAAGTCATAAACAGTCACCCATTAGCTAAGTCTATAAAAGTACTTACAGGATCACATTCTAACAATACTGTTTTGATTCCTACAGTTGACCTTACAAGTTCTGACCTGGAATTACCTTTTACACTTAAACGACGCCAATTTCCCATTAAACCTGCATTTGCCATGATAATCAACAAATCCCAAGGACAAACCATGGACAGAGTTGGCATATACCTCTCTGAGCCTGTACTTGGACATGGACAACTTTACGTAGCCTTCTCAAGAGTTTGGCGTTCATCTGACATTAAAGTTAAAGTTGTAGATACTCCATACCAAGGAAAAATCATTCAAGAACAACACACCATCTTTACTACAAATGTTGTGTATAAAGAAATATTCCAATAGATCTTTCTATTGTGCCATGCTATGGGTTCTTTACTTCCTTTGTTCGTCATCTACACCTTTACACTCCAATATATCTCATACATACATCAATGTATTTCGGGTTACCCAACACCAGGGGTTGGCGAGCGAAGCGAGCAGGGGGCGAAGCCCCCTAGTTTAGATATAATTACCTGCATTAAGACTTCATATAGCCTTTTTGTTCAGTCCATGAATACACTTCTTATAAAGTTTTTTTTTCTTTTGTTCATCAGTCTCACTTCCACACTTGAAAATCCTGAATGCCCTAATATTTCTACATGCAATTGTCTCACTACTCATATTACTGCTTTTCTCTACAGTCTTATGAGGTCAATGGTTGCTGGTTTCCTGTCATACTTAAAACATACTAATCATGCTCCCCATTTATTTTGAGATCTTTAGATTAGAAGGTTCTGACTGCTTTATCTTTACCATGGACATTACCTCTCTCTACAAAGTCATTGCTCACCATGAAGGTCTCACTGCCCCTCAGAAAGCCATTTAACAGGCGTCCAGTTCAGGATCCTCCCCTCAAACACACTCAGACTGGCAGAACTAGTTCTTATGCTCAATGCATTCTTGTTTGATAACAACTTTTTTAACCACCTCAGTGGAATGTAAATGGTTACAATCCATATTACTAACCGGGAATGGTAAACCGGAAGGCACGGACCCAGGTACACGGCGATGGACGCAGGAGACATAGTGCGCAGGTGCCTACAGCGCACGTCTCATAAACCGCAAGAGAAGTCTGATCCACCGCGAACGAAGGAGTCATGGCTCAAAAACGAAATAGCTCAACTAACGCCACACAGAAAAGAGGATTCTGCACTACACCCCAGAGTCAAATGGAAGACACTACTGGGTACTAGAATGAGACCTAGCTATCCTAACATCTTGGATGGAAGAGCACTTCTTTTCTTCCTACACAGGCATACAGCTACAGGGGGATAACACTGCTCTTGGTGCCAGGTAAGGTCTTTGCCAGGGTCATCCTCAATAGGATCCGTGATCACTTGCTCACCTATCAGTGACCAGAACAGTCTGGTTTTATACCTAAGAAGTCTACAATTGACCGAATCCTGGCACTGAGAGTTCTCATGGAGCACAAACGCGAATAATCGGCAGAGTTTCTTTGTAGCCTTCTTCATTTTTCGGTGAGTGACTGATTCAGTTGATTGGGTTTCCCTGCAGGACATCCTGAGACTTTGTTCTATGTTCTGTGCAAAGTGAAGGCAGAACCTCTGTGTTTTTCCCAGTTGATTCTGGGATTCATCATGGGTGAGTTATTGTTCCTATTCTGTTCAATGCTTGCATGGACTGGGTGTTGGGCAAGGTCATGGGGTTGAGCGGCTGTGAGTCATCTTTTGGTAAAGAAAGATTCACTGATCTTGACTTTGCTGATGATGTTGTAATCTTCGCGGAGTCAATGGAGGCTCTCGAGAAACCGAGCGAGGAGTTCGAGTGTCTGGGTTTGTGAGTGTCCTGGATAAAAACCAAGATCCAGGCCTTTAATGAACTCTTAGGCACAGCCATCAGCAGTGTGTCTGTCTGCGGAGAGAGTGTCGACTTTCGAGATATTTACGTACCTCTGCAGTGACATTCATGTCTCTGGTGACTTTTCCTATGAAGTCAGTAGACAGATTGGAGGAGGGTGGGGGGGGTTAGGGGCGGGTCAAGAGATCGCAGGAAAGGGATGTATGGCATTCTCGATATCTATGCAAAAGGACAAAGATCCAAGTCTTTAGAGTCCTGGTGCTTCCTTGTCTTGCCATATAGATGCAAGACATGGACACTATCCAGTGACCTGAGACAAAGACTGGACTCCTTCAGTACAGTGTCTCTTCGGAGCTTTAGTTCTACCACTTTGTGTAAAACAAGTATAGCATAACAAACACCCTGGGTTTTCACTGGTAACTTGACTCTTTAAGTCTGATAAAATCATACTCGTAGATATCCCAATTTTAACTGTGAAGCTTTGGGATTGTATCTTTAGTTGTCTCATACTAATCTATATATATAATTCACTAAGCCGCCGCCAGAGCAAGCAAGACACCCATGAAAGCACGCAGAGCAAGCAAGACACCCATGAAAGCACGCAGGAAGGAGCCACGCCCACCAACTCTAAGACCATTGGATACAACGAAAACTTGCAGAGCCACGCCCACCACCTCGGACGCAGCAACTCACAAAACACGACGTCACTGGATACGACGACAACTCGTCGAGCCACGCCCACCAACTCGGACGCAGCAACTCACAACACAGGGCGTCATTCATGTTCGTCTCTGCTAGACTCCACATGCACCTCTGAGCCACGTTGACTTTTCACTGTTCTTTTCGGTTATGACGCACGCACCACCATCTCAAACTGTTTTACACGCCATGGTCTTAGAGTTGGTGGGCGGGTCTCCGTGAGTTGCTCTTGTGAGTGGGCACATGACCAGGTGGTGTGTATGCTTTGAGAACGAGGGTGGACGTGGCAGGACCATGTAAGAAGAGGCATGTTTGTCGCGGATGTGAATTGCTGAATGCCCGCCCCAACTCCTCACCTGAGTTGGTTTCGTCTGTGTTCAGCAGTGTTTCCCAAACTCGGTCCTGGTGAACCCCTGTGGCTGCAGGGTTTTGTTCCAACCGGATTCCTAATCATTAATGCCGGTGAAACTCATCCGGGATAAGTCGGTTTTTCAAACGCAGCCGTGTAGCAGATGTAATAATCCGAGATGAATGCGCGCCCCCGCGCTGAGTGAAAAGCCAATGTATATTGAGTCTAGAAAACATGATCAGCAAGTCTTTGATAGGCTGCAACAAAATGATGAAAGAACGGGCGCATTGTCTTCACACAAGCTATGTGTGTGGGTGGGTGGGTGTTAGTTAGTTAATTAGTTACTCGAAGGATTTCAAGATTTAATATGCACAAGCGGTAACACTGCAAAAGCAGCCCAAAAAAGACGGCTGGCAAAAAGTGGCCGACAAATTAAACGCGTGTGCATTGTACTTACTGAAAACAGCGTTACGGATTTTGCAAATGTTCATTTTTTTCCCTCTGCTTAAAAAACATTTAAAAAGTGGTGTGATTATGCGGCGTATACTACGCCGCGGGTTGGTATGCAGCGTGTAAAACAGTTTGTTTGTCGCGGATAATTTGCCTTTTACTATTACATGAAGACAATTTCCTGTTAGATTGGCCTTTGCGATTACAATTAACAAGGCACAGGGCCAAACTTTCAAAAAGATATGCATGTATCTGCCAAAACCAGTTTTCAGTCACAGACAGTTGTATGTGGCTCTCTCCAGAGTTCGATCTTTTCATTCACTTACTGGTATGTCTGCAGGAACACGTGCAGCGAGCGACACACACACGCATACAGGCGCGTGCAAGAGGGAGAGCGCTGGACGCATAAGAATAATAATACTTCGTTACATTGATATAGCAGTGTTCTCAGTATTCAAAGCGCTATCCACACAGGGAGGAACCGGGAAGCGAGCCCACAATCTTCCACAGTCTCCTTACTGCAAAGCAGCAGCACTACTACAGCGCCACAAGGCAGTTAAAGAATGCATCGGGCTCAATTTTGTTTTCACTTCTGTTTACAGCGATCGGGTCGTAGATAGCATTGTTGCAATGTTACTTTTCTTGGTGGCTTATTACATTACGGATGTTTCATATGTTCATTTTTTTCCCCTGTGCTTAAAAGACATTAAAAAAGTGTTTCTCAACTGTGACTCCAGAACAACTCAGTAAGCAAGCTATATTAAGCGTCAACAATGAAGACTCGCTACACCTTAATCTACAAGTACTGACACTTATCCCTACCGACGAAGTAACTTTCACCAGCGTGGCCTTCTTCATCACAGATGATCACGCTTTCAGTCATGGACAATTATATGTTGCTCTCTCCAGAGGTCTATCTTTTCATTCACTCACAGTCGTATCCTCAAACCCACGCCATTTGGACAACTGTGTCGTTCAGGAAGTGTTCACCCATCAATACATAATTATATGGCGTATGCTACGCTGCGGGTTGGCTAGTATTATAATATATTCTTCTGGCAATATTGATCCCATTCAAGTAAAAATCTATTGTCAAAGCTTATTAGTATCATAATACCATTTCCAAATTATTAAGTCCTGAATGTTTCTTTAAGTAGTGTTCCTGTTAAACTTGTTGTGTTGTTTTATGCATCCCCTAAATTGGTTGGAATTACTGGGTAACACTTTAGTTCGGGCACTGTAAAAATGTATCTATTATTCATTTATTTTTATGTAACAAGACCATAACAATGACTCCTTTTGGTCTTCATTAACAGGTATAAAACATCAGTAGTTGGGTTATTCATCTCTGTGTAGTGTGGCATATTGACATTATGGTAGAATTACTTGTAAATGAGAAGGATCCACACGTCTTATACTAAACACCCTAGTACTACTATAAACAGAAATGTGTTTCAGTTAAGCCATCTCCGACAACTCCAATATGAAGTTTTGTTGGTAGGTCACATTGCCGAGATGAATAAACACTTTAATGATGAAGTGTTACAAAGACCAAAAGAAGTATTTGTTAAGTTCTTGTTACATAACAGTAAATGAGTAATATGCATTTGTTCAGTAACTAAAGAGTTACCTATTACTGCAGTGTTAATTTATTTGTAAATATGTTGCTCATTGTGTATGTTTTGTTTTCCTTTCATAAAATTCCTCTAGGCCTCAGTGTACAATAATCATTGTATTTGAACCCTATGTAGGTAACACTGTTACATTATAGCAAAGCCATTTCTATATACGTTCTATGTAGGTGCATAGGACCCCCGAAGCCACTATTCGGCCTGAATATATTTGGGGAGTATTAACATTACCCGTCTGTTTGTACCCAGCTAAGCCCCATCATGTATTTAAAGAAGCACTTGTATGTTTAAAAATTAAATTTAGGATATAAACAAAACTAAATTGCAATGATAGGGAAGCTTTAGCTTGTGTTTGTGGGGTAATCAATTCAAAATCTATGATAATCACTAGGTTGTCGTGTCACACAGTTTAATAATTTTATTAAATTATTTGCATAAAGATATGAAATTGAGGGACTATTCCATCATATATTCATTTGCGCAATTTATGTCTTTGATTTCTTCGTATACAAAACATTAAATTTGTGGGAGAGAAGCAAAAGGAACAGCACATGCAGCAACTGTGGTGATTTAAACAATGAAGATATGGTCAAACAAATGTGAAGCAACATTGAACTTATTAATGAGATCGAAGATACAAGTGAGTCAGAAAATATACCCCATACAACAGGTTGGCACAACAATGATCCTTGATGAATGCAATGCCCTTTGTGCCAGCCATAAAAACTTGAAGTGATAGTGGTCAAAATTCATACTCCAATCTTAAAAAACACACAAGAGGTAAGCGTGCTCTCATGAACATTTGTTTGACTTGCTGTTTGGACATATTGATTATTAAAACGATAACTAAAAGTCAATTAAAAATAACTGAATATAAGAGAAATATGATTTTTCAACAACATTATTGGGATAGGCTACTAAGTCAATCTAAATATGGTGAGTGGGTGAGTATGCAAAATAGATTTTTATTTACATTGAGATATATCAAAATATATAAAATACACACACACACAGAGGCTAATGTTGATAATGATATCAGATGGAAGAGATATGGGGAGATAATTAACTGGAATGGAAGCAAAAGAAATTCAAGTCCAATTAATTTTACTATTAAAATGCAGTTTAATAATAATTAATTAAAGATTAGCTATAAGATTTATAAGCAATGTATAAGACTTCTTGACAAATATTTGTAATTGAAACACTTAATGCATGTTTGTTTTCATTGTATTTCTCTTTTCAATTTTACCACTTGAAATAAATAATTGTATATTAAACATCTTTCTTATACCTGATTCTTAATCAAAGGAATTTTCAACTAAAGGAAATTTTTACTTTTATACTCAAATGCAAATTTAAGAACATGTACTTTTATACTTTTACTTGAGTAAATATGATTAACACATACTTTGACTTTTGAGGAAAATGCTGCATCTGCTGAATTTATGTATATAGGGAGCCTCTTTATTTACCTTTTATTGTCATTTTCTGTAAGTTTTAATTGTTTGGGCCAACTTGAGACCATTAATTTGAATTTTAGATTTATAAATATAGACTGTTTTCTTCTTAACGTGTAACAGATTAATGTATTGGATCATCTGAAAGGCTTTGAACTCCTCCCTACGTTGTTTTACAAAATGGGGCCCCCAAACAGAATCTTGCATATGACCCCTAGAAACACCCCTGGATAATAGACCATTCTGATTTCCAGCTAGGGCGACTGCTATGCAAGCTCTGCATGTTTTCACTAGTGTTTCCACCGTCAGTGTGCTTCCACCATCAGCATAAGCACAAGCTGTTAGGAGATTTATCAATGTTAAATTGGCCAGATTTAGATGTGAAAGTGTACCTGCCAATCTGGTGCAATCTGTTGTTGTTGTCTCAAGAGAAGCCATTTCAAGTGAAAACCATTTGGGGAAAACAGGCATTTCCACCAAGTCCAGAATGAGAGTTCAGGCACTGAAGAGAGAAAGCATTAAAATCTGTGTCCCTATACTGTTTATTTATTGATTTTTGAATTCCACATTTATAAGTGTTGTACTTAATCTGAAATATAATAAATAATGCATTGTATTGCTTACATAATGCATGGTATGACTTATATAATACCTACAACATAATACTACATACAGTAATACTATATAATACCTTCAACACCATCCAGCCTCTGCTCCTTAGGGACAAGCTGACAGAGATGGGAGTAGATTCATACCTGGTGGCATGGATCGTGGACAATCTTACAAACAGACCTCAGTATGTGCGTCTCGGGAACTGCAGGTCTGACATTGTGGTCAGCAACACAGGAGCGCCGCAGGGGACTGTACTTTCTCCGGTCCTGTTCAGCCTATATACATCGGACTTCCAATACAACTCGAGAGTCCTGCCACGTGCAAAAGTTCGCTGACGACACTGCAATCGTGGGCTGCATCAGGAGTGGGCAGGAGGAGGAGTATAGGAACCTCATCAAGGACTTTGTTAAATGGTGCGACTCAAACCACCTACACCTGAACACCAGCAAAACCAAGGAGCTGGTGGTGGATTTTAGGAGGCCCAGGCCCCTCATGGACCCCGTGATCATCAGAGGTGACTGTGTGCAGAGGGTGCAGACCTATAAATACCTGGGAGTGCAGCTGGATGATAAATTGGACTGGACTGCCAATACTGATTCTCTGTGCAAGAGAGGACAGAGCCGGCTGTACTTCCTTAGAAGACTGGCGTCCTTCAACATCTGCAATAAGATGCTGCAGATGTTCTATCAGACGGTTGTGGCGAGTGCCCTCTTCTACGCAGTGGTGTGCTGGGGAGGCAGCATAAAGAAGAAGGACACCTCACGCCTGGACAAACTGGTGTGGAAGGCAGGCTCTATTGTAGGCATGGAGCTGGACAGTTTGACATCCGTGGCAGATTGACGGGCGCTCAGCAGGCTCCTATCAATTATGGAGAATCCACTGCATCCACTAAACAGTGTCATCTCCAGACAGAGGAGCAGCTTCAGCGACAGACTGTTGTCACTGTCCTGCTCCACTGACAGACTGAGGAGATCGTTCCTCCCCCAAACTATGCGACTCTTCAATTCCACCTGGGGGGGGTAAACGTTAACATTATTCAAAGTTATTGTCTGTTTTTACCTACATTTTTATTACTCTTTAATTTAATATTGTTTTTTTTTGTATCAGTGTGCTGCTGCTGGAGTATGTGAATTTCCCCTTGGGATTAATAAAGTATCTATCTATCTATCTATCTATCTATCTATCTATCTATCTATCTATCTATCTATCTATCTATCTATCTATCTATCTATCTATCTATCTATCTATCTATCTATCTATCTACTATGGTTTTTTTTTTTTAAGACAAATTGACATGATATATCAATAAACAGACTTGGCATACAAAGTAAATGCTCTCTCACCTAGTCTGAGCCAAAGGACAGAAAAAAAAATCAAGTAATTACAACCTGAGATTTACACAATTGAGCTGTAGCACACCAGGATTCAACTACATTACTGGTAGCAGCATTAATCCGTGCCACCAACATCTCCAAATGTTTTAAGTTGTAGAAAGAGAACTGACAGTTGTCGACAGTGACGCATTCAGGTGTCTTCCAGTGGGAGGCAATAATTAGTTTGGATGCCAGAGTACCCAGACAGAATAAATTGCATTCAGAGGGTTTGAGTGGAAGCGTAGAAAGGTCTAAAAGAGGCAACATTTGAGGTAACAGAGGAATACTACAGGAAAGAAAGGAAAACAGTAGATGACATACGTGTGTCCAGAAGGAAAAGGGGGTCAGTGCCAGAACATGTGGAGAAAAGTGCCAGGTAAACTAAGGGAACATAATTGACAGAGAGGATCAGCAGTGAGGCCCATTAGAAACCATTTGCAGGGAGTAGGATAGCGTCTCTATAGAAGTTAGAACAGGGTGTGCTGGTAGTTCGGGTTTCTAGAACAAAACCTTACATTGGGGAAAATGGTGTAACATGAAACGGGTGAAGGGGGAGGAGAAAGGTCTCTGGACAAAAGAATATTTAATGGCAAAGTTTTATAGGATGCTTTGCAAAGTAAAGAGTAGAGGGTAGAAGCAGGGTTTTCCTTGGGAGATAAAGAACAAAACAGGGAGTACAATGAGTGATTTGGTTGTAGGGGTAGTTAGGGAAATCCCACATGTTCTGAGTACTGATCAGAGTTGAAGGTAGAAAAAGGAATTTGAACCAGGGAGACTGAAATGTACTTGTAAAGACTAGAATGTCATAAGCCCCAAACTATTAAATATATTCCCCAGCATAATAATTCCAGCATGCTGCCAGGGAGCAAATACACGGGGCTGGCCACCTATTGAGACGGGGTGCAAGTAACTTTTCCACACAATGCCAGATGTGGATGGCATATGGTAAAATAGGTCCCAAGGAAAGTTTGGTGGCTTTAGACTTCAAGGAGGTAAACAACACACTCTGAAGAGAAAGTGGGAAAGTAAGGGAGGATTCTACAGGGAGCTACAGATGGGGAGGGCACAGCCAGGACAAATAGTGCTACACATGCACTCTATCTATCTCACTCCAGGGTTGAATATTAAAGGTCTGGTATCTTGCCATTCCAGAGGAGCCTTGAGATCAGTGACCTAACTTCAGGCCAATATTTAGTAGGAGGTGGAAGTGGCAACATAGAGTTAATGATGTTGAAGCAGGGTACAATATTCATTTTGATAATGACCAAATGAGATTGAAAAGCGAGGGTGAGATTGAACCAGGTGTTTATGGAGGCTTTGTATCAGTGAAGTAATAGTTATTAGCAGATATGTCTGAGATTGAGGCAGCAACATCAACTCCCAAATCCACTAGATACCACTAGATACAGGGATGACAGATGGTAGGGAGAATTGACAGCACATACCATTATGGGGCAAGAGAGACGTCTAGACCAATCAATTCTGCAACCAGACAGGGCTTTCAAACACCTGAACAGTTCAAGCATGCAAGTGATGTCATTCAGGACATTAGATACTGTCAGTAGAGGAGGATGTAGTCAGCATATAAGGATTATATATGACTGAAATTTGAAATTGTAATAGGAGTTAGAAGCAGGGAATTACGGATGGTTATTCCAAGTGGTTTGAGAGATAAGTTGAAGAGTAAAAGAGACAAACCTACTACTATTGTTATGTTCCCCATTTTTGGCATTCCTAATCATTCATCTTTTCATACTAGAAATCAAGTGAAGATCACACAATGAAGTAAATTAATATTTTTGACAAATATTTTTTCCTATATTATTTAATTACATTGTCAAATGTACCGTTTAATTTCACCAAAGAAATCATAAAAAGTGACTCTACCAATGTAAATCACTGCACTGGCTTTGTCAAAAAGAGAAATTACAAAACCGCATGTGTAAAATGTACCATATAGCATAGATGATCAGCAATCATTTGATTCTTATACAGTTACCAGTAGTATTCAACATAATGACGTATGTGTCTCTCCTGCAGCACTATTCAACTTATTCCTGTGCAGAGTGAAATGAATTTTAAGAAATGACTGAAAGATATTTTGTATTTTGTAAGGTAAATACACTGCTTAAGAAGGAACATCATTTTATTGATTTCCTGAAGATGACATAGTCATTTAGACCTAAAAATGAAGATCAATTACAAAATTTGTTTCAGACCTAAAAAAAATTACAATGGGGGATGCCAGCAATTACTTAATAATAAGATGGAAGCTGACCTTATGGTAAGTGGTCCTTGTCACATGTGGAACATGAGAAACTTCAGGAATTTGCTCATTCACACATGTTAGGATGACTTGTATAACTCCATATGTAGAATTCACTCTATAACACGCCGTACAGACAAAAACAGAAATACACAAAAAAAATTCAGATGCATAAAACTGTCGTAAGTGAAGTTCCACGCATGTCTTTATAAATACCAATCAGTGTGAATTTTAATGCACTTGCATGCGCCTACAGCCCACTTTAACTCCTCCCAGAATTTTGCATATATGAATATGCAAACCAATATAAGTTGCCCCTTCCATTCAGTGTTTTGCTAAAAGACAATGGTAAAAGCATATATAAAAAAAGAAGAATTTCCAAAAAGAAGTGGTCAGATGCCAAAGTCGACGCGAAAAGACAAGTGTCTTGAGTGTCATACGGAAGTGTATTAGGGCCACAGAGAAGACAAAAAAAAGGGACACAGTGAAGAAAAAAAGTCAATGTCGATATTAAAGTTGAATATCCACTTTAATCTCGTACTTTATTTTGTCATTAAATTAGAACATTGTAAACTTCACCTTAAATCGGTGTTTAATTTACTAGAGTTTCTCAAATCCCATCGTAACTGAAGAAACACGTTAAATGCTTTGTTTTCTCTGTTTCCTCAACCCAGTTGTTAATCGCTACGTGCTTCTTAAACGTGCTTTCTCTTATGCTGACATGAGCGTGCAGGCAGTGATGACCACACAGGATATATTACATTCATGATATTATAGCTCTCTGAACATTTTAGAATACTAAGATGTATACCTGATATCATTTTAATGAAGAAATGCATTACAGTATAGCATGAATTAAACGTGGGGGCAAAAATCTTTGTCATCCATTCAACCACCCATCCAGGGTTACGCCAGTCCCAGCAAGCATAGATTGCAAGGCAGGACTAATCCCTGGATAGGGTGCAAGCTCATTACTACTGTTGCGCCACCATGCCCCCACATTATTAACAGTAAACACTATTTAAATGAAGTTAACAATTTCTCTGTAAAATGTAATATATATACTTTAATGCATTTCATCATAAAAATGGTATCAAGTATACATCCTAATCTTCTAACAGCACACAGATCCAAGAGGATAGCTCTTAGAAATCTAAATCGACTTAGAAGACAGTCATACTCATCTGTAAACACATATTCTGTTGAATTGAATTCCTTTATTGTCATTGTATGGTACAGCTCCTCCATAAACTTATTTTCCTTTAAAATGATAAAAAAAATAAATAATAATATGATAAAAAAAACTGATATGCAATTAATTTCAGAGTATTTGATAATGCCCATGTCATGGATGTGAATCTAAAGAAGAATGGGAAACCACATACTGTAGAAACAGTAGCACTACTTTGATGCTTGGTGCCACCCATTTGCAATACCGTGCATAAAAATGCATATGCAAGGCATGATGCTGCCATGAAAATATGCGTAACTTTAGGGCAAGTTTACCTTTTATACATATCAGGCATATTTTTTTGCGTATGTACCATTTACACACAAGGCCCCTGGTGATTAATTGGGTTAGTAGACAAGTGGATGGGAGCCCTGAAAAATGAAAAAGTTTTAATACAACAATTTTTTTATGTCTGAAAATAAGTATTTTGGTGAGCACCAATGGTTGAGTGCTACAAGTATGTTGAAATCACCCTTTCAGTCATTTTATACATTTCTTCTTGAACTACAAAGACACATTCAACACTAAAATTGACCAGCAACTACAGTTATTTGGATCTATCGCATATCCCAAAACTTATGCAGCAGCAATTTTCCTCTTCTGTGCTGCACCAATACTTCACTGCTTTATGAATATATTGGACGGTAACATTTTGATAAGCTATGCTGGGTGATCTGTCATAATCAAAACACTTTTTAATGCTTTAACACATAATAATACAATTTGTGTGTACTTACTATGACAAGCTATTTTTTTTATAATTCAACATAGAATTCTCCTTTTGGCCCTACACTATATAATAAGGCCACTGTTTCAATTCTGTTACAAATACCAGGAGCAAATGTTGAATTTCCATCAGTTACTACTCAAGCAACCACTTTCAGACAAAGCAGTCTAATGATGAATCACTTAATATTTTATAATGAATCATGAATTAAAGATGAATGCTAAGATGAGGGCTGAACCACGGCTTTTATCTCATACTTTGTTGACTCTGCACCTAATTTCTTACCTGAGTTATTAACAGTAGGAGAAAGATAAATACATGTATACACCAACATCACCTTGTAATAGTCTATATTCTCTTGAATGTTTTTTTGCCTAAAAACGTGAATCACAATGCAGTGAAGCAGGAATTTATTCCACCAATTTACACAGCATGCTCTGCACTTTGAAACTCAAAGAACAATTAAATAGCATTTCAGATAATGAGGAAGAAAAGGGCCTTGATTGCATAAACGTTCTCATCCTTTGTCGAAGCAAATACAAATTAGCACAGGTGCCACAAGTTGTCTTAACAAGGCACCTAATTAGTTAAATACAGCCCACCTGTGTGCAATCACTGCACTTCTATTAATTTAAATATGCCTTAAAAAAGAATCGAGCTGTTTTGCTCATAACAAGCGAAACTGAAGGTTTAAGCTTTCACATGTATCTGTGAGTCTGCCTCAGATCTACATTCTCAGCCGCTATAGTTTACTTAGTTTGACTCCTCCACCCAACTCTCTTACCATTTAGAAGTGTGCTTCCATTTCACAAATACAGCCAATCAACACAGCTCTGGAAATTCATAAACTACTTACGGTAACTCTTGATCCTCTTCTTTATGGGTAAAAATTCTAATGTCCCACATGGTGCAAATACCAAAGTACATGGTAACATGGAAACAGATGTTTGCTCAAACCTAGAAGTTTCAGTGTATAGTTGAAAATTATGTTCATACACAAATCTTAATGAATGGGAAACATACTGTAGACCTAAGGAGCAAAATTAATGTTCTTTGCCAAAGAAGTAGTGGTAAATTTGTTCTGTGACACAGATGTTATCTCAATATTTAAAATAATTTGTATATGCTATTTTCATTTTTGACACAAGGAGCAATATTCCCTAGTGCCCCCTACAGGCAAGCTGCCACTGTCCATTATATCTATAAAAAAACTTGTTTGTGTGCTTGCAACATTTCCCTCTACTGGTTTATATGTATTTAAATATAACATCAGTATATGACCAAGTGGTTTGAAAGCATGTGCAAAAACTCAAAATTACTGTTTCCTCAAATTCTTTTGTCCCCTGAATTAGATTAAATGTACAGATTAAGTACAGTACTCTACAGAATTATTGGCATACTTGGTAAATATGAGGAAAAAGGTTATGAAAAAATGTCTATTATTTCTTAGGTTGATCTCACACTAAAATTATAAAGGAAATCTAAACTGTCACTGAGGTAAAATAATTTAAAGAAGAAAAAAAAATCCTCAGTAAAAAATTAGAGGCACTGTGTGTCTTTAAACAACTTCCGGGAATTCTCATTTGATGGTGACAACCATAGAATGGGAAATAAATGAAATACAAGGTCTTGACTCTTTCCTTATTTAATTTTCCCGAATAGATTCTGCAGTTTCATTGTAGACCTTGATCAGGTTTTATACATAATTTGCAAGAGTGAGAAGATATTCATGAATGAATTATACAAAGTGTTATTATCCTACTATTCTCCTACAGAAGAATCAATGTACAACAGAACTTCCACAGTAATCGCCTCTGGGCCTCTAAATAAAAGGGGTGATTCTCATAACAACTAAACAACCAGAGTGGTGGTAGTGAGCTACAGTACTATTCCTTTTGTGAGCATTTTTTGTGAGCATCTAGGTATAATGAAGTACAATATTATCAAAATACATTAAATTAGTGTTATAATACAACCAACGTTATTTTGTTTATTTATTAATAGATATTCTTAAAGAAAGTTGTACCAGAATTTAAATAACAAAAGTACTATTTCACAATCCACCAAAGAAAAAAAAGCAAAATCTAAATACATCCTTAAACCTGGTTCAGATATTTTACTACTAAATTATACAAAAAACATTTATTCCACCCTGTAAACCATTTGTGCTTTCTAAATATCAGACTATTAAGTTTACTTTTTAATTGTTAGGTACAGTGGTCAGATATGCTCAAAAATGCATGACTTTATCAATTATTTTCTAAGCTGTAAAAATAATCCTGTAAAAGAGTTTTTCATGCAGTTAGTTTGTGGTTGTAGATTTCAACACTTACTCTCGCCAATGCAACAATTAATATTCATTCCTTTCTCCATCAAGAGACTGTAAGAACTCAATCACTCACCTACATATCCAGGAGTACCGCAAGCTGTTGACATAACGTCTCCAGTTCCCTCCATTTTGGACAGCCCAAAGTCGCTAATCATAATCTTAGACTCATCATCGGGGTTAAAGTATAGTAGATTTTCTGGCTGAGAACAAATAGTAAAATATAAGATGGGTTACAAACTGGTCTAACAAATGTAAACAAGCAGCTAAATGAAAATTATCAAGAAAAGATTATTAATTAATGTTGTACCATAAACAATATTTAACCATATAAGGCAGGGGTTCTCAAACTTGGTCCTGGAGACCCACTGTGGCTGCAGGTTTTTGTTCCAACCAACTTCTGTTTTTAATTGGACTCGTGGGCTAATTAAGTGATGTGTTATTTCGCATGATTGTGTTTTCGGAACAATACAGAAATTAGAAAACTAAGTTTGGTAAAAAAAAAAAAAAGCATTAAAATGTACTAAGCAGTTATATAGTGTGGAAGCCAGCCCGGACACAGACAGGCGGACACAGATGGTTCACCCACAACACGTTTATTATACATATTATTTACAAAAGTGCACCTCAAAAACCCCCAAACATCCCCAAAGTCCAGGCCAACTCTAATGCCTTTCTCTCCATCAGGCCACCTCCTTGCCTCTCCTCCCAAGCTCCGTCCTTCTCCACTCCCGACTCAAGCCAACGAATGAAGATGTGCTCCAGGTGCTTCCTAGCAATCTTCCACCGGCACTACCCAGTGTGGCGGAAGTGCTGGCTGCGCACCCAGAAGCACTCCGGGTGTCCCTGCTTCTCTTCCCCCCAGCACTTCCAGGTATGGCGGAAGTGCTGAGGTCCAGGGCTCCAAAGGCATTGGGGTGCCCCCTGGTGGTGACCACGGGCCCCTCCAGGGTTGAGCTTCAAAGCTCTGTACCCGTGGTTCCCATAGGTACCAGGGTGGTCGCCCTCATGTGGTCTGGGGAAGGTGTAAGCCCTCTTCTGGTCCTCCGGGGCGTCCTGGCCGGGTCGACCCCCAGCCACCTGCGACAATAGGAATAATGTATTTTTTCATTTTTAACAATATCTTCATCTTAATTTTCTTTCGACCTCTCACACTGTTCCACTTCGTCTGAACTAGTGTGGTGCTGAGGTGTCACCCGTTGAATGGCTGCACTCGGGTCCTAATCTGGATCCTGAGTTCGTTTGTCGTGTGGTGGGAGCAGCAATGCGCTGTATCAGCGCATGCTCTTCACCTCTCTCTCTTTCTCTCTTAATTGTTTAATTAATCCATTATTTACTAATTAGTGAGTCTGATGCTAAAGTAGTTGCAGCCTTCACAGTTCAGTGCTGTTTGCATGGGTGTCTGCTCTGCTAGTTGTTAATTGTAATTATTAAGATACAATGAAGGGGGCAAACTACACAGATAAAGGGCAAAATATATTGAAATCAACAAAAAAGAGTTAAGCATTTAAATCTATAGCAAAAGCAGAAATATTTCTAAATGTCTTATAAATGTAAAAATCATGATGCTATGCTTTTCTGAATGTAGAATAAAAGAAGAGAAAAAAATACCAGCTAATTAAATGAGATCAGTGTTATCAGTTGTTGTCACTGATTAAAAATCATGTAGAAACAAAAACCTGAATCCACAGTGGGCTCGCAGGACTGACTTTGAGAACCCCTGGCTTAGTACATTTTAATATATATATTTTACCAAACTTAGTTTTCTAATTTCTATATTTTTACCAAAACACAGAATCTGGGAAATAACAGTTCACTTAATTAGCTCAGGAGTCCAATTAAAAACAGAAACTGGTTGGAACAAAAACCTGTAGCCACAGTGGGTTCCCAGGACTGATTTTGAGAACCTCTGACAGAAGGTGTCCATAATAAAAGCTATAGCATTCATTACACCATCCATTAAAAAACAAAAATTATTTTTTGAAAATTAATTTAGATCAGCTGAGAGTCCAGTAATCTGGGGTATACCTTGGTAGTGCCATGTACAAGTCAGGAATCTAGATGATAGGTCATTGGTGGACAAATATAAAAACTGCCACATACTTCCTTACCTCAGAAGAATTCATAGTTGGAGGTTTATGAATGTGGGCATACTGTATATGTAGATAGATAGATAGATACTTTATTAGGCCCTGCAATGAAACAGTGGCATATAATAGATTGGACTCCAGACTCTGAATTTTATATTATGTCACTAATGGTTCAACAATCTATTTTTAACTGATAAAAGTAGGAGATCCAGCCCATTAAGAAGGGTTTTAAATAAGATCAATCTGAAGTTTGATAAACAACAAGTTTAGCCACTCTGAACTCTCAAAATTAGAGACCATGACATGAATTCTGTGACTATTAGATTAGTCTCATATAGGGATACCACACTTGACTTTCATTGAAAGTTAAAACAGGTTTAATACAGTTATTCACAATACCAGGAAATCTGTCTTTTACCCAATTTAATGACAGAAAACTTACACGTTCCTCTTCTATGAATGTGTAGTCTCAATGCAATGTTCTGTTGTATATTTATTTTAATGTGGCACTTCAAGGCTGATTAAATGTTTACTGAAATGTAACACTTCACCTTGATTATCTTTCATGACTCATTTTGCATATTTATATGGTAACCAGAAACATTGGATGATATTTTTTGGATGACAAAATTAACATTTATGGTATGAGGAATACTTAACAGATATTACAACAGAACAATGTGGCTTTCACAAGGATGATTTCCTAGGTTACAGAGTAAGAATTCAAAATACTCAGTATAAAATTATTTACATTGGGAGATGGTGACAACCAAAAAAAAAAAAATACCTTGAGATCTCTGTGCACTATTCCCATTTTGTGTAGATAATTGACCGCATCCAAAACTTGTCGTATCAGAGTACTGGCATCCTTCTCAGTGTAAAATCCCTTCTCTACTATACGATCAAACAGCTCACCTCCTGACACCCTGGCAAAAGCAAACAGAACCACCACTGTTACTTTTTGTCAATTAATGATTAAAAAAACTTAACTGTAAAAAATCGTGATTAGACAAGAAGCTGTACATACATTTTATTTTACAGAGCAGTATATAAAAAAAAAGAAAGCTCAGTTGTATAGGAAATTGTTTACCTAATATATATATATACATATATATATATACATTATATATATACATATACACATATATATACATTATATATATATATTGTGGTGGATTGCCGGCTTCTTTCCCCGGCCCTCACCCCCAGGCCGCCAGGAGGAGCTCTCCCAGCAGCGTCGACATGCCCCGAGTTCCAGCAGGGCCTCATGGACTATGTAGTTTTTATACACAGCCCTGCTGGATACCTTGGGGGCCACCAGGCGTCGCTGTAGGGGGGCTCGTAGGCTCGCATGTGCCCTTTAACCCGGGAGTACGTCACAGTCACGTGACAGGAAGAAACGATGTGCTCCCGGGTTGAAGAAAAGGACTGTTTACCCTGACCCGGAAGGGAAAAGGAACTGTGGACTGTTGAACGGGAACACCTCCGGGTCAGGGTGTATAAAAGGACTCTGGGAAGCCCAGTACACTGAGCTGAGCTGGGAGCTAGGAGGGCGAAGTGTCTGGGAGTGGAGGATTGTATTGGTTTTGAGAGTTTATTGTATATGAGTAGTGTGGTGGAAAGGGTGCTTTGTGCACAGTATAATTATAAAATAAATATTAGTTATACTTTCACCTGGTCTCAAGAGTGGTACCTGAGGGTTCTCTGCCACAACAAATTTAATTTTAAATGCAGATCCTCTGCCTCCAGACGGCCAGAGTATCCTGCCGACTACGCCAGTGTAGCAGATATAGCGTTTGTCCACCTCTCGAACCCTCAGGTACCACTCTTGAGACCAGGTGAAAGTATAACTATATATATATACATATACAGTAATCCCTCCTCCATCGCAGGGGTTGCGTTCCAGAGCCACCCGCGAAATAAGAAAATCCGCGAAGTAGAAACCATACGTTTATATGGTTATTTTTATATTGTCATGCTTGGGTCACAGATTTGCGCAGAAACACAGGAGGTTGTAGAGAGACAGGAACGATATTCAAACACTGCAAACAAACATTTGTCTCTTTTTCAAAAGTTTAAACTGTGCTCCATGACAAGACAGAGATGACAGTTCCGTCTCACAATTAAAAGAATGCAAACATATCTTCCTCTTCAAAGGAGTGAAGCAAACAAATCAATAGAGCTGTTTGGCTTTTAAGTATGCGAAGCACCACGGCACAAAGCTGTTGAAGGCAGCAGCTCACACCCCCTCTGTCAGGAGCAGGGAGAGAGAGAGAGAGAGAGAGACAGAGAAAAATCAATACGTGCCCTTTGAGCTTTTAAGTATGCGAAGCAGCTTGCAGCATGTTGCTTCATGAAGCAGCTGCACACAGAAGGTAGCAACGTGAAGATAATCTTTCAGCATTTTTAGACGAGCGTCCGTATAGTCTAGGTGTGCGAACAGCCCCCCTGATCACACCCCCTACGTCAGGATCAGAGAGAGTCAGCGCAAGAGAGAGAGAGAAAAGTAAGTTGGGTAGCTTCTCAGCCATCCACCAATAGCGTCCCTTGTATGAAATCAACTGGGCAAACCAACTGAGGAAGCATGTACCAGAAATTAAAAGACCCATTGTCCGCAGAAATCCGCGAACCAGCAAAAAATCCGCGATATATATTTAAATATGCCTACATATAAAATCCGCGATGGAGTGAAGCCGCGAAAGGCGAAGTGCGATATAGCGACGGATCACTGTATATATATATATATATATATATATACATATATATATATATACACACATATACATATATATATATACTAGCAAAATACCCGCGCTTCGCAGCGGAGAAGTAGTGTGTTAAAGAGGTTATGAAAAAAAAAAAAGGAAACATTTTAAAAATAACGTAACATGATTGTCAATGTAATTGTGTTGTCATTGTTATGAGTGTTGCTGTCTTTTATATATATAATATACACACACACACACACATAAACATATATATACATATACATATATATATACATATCTACATATACACATATCTACATATACATACGTATATACACATATACACATCCACATAAACATATATATACATATACAAATTTACATATCTAAATATATATATATATATAGACATACATATATACATACATACACATATATATATATACTGTATATATATATATATATATAATATATATATATATATACTGTATATATACTGTACATATGTACTTATTGGCACCTGTATTTAGGATATGGCAGGTTGGATAATGGACGGATGGACATCTGTATGCATAGCCGTATTTGCCCGTTTTCGTTTTTTTTCTTTGTTCAGTAATATTTCAGTAAACCCGGAGCTTGTCAGTTCAAATCCTGGTACTGACACCACTGTGTGACCCTGAGGAAGTCACCTCACCTGCCTGTGCTGCAAAAAACAAAAGTAATGTAACAAATTGTACCTCAGATGTTGTAAGTTGGTGGAATAAAGGCATAAGTAAAATAGATAAATATGTATTATACACATAGGAACTAATCATTTATTTTCAGTTAAGTCATCTGCAGCAAACTTTTATAAATGAGGGTTTCTAATTTTTAGATAGTGCAAACTGTTTCTTCTTCATTGACGTTTTCTCTTGGAGAGCTTTTTTCATGTCATTGAAAATGAAAGCAGCAGCTGCCAAAATATGTAGCTTTCTTATTAATTTTTGAACATTGTGTAAAATAAATGTATAAAGTAATATAAAAGGTTTAAATACTGGTTATCCTTTTACAGTAAAATATTACTAAAGAGATACAAAAAAAGTAAAATGGATATGTTCTTTTTCTTTAAGGAGATTAAATATTACTGAAGAAAGAAAAAAAAAATTAAACAGCCAAATGGGGCTATGCATACGAACTTAAAAGGTTTAAATAAAACAGAAATATATATTTTATTTTTACTTGCTTAACTTGTGGAGGGTGTATCCTGTAGCAAAGCCCTAACTTTTTTCGTGAAAGCCCGTTTCAGTCAATAAGTCTTAAAAAAACGTGTAAAGATATTGACAATAAGCTACGCAAACCCAGGAAGACATGGAATCGTTTAAATCAAGTATCATTACATCTTCCTTTCTTAAAGAGAAGTAAGGCAGTACTTATAAGCTTACATATTTATATATAGACATACATATATATATATATATATATATATCTATATCCGAAGCCGTGCAAGCACACTCTTGAGAATGCAACGTATAGTTGTACAGAAGAAAAGCAATCTTGCCTCAAATGAATGGCAACCTTTTGTAGGTCTATGAACTTAATTTAAACTTTAGGTTTACACGGTGCTTTCTTTCCTAAGTACCTGCACTCATGAATATGTCTGTATGTGTCAGTCGGTCAAATCCACGCGCTTCGCACCGGCGAAGTACTGCTTTTAAATTTTTATTAAGAAGAAAATAAAACGTTTTTAAATTGAGGGAAAATATACTAATAACAGTTTGTTACGGATCTGTTTTTTTGTGAAGCTGCCTTTACTCGAGTGATCACTTCGACCTGACTTGGTGGCCAAGTATAAGCGTTACCTAGTAGGTAACCACCCATACAATCAGATTGTGAATCAGACTACGAATGCCGTGAATGTAATTACACACTCACTGCACTTGCTTACGGTAATCAAACCTGGGACGTCAGCGCTAGAGGGGCTTAGCAACGGTGAAGTATTGCTTTTAAATTTTAATTAAGAACAAAAGAAAACCTCAGAGGTTCGATTCCCGAAAGGGAGTGAAGAGAGTGTACGGTTACATATGAGGTAACGCTTATGGTTGGACAGCAAGTGACGTAACATCAGCCACGGTGCCTTCAGTTGTGAGAAGCAGATCATAGAATGATTGAAAATAGTTTTGCATTTACCTTTTTAGTAAAAGGCGAGCTTTTAAGCCTGAGAAATTACCCCGTAAATGCACACGTTTAATTGCACATGTGTTAATATGTATGGTTACACAGTATTAAAAGACAGTGAACAATGTCAGTTACCTTTGTTCCCGTGTTTGATAAAAGGCGAGCTTTTAAGCCTGAGAAATCACCCCGTAAATGCACACGTTTAATTGCACATGTGTTAATATGTATGCTTACACAGTATTAAAAGACAGTCAAAAATTAACGTCATTTACCTTCGTTCCCGCGTTTGACTCGTGCTGTAAATCTCTTCCTTGTTTTTAGTTCACGTGATTACGTAGGAGGCGTAATGACGCGATACGTGACTCCGCCTGATGACGCGATACGTGACTCCGCCTCCTCCATTAGAGTATATGGACAAAAAATATGTTCCAGTTATGACCATTACGCGTAGAATTTCGAAATGAAACCTGCCTAACTTTTGTAAGTAAGCTGTAAGGAATGAGCCTGCCAAATTTCAGCCTTCCACCTACACGGGAAGTTCGAGAATTAGTTATGAGTGAGTCAGTCAGTGAGGGCTTTGCCTTTTATTAATATGTATAGATATACATATATATATATATATATATATACACATATACATATATATATATACATATATATATATATATATATATATATATATACACATATACATATATATATATATACATATATATATACACATATACATATATATATACATATACATATATATATATATACATATATATATACACATATACATATATATATACATATATATATATATATATATATATATATATATATATATATATATATATATATATATATACATATATATATATATATATATATACATATATACACACACATTGTGGTACCTGGCGGGGGTTCATGCCCTGCCAGGATGCCCAGGAGGACTGTCCTCCAGAACACGAGGGGGCGTCCTCCCTGGTTGCTTTGGGGGCCACGGGTACAGAGCTTGGAAGCTCATCCCTGTAGGGGCCCGTGGTCAACGCCAGGGGGCGCCCCGATGCCTTGGGAGCCCTGGACCTCAGTACTTCCACCACCCCCAGAAGTGCTGGGGGAAGAGGATTGGGGACACCCGGTGGACTTCCGGTTACACCGCTAGAGCTTCCGCCACACAGGGGTGTGGCTACAGAAGCCTCAGGATGCACCTGGAGTCCTTCCGGGGTGTATAAAAGGGGCCGCCTCCCTCCAGTCAGGGGCAAGAGTCGGGTGGAAGAGGACGAAGCTTGGTGAAGAGGAGTGGAGGCGGACCAGAAACTGTAAAGGCATTGTGAGTGTGGCCAAGGACTTAAGGGGTGATTGGTGCTGAGGCATTGGGAATGTGCACTGTAATGGATGAGAATAATGTAAATAAACGTGTGTTGGGTGATAACATCTTGTCTACCTGTCTGTGTCCGGGCTGTTCCCCACAACATTATATATATATATATATATATATATATATATATATATATATACATATACACATATATATTCATATATACATATACATATATACATATACACATATACATATATATACATATACACATATATATATACATATATATGTACATATACACATATATATATACATATATATACATATATATATACATATATACATATACACATATATTCATACATATATAAATATACATATATACATATACATATATATATATATACATATATATATATATATATATATATATATATATATATATATACATATACATATATATATATAAATATATATATATATATACACACACACACTCACAAACTGTAAAAGTGGGGAAAAAGTGGACAAAAGTAAGTTTACAGTTTTTTGTGTGGAAAAAGACAGGTTTTTAGTGTTACAATAACTTTATTAAGTGCTCAAATTGCCAGCCTCCATTATATACACATTGTTGTAGTCTACTTGCTAAGTAAGTCTCTCTATTATAAAAAAAAAAATTCTGGAGAGAAACAGTAGGGCATCGAGACATGATCTTCACGTTAAGATCACGGAAGACAGTTAAAAGACCCACGAGGACCTTAAACATGAGACATTGTGCCAATAGATTGACCCAGGACCATCTCGCAATGATGTAGAACATGAGATTCTTGCAAGACATGCCCTACTTACAATCAGTATCAAATAAGACAATGGGGCAGTAAAACATTCAGTCTTGTGAAGGATTTGAGCACACACAGATCCAGGGTCTCAGTGCATATAAAGCGTATAAGGACAATACGTTATAAATGAAACGTCGATGACTAAGCGAAGAAGAAAGCAGTGCAGAGAAAAGAGACTCAAAAGCGTTGGAGAGAAAAAAGAGCAAAAAAGAAAGAATAATTTAGGTGCAAATTCAGAAAATAAGGAAAGTAATTATCAGCCCGTAACAAGTGGAATTGAAACAAAGCACGTCCAATCAGGCTCAGAATTAAAAGACAGAGTAAAAGACAAAGTAGAACTTCATAAACACGTTCACAAACGTTGGCGCTATGCACATGCAGAGCAGATTATGAAAGCAGTGGAATTCGAAAGGCTCAAAAAAAAAAAACGTATGCATGATACAAATGTGGAGAGAGTTAAAGATATGAAAGTAGGAAAATTAGAAAGTATAAAAAAAAGAAAGTAAAGGTCGCAGTAGTGCAAACGGAAATTATTACTCGAAAAAGGGAAAATAATCACCACGGACCAGGGACCTCATGTATAAACGGTATATACACACAGAAATGTTGCGTACGAACGTTTCCACGCTCAAATCACGATGTATAAAACCTAAACTTGGCGTAAAGCCACGCACATTTCCACCGTACCTCATACCCTGGCATTCGCAAGTTCTCTGCTCGGTTTTGCAGACTGGCGGCACCCAGCGTCAAAGCAGTGCTACTGTTCCTGTGTGGTCACCCTTTCTTTCTTAGATCCACATTCCTGATGCGGCTTTATAAATACACTGAAACTAACTGCATATTGTTTATTAGTGTAATGCATCTGATTGTAAATAACCTGTAACAATATAATGGTCCAGGGAATAGCCATAGCATTCCAAATACCATAACTGCTTTAGCATTGTTACTCTCACTGCACCTTCTTTTTCTTCTATCAGCTGCTCCCGTTAAGGGTTGCAACAGCGGATCATCTTTTTCCATATTACTCTCACTGCACCACTCAGAGTATTTATATCACTGTATCTGAGTTTAGAATCACAGCAGCAGCTGATCGGAAAGAGAATTATCGGGATAAAGCATCAAGCACACGCTGCCTCAGCCATGGCAAAACGCTTCAGAGCCTTTCCTGTACGGACCTCGCAGTTCAGAAACAGTTTCATCTCAAGAACTTTAAACGCACTCAATCAGTCCATCAAGTGCTCCTTGTAGAACTGTTTGTACTTAGAAGTACAATTACCTCACTGTAAACTTGCACAACAGTTATAATATTGCACAACCTGCACCACTTTATAAAACGCGTATTTACATATGATGACGATATCATTTTTAAGATGAAATGCAGCAAAATATGTTGATTATATTATACAGATAAAACTTTAACTTAATTTAAATAATCTACATTGTTAATAATCAAAAATGTGAGGACACGGTGCCGCAGCGCTGGTTAGTTCACGGATTATTCTATACCTCGTGCTTTATTCTTGCTGGGCTGGCGCGACACTGGTAGGATAGATAGATAGAATAATTAAACACGTACTACGAAGATATTTCAATTTTCCTTAAATGTTTTGAAGAATCGGCGTCCTAAGCTTATAGATGGTTTAACGTCTATTACAGAGCTGATTGTGTGGCGATTGGGTATTTGGAGAAAGAAAAGTAAGGACAAGAATTGGAGGTTAGTATGTTTGAAAAAGACAGTACTGCTGCGATAAATTATTTCATTGAAGGTCGCGGATGGCGCAGCAAGCATCTTACGTGAGGCATAAACAAGCACTGCGACACTGTGTTCCCATGTTTAATAACATGCTTTCATTCCCATCATCATGAAAAAGATATCCCATATACATCTCAGTATTTTAATTATTCAGAGAGCTGTAATATTACGAATGTAATGGATTCTGTGTCCTGTCGGAGAAAGAGAAAGCCCGTTTAAGAAGCAGGTAGTGATTCACACACATAGAGCACATAGAAGATCAAATGCAGAACAAAGCATTTAACGTGCTACTTTAGTTACGATGGGATTTGAGAAATTAGTACATTAAACAATTTTAAGATGAAATTTATGATGTTCTACTTTAATGGCAAAATAAACTACATGATTAAAGTGGAAATTTCGAGATTAAAGTTGACATTTCATGCTTTTTTCCCCACTGTGTGCCTATTTTTTTTTTTGTCTGTACCCTAATAAGCTTTCATATGACACTCAGACGGTGGGCTACGACTCGCCTTTTCACGGCGACTTTGATATGTGACTTCTTTTTTATTTCAGGCACTGTGCGACTTTGTGAACTTGAGCTTTCAAGTTTCTCCGAAACTTCCTTTTGTTGATTATACCACTGTTTAAACCAACGAATAATAAGTTTTTCCTTGCCTCCACTTGGTATTTGCTGAAATTCTTATATTTTCCCCCGTGCTTTTCCCATTATCTTTTCACAGAAGGCTGAGCTTAAGGGCTATTTATATTGATTTATATTGATTTGCATATTCAAAGAGGCGTAATTCTGGGAGGAGTTGGGCGGGGCAGCAGGTGCATGCATGTGCGTTACTTTTCACGCTGATCGGGATTTATGTAGCAGAAGAACGTGGAAGTTTGTGTACGCACAGATTCCTGCATCTGGATTTTTCTGTGCGTACGCACATTCCCACTTTTGTGCTTACGCCATGTTATAGTGTGAGTTCTACGCATGGCGTTATACATGAGGCCCCAGGTGTTATTGAAAAAAAAGCAGTACAAAGTGAGGTCAGAAATAAAAGACAGAGTAGAAAACAAAGTAAAACGTCATAAAGAGGTTACAAAACAAAGGGGCCAAATACATGCAATGCAGGTTAGAGATAATGAATACTGGAATTCAACAGACTCAAAAAAAACGTAGGCACGAACACATGCAGAGCAAAATACAGAATATGAAAGCAGAAAAAAACGACAGTGTCAAAAAAAGACTGTCTCATTAAACATCTCATTGGCGCAAAAAAAGAGACATTATTACTGGGAGAAATAATGAAAAGGCGAATAGAGATCGAATATATGGACACAGGTGATATGTCAGAAGTATGTAAATATTGTAAGGCTTTGAAGTTTAAGTCAGAGAATTTCAAAAACGTGTTTTACCTCACATGCATTTATTGGTTACTTTACAAAAAAAATTATTAATTGCTGATGATGTAGATCACTTTGTCTGTGCTGAAATTCCAAACAGAGAAACCTATCCTGAATTATGGTACAAAGTCATTAAACACATGTCTCATGGACCTCATTTAAAAGATTCAGCATATTGGGACTCGAAAGATTCCAAATATTGTTTTTACATAAGTTCTGAAATAAAAGTGAAACTAATGAGATAGCAACAATTCCAAGGAAAAAAAAAATCTTAAAAGTGTGTATCCGGAAAACCAAACACAGGGGTTGGCGAGTGAAGCGAGCAGGGGGCAAAGCCCCCTAGTGTACAAAATAATAATAATAAGAAGAAGATAAATAAGATGACATAATACAAATAAATAATACTTTAATTAATAAATAATAATACAAGAATAAACTCTGTGTTTCATGTACTCATAACTGTAAATCTACTGTTTTCCATTGTGTCAATTGCCAATTGTGTATTGTAAGAATGCTAGGGGTCGCTGTCGCCCCGTTAAACCCAACAGACAAACACGCAGACACAGGGAAAAGCACTAAGAAGGTATTTAATATTTTTCTTCTTTAAATAGTGCTCCTTCAGCACCACAGCCACCAATAAACACCAGTAAATCAATAATAAATCTCTACAATTCTCTCCTCCACACCTCCCAGCAAACTCTGTCCTACTCCTCCTGACACCGGCTCGCTTGTTGGGTTCCCAACAGTCCTTTATATAGTCCTTGACCAGAAGTGCTTCCGTTCTTTCTCTCACGTGACTTGCCAGCACTTCCGGGTCAGATGGAAGGCTCGAGTTTTCTTCAGCCCTTAAGTACATCGGAGCTTCCATCCTCATGACTCGTGAGTACTTCCGGGCTATGAATGAAGCATGGCTCCTTTGGTCCTGTTACAGCTCCTCCTGGCGGCACCCACGGTACCCAACAGGGCTGAGAAAACACACTCCAAGTTCCAGGATGCCCTGCAGGAATCCGGGGCACCGTTATATTCCAGGGGAGCTGCTATCTAGTGTTTTGGGGGAGGCAGTGTCCAAAAGCTGCTGCCTCTCCCCATCCTTCCATCCTCAGGGCATCCCGGCCGGGTTGAGCTGCCAGCCGTCTATCACAGTATATAAAGGTAGTTATGATGTGACATTGCATACTCTTAAGGTGCGAACAGTCATGAGGGCACTCTGGTAGTTGTCCAGGATATGACTGTATAAAAGTCCTGCAACATCAAGCTGCTTTACAAATATAATGACAGGCCAGCCTTCCGATTTGGGCAGACTCTCAGATAAAGTGGATAGCAAGTTCAAATTTAAGTTCATCGTCTTGCATACAAGGTATAATGAAATACTACCTTGCACATCCACACAGATTAGTGACAGTAGTATAAAACCAACAAAACGCAAAAAAATAAATACAACATCATATATTAAATAGAACATCAGACAATATATACAAGACACACTCATGCAAACGTCAGCACTATATGTGTGACAGTTGAGCAGCCTTATGACCTCTGCATAAAATCTGTCCCTGAATCCAGTGGTGCAAATGCTAATAATCCTGTACTGATTGCCAGAATGAAGAAAGGAGAAAAGTGACATGCAGGATGGCAGAGGTCTTTTGTCTTTCTATGGCTGTGTGTTACATATGTCATGAAAAGACACTGGAGTATCTGTAATATTCTGAGCCAACTTCATTACAACTGTAATGCTTCCAGTTTTATCCTGAGAGGTTATTGTATCAGGGTGTTGCAGAACCAGTTAGTACTGATGCTACTGTGCAGTGAATAAAAATTAGTGAGCATAACTAGAGACATCCAGGATTTCCACAGACGTCTGAAAATTTAAAGGAGAGGCTTAAATGAGGGGGTCTCAGGTGAAAAAGTGCCCTTGTTTATGTTCATTGAATCTTTACATTTATTTTACGCTTTGGGATCAAAGGTGCCACAAAAAGAATATTGTATTTACCAGATGCCCACTACCTTGTACCTAATGTTGATTTTCCCTAAGGTTTCATACAACATTTAGTCTGTAACTTATTTGGTGTTCTTTAATGAATTTGTATCTGCTGTGTTTTTAATTTTTGTTGCAAATTATCCAAACCTCAGTTTATCCACCAATAATGGTTTTAGGAAAATTAAATTTAGAGTGAATAATCAATATGGAGTCAAGTTTGAAAACAATCTTATTACATTGTAAATCTACTGGATGTAAGCCACAAAAAATTACATTAAAATTGGACACATTTAAGTTTTATGAAACTGCGAAGAGTAGTTCCCACTGCCATAACAGATGAGAAAAATATGTCAGAATTTACAATGTGTGTATAGGTAATTAGATTTCAGATGGGAGTGATTATCAGGCTTGTAAGTTAACCACGCATCCAGACGTCAAGTCTCCAGTGTGCAGTAAACTGACTGTAATTAATTAACAACATAACCTATAAAGTAACAAATAGTAATAATATCCTCACATAACTGTATTTTCTTAAGGGAATCATGTCTAAAAAGTAACTTGTCAGTAAAACAATTACTCAGTTTTAATATTCTTACACATTTATTGCTTGAATTATTTAAAAAAAAAATCTACTTCTGGGTTTATGTAAGTCAGTGTCTTTACAACAAAATAACACAAACCTTATCTATCCTATATCCACAGTATAGTATGCATATTTAATAGACAGTAATTTCACAAAATGCCTTTAACATAAATAATATTATGTTAAAAAAAATAAAATAAAATAAAAAACAAGACACGACACAACATATGGAAGTGTTAATTAGTGGTTTGATGGTAGAAATTTTTATATTATTTGATATATTGAAATTATTGCGTTTATACTCTTCAAAAAATCACAGTTAATCTTAAAGCAATACTATTATAAGTCTCACTAATAAAATTCATATGCTCTTTTCATAAAAGTGAAAAATATACACATCCGAGCTGGTCAATACAGACAATGCTTGTAAAACACAAACAAAGAAGTAGTGGTCTTTAGATAAAAACTGTTATGCCATGTCTTACTATTTTATCTAAAGCTCTGACAAAAATGGCAAAAAATTATTGTTTTAATGTCAAATGGCCAATGAAGTGCAGCGAGAAATGTTGCAACCTCACACCTTTGGAAGGAAATCACAACGTGGGCTTAAGACACAATGGAAGGAATTTGACAGTCAATCTCAATACACAAGAATTCCTTAGGAAGACAAGACATTGTGAATAGATAAGACTTTAACCACAAGAAAGAACATTACTGATAAATATAAAATCGATAAGCTAAACCTCATGTAAAAACGTTGCGTAAGCACAAAAATGTTGTATATGCTCATTTCCATGCTCACATCGTGATGTATAAAAACTTAACTTGGCGTAAAGCCATGCACATTCTCACTCCAACTCAATCTATTGCATATGCAAGTTTTTGGCTTGGTTTTGCAAACTGGCGGCACCCAGTGTCAAAGCAGTGCTATTGTTCCTGTGTGGTTTCCCTTTATTTTTTAGATTTAAATCCATAACGTGGCTTTATAAATACACTGAAATTAATCGCATATCGTTTATTAATTTAAGGTATCTGATTGTAATCAACTTGTAACAATATAGTGGTCCTATTCCAAATACAGTAGAACCTCTGGTCACAAACATTTCCGAACACGTACAAATCGGGTTACGATCAAAAAGTTTGCCAAAATTTTGTATCTGTTCACGACCACACGCTCTGGTGGCGAACAAAAACACTGGCGGCCAGTTTCCCTTCCGGTTCATACGTGCCAATGATTTCCCATTCTCCGTTTCCCATTTTCTTTTGTTTGCGTAACAAAGCAGCTGATGTTGCAAAAGGAGTTACAATGTTAACCAAGCAGAGGCATCAAGTGCTGGAAGAGGTGGAAAACTGTTGCTAGTGTGGTTGAATGGGGAAAGGGGATAGCGTAAGCGAGGCGATCATATGCGAAAAAGCCAGGAAGATTCATGGTGATTTGCTGAAAAAAAATCCTTCTTCAAGTGGCGAAGGTGAGGAATTTAAAGCCAGTATAGGATGGTTTGAAAAGTTTTGCAAAAGAAGTGCCATTTAATTTTTTCCCCTGTGCTTAAAACTCATATAAAAAAGTGTTTACAGTGAGCGCAGCGCTATAGCGCGAACTCTTACAATGTTAGTTTTCTCTGTTGTTCAACGTTTTCTCAGTGTTATTCAATGTTTTTACATTTAGTTTACTATTATACTGTGCATTCTATGGTATAATTAACTATTTATGCGCTTAAAAAACTTAAAAAAAAAATATGTTTACATACAGTTCGTACGGTCTGGAACTGATTAATTGTATTTACATACAATCTTATGGGGAAATTACGTTCAGGTCGCGACCAAATCGTGTCGTGTCCAGAGTTTTGGAACGAATTATGGTCGTGACCAGAGGTACCACTGTACCATATCTGTTTTAGCGTTGTTACTCTCAGTGCACCACTCAGAGTATTTTAACCCACTGTATCTGAGTGTGGAATCACAGCTCTACAGCAGCTAATCAGAAAGAGGATTGTTGGGATACAGCATCTAGGACACGCTTCCTTCTATTTGAACTGCTCCCGGCAAATGCTTCAGAGCCTTCCTACTTCTAGTACCACTTGTCACGTTTTGGTCAAAGATTTGCACAGAAACACAGGAGGTTGTAGAGACGGGAACTTTATTCAAACATTGCAAACAAACATATGTCTCTTTCAAAAGTTTAAACGTGCTCCTTGACAAGACAGATGACAGTTCCGTCTCACAATTAAAAGAATGCAAACATATCTTCCTCTTCAAAGAAGTGCGTGTCAGAAGCAGAGCGAGAGAGAGAGAGAGAGAGAGAGAGAGAGAGAGAGAGAGAGAGAGAGAGAGAGAGAGAGAAGAGCAATCAAACAAAAACCGACAGGTGCTGTTCAGGCTTTTAAGTATGCGAAGTACCACGCAGGACGCATATCGCGCGACAGAGCAGCTGCAAGTAAGCCCAGCAAGTAAGGGAGCAATGTGAAGGTAGTCTATCAGCGTTTTTTAGAAGGCGTTTTTTGAGGAGTGTTCGTATCCTCTAGGGGTGCGATCAGCCCCCCTGCTCACAATATGTATATTGAAAGAGGCGTAATTCTGGGAGGAGTCGGGGCGGGTGGGACTGCAGAAGCGTGCATTACATTTCACACTGACCGGGATTTATGTAGCGGAAGAACGTGGAAGATGGCGTATGCACAGATTTTTGCATCTGGATTTTTTTTTGTGCGTATGCACATTTCTGCTTTTGTCTATACACCATGTTTTATTGTCAATTCTACGCATAGCGTTATTCATGAGGCCCCTGTTCGTGTAAAATATCATGCCGCTTGCTCCAAACAGAGCCCTTCCATTTTCAGTATCTCTCTCTCTTTCACTGGTGGTAATGCATTAAAATAAATATTTTACCAATGCTTTTTATTAGTTTTGAGGGTTTAAATCATAATTTATATGGAATGAAAAAATACATATAGTGAGGAAATCACAGCTTCAAAGATCTAAACCAGAAAGGTGCCAGACATTTTACTCTGTAGTGAATTAGGGGCAATGGGAAACTGTACATGTTTCAAGTGATTCCCCTATGGATTCCTTTCGAAAAGGAATCTGTTATTTCTTGTTTTGGTGCATCTGGAGGTCAACAATTAAGAAGGAATCCTCTGTTGTGATTTGGGCTTTCTTTTAAAAATTGTTTTTGTTTTAGATGTTTTTTTTTAGTTTATTACATTTGTTTTAATATTTTGAAGTGCTACAAGAAAGTCTCACTTTTAATGTTTTGGTTTGGACTCTTGCTATTTTATATTAACTCATTTTTTGTCTTGGTGTTCTGGCACTAGTTATCTAGTAAGATTTTTGATTGATGATTTTTTACAATTCTAACTTCTACTTCTAATTCTTACTTCTAGTAGCACAGCAGTGCTCTCTAACACACAGTACCAGCAGTCAACCCCAGGCAGTCAGTTTGGGAACAAGATAGGTGGTGGGTGTCCAGGCTGAGGATCTTTCAGGTAGTTTCACATTTCTGCTACTGATGTAACGATCAGTAAAGGTCTTGAATTTGAACATACATTAATATTTGGCTTAGCCATCTTTTGTGCCTATAATTAAACTTGTCTTAGTTACATTGCAAAGAACAAGCCTTTTTAAGTTCAGAATAAAACATTCCAGTCAGTCCAAGTAAAGCAGATCATCTAGTATGAATTCGTATATCCAAAATGGTACACAGAATTGGGTTTGTTTTTCACTTTAATTTTGTTAAAGAACAATTTATTGCAATTCCTGATCACAAAACTAAAGGCTATCTTTGTATCATAAGATAAGAAGAACCAATCATGGATGGAGTGCAAGTTCATTGTAGTTATATATCACCAACTGATCTAACACACATGGCTTCAAGAATTTTAAAAAACATTAACAAAAGTATTTGGAGAAAGCTCCTCAAAGGCAAATAAGGGAAATGCAAAAGAAAACATCATAAAGGTATACTGACTGTGCTAGGATTCAGACAGCCGTATGAACTACTATACCATGAACAATAAAAATTTAACTGGAGTTTAATTCAGTAATGGGTTAAGCTACAATCAGAATATTTTTCAGATTAACAGACTAAACTCTGAGGAAAACGTTACAGGATTAGTGTTATAATATTTTAAGAGACTGATATGCCTATCTTTTCTGCACAATTAAAAGTAAAGTAAAATATTGTAATTACTTCTTAAGTGTGACTCTACAAAGAATTGATGACCCTTTCACACACCTTTGCTCATCTCACTCTTAAAAGGTAAATTCAGTATATTCTAAAAAAAGTGAAGAGGCCCATTGTAAAAAGTGTAGACAAGAATACTGCAAAATAGTGAAGGATGTTGTTAAAAGATGTGAATGCTTTAGAGAATACATATTCTTCACTGCATGAGGATGCAAATGACTCAGTTATACCTCAGCATTGTATTCTCTGATTAGTGTTAAAAGGAATTATTCAGATTTGTAGGTCTGAGGAAGAATCCAGGCCAGCATCTGCCTTAAAATGGCTAAAGTTGGAGCTGTGGGTTTTCACTAATCGGCTTTCATTTGTTATGTCATGTGGAATCAGAGGACCCTGAAATAAAATTAATCACTCTGCAGACAAAAAAATTGTGACAAGGGTTTTTGTAGAATGGAAGTAAGCATAAGTTGTCTAAACAAAACTTCAAAAGCACAATATCTGAAAGATTATAATTTGGTTTAACCACACTATCTGAAAGAAGCAACAAATTATTAAGAAGAATCTCAAGTTGGAAATAAATGGACCAAAGGAATAACATACAGTGCATCCGGAAAGTATTCACAGCGCATCACTTTTTCCACATTTTGTTATGTTACAGCCTTATTCCAAAATGGATTAAATTCATTTTTTTTCTCAGAATTCTACACACAACACCCCATAATGACAACATGAAAAATGTTTACTTCAGATTTTTGCAAATTTATTAAAAATAAAAAAATTGAGAAAGCACATGTATATAAGTATTCACAGCCTTTGCCATGAAGCTCAAAATTGAGCTCGGGTGCATCCTGTTTCCTCTGATCATCCTTGAGATGTTTCTGCAGCTTAATTGGAGTCCACCTGTGGTAAATTCAGTTGATTGGACATGATTTGGAAAGGCACACACCTGTCTATATAAGGTCCCATAGTTGACAGTTCATCTCAGAGCACAAACCAAGCATGAAGTCAAAGGAATTGTCTGTAGACCTCCGAGACAGGATTGTCTCGAGGCACAAATCTGGGGAAGGTTACAGAAAAATTTCTGCTGCTTTGAAGGTCCCAATGAGCACAGTGGCCTCCATCATCCGTAAGTGGAAGAAGTTCGAAACCACCAGGACTCTTCCTAGAGCTGGCCGGCCATCTAAACTGAGCGATCGGGGGAGAAGAGCCTTAGTCAGGGAGGTGACCAAGACCCCTATGGTCACTCTGTCAGAGCTCCAGAGGTCCTCTGTGGAGAGAGGAGAACCTTCCAGAAGGACAACCATCTCTGCAGCAATCTACCAATCAGGCCTGTATGGTAGAGTGGCTAGACGGAAGCCACTCCTTAGTTAAAGGCACATGGCAGCCCGCCTGGAGTTTGCCAAAAGGCACCTGAAGGACTCTCAGACTCTCTCTCTCACTCTTGACCTCAGACTGGGGTGACGGTTCATTTTTCAGCAGGACAACGACCTTAAGCACACAGCCAAGATATCAAAGGAGTGGCTTCAGGACAACTCTGTGAATGTCCTTGAGTGGCCCAGCCAGAGCCCAGACTTGAATCCGATTGAACATCTCTGGAGAGATCATAAAATGGCTGTGCACCGACACTTCCCATCTAACCTGATGGAGCTTGAGAGGTGCTGCAAAGAGGAATGGGCGAAACTGGCCAAGGATAGGTGTGCCAAGCTTGTGGCATCATATTCAAAAAGACTTGAGTCTGTAATTGCTGCCAAAGGTGCATCGACAAAGTATTGAGCAAAGGCTGTGAATACTTATGTACATGTGATTTCTCAGTTTTTTATTTTTAATAAATTTGCAAAAACATCAAGTAAACTTTTTTCACATTGTCATTATGGGGTGTTGTGTGTAGAACTCTGAGGAAAAAAATGAATTTAATCCATTTTGGAATAAAGCTGTAACATAACAAAATGTGGAAAAAGTGATGTGCTGTGAATACTTTCCGGATGCACTGTATATCTTGCTTATATTTTCTGCAAATGAGAAAAAAAAATGGACTCTGGTTACAGAGTCAAATTTATAAGCCCTTTAATATACATTTTTATTCTAATATATAATCATATTTTTTATGTTGATCACTGAGATAAATTCCATTATAACTTGTGTTTTTATGTTTTTGCAATTTATTGCAATCATACTCTACTTGCATGTATTGTGCATGTGCAATGATCCTGTATTCAGTGAAAAGTGCTACTCTAAAATGGAATTAAATAAGAGCAGAAAAATTTTCTGTAGCCTAAATAAGGTAGAAAGAAAAATCAATAATCAAAGGCCATGCTCACCCACCATGTCCTATATTGCTACAAACATTTAATTTTAACATATATCCATACATGGAGTTTATAAAAAGGAATGACAGTGGACAGCATCAGTAAACCAGTTTGTAATAACTACCTTTCCATTTATTGGTAGTCATTCATAACTCAATAATTCACTTGCATACTGCATCTCTTTGCTCTTTAGATACAGTAGATTTAATACAATTTATTTATTTTCAGTGCCAGGAAAGGTTTTCAGCTGTTCACAATATTCAAAAGCACATCCACCACTGCCTAGGGACAGAACCATCACCATTCTCTAACCAGCTATGAAAGACACAGGAATAGGCTTCAAATCAGACCTGCATAAATGACTGTTACCAAACTAGTGAACAAGCACTCAGCAATCATTTCTGCCTTTGTCAACTTTTTCAGTTCTTGGTACTGCATTTCATCATCTGTCATGATGGTATTTAACTGTTTTATTTTCTGTCTCCTTCTCTCTTTTATTTACTGTTTTCTCTGTCTTTCAGAAATCATTTCTCTTTTCAGAAATTACATATTTTATACTGGTAGCGCAAAAACTAGACACTTATAAAATGTTACTGTATGTTATACATGAATTTCCTGTCAATTTCCCATTGGGATTAATAAAGTATCTATCTATCTATCTCTATCTATCTATCTATAGAGTAGGGCCTTTTTGCATTGGCAATTAAAAACAGTAATACAGTTTATTAGTATTGCCTAGCAATGGATAGAATGTTACTACTTGGGACTAAAATATTAAATATCATATTAAAATATTTTTAAAAAGAGCAGTATCTGAAAATGTCTGATATAAGTACACACTTAGTAACTATTACATGGAAAAAGCTTCAGAGTAAACATTCATTATACATTTTTATTTCCTTTCTGATATCAATTAATAATCAACAAATGATTTATAATAGTTTGCATGCTATTAAAAATAAACATACCAATACTGACAGGCCAATATGGTTAACATAATGCAATTCGCAAGAGTAATGTGAATTACAACAATAAAAATATTTCCCTTTCAATGGCTGAAACTCTTGATAAACATTATGAATGCACTGTATTTTTGAATATAATATCGGATTAATAATGTATAAACTGATACAGTGACAGTGAAAACAAATGTAGTCTCACCATTTCTTTTACAATTACTGTAAAACGGTCCCATATTTTTTTTTTTTTTTTTTTGTAGGCTCCGACAGTCTGGGTTGGCTGCAGCAGCCGTAACTCCCTTGAATCCGGGACCATCGATAGACATGAACCGAGTTGAGCCAGGCAATGAGGACACATAACAAGCAAGAGTTATGCAAAGTGCTCAGGTGCTTTTATTTTCCAATAACCTCAATGTGCAAAAATGCAAGGCTTCAATAAATAAACAGTCAATAAATAATACATTAAAAAACAGATTATAAGTAGAGGTTAAAAAGTTACCAACAAATAAACAAATCAATACAAATTATTTTAAAAATGCACTGGCAGCTACTATCTATAAAAACAAGCAAGAGCCATGATGCATCATTCTAAAAACCAATGTTTCCTCAGTTTACACCAAAAGCAAGAGCAGACACCCACTTACAGACACAGTCAACCATTTATCTTGGCTCAGGTCCCTGCCTCCAATCCTAGGTATTTGGCAGGAAGCTGAGCTTTGTTCCTCTCTCCCAACATAGTTCCTAGGCCTCAAGTGGGAGACCAAACTAAGCGCTTGTTCACAACTTCTCCTTGGGTTGTGCAGCAGGAGCAACCCCTGCCACGTGTTTTCCTCTGCCTTCTCTCCACATTTGCACTGGTTACTCCATGAACCTGCCCTGCTCCTTCACTGAATTAACCCCCTCATTTCTTTTCCATATTCTTCTGTTTCTTGCTCAGGCTCCTTTATATACTCCTAGGGATGGTGCTGATTACAAACCGTAAGGCGCTAATGATGCAATCAACCAAACCGCACACATCTGCCTGTGAATGCGCAGTCAGTCAATCACTTCATTAGCACCTCAGAGCTGCTCCGCCACACTACTACCACACTCTCCTCCATAATCTCAGCACTCCTTTACTTATTTAAAAACCCTGCCTTGCCATGGACCTAAATGCACATTACCACATATTTGGAATGTTTCACACAAAAGCAAAATGAAAATCAGAAGGGTAACATAATTGGTTAAACACAAATCTAAAATTGATTAATAATGAGATAACCCACTACTGAGTTCATCTTAAAACAAAAAAAAACACAGACTGGCTATATGAACAAAACTCAATTTATCACTCACAAGACAAACTCACGAAGTATCTGTTAAATGACATCATTCATATTATTAAAATGGGGAAAAGGCTAATAAGATGCTCACCTACTGTATCTAAATAATAATGAAGTGGTTTGAAATATTTTCACAGAAATAAACCATGCCTTTCGAAACAAAATAATTCAAAACAGAAGAACAAACAGAATATTTAAGAAATATTATAAGATGCTTACCCATTATGCTGCTCAACTACTAACTTATGTTTTTCTTAAGGAAATTAAATCCTATTAAAATATACTAGGGGGCTTTGCCCCCTGCTCGCTTCGCTCGCCAACCCCCATATTTGGTTTTCCGGATACACACTTTTAAGATTTTTTTTTCTTTGAATTGTTGCTATTTCATTAGTTTCACTTTTATTTCAGAACTTCTGTAAAAACAATATTTGTAATCTTGCGAGTCCCAATATGCTGAATCTTTTTAATGAATTCAGGATAGGGTTCTCTGTTTGGAATTTCAGCATAGACAAAACGATCTATGTCATCAGCATTTAATAATTTTTTTTTACAAAGTAACAAAGTAAGTAGAGTTCTGCATTGGACTCCTGTCTGTAAAGTCGTGCTATTTTCCTCTCACAGTTCCAAAAGTACATGGGTTTACCAAGGTGATACCGCAGCTTTTGTCTAGGTTTTTCTACAAGGGCTAGACAGAACGTTGACTCCTGGGGTAAATTTATGTTTTTAAATAAGCAGACAGATAAATACATATATATTAACAAAGTAACCAATAAATACATGTGCGGTAAACTCCGTTTTTGAAATTCTCAAGATTTTTTATTTGTCACATGCATAGTTATACAGACAACACGCAGTGAAATGCATCCTGATCCACTTATCAAAAACTGTGCAAAGTTAGAAGAATATTAGTTAGATTAACAAAAAGTCATAGATCGAAAGATAACAGTATAGTAAAACATAATAAATAAGTAAAATTATGTGAATAAAGTAGAATTAAGTGTTAAGGTGCAATAGTGTAGTAATTATTGTGCAAAACCAAAGTTAGACTGGTGCATAGTTAAATAAGGCAGTTTGTTTGTTTGCGCTACTGCGATCTTTACTTTTTTATATTTTCTAATTTTCCTACTTTCATATCCTTTAACTTTCTCCACATGTGTATAGTGCCGTTTTTTTTTTTTTTTTGAGTCTTTCTAATTTCCCTGGTTTCATAGTCTCTAACCTGCTCTGCATGTGTTTAGCGCCAACGTTTGTAAACATCTCTATGACGTTCTACTTTGTCTTTTACTCACTGTCATTTAATTAAGAGCCGGATTGGACGTGCTTTTTTTTCAATTCCTCTTGTTCCAGGCTGATAATTACTTTCCTTATTTTCTGAATTTGCACCTCGATTATTCTTTTTTGCTCTTTATTCTGTCCAACGCATTTGAGTCTCTTTTCTCCGTGCTTCTTCGTTTAATCGTCGACGTTTCATTTCTACACTATTCATTTCATTTCTACCGTATTGACCTTATACACTTTATATGCACTGAGCCCTGGAGCTGTGTGTGCTGCATGACTGCCTTTACACTACTGATTTGTTTTTTTTTTTATATTGCTTGTAAGTAGGGTGTGTCTTGCAAGACTCTCGTTCTATGTTCCCGTGAGACGCACCGTGGCAGGTCTCTTTCGTCTCGTGGGTCTTTAAATTATCTTCCGAGAAAAATCACGTAACGTAGACTATCAGGACAGGGGACAGGATTTCTTTTTATAATAGAGAGACATGTCTCACAAACATTTCCTATTTTTTCATATTTTCCACAAGTCAGTAAATGAAATTCCTGCTCTACTACATCTGCATTGGTCAACTGTAAATGTTACTTGTATTAGTGGGAGTGTTGAGGAGTAACAATAGCTTAGCCACAAAGTAATAGACAACACTCAGAGCAGTGTCTGGCGGATGCTAAAGTGGATAGTGTATAAAAATCACATATCCCCTGCCACATCACTCACAACAGAGTTCCAAACTACCTCTGGAAGCAACATCAGCACAACAGCTTGGTGGGAGCTTCCAATGTCAGCTGGGGTGGTATAAAGCATATTGCCATTGGACTCTAGAAAAAAGATCTCTGGAATGATAAATTATACTCCACTATCTGGCAGACTGATGAATGAATCTGGGTTTAGTAGAAGCCAGGAGAACACTATCTTCTGAACTGCATAATGCCTACTGCAATGTTTGGTAAAGGAAGGATAACAGCCTTGAGCTGCTTTTAAGGATTTGGACTAGGTCCCTTAGTTTTAGTGAAAGATACAGCATACAAGGACATTTAGACTATTGTGTGCTTCCAACTTTGTGGCATCAGATTGGGGAGGTGCTTTTCTGTTCCAGCATGACTGTGCCCATGTGCAGAGTCCTATCCCCAACCCTACTGAACACCTTTAGGATGAATTGGAATATTAATTGCAAGCCAAGAATTCTCATCCACATTCAATACCTGACCTCACAAATCCTCTTTTGGCTTAATATGCACAAGTTCTCACATAAGTAGTCCAAAATTTTGTGGAAACCCTTCCCAGAAGAGTGGAGGCCGTTACATCTGCAAAGGGAAAGCCAATTCAATATTAATGCTATTGGTTTTGGAATGGGTTGTCCACAAGCTGAAACAGGTATATGGTTAGGTGTCCACACACTTTGACCATTCAGTGTATATACTGCAATTCAGCAACAACAGAGTTTGCTATATTTGGATTCAGAAAAAGCCTTGGACAGAGACAAATAGGATTAACTGCAGATGGCATTATGCATATTTGAAGTTTTAACCCAATATATGTGCATGGATCAAGAAGCTTAGGTTTGTACAAATAAAATTAATTATGACTCCTTAATTTCACATTATAATCAAATGTACTTGTTTTTGCCATTGAACCTCATACCATCTACTTGCAATAATCATCTAAGATTTGGGTATTTGAACAAAAAGTTGGTCTCGTCCATTTATAGGAGATGAACATCTGAAGCAGAGCTCCGCTAGCAGCGGCTTTATTTTCCCACGTATTTCATATTATTTAGAGGTATCCTGTATTTAACCCGACCAAAGAACTTCCACTACAATATACAAGCATGAGTAACAAGAAGAAAAGTCAGAAAGAACCGGAAAAGAAACTTAAAGCTGCTTCAAAGTCTGGACAGACATCCGGCCCGAGTGCAAGGTATGGCCTCTCGGAGACTGACCTGGAACAGGCAGACGAATGCGCAGATCTCCTGGGACCCCGCTCCATTGTATCGTCTCCAGTCAAGAGTGAAAATGGGAGCGAAGGTGCAAGTGATACAGGTCGCGCTGGATCGCCGATTTCTGAGGATCATTCGAGACTAGAAAAGGCCCTGCAGGATGTGCTCTCATCTACTCATCGTGAGCCCGCAGCACCTGCTGTAACAGGAGCTGCATTTCCACTCGCGGAGCACGAAATCCGAAGCGAACTGTCCGAACTGAAAGAGATGATTGCTACACTGGCTGCCGCCATGGCTACGGCCATAAATGAGCTTAAGAAGGATAACATCGGGATTAAAAAGGATAACAAAGACTGGGAAATGTGTCTATTTAAACGTTTTGACATGAACTCTAAAGGCATGTTGGAGAAATTAGAGGAACACATCGAAGAAAATAGATCCAAACTGAAAATGCTTGCCCACCAGATTAATGACGTTACAGATCAGCTGGATGACGTTAAGCAGGCATTCACGACTCAAGTTGAAACAGCGGAACAATTGGCGTCTAATGCCTATGAAAAAGCCACAGCTGCGAATTCCGAATGCAAAAAACTTGGAGACAGACTTGCGGCCCTGGAAGATGGGCACAGAAGAAATAATATAAGAATTGAGGGTATACCTGAGAAACGAGAAAGCTCAAGTCCAGTGAAATTTGCAGTAGAATTGCTGTCTAAAATAATTCGAGATGATTTTAAACTCGACATTGAGATAGCAGCTGCTTATCACATATACAGAACCTTTAAACCTACGTCTTTTATTGTCAGCTTCGAGCGACTACGATATAAGCTTGATGTGATGGCACTTCTCAGACACAAGCAAGACATTATATTTGAAAATAATCTTATTCGTATTTTCCCCGACTTCTCACCATTAACAGCTGCAAAACGTGCAGCCTACTTTGACATTAAAAAGTTGCTACAGAAAGCTGATATCAAATACAGCCTCTTGTATCCTGCCAAACTGAAAGTGGAAGTTCAAGATCAATATTATATTTTTACAAGCAAGGAAGAAGCTGAAAAGGAATTAAAGAAGCTGTTTCCGACACTCTTTTGAAAGTTAATAAGGAGCCGTATTCTATCAAGGCATGGGCAGAACCTATCATCTGCTTTCGGATCCACTTTTAAAGAGACTGGTATTATAATTATACATCCTTTTCTTTATCTGGACATTATATGTTTATGTCTTAATTAGAGTTATAGACGTGAGTGTGGAAGTGTGGAAGCAATTAAAGTAGGATTTGTTTTTGTTTTTTTACTACCTTAAAGTAGACTGTTTAACATCATACTCTGGGTTTATTGCTATTTCTACTATTACATTACTATTACATTTATACTATTACACTAGGAATTACCATGTTTATCCTAGACTACTTTTTAAAATCATTCCCAGGGTTCATTATTTTTTTTATCTTACTATCTTAAAATTGCTGAAGATTATTTTAAGCTTAAAGACTGTTAATGATTATATTTTCGGCAGACAGTATTTAGAATTCAGCTACAATAGATATCTCTTTGTTTTAATTCTCTAACGCCGCTGCAGGGTGGGGTTTGTTTTGTTTTGGACGTGCTCTGTCTTTTCGTATGTCAGAGGACCGGGACATCGCGAAGTGGGATCAAGCCTCATGTGGGGAGGCAAAATGGGGGGTGGAGAAGGAGAGCAGGATATATCTAATCTATTCTTCTAATCCCTATAACTATAAGTATCAATGCAACAATAGCCTAAAATGCAATAACTCATGGGGAATTTTGAAATTAAGATTAAAACTGCCTCATTACCAGTTAAGACTATAAAATGACATTAAAAACTCAGAATCAATGTCTCCATGATGGGACAGTTAACTTTGTGAGCTGGAATGTTAAAGGCCTGAATCACGAATTAAAGAGAAAGAAAGTATGCTCTCACCTAACAGGCTTAAATGCTAAAATAGTATTTTTACAGGAGACCCACTTACTAAGCAAGGATCAGTTCAGACTACAAAAAGACTGGACTGGCCAAATGTTCCATTCTAGCTTTATAAAGAAAACTAGAGGGATGGGAATTCTCATACACAGAACAGTTCCATTTGTAGCATCAGATGTAGTATCGGACCCTGAAGGGAGATATGTGATGGTCATGGGCAACTTATATAACAGTAAAATGATTTTGATAAATGTTTATGCACCCAATGTCAATGATAAGGAATTCATGCAAATCTATTTTCATCCATTCCCAATGTGAGCACTCATAAAATTATAATGGCTGGGGACTTTAATTGTGTTTTAAATCCACTCTTAGATAGGACTCCTGTGACAGGGAGGACGACATCTAATACTGCAAAGACAATTACACAGTTTTTAAATGATCACAACTTATCAGACCCCTGGAGGTTTCTTAACCCAAACTCAAGAACATATTCGTTCTACTCACCAGTGCATTATAGCTACTCAAGAATTGATTATTTTTTTATAGATAATAATTTCCTGCCTACAATTAAATCATGCAAATACGGCACAATTGTTATCTCCGACCATGCCCCTCTAGTCTTGGAGCTAAAATCATTTAGCCCCTCACACTCACCTCGCAGATGGCGCCTTAACCCTCTTCTATTGGCAGATGAGAACTGCACAGAATTTATATCCAAACAAATCAGCTTCTTCCTAGAGACAAACACGCCCACAGAGGTTTCAGCAGGAACACTCTGGGAAACTCTAAAGGCCTTCTTAAGAGGACAGATTATTTCATTTCTTTCCCACAGAAATAAATTAGAAACCAAGAAAGTGTCAGAGCTAAGAAGCGAAATTACTAGAATAGATGAAGAACAAGCCAGGCGTCCAAGTGAAGCTCTCCACAGGAAAAGGCAGGCCCTGCATACAGAACTTAACATCTTAACAACTAAAGAAACTGAACAACTTATTTATAAGTCAAGACATAATTACTATGAACACGGAGAAAAAGCTAAAAAGCTTTTAGCTCAACAAATTCACAAACAAGAAGTTCGCAATGCAATACCAGTAATCACCAACATTGAATGGAGAAGAAATTATTGACCATAAAAATATAATGCACGCATTTAGAGATTATTATAAATCCTTATATTCTACTGAGCTCAAAGAAGACAATACACAATCTAATGCATTTCTGGATACATTACAGACACCACAAATAGATGCTTTAAGTGCTGAGGAACTGGATAAACCTCTAACGCTAACAGAATTACTAGATGCTATAAAGTCACTTCAAAGCGGGAAATCAGCAGGCCCTGATGGTTACCCCATAGAATTTTATAAGCAATTCTCCACTCAGCTAGCTCCCCTCTTATTGGCAACATTTACAGAAGCTAGAGACAACCAAATACTACCTCAAACATTTCGTCAAGCATTAATCACCGTCTTTCCTAAACAAAATAAGGACTTGTTACAATGTGCATCATACAGACCAATTTCACTCCTGAATAATGATGTTAAGATACTCTCAAAAATTCTAGCTAGAAGGATGGAGAAAGTGCTGCCCTCGGTTATATCACAGAATCAAACTGGATTTATTAAAGGCCGACATCTATCTTCCAATCTCCGACGCTTGTTTAATGTTATATATTCACCAGCAAAATCAAACACCCCAGAGATATTACTATCATTAGACGCAGAAAAAGCATTTGATATGATTGAATGGAACTACCTTTTCACTGCATTGGAGAAATTTGGGTTTGGCCCGAATATTTGTGCATGGATCAAACTACTGTATACGAATCCAGAAGCCTCAGTTTGTATTAATAACATTTGCTCAGACTACTTTAAGCTAGAACGTGGTACCAGACAAGGATGTCCCTTGTCGCCACTGCTGTTTGCAATCGCCATTGAACCACTGGCGGTTCACTGCCGAAATTCTTATCAGATAAAGGGGATTGTCAGAGAAGGTCTGGAACAGAAAATTTCTCTATATGCAGATGATATGGTTTTATATATATCAGACCCAGAAAACACTGTCCCTGCAGTTCTAACAGCACTAACAGAATTTCAAAAGATATCTGGTCTTAGAATTAATCTGAATAAAAGTATACTCTTTCCAGTGAATTCACAAGCATATAATATTAGATTGGACACCCTACCTTTTATCATAGCAGATCAGTTTAAATACCTAGGGGTAAATATCACAAGTAAACATAAAGCTCTTTATCAACAAAATTTTGCCGTCTGTATGGAAAAAATTAAGCAAGACTTGCATAGATGGTCAACCCTTCATCTCACTCTAGCCGGAAGAATTAACGTTGTTAAGATGAATATCCTTCCTAAACTTCTTTTTTTATTTCAAAACATTCCAATATATATCAATAAATCATTTTTTAAACAGATTCAACAATAACCTCATTCATTTGGAACTCAAAACACCCACGTATCCGAAGAGCGACCCTACAAAGACTTCAGGCAGAAGGTGGCATGGCTTTACCTAACTTTCAGTTTTATTACTGGGCAGCAAACATACAAGCCATAAAAACCTGGACACAAATAAATGAACATACACAGGCTTGGTCCGCAATAGAAGTAAAATCCTGTAGTACTTCTTTATACTCCCTGCTCTGCGCTCCAATAAATGCAAGTTATCGCAAATATACTAATAACCCAATTGTGCTTTACTCACTCAGAATATGGAACCAACTTAGAAAGCATTTTAAGATGGAAAATCTTTTATCTGTGGCACCTCTGCAAGAGAACCACCTCTTTCAACCCTCGCAAACATATCCAGTTTTTAATACCTGGAAAAGTTTTGGGATTAAAATGCTCAGAGATCTTTATACAGACAACATATTTGCATCTTTTGAACAATTACGTTCAAAATTCAACCTCCCAGCTACACATTTCTTTCACTGTCTTCAAATTAGAAATTTTGTTAAACAGAAATCGCCCGATTTCCCCCACCTCGCACCCTCCACAATGCTGGAAAAAATACTGCTCAATTTCGAGGAATTAAACACCATTTCCGCATTATATAAAATCCTATTAGAGTCCCTAACATTCAAAGATCCAAGAGGACATTGGGAAGAAGATCTATTAATCAATATATCAGAAAAGGAGTGGAAGGTAGCAAAGCAGAGAATTCACTCGAGCTCCATATGCGCAAAGCATAGAATTATTCAACTAAAAATTATACAGTAATCCCTCGCTATATCGCGCTTCGCCTTTCGCGGTTTCACTCTATCGCGGATTTTATATGTAAGCATGTTTAAATATATATTGCTGATTTTTTGCTGGTTCGCGGATTTCTGCGGACAATGGGTCTTTTAATTTCTGGCACATGCTTCCTCAGTTGGTTTGCCCAGTTGATTTCATACAAGGGACGCTATTGGCAGATGGCTGAGAAGCTACCCTACTTACTTTTCTCTCTCTCTCTCTTGCTCTGACATTCTCTGATCCTGACGTAGGGGGATTGAGCAGGGGGGCTGTTCGCACACCTAGACGATATGGACGACCGGATTCGTGAAGCGACATGCTGCACGGTGCTTCGCATACTTAAAAGCACGAAGGGCACGTATTGATTTTTGCTTGTTTGTTTTTCTCTGTCTCTGTCTCTCTCTCTCTCTTTCTCTGCTCCTGGCGGAGGGGGTGTGAGCTGCTGCCTTCAACAGCTTTGTGCCGCGGTGCTTCGCATACTTAAAAGCCAAATAGCCCTGTTGATTTGTTTGCTTTTCTCTCTCTCTCTGACATCATCTGCTCCTGACGCGCACTCCTTTGAAGAGGAAGATATGTTTGCATTCTTTTAATTGTGAGACGGAACTGTCATCTCTGTCTTGTCATGGAGCAGAGTTTAAACTTTTGAAAAAGAGACAAATGTTTGTTTGCAGTGTTTGAATAAAGTTCCTGTCTCTCTACAACTTCCTGTGTTTCTGTGCAAATCTGTGACCCAAGCATGACAATATAAAAATAACCATATAAACATATGGTTTCTATTTCGCGGATTTTCACCTTTCGCGGGGGGTTCTGGAACGCAACTCCTGCGATGGAGGAGGGATTACTGTATATCGAGCCCATCTGTCTTGCTTAAAACTGTCCAAAATGTTTCCAGGGCAAGATCCAACCTGCGAGGCTCCTGCCTCACTGAGTCACATGTTCTGGGCCTGCACCAAACTAACATCATTTTGGACCAAAAATTTTTAAGTGCCTTTCAGACAGCCTTGGTATCACAATTCCTCCTAACCCACTAACAGCTGTGTTCGGTGTTCTTCCAGACGAACTTGAAGTGGAGAAGGACAAGCAAATGGTGATTGCATTCACTACACTTTAGGCACACAGACTTATTCTGTTAAATTGGAAGAATCCTACCTCTCCTCTGATAAGTCAGTGGGAAACCGATGTTTTATATTATTTGAAATTGGAAAAAATCAAATTCTCAGTTAGAGGATCTGTACAAAATTTTTTCAAAACCTGGCAGGATCTAATCAATATTATTTTAGAATAAGAGAAATAACTATTACCGCATTTAATTCCCTTCTCCACCTCTTATTTACCTATATATTTATTTCTCCCTTTCTTTTATTTATTGTTGCCTTATTAAAAAGCCCTAAGCAATTCTCCTTTGGCTAAGCTCTTCTTCTCAGGGGTGGGGTTTGATTTGTCTTCAATTTTGTTTGGTTATAAATTGATCTATTTGTATGGAATGATTACAATAAAAATTAATAAATAAATAAAAATAATAAAAAAAGTATCAGTTTATGTGGATGACATGATGCTTTATATTCATACTCGTTAATGCCATATGTTTTACTAGCATTGGAGAAGCTCTGCAAAATTTTAGGATTCAAGAACAGTTTGAATAAGGCCTAAATTACCCATGAACAGCCATACACAGCACTATGAAAGCCAGGAATTATTATTATATAATGATTAAAATACTATTCTAATTTACTTTCAGCAAAACACCTTAACATCGCCAGGGAGAAATGATACTGTTAAAATAAATATCCTCCCCAAATGGTTGTCTTTTTTATGTTGTTCTATAATATATTAACAAGTCCTTTAAAAAGCTAAAAAGAGATGGAAATATAAAGAGGTCACAAATAAAAAAAAATGCAAATCAGATGGAGGTATGGTGCAACCTAATATTCAATTCTATTTACTGTTTTGCAAAAATACAACATGTATTATGAGACTATAGGGAAAAAAAAGACAGAAATGAATTTGTACCTATTTGGTTAGCGATTTAGATGAAATCCTGCAGTAAATCCTCTCTGTATGCTTTGCTCTAAAAACCTGCAATTATTCACTACCATCTAAGCAGAGACCCAATGGTTCAACAACTCAGGATATGGTACCAGTGCCATGACCCTTGAACATTGAGATGTGATAATGAGGAGGAAATACTTAATGGTCCTTATAATGCGACATTTAGCACATTCAGTTGTTTCAATTGTAAACCAACTGAAAACTGACACATTTTCTTAATTTCTATAAAAAAGAGATGGGTTACATCATCTGGGCTACAGGAGCAAAAAACAAAGCCGAGTAATGACTTAGTTCAACATATCTGAGTAATAGCACATAATTTTTTGTTTCAGTTTCTTATGAGCATTACAAGTACAAATGGCCAGCGTGCTCCCCTCCACTTTCTGGCTACATCAGTTTGCATTCATAGTGAACCCTGTTCTTCTGAAAGGCTCTGTGTTCAAGTGTCACATTCATTTCAAAGTTGTAGTTTTCATGTAAGTCTTTCAAGAAGCACTGCATAAGTCATTAGCACTTCATGATTTGAAGATGCACTTCCAACAAAAACATTTTAATGAAATGTAAAATAACCAAATACATCGTGTAGCACTTATAATTTCTAACCTACATTAAAATATATAAAAGAAATACTTGTTTTAATCTGGGTATTCAAATCTAAATGTGTGGCTGATCTGACAGCCCTAGTAAGACACATTTTGAAGAGGGCCAAGGAAACACCCAGGGGAGAAGAGATATCCCGGAAGGTCCAGAGAAGGGCCCTAAAGGACTACACCTTACTGTCACATTACCTAAGAGAGTCCTTTAAAAGGAGCAATAGGAAGGGGACAAATCAGTTCTGCAGCCAGAGGAGGGACTTCGCCATTCAGTGGTGGTACTATTTACCTGTACTTTGATCAAGTACAAAACGGGCTGGACAGCAAACACAGACTAACTGTGAAGCCTTAGTAATAGCATGTTGGACTACAAGAAGCCTGATGGGCTAGTTTTTAATGGAATTGCTTGTTTTGATATAAGCAAACTGTGTTTTTATTCATATTGGATGACCTGTCTGTGGCATTCTTCCTCTTCGTAGTGATCAGAGTAATTCCACAATATGATAACAGTCATTAGCTCTTATGTTCCTGGTAAGGTAAAATGAAACATTCATTTTTACACACTACTGAAAGTGAAGGCCATCAAATACTGATGTCCTGGGAAATAGAAGAAGGCATTCTATGTCCATAAAGGTGGTCTGCCAGTCTAAACTGAGGAACTGTCTACAGTATGAGCATACTCTCACTCCCAAGTCAATGGTAGCTCTTCATTACTGAGGCCACTTATTAATGCCAGTGCTTTTACTTGACAACTTTATCCAGCCTATTACAGTTAAATTAGTTAGTGAGTATTAAAGTCAAATTGATTTGTTCAAATTCTTAAATTAAACAATAACAGGTGTTCAGGATGTATTATCTACTTTTAATGAGCAAAGATTCACATGATCAGTTTTTATTAACCACAGAATTGCGTAACTGTCAAAAAAACTTTAAATCAGATGTTCTTCTAATTCACCAAGCTTAGCTTCCTGGCTTAGGCACATACAGTAGAAGTGGACTAAGAATAATACACTAACTGGCAAATATCAGGCAACATAATATTCAACACCAGACTCAGAGTATTAAAAAGATATAAATTATTATTTTAAAATCAGGTCAATATTTTTACAAAAAAAATGTGTATTTAAAACAACTAATATCAATATCAAATTAATCTAAGAAGCCATAAGAAAGTCTCATTAAAAAGAAATAATGGCAAGACAAATGACCTTTTCAGAAAGCCAATTCTATTTTACAACTGTCGAGCTGAAACAGATATTATATTAGAATGCAGAGTTAAATTAAATAGTATAATAACCTGTACAGTGCTTTAACAATACACTTTGACAGGGTCATTAGACATGCTTTTTAGTGATGAGTCATCAAAGTTTAATGAGGAAAAGAAGCAGTTTCAATAAAATCTTACTATCTTCTGGCAGTCCTTCAAAAATACAGATTACCTGTTTCACAGTTTTCTGCACAGTATTTATCACTGTGTTAAACACATTCTAAACAGGTTGCTTTAGTTTTCATTTAATATAATTGACTGACTAGGGAGTTACATTGTTACCAAACAAAATTTCTATTAAACTGTTGTTCTGTGTTGTTAATTTTGGAGTTCACTCATAAAATGAAAAGTTGACAACTACAGTAGTTAAATCAAATAGTGAGGAATTTATAAATGCTACTAATAATGGTGACAGAGCAGGTGCAATACATACACCAGCAGAGAAAAAATGGAAAAATATATGCCTGTTCACACAAAGAAACATTCTACTCTAAGACTAACAAGACTAGTAGGACTATCATGCACTCAATTGTCTTTTTATATATGAGGGGAAAGTAAAGTTACAAATTAAATAATGGTAATCACCCATTAAACAGTATCAAGTCATGAAAAAAGATCACATTCCATATTACCTGGTTCACCTACAACGGCTTCCCATTAAGGACAAAATCATCTATCAAAGTTTAGTTCCAAATTATACAACTGTAAACCTCAAACCCAAGGAAACCTAAATCTAAAAAAATCATCCCATTAATCAGTCAGTCAGTCATTTTCCAACCCGCTATATCCCATTAATCAGTGTGAGAAAATTATATGAACTTCTGACATCAGTCTTCTAGATCAGTGATTCACAAATTAAGTCTTGGTGGAGTTTTATTGCAACCAATTTCACAAACAGTGCATCGTTCTCACTTTTCATTAATTTCATTATTTATTCAGCTGTCCTTTTAATTCTTTTTCAATAAATTCTGTAATATTTGTGTTTCACCAAAGCTTGAAATTCTTTAAGTTTGTTTTGCCATTTTCTTTTTAATTTTCCCTTACCTATACAGTTTGCTCCCTTAATTGTATCCAAATGTTCAAAACACTAAAGGTTTGTTCATTTCTAAGAAAGGTTTATTAATGAGTCGAGAGCTGAAAATGGCAGTGAAGTAACTGTTCACCTTCAGCACTTCAATGGGTTTGCACACGTGTCTGCATGACTCATTCCTAATCATCAGTTTTTGGATACAATTACAGGATCAAACTCTACAGAAAAGAGTCGAATAAAAAAGAAAACTGGAAAGAAATATAAGCATTTAGAGTTATAGCAAAAATGCAAATTCTGTATTTATGAATTTATTATAAATAATTTAAACTTAAGACTGAGACATTGATTGTGAAACTGGCTAGAAAAAAAACTTGTAGCCATGTGGGACCTCCTGGACTGACCAAGAAACCCAATGATATAGAGGTTTTAGCACAAAACCCTTGTGAACACTGTTCTAGTTTTGTAGCTCCTGCTCTATGAACTTTTCAAATGGGTCTGTTCTTCAGGCTACATCAAATATACCATTTAAATCAAGGTCTGTTCTTTCCTTTGGTGTTGACTTTATATCTAAGACTATGTTTTTCAATATTCTACTGATTGAATCTAACCACTGGCACAGGTCTCCACTCTCAATATCTTGTCTTATCCAAGCTTGTCCTAGTATCTGCATTCTAGTGGTGCTTTTTATTTTATTCAAATACTACATGTGAATTTTTCAATTTGATACCATATTTAAAATATGCTTTTAACTTTGAAAGCCAAAATAAAAACTGATGGATAGATGTACATTATAATTATATATGCAGAGAGTATAGCATAGTGACTAGGACACTGGAGCTCAAACAACAAATTAATTTTTCCATCTAAACTCAGTTCTGATGACCCTAAGTAAGTCACACACAAACACACACACACACACGCCTACACATATACGCACAGTACACATATATACACCAATCAGCCCCAACATTAAAACTACTGATAGGCAAACTTAATAACACAGTTTATCTTGGCACTTCCCAAGGAGTGGGTATATTAAGCAGCAAGTGAACAGTCATATCTTGAAGATTATGTGTTGGAAGAAGGAAAAATGGACAAGCCGAAATAATCAGAGCAACTTTGACTAAGGCTAAATTGTGATGGCTGGAAAACTGGATCAGAGCATCTACAAAAAGCCAGCTGTTGTGGGGGTGGTCCCATAATGCAGTTGTTATTACCTGCCAGAAGTGGTCCAAGGACAACTGTTGAACAGATGCACATGGGGAGTGAAGGCTAGCCCAAATTGCTGAAAAAATGTAATCCTGGCCTTAGGGGAGAAGTGTCAAAATAAACAGTGAACTGCAGCTTACTGCCCAGCCGCAGTCCTGCCAGAGTGCCCATGCTGACCCCTGTCTACTGGCGAAAATGTTTACAATAGGCACTTGAGTGTCAGAACTGGACCATGAAGCAATGAAAGAAGGTGGCCTGGTCTGAAGAATCACGTTTTCTTTTAGATCATTTGGACAGCCTAGTGCTAGTGTGTCCAAAACAGGACACCTTCAGAGATCCTGCGAAGTCAATGTCTCGATGAATCAGAGCAGTTTTCATTGCATGAGGGGGACCCATACAACATTAGACAGACAGTCAGATAGGTTTAATGTTATGACTGACCAGTGTAAGTATATATGTATATGTATACTGTGATATGTGGCTGGCCTTTCATCCCGGCCAATACCCCCAGGCCGCCAGGGGGAGCCCTCCCTACAGCATGGAGGTGCCCCAAATGCCAGCAGGGAATCCTGGACAATGTAGTTTTTATCCCCAGCCCTGTTGGATACCTAGGGGCCCGCTAGAAGGCGCTTCAGGGAGGAATAAAGACTATTTGCCTTACGCCCCGGAAGTACATCCGAGTCACATGGACAAGGGGAACGATGTGCTTCCGGGGTGAAGAAAGAAGGATTTTTATTTGATCCGGAAGTGTTCCAAGTCACATGGACAGAGAGGGCGAAACACTTCGGGGTCAAGGACTATAAAAGGATTGTGGGTAATACCAGACGGCGAGCTGAGCTGGTTGGAAGGGTGGCAATGAGTTTGGGAGTGGAGGATTGTATTGATTGTTTATTCGAGATTATTGATTTGTTGGAGTATAGTGGAGTGGAGGGTGCTTTCTGCAATTTATTATTATAATAAAATATTCATTTTGGACTTTTATCTGGTGTCTGACGTCTGGTCTGAGGGTTCAAAGGGTCACGGGGACCCTTAATCTGTCACAATACATATGCATATACATATACACACACAAGATATGTCCAGCCAGAAAGTACCCAGCTATTTAATATGAAAAATAGATATATGTAAATTTCAAATGTCACAGAAAAATCAAAATGAATCTAAAACAAATAGTAATTTAAGCAACCCTGACTTATTTGTGGTTGAGTAGAACTATGGAATCACTATGATGTCCTAAATCTGTTCTGAACAGATGTTTCTGTTCTTGTTCTTACTATCTATCTATATAATATATATACTATATATATATATATTAGGCTTGGGCGGTAATACGGTAATATGGTATCCCGCGGGATCTAAAAATAGCAATGGTATCAGTTTCAATACTGTTATACCGTCATAAAAACAATGCACTTATATGGGAGACAAGGATTAAATATTAAATATAATTTATTTAATGCCTAAAAATGCGTATGTGTGGTTGTCATCACGTGACAGCGTGGAGGAGAAAGAGAGAGGTGGGGAAAGATGGCGAGTCGCGCACCAAGTGACCTGGTCTCGAAAAAGAACACAACTTCTGCAGTTTGGCAGTATTTCGGGTTTCAACCGAACGAGAAGGGACAGGCGGTAAATACGGACGAGGCAATTTGCAAATTGTGCAACAAAAAGGTGACCGCGAGAGATGGAAATACGTCGAACCTAAGGTCGCATATACGAAACCACCATCCACTCACTGCTGCGAGGATGGACCCAAGTTCACTCAGTGCAACAGTTTCAATGCCTCCCAATGCAGGACCAACAACATCTAGGTCCACCGCCAGTACGCAGCCGACGATAATGGGGACCTTCGGGAAAGCAACAAAGTACAAAAGGGACAGTGAACGTTGGAAAACCTGTACTGATGCAGTGACAAAATACTTGGCGAAGGAAATGGTCTCTTTCCACACAGTGGAAAAAAAGTCCTTTACGGACATGGTAAAGGTCCTAGATGCCCAGTACGAGCTGCCTGGACGGAAATATTTCTCACAAACAGCCGTCCCACATTTATATAGTAAAGTTAGAGACAATGTTCAAGTGCTGCTGTCAGCGGCAGACAGTTATTCCTTAACAACTGACATGTGGTCGTCAGTTAACATATATGTCTCTGACTGTCCATACTATTACACCTGACTGGAAACTTGAATCCAAATGCCTCCAAACTACGTATTTTCCTGAGAGTCATACAGCGGACAATCTTGCTGCTGCGCTCAGAGCTGCACTTCAGGAATGGCAACTTGACGAGAAAAAACTTTCAGCCATAACCACTGACAACGCTGCCAACACTCATACCGCAATCAGGTCCCTGCATTGGCCATGGCTATACTGCTTCGGTCACAATCTAAACTTGGCTGTCACAAATGGATTGCATGACCAGAGGCAAAAAACCGAGCGCGCCCTCGGACTATGCCGTAATATTGTCGGGGCCTTTTCACACAGCTGGCAACGTAAGCATGAACTCCACAAGAAGCAAGTGGACTTGGGACTCCCAAAACATAGTCTCATAACGGTAAGCATAAAACGTGCAGAGAGTTCCTCAGGGGCAGGGGCTCAAATATAAAAAAAGGGGCATATATATATATATATATATATGCTTTGCATCACATAAATAAATTATATTGAAAAGTAGGCTATATTAAAATAGAAAACCATTTTTTAAATTGTAATTTTTTTCCTGTATTTTTTATCAAATAAATGCAGGCTTGATGCGCATAAGGGACTTATTTAGCCTAAAATAAATGTGCATGCAAATTTGACCAAATGGAATAATATACATTAATGGACTTATTTATTTATGCATTCATTCGTTTATTTAGGCCTATTTATTCATTCATTCATTTATTTATGCCTATTTATTCATTAGTTTATTTAGGCCTATTCATTCATTTAATCGTTTATTCATCATTCATTAATTAATTTATCCATCCATCCGTCGGCAGGACTGTGCAACTCGCTGGGGCTTCAAACTGGCAGTGGTGGAGCGCATCCTCGAGCAGGCCCAAGCGATCAGACACGTCCTGTCTGATGACAGAAGGAGCAGCCTGTCCCTGACCTGGCAGGACATGGACGTCTTGAAAGCTGTTCACGAAGCACTGAAACCAGTCGGTGACTTTACTGATATTTTGTCAGGAGAAAATTATGTGACCAGTTCCCGTATCCTCCCCATACTACAGCTCTGCAGGGACAATTTGTTGGCTGCGTCAGAAAATGACCTCCAGCTAACAAAGTCAATCAAAACTGGAATTCTAACAAAGCTGGAGGCCAAGTATGAATCCAATTCAGTGCGCAAAATATTGCGAAAATGCACTTTCCTCGACCCTCGTTACTGTGGAGGATATGAGACGGATGACAATGCATTGGCTGAGACCAAGGCTGAATTACAGGCTGAGATCGTGAGCTTAGAGGCAGCAGGTCCAGTGGCCATCAGAGTGGAAGAGGGAGAGGCGCAACCTGCACCCTCACGAAAAAAGATGACTCTGGGAAGTATGCTGCAAAAAAAATCTGATGCAATGGCAGGTCCCGTCGGCATCGGCACCGTAGAGAACCGAGTCGGAGCTGAAATAACAGCCTACTGTTTGGAGCCAGTTACTCAAGGACCCACTTCTCTGCTGGAAAAATGCTGCCGGGCGTTTTCCCCAGATGTCGCGAGTGGCACGAAAGTACCTGTGCGTCTGTGCCACAAGCACACCATCGGAGTGGGTTTTCAGCACCGCAGGTAAAGTTGTCGGTCCACAACGTGCCCTGTTAAAGCCGGACAAAGTAAACATGCTGGTTTTTCTAGCGAAAAATCTTGACTAGATTGATGCCACTTGCCATTCGTTCCTATTCGCACTGTGTTTATTTTTATTTATTTAATTGATTCAGGTATTTTTATTTGGTTTACGTTAAAAACAATATTGGAAAGAAAACTGGAAATAAGTTTTTGTTTAGGACTATTACTTTGCAATACTTTTTATAATATGGATGATGTTTATGTTAATTCAACTCTGGTTGACTGTTGTGGGTCTATTTGCACTTTTTTATAAGCTGCTCTTCTTTGTTATTAAAAGTTGTTCAGGCGGTGTGATTTAATTTAATTGATTTGTGTGCGCGTCTCCGCGCGAAAACTGTTCTGGATGTTTATGTTAATTTAATTCTGTTTGACTGTTGTATTTGCACTTTTTTATAAACTGCTATTTGTTGCTAATAAAAGTTGTTAATATTGTTCTGCATGTTATTTTGTTATTGTTTCAGTATGAGTGTTTGATATTCAGTTTCTGAACGGTTTAGGCACAAGCCAACAGTTTGGTGTCGCTGTCTGAGCCTTACGTCACATTTTTTTTATTATTCACGGTAATACCGTATACCGAGGTAAAATAGGGAGGAGGTTTGACGGTATCAAAATTTGGATACCGCCCAACCTTAATTAATATATATATATATATATATATATATATATATATATATATATATATATATATATATATATATATATATATATATACAGTACTATGCAAAAGTTTTAGGCAGGTGTGAAAAAATGCTGTAAATAAAGAATGCTTTCAAAAATGAAAGTGTTAATCATTTATTTTCATCAATCAACAAAATGCAGTGAATGAACAAAAGAGAAATCTAAATCAAATCAATATTTGGTGTGACCACCCTTTGCCTTCAAAACAGCATCAGTTCTTCTAGGAACACTTACACACAGTTTTTGAAGGAACTCGGCTGGTAGGTTGTTCCAAACATCTTGGAGAACTAACCACAGATCTTCTGTGGATGTAGGCTTCCTCACATCCTTCTGTCTCTTCATGTAATCCCAGACACACTCGATGATGTTGAGATCAGGGCTCTGTGGGGGCCATACCATCACTTCCAGGACTTTTTGTTCTTCTTTACGCTGAAGATAGTTCTTAATGACTTTGGCTGTATGTTTGGGGTCGTTGTCCTGCTGCAGAATAAATTTGGGGCCAATCATACGCCTCCCTGATGGTATTGCATGATGGATAAGTATCTGCCTGTATTTCTCAGCATTGAGAACACCATTAATCCTGACCAAATCACCAACTCCATTTGCAGAAATGCAGCCCCAAACGTTCAAGGAACTTCCACCATGCTTCACTGTTGCCTGCAGACACTCATTATTGTACCGCTCTCCAGCACTTCGACGAACAAACTGCCTTCTGCTACAGCAAAATTTTGACTCATCAGTCCAGAGCACCTGCTGCCATTTTTCTGCACTCCAGTTCCTATGTTTTCGTGCATACTTGAGTCGCTTGGCCTTGTTTCCACGTCGGAGGTATGGCTTTTTGGCTGCAACTCTTCCATGAAGACCACTTCTGGCCAGACGTCTCCGGACAGTAGATGGGTGTACCTGGGTTTCTGCTATTTCTGAGCTGATGGCACTGCTGGACATCTTCCGATTTCGAAGGGTAATAAGCTTGATGTGTCTTTCATCTGCTGCACTAAGTTTCCTTGGCCGACCACTGTTTCTACAATCCTCAACGTTGCCCGTTTCTTTGTGCTTCTTCAAAAGAGCTTGAACAGCACATCTTGAAACCCCAGTCTGCTTTGAAATCTTTGTCTGGGAGAGACCTTGCTGATGCAGTATAACTACCTTGTGTCTTGTTGCTGTGCTCAATCTTGCCACGACATGAAACTGTCTTCCACAACCTCAACTTGGTAGCAGAGTTTGGCTGTTCCTCACCCAGTTTTAAGCCTCCTACACAGCTGTTTCTGTTTCAGTTAATGACTGTTTCTTACACGTGACATTGATGATCATTAGCACCTGTTTGGTATAATTGGTTGATCAAACACCTGACTATTATCCTACAAAATCCCTGACTTTGTGCAAGTATACCTATAAGAATTGATGCTGGTTTGAAGGCAAAAGGTAGTAACACCAAATATTGATTTGATTTAGATTTTTCTTTTGTTCGCTCACTTTGCATTTTGTAAATTGATAACAATAAACAATCATTATTTATATTTCTGAAAGCATTCTTTGTTTACAGCATTTTTTCACACCGGCCTAAAACTTTTGCACAGTACTGTATATATATATATATATATATATATATATATATATATATATATATATATATATATATATTATCTATATCTATATCTATATATATATATATATATATATATATATATATATAATATATTATAATATATATATATTATCTATATGACGACTGGGGTCATTACCTGGCCGGGATGCCTGGAGGGACCGGAAAGGGACAGTAATAGCTTCCGGGTCACGAGGGGGCAGCCGCCCTGGATAAAAAGAGGACCACAGGAAAGGGACAAAGAGGTTCTGACCTGTTGGGAACCGTGGGCACCGCCAGGGGGCGCCTTAAGCCTCATGGGACCTGGGGAACTGTCACTCCCGCCACACCAGGCAAGATGGCGGATGAACCTGCCAGGGACGCCCGGAGTGCTTCCGGGGCAAAGGGCAGCACTTCCGCCACACCAGGAAGTGTTACCAGAAGATCGTAATCAGCCACCTGTAGCACATCCGGGTGGGAATAAAAGGAACCGCCTCCTAACAGTTGGGGAGCCAGTGTCGGGAGTGGGAGTTGGACGAAGCTCCCAGGAGGAGAGTAGAAGCGGCCAAGGACTGAGAAACAGATTTATTGGGGTGATTATTGCTGAGTGCATTGTGTGTAGAGTTGGGACTGTATTTATTAATGTTTAATAAACATGTGCAATTTATAAAGATGAAGTTTTCGACTGGTGGTGTCCGGGCGAGTCTCACAATGGCGCCCGAACAGGGACCTTCCGCTTGTTACAAAGCAGGGGACCCAACAAATAAAATTTTTGTGAGCTGCCCAGTACCTCAGTCGGCCACACACACGTCCTGCAAGGAGACGGTCCGCACACGCACAGCGGACGTTCCGCGAATCACCCTGAGGCCGTCGGAGATTCTCCAGAGTGCTGTCTTCCACCTGAGGGGGCTGAGTAATGCCAGCCAAGGCAGAGGAGAAGGGGATTCCCCAGCGTTTGTCGTCGCCAGAGGGACTGCAGTAGGCATAACCACTGATGCGTCCAGAGGAGCTTTCCTGGAACCGTGTCAGTGGCTGGGGTATGCCTATCTTGTCCGCGAAGCCGGGACGGCGTCGCTAGAGGAAGGGGAGGATCCGCCACGTCTCCAGAAGCCGAGGCAGAGTGGCTGCGAGGAGTCTCACAGACCCCTCGGGAGAATGGAGAAGATGGCCGAGGACCGGAAGTCCCGCCCCGTGACAGGCAAGGGATTGGACGGTTACTGCCGTGTTCCCGTTGGTGACTGGTTGAAGATGGGACAGGCGAACGTCCATCTCGAGCAAGGGGAGGGTCCGGTGAACCCTGGAAGAAAGCTCCAGAAAGAACAGCCGGTGAGTAGGAACGATTTAAAATTAATTCCTCCACTGGCTGATGAATATTTCCTACCTGCAGATCGGAACATTTCTGAGAAGTTGCTTCGATTAATGACGAGGGTTAAGCAGGTAGAACACGACCTTCGAGTCTGTGTGGACGAGCTGAAGGGGAAGGCGGTCGCACCACGTCAGACGGGACATCACAGGGCGGAAGAGCGTGACGCTGGAATCTTTGGCCGTAGGTTTGTGGCGGTAAAGGTGAGTAAAACCGAAACCGTAAACAAAAAGGGAGGTGCAAGCGAATCCGTTCCAGGATCGCGTGGTTCCGGGGACAGTAGCTGCATCTCCGACAGTGGAAGCGACGCGAAGCGCTGATGGCTTGAAAGGGGTGGAGCCAGGACGACAGCTGACAAGTGCCGTGGGTCCTAGTGCTCTACCGCCTGAGCCAGCATCAGTCTTGCGTCATTCTGCAGGGGCGCAGATGGCAAGGGGTTTTTTCCTTTCCCGTAGGAAGGCCCAAGCTGTCAGAATGCCCCAGAGAAATAGGAAGAATCATTGGAGAAAAGCCGGTTCTTCCTACAAAGGGAGACATGAGCCCGTGAGCTCACGTAACGTAACAGGACGTCCGCTGCGAGTGCAGAGGGAAGCCCTGAAGTCAGCGGAAAGGTTGCAGAAAAGGGCGACCCCTGTACTCAACCCAAAGGCGGGGGCACAAGAAGCACGGAGTAGGTGCCGAGGTTTCGGCGACCAGGGTGCTGGTCAAAGGGGGGTGCATTGGCCCTATTCTAGTGGGAGAAAAGCCAGACAGTGGCATCAGGGCAACGGCTCTGCCCCTGTATCTATTTTATTTTTTATAGGACCAGGCCCTGGAAGACAACCAGTTAAGCCCGCTTCGGCCAAAGTATACCCTCGCGGGAATGGCCTCTTCGACCGTCAAGTCTTCACTGGCGGAAGGGCAGTGTCACAGACAACTGGGGTCATTACCTGGCCAGGATGCCTGGAGGGACAGTATTAGCTTCCGTGTCACAAGGGGGCAGCCGCCCTGGATAAAAAGAGGACCACGGGAAAGGGACAAAGAGGTTCTGACCTGTTGGGAACCGTGGCCACCGCCAGGGGGCACCTTAAGCCTCATGGGACCTGGGGAACTGTCACTCCCGCCACACCAGGCAAGATGGCGGATGAACCTGCCAGGGATGCCTGGAGTGCTTCCGGGGCTAAGGGCAGCACTTCCGCCACACCAGGAAGTGTTGCTGGAAGATCGTAATCAGCCACCTGTAGCACATCCGGGCGGGAATAAAAGGAGCCGCCTCCTAACAGTCGGGGAGCGAGTCGGGAGTGGGAGTTGGACGAAGCTCCCAGGAGGACAGTAGAGGCGGCCAAGGACTGAAAAACAGATTTATTGGGGTGATTATTGCTGAGTGCATTGTGTGTAGTGTTGGGACTGTATTTATTAATGTTTAATAAACATGTGCAATTTATAAAGATGTGGTTTCCGACTGGTGGTGTCCGGGCAAGTCTCACAATATATATATATATATATATATATATATATATATATATATATATATATATATATATATATATATACACACACAGTGATCCCTCGCTATATCGCGCTTCGCCTTTCGCGGCTTCACTCTATTGCGGATTTTATATGTAAGCATATTTAAATATATATCGTGGATTTTTTGCTGGTTCGCGGATTTCTGAGGACAATGGGTCTTTTAATTTCTGGTACATGCTTCCTCAGTTGGTTTGCCCAGTTGATTTCATACAAGGGACGCTATTGGCAGATGCCTGAGAAGAAACCCAACTTACTTTCTCTCTCTCTCTCTTGCGCTGCCTTTCTCTGATCCTGACGTAGGGGGTGTGAGCAGGGGGGCTGTTCGCACACCTAGACAATACGGACGCTCGTCTAAAAATGCTGAAAGATTATCTTCACGTTGCTACCTTCTGTGCAGCTGCTTAGTGAAGCGACATCCTGCACGGTGCTTCGCATACTTAAAAGCACGAAGGGCACGTATTGATTTTTGACTTTGTTTTTCTCTGTCTCTCTCTCTCTCTCTCTCCCTGCTCCTGATGGAGGGGGTGTGAGCTGCTGCCTTCAACAGCTTTGTGCCGCGGTGCTTCGCATACTTAAAAGCCAAATAGCCCTATTGATTTGTTTGCTTTTCTCTCTCTCTCTGACATCATCTGCTCCTGACGCGCACTCCTTTGAAGAGGAAGATATGTTTGCATTCTTTTAATTGTGAGACAGAACTGTCATCTCTGTCTTGTCATGGAGCACAGTTTATACTTTTGAAAAAGAGACAAATGTTTGTTTGCAGTGTTTGAATAACGTTCCTGTCTCTCTACAACCTCCTGTGTTTCTGCGCAAATCTGTGACCCAAGCATGACAATATAAAAATAACCATATAAACATATGGTTTCTACTTCGCGGATTTTCTTATTTCGCGGGTGGCTCTGGAACGCAACCCCCGCGATGGAGGAGGGATTACTGTACAATCAGATTGTGATTCAGACTACGAATGCAGTGAATGTAATTACCCCGATCTACATGCTGTCAAATGAACGAACCACACGCCGTGGCGCAACATTAGGGGCTTCGCCTCTAGCGCTGACGTCCGAGGTTCGATTCCCGTAAGGGAGTGCAGTGAGTGTGTACGCCTGATGAGCCCAGAATTAGGGCGAAACACGTGTCGCGCACTCTTTGCATTATTTGACAGTAAACTATTTCAACCATTCTATGATCTGCTTCTCGCAACTGAAAGAGGGCACGTGGCGGATGTTAGCCGACTTGCTGACCAACCACAAGCGTTACCTGGTAGGTAACCACCCATACAATCAGATTGTGATTCAGACTACGAATGCCGTGAATATATATATATATACATACACACACACACACATATATATATATATATATATATATATATATATATATATATATATATATATACATATACATATACATACATACATATACACACACACACACACATATACACACACACACACACACAGGCAGGTGTTGAGATAAAAATCAGCACATAAAACCCCAAAAATTCTCTTTTCCAGTGAATTTCAATTTATTTTCATCTAATAACTTCCCATTTTTACTTACAAATGACGCAAAGTATATAACACTATTCAGCGTAAGCTCAGACTAACCTCACATCCTAAACAAGTGTGTTACATTAACTGGTGACTCGAAATTGGTCTGTACGAATGAATGTGGGTGTTTGTCCTATGATTGACTTGCGCATTATCCAGGTTTTCATCCAGTCTACTGTCTGATTCCTACCTAAAATGTGACAGCCACTACGATGAATTAGATTAGGCTAGTGTGAAGATAAATTAATATAGTTAATGTGGGTAAAGATGTCTGCCAAATATTACTAAAATAGCAACAGCATACGCTTCCGTTGTTTAAATGTTTAAATGTAGTAGCAGGAATGGAGAAACAGTTAAGTATAAGGACTAAATAAACCAATTCTGACTTTATATAATTTTGTAATTGGGAGGCTCAGTTGAAGGATGCATAATAGATGGAACTGAACAGTCTAATTGCTTCTGCAAGCATTCTTCTTCATTGTACTTCAAGTCCATAATGAGGCTTTAACATTTTTAAATAAATCAGCTGTAGACATAAATGTTTCAAAAATATCATGTACATTAAAATCAGATCCTGTACAGAAAAAACGGCACAAATTGTATTATATTGCATTAATGTAATTCTAGTATGTAGAATAGCATTAATAGCCACTGTAAAAATTGCTCCCTGACATAATGCATGCTATGAAGTACTCACAAAGATATAGCAGGAAAAAAGCATTTTGCAAAGTTCTATATTAAATGGTATCCCTGTGATGTGATGAATTTTAAATATACAGTAAAACAATGGGAAATGATTTTCACATACTAAATAGCTAAAGTATTTCAGTCAAGTGAAAATGTACCTCAATTCCTGTGATTTTTCTGACAGGAACATGAATTACAATGCATGTGAAAATAAATTGTCTGCTTCGTTCAGTATTGCTGATTTTTTGATAACCCAAGATCCTGCATTAGAGATTAATGGAAATAACACATGTGTACTGTTTAAGGTAAAGGAGCTGACAACAATTGGTAAAGGATGGCGTGGGTATCACAGATCATATTTTGCATACAGTATCAGAAACTACTTTTAAGGTTCAATGTTCAACACAGAAAACAAATGGACATGTTAGATATAATGTAACGCGTACTTTCTAATGTTCAAATATAGAGTTTCAGTATTAAATGCTAAATCTGAATCCTAATTCAACAGGACAAAGAAAATGTATTTATGTATTATATTGTAATATAAAACATACTCCTTTCAATCACCCACATATGCTGAATGTAACTACTGTACACATTTATCTGGCTGTATTATGAGCTGTACACTTCATAGCTTCAGTTTTCAAGAACTGACATGCACAGAAAGAATGCTCAACTTTTTAACCCAAAGATTAAACAGTGAGTACTAGTGCCAGCTGTTGTACTAAAGTTTATCAATTTCGGCCCACACCTTACCTTTTAGTTTCTCTAAAGCATAAACTGATTTTACTTGGTTACTAAAGTGCACCACAGTGTTTAAGTAGAATACTTTTTTCTGTAGTATACAGCTCCCTCTTCTGGCATGATATTTTTAAATAGGCAGCATTTTAAATTATGGGTAAAAGTGTTTCTCTTTAGATTTCATTATTTTATGTTATGTTTTACAGCACTGATTCAGTGTGCAGAAGTAACTAACATCAAACTCAGCATTGCCAGTAAGTCTGATTCTTACCACAGGCACAAAACATAACTGCAGATCCCCATTATTTACTCTACGTAAGCACTTTAGACATTATACTGTATGACAATGTGTTTAGTTCAGTCATACAGAAAAAAAAAAATTACAAAACATTTTAGATAAAATATGCTACTCATTTTCAGTGTATTTGTCAAGTTTAATTCAATTAGTTCTCCTAAAAAAACAGTGGATCAAAATTGTGGATTTTACCAGAGACTACGAGCATATACAGTACGTATGCTATACTTCACACTGAATACATGTCTTAAATAAACAGGTAAAATAAAGAACTATTATCAACCAGTTACCAATTTCATACAAAAAATATTTAAGTAGACACATACAGTAATTATTCTGTGATACATTTTGTGACAACTCATTTCATCGTGCCTTCATGTCCTGGTAAATTTTCACAGTGGAAACAGAAGAAGATCAGATTCTCTTAACAGCAGCAACAGTCTCAGGAGTTCATAGGGAATTCCCAGGCTCTGACAGATCATTTGTGAGAAACACAAGCATCAATTCACAGTTTGATACCAAACCACATCAAATGATTGATCTTGGTCCAGGGAAAAAGCTGATCTATGCCACCATTTTCACAAATTATCAAGTTCCTCACTTTGTCACTAAAACCATGTCTAGTTACTCCATGTTCCTTGTTTCAGTATTATGATAACAAGTGAGTCTGGGGACACAGACTGAAACCACAAAATGAAAGCTCTGTCTGCTGATTAATTTCCAGGTACACTGCTACAATACTGATGACGTATTGTAATCTATTAGCCAGTCACATGATTGTCTCTAACTCCATTCAGGATCCTAATGTGCTTAAGCCCATCATGTGGGAGAAGTTGTTACTGATCTGTAGAGAGCAAAAGCCTCATTTTTGTTGAAGATGACCAGAAATGAAGAGCTGCTGATTTTCATCCCCTCTAGTGTGTCCTAAAATCACAATAAATAGAGGCACTGATGACAAAAATCATGCCAAGTATTAAGATAAAAGTCTCAGATTTCTATAGACAATAAAATCCAATGATAATAATAACCGCTTTCTTGATATCCTGTCCATGAAGGTCATAAACAAAAGATGAAAAAAGTACAGTTTTGGTGGTGTTTTAAAACAGAATTAAATTATTGCTAAGTATGCAAAATCCACTTTGTTACAGTACCAGATAGCCGAAAGCAAGGGTCATAAAACACCATAATCTTGTGTTTCCTCTCGCTGATACAAAGATTATGCCATAATTAGGCTCAAATAATGGCTCTCAGTAAATCTAAAATAACCTCACCTTGAACATGGATATTGAGATTCACTTCTAGAATAATGTCTGGGGTAATGCTGCGTAGTAGATGCCTAGTGATCAGGTGTAACCACAAATACTGGCTAGGCTTTGCCCGAGGAAACAGAACTAATCCTTTCTGAGATAAGATCTTAGGTGCCAGGTATATGTGGAGAAGATTAAGATGCACTAGTAGTAGAAAAATGAAGTAAATTTAAATGTGAAGTAAAAGCACTATACTGTATCTCCCTTTATTTTAGAGTATTTGTGACTATAACAGCTGGGTCATTTCAGAATGTGTGTGCTGCATTCCTCCCAGAAGTATCTGGAAATCTTCTTATTAAATAGGTTTTCTTGTTGAAGTGTGAGTTTAGGCATTTGCTCTTTTCTTTGGCATCTTCTTTTGGAGATGTCAATAAAGATGAAATTTAAAGAAAAAAAGCCTTAGCCCCTAGCCTTACAAAAAAAAAAAAACCCTCAATGCTCTTTGAAGGAGAAAATAAGATTTCAATGTAGCTTCTTTGACTGCATTTTCTACAAATCCAATTTGTATAACTCAATCAAACCAAGTATTACAACAAAGTGACCTCAGTCAGACGTTGGTGAAACCGGTTGTGAAACCCTTCCTCGCTGGTCCTCCTCATTTTGTGTACTACATTGATGTGCACAAATAAGTGTTTTCACACTGACGGCTTTTATGACACCAGCATGGAAGCAACAGTAAGGTTATGCTCTTGCAGCGAGCAAAGAAAGTTGAGAGAAAGCATACTATAGTGGCACAGAAATACTGGATTTTGTAGTACTGGTAAATTAAGAAATGATGTGTCACAACCTTCTTGGATTCACAACTCAATATGATTAGTAAAATAAGCAAGGCTTAACATGTGTAACAGTTGCCAATGTCAGTAAACACTTGCTGGTTTAATAAATTATACGCCATTGATGGTGCTGCTTGCAGCTGGGCCTCTTTTTCTGCTTATAGGCACATTGGGCGGCAGGTGATGTGCACAATGGTATGTTGCTTACCGTTTTAGTTTTTGTATATGAAAATGATGCTAGTTTTTAAAACTGTGCATCTACAACTGAAATGTTTGTGCTCTTACAATTTTCTCTTTCTTTTTTCCTGTTACAGCCCGACTATACAGTAAATGTCCTGCAGCCTTTGAGTGCTTTTCCTGTTGTTTTAGTACTTTACATTTATAGGGTAATTTGAATCTACACTTTCATGTTTATGAGACATCTGAGATTCCAATGATATAATCTTCAGCAAGCATATTCCATACTGAAGTCTCCAGCCCTGTGAGGATATCTTTATGAAATGAAGCAAATCTGACAAAAATGTCAAGTCTAACATGGTCTACTTTTTTGACCATATGAAAAACCTTGGCTGTTGCCATGAAAGATTCTACACATCAGAGCTTCCAGAGGAGCTTAGCAGTCTTCATCACAATGTAAACAAAGTCAAAGATGAAGAAAGGAAAATTATAAAGGAGTTTGGTGAGATGGTGACAACAGGATGGCTTCATGACAAACAGATTAACACAATGGAAAGCCAGTTTGTGTCCTTAACTTCTACATTAAAATAGGTATAGAATAAACAACTCAAAGGAAGTCCTCAAATTTTTCGCACTGTAGGAGTAATGACACCACAAGCCCTCACACCAGCTCTAACTCCTTAATTAATTTTCTTTCCCTCTAATGCTGATTTCCACCAGCTATTAAGTAGTTAGTTTGCTGTCTGCACCTCCCACAGGCCTGACAGAACCAGACCACAGGCCACATTCAGCCTGCAGGCCATATAATGGCCAGGTATGTGTTAGATAAAGACAAAGGACTGTTATTTATAAATAAAAAATAGTTAAAATAGCCTAGAGGTACAAACCTCTGAAAAGAACTTGGGGTTTATGTTAACTGCCCCTTTCATTATTCAGGCAATTCACAAAAAAAATAAATAAGGCACATAAAAAATGGGAGGCTATATTTTGAAAACTATTTGATATAAATCAAGAAACATGCTCAGATTCCATAATGCACTACTGAGACTGCATGTGGGCTGCTGTGTGAAAGGCTGGTCAACACATTACAATATCATAATGGCAATCCTGCTTAGTATGAGAGGAATAGCAGATTCAGACATTTAATGGGACCAATAGTGCAAAGCTACAATCTGTGGGATTATGACTGAACACTTCTAAGGCAGAATCCCTACAAAATGTGGTGCTAACATACTTCAGTAGGCCAGGGATAGCTGGAGGCCGTCCTTTAAAGGCGAACTGGCTTGGAGGGCTGTTCAAATGGGGCCAAGGAGCAGACGCTCCCTCTCCCTTTTCCGCGGGGAACCTGATGCTAAATCATTTGTACACGACCTGATTAAACTGAAACTGGTTTAATTGAATAAACTGTCACCTCTCAGTTGTAAAACTTTTATTTTACTCTATTTTCAGTAATGGATTATATAATAGATTCCTTTCAATAAAGCACCTTTATATAGATATCCCAGGCAATACAGAGTTTATTATATTGAGCCCAATCAAATTAAATTTCCGTCAGAAGAAAAAGGGTGATTTAAATACTGTATTTGACAATGTGCTTAATAAGAAAGATAGTAACAAATAACAGACATTTAAATCTTATAGCACAAGTCTAGTCACTCTGCTCAATGACACAGCATACATTACCCATTCCACCCTTAACCCCATGGTTTGAAGCATGTAATAAGATGCTTTGAACTGATCCAGAAAGTCTGACACTTCTGCTTTAACTACATGACTCTGCAGCTTGTTCACATTTACCATGATCCTTTCTATGTGCTTCCTGTCACCCAGATAAATTGGTTGACAGGTAATTTGACTCTGCCCTTGTAAAACAGTTACAAATTTCCTTACCACTCTATGCTGGTAGTCTCCTAGAGCACAGTTTGTTCCCATATCTCTATATTGATTTACTTTCATCCATCCAGGAAGGGTGTGTATGAGCAATAAAGTTATGCTCTCATAAACTGCACCAGACATGCATTACAGGATGCCTTGTGTTACTTCTTCTAAGCAGTCATTAGAAGACTACATTTTTCTGGTTTTGCCAAAAGTTAATAGATGTTAGGAGCACTCATACTGCATATAGTGCATGATGTAGGTTTGAAAATAATTTTGAAATGCTTTATATACATGTCAACTGTAATATATATATATATATATATATATATACGTATATATATATATATAAAATCCCTATGTGCGCCCAGGTGTCCGTGTGTGGGTGTCTTCTGGTGAAGTGCACATGCGCGGGGCACAGTGTGACGCGTGATATTACTGTCAGAGAAAGTTAGAGGCGTTTTACGGAAATACAACACCAGTATTACTGCGAGAGGAAATTAAAGGTACACAATACAGTGACGCATATTACAGCCACATACAAGCCAGTATTACTGTCAGATGAGATTAAAGGCATATTACCGACGCCCACGCCTGTATTACCGCCAGAGAAAATTAAAGGTATATTACGGACGTACAAGCCAGCGGACGTACAAGCCTGCGGACGTACAAGATGGTATCCTTCAATAAGGGCGCGCACAAAAAGGCTGAGCCTCAAAAGGGCGACCTCAATTGGGCGCAGCGAAAAAAGGCGCGCGTAAATAAAGATCTGCACCATTGTTGCTCTTCACATATTCCAGGGCCATTTGAACTAAATTATCTACGAACGCCTTTATTCGCCGCGCTCAATTAAGGTCGCCCTTTTGAAGCTCGCCTTTTTGTGCGCGCCCTTATTGAATAGAGCCGTACAAGACAGTATTACTGTCACAGAAAATTAAAGACACACAATACACGGCGGCAGCCCACGAAGAACGGTCAGCTCAGCAAGTAAACATCAACAAAAGAAAGGCTGAAAGAAAGAAAAATACGACCGACAAAAAGAATGAGGTCAAAGTCCCTTGCCATTTAATATAGACTGTACCTACTAATGTTTATGCACTACTGTTCTAGCGCCCGTTATTGTAACGGGCTAAATGACTAGTATATATATATATATATAGATACACAGAGAGAGAGAGAGAATATACATTAGATTTTTTACATAGAAGCAACTGGATTACATAGTTTTGACATGGAAAAAAAAGCCTTATTAAATCATTCACTTAATGTACTATATGTATACAGAGTACATTCTCAATATTCAGTGGGAATTAACTGAAATGATGAAATATTCTGCCGATTGCTACAGCCAATGTGCTATATTTTTCAAGATGTGAACAGTATTTTCAGGCATACATAGCCAGGTTTTGTAAATCCAGGCATGAAACACTCATCCTGAAACATGCACTATACATTTTTTACTCTCAGTTTACACTCATAAAGTTATAAAACCAAAAGCAAAAATAATTGTATTTACTGAAGCAGTAGAAGACACCTACTATACTTATTGGGATATGGGCCACAGCTTCAGTCTTAAACCTTCTGCCATTAAAGCTGTTTAAGACTTACGTAGCTTATAAGAAAAAAAAAAGATTTGGAAAGGTTTTTCCTTTTTTATACAGATATTGAGATCTAATGTAAATGTTACCTTTATCATTGCACATAGTGAGTAGGTAAATAAGACCTGTACATCACTCTGTATTTACTTTTGTAACTGTATGCTGGCAGAACAAAAAATATTAAAGACCATCACCTGAAGAATACACAAAGTAAACAAAAAAATAGAAAAACAGTGTGATGTTTATTTCTCTATAAAGAAATACAAGACCTAAATTATGAGTCCTACTGCTTTACTTAATGGACGTTTATTATACCTGATAACTAATTATAATTTATATTTGTAAATAGCATCCACTACTGTGTTTATATTTGAATTGATGGGTCTAACGTTATCAGAAGGTTGCTAATGCTTATTATTACTTTAAATAGTAATAATCCACTCTTCTTTTATTTTCAACACAACAATAAATAAATGAGAAAAACTAATGTAAAGTAAAATAAGCTGTGGTTCAAAGAATTAAGTAAATGATTAATTAAAGTTCATATAAAAAGGCCAAAAAGATCAGAGACTGATTTTAGTATTTGTGGATTTCATGAATGTATGGTGGTTTTTGGTTATTATAAGTTTACTGTGATGTACAGCTATTGGACATCGACAGATATATTTGGACTCCTATTCCTTTTGTTAATGCATTTCTTTATGTTTTCAGTTTCACAATTTATTATTTTTTGACAAAAATAAAATTCAACTAATGAATTTAAGGGTAACTTTATATTTACACAGATCACACATAATTAGTCAAATTTAGATTCCCAGCTCACATGGTCTGGCAGTTATTATCTGATATATACTGTATACACTAAATGGCCATCTACAGTACTCAGCTACACTGGCGGATACTATGTAGTTGACTGCTTAATCAGTGGTATCATCATATCATATGGGCAGATAATGAAAGTTTAAGTAGGCAGTGTGGTACGCGGCTGGGGGTCAGACCCGGCCGGGACGTCTGGAAGGACGAGGTGGTGGCGTGTTCGTCCTCCGGGCCACGAGGGGGCAACCGCCCTGGACTAGAAGAGACCGTTGGGGCCTCTGGTCACCGCCAGGGGGCGCCCCGAGCCTCATGGAGCCCAGGACTATTTTAATGCTGCCACACCAATGGAGGATGATCCTTCCAGGGTCACCCGGAGTGTTTCTGGGTGCTCTCCTGACTCTTCCGCCACACCAGGAAGTGACGTCAGGCAGAGCACCTGGAACTCATCCGAGTGAGGATAAATGGGGCTGCCTCCCACCTATCAATGAGCTGGAGTCGGCAGCAGGAGCAAGACGAAGCTCCTGGAGAGAGAGTAGAGGTGGCCCAGGGACAAGGCGAGAGAAGGCCCAGGAGAAGGGAGACTGGGGCTAAAGCACTGTGAGTTGTGCGGGACTGTGAATTAAATAGACTTGTGTTGTGTGGACGACAATAAAAAGAAATCTTTTGATAAAGATGTGGTCTCAGTCTGGTGGAGTCCGGGCAAGTCTCACAGCAGATATCAATGAATTATGCTTGTGTGAAGTTCAGATCAAGAACGGACAAAACAAATTTATTGGGGAGCATCACAGTTCACTGAGAAATGGCCAAAGCCCAAAGAATATTGTGCAAACAGCAGTCCTACACTTAGAAACAGAGGCTAACATGACATGACTTGTGTGAAGTAAAAGAAAGGCAGCAGTCAATTAGTAACAGCTGAAAGGTAGCATGATGTAATGTTTAGGGTCTCAAAATGGTATTGTAAGGTTTCTGAGTAAATTCCCTCCACTAACTCACTCTGTGACCCTGATCATATCACATACCTGCACAAACTGTGCTCCAACTGTAAAAAATGCATGTAAACAGTAGTGTAGTAATTTTGCATCTCACCTTGTGTAATGGTGCCAGCTAAAACAGAAGAATAATGCAGCAGTGATGTTGAAAGAAGCATGTTTGAATTTACAGCTAAAACAAATTCCACTGTTGCCAATGTAATATAAGATGGAGTAGTTGCATTAAGATGCTGGGCATAAATACTGCACAAAATTTGAACCCTTCCCTTTGTCAGATGAATATTGCTCCTGATTATTCACATACATAGGATGATAAGCATATGGCAAAAACCATTAAAACACATGGATCCACCATGTGAAATATATACAGTATGTTTCAAAATCTGTTGCATCTGTTCTAAAAAGATTGATATTCATTTAATTTCACATTAATATAAACTATCTCACCCACACTTCACCAGAATCCAGTGGAACTGAACTTCACAAAATCGCAGTGATGCATGTCCCTCTAACTGAATTAAAACGTCACATTAAAATGTTGGGAACTATGTAAAACATTAATGTCTACGTATGTCCAATTCTTCATTCCCATTTGCCATTCTCTTTGTTATTAAGTAATGACAAATATTAAAGACCTTGGCTTAAGAATAGCAACCTGTACGTTCTAAAATGAGAAAAGGAGGAAGCCTTTATTTGATTATGTAGAATAGCAGATGTAAAATAATACATCACTCCAAAGTTAATCCTGTTGAACCTCAGCATGTTCTTTTTACAGTATAAAATTCCTTCACTTAAATACATTTACCTGAACTCCATAGAATAATCTGTCAACTAAAACCCTCCACTTGAGTCCTTCACTCAGTTCCAACAAGCTTTTTCAAAGAAGTCTCCAATGTGCTTATTGATACTGTACTTGATATGATTAACTTGTCATTAGATACTGGGTACTTCCCAGTCTGTCTAAAGACTGCAGTAGTCAAATCCCTGTTCAAGAATAGTAATGTAGACTTCTCTGTCCTTGACAACTTTAGACCTACTTCTAACCTCACTTTTTAAGTCGAATTTTAGAAAAGGCTGTTTTTAATTAAATAAATATTCTATTCTTGTTAAGTTTCAGTTATGTTTTAGAAGAAATCATAGTACAGAAACTGCACTGTTTAAAACAGTAAATCAGTTGTGGGTTAATGTTGACAGGAGGCCACACATTTGTTCTTGACCTACTAGAACTGAGCATAGCATACAGTATGACACCTAGATTACAATATGTTTATAAATTGCCTTACACAATGGGAGGATCTCTTGGGGTGGTGTCTTAAATTAGTTTCACTCTTACTTAACAGGTAGAAAATTCTTTGTTAGATGTGGTGCTTGTAGTTCAGAGGTCCATGACATTGTATATGGTATGCCACAAGGATCTACTCTGAGCCTGTTGTTATTTTCAATCTACCTGGCCCTATCAGGCCAGATTACATCAAAACACAGCTTTACTTATCTATAGCACGTGATGAACCGGATGCTCTGAGCTTTCTGATCCAATGAATGTCTTGAATCTCTGAATGGTTAAGTAGTAACTTCCGCAGGCTAACGAAATATCACTCATTATGTGATTTAATGCAGTGGGTTATAACTTTTTAAAGTGGCTTCAAATACAACTGGGTTAGAGGGATAGGTGGTGATGTTGGTGTAATGGTGAGCATACTTGCCTTTGAAATGGCGATTCAGTTTTAATTCCCAGGAATTTTACTTAGCTTTTACTTTATATAAAGCTTTCTGCTCACTTTTGCAAAGACTTTAGGCAACTGCATTGTTGTCAGAGCTATTAATTACAATTTGTAGTCATAAGTGTGATAAAACACGATATGCTAGCATAATATTTCATTACTGTATACTTGTTCCACTCTTCCAATATTTAAGAAAATATGTGCCTTCATTTTTGTGTGATGCTGGAACAAGCATGTATACATGCATACATAGAAACAGACGTCAGCTCAGTCTTATTTATATAAAGATTAGCAAGGCATTTTTATTTAGCTACAGTGAAAACAAAATGTACACCATAGAAATAATGTAGGCTAAATAATATTTTACTTTAATACATTAATAGAGGCAATAACTGTATTTCATGCAGATATGGGCAAGCACAAATATAAAAATAAACAGGATTCTTTATGAAATGTGTTGTGGTATATGGCCAGGAGATATTCAACAGTTAGCCTACTTGCTAAATCCAGCAAATTAATAAAATTTAACAAATCCCATTATTTAAAGTTATATATAGAACTTCAGGGGTTAACAAACTACACAAATGCTTTTTCTCCATCTTCCACAGACCACTAGAAGTGAAGCCTAGCTAGAGCTCCACCCACTTTCGTTGCCAGATCTCACCCTCCTACAGACCTCACTTCCACCGAAGAACCAGCCTCTACCGGCACAGCTTCTATAAGACCAATCCCTTCACCCTTCACTTCAGTCTTTATTATGATTCAGTCAATTTTGATCACTTCTTATTACTACTTTGCCAACAATATACATTTTCACATATTCTATAACTCTGTAGTGGTCAGTGGGATTTTATAGGCTGTGATGTGCTGGGCAAGTAACATTTCCTCAAAAGAAGCCCACTGAATCATCAAGCTAATTAAAAAGGCAGGCTCAGTTATGGGATGCACTCTGATTGGTATTCTGATTGGAATCATTCCTTTTTTAAATTTTACTTTAATTAAGAAACAAAACATAATAACAAAATTCAATTAAGTGAAAACAATATATTAAGTACTACACTCCATGAAAATCTTTTATTTCTATTAAATATTTTCACTTTAATTGTTTACACTGTGTAATCAATACTCGTGTGCTGCAAACTGTGTACAATCTATCATTAAGTATGAAAAGATAATTCCTGACAAAAATGTTTGCCTTTCAAAGATAATACAAATATATACGCTTTTTCTGGCAATTATGCACACCAACAGTTAATTGAATTGAACGGAAAATCTACCTGAAAAAAATACAAAATAGTAGGTTATGATTACATTTAAAACATAATTAGTACAATTCTGTGATCCACCACAGTTCTCTATTTATTTTAAATGCCCCAAGTCCTTGTCAACTTAATAAAATAACCTCTCAAAAAGTACTCTAATAAAAATCAAAGAAAACAATTAGCTTCTTCAAGTGATTATGATTTATCATTCCATTAATTGGATCATGATGCAAATAACAGCATAAACATGGATTCAGAGCAAGAACAGTGTTCTGGCTCTTTTTGAAATAATAATTTGACATTTTTACTTATATTTATTGTAATGCTATTCTGTGAATACATTTCATTAGAAACAGTAAACTGTAACAGATTTTTTTTTAATTAGGTTAAGTGCCATTTGGAGCTTGAGGTTTAAATAACAGCGCACTGGTGAGGACTGTGGAGGCAATGTGCTGCACTACATCGACCAGATCACCCTATACCCAACAAGAGTTTAAAGGTAATACTGGTAATCCTAAGTAACTCAATAGAGAGATAGAGAAAATCCCTAAAACGTTGTTCTACGTCTCTACCAGGTCTTCTCCAAGTACACAATACACTACCTTGTAGCGGGGCCACATAGTGTTTAAATGTCAGTTCTGAGTGCGTCTCCTTTCATTGTCCCGTTTACTGTTTGTGCATCAGTTTATGCCGTCCCCGATGATGGAAGGAGACCACAGCCACAAACCTGGAAAACACCTGTTTACAATCAATCAATCCCAGCCGTCACAGGACTATATAAGCCAGCAGGAGGAGAAGGAAAAAGGAGAGAGATATTTCATTCACGACCACGAGCCAACTGTACCAGTTATTGTCCACATCGCGCATATCCATCCAGTTTGTTTTTCCATCAGCCGGATTTATTTCAAGGACCTCACCACGAGAGTCCCCGGGGTAGGACTTAATCATCCACCACACACACGAGGATTCACAGTGAACTGTTCCATTTTTTCCGGGGAGAATCAAACAACGCAATTTCACTAATTCAGTCATACGCTTTCAGGATAGTTTCTTTATTACCGGACTCACGTTCTCATTCATTTTCAGTTTATCATTCATTGTTGTTATTCGTGTTGTGTGTTTATTTGTTACAGGGACAAGGGAGGGTTTTTGTTGTGTATATATATATATATATATTTGGTGGTGTCTTGTTATTGCTGGGGTGGAGGGATATTTATATTTATATATTTATGTTTCTGTTTTTTGCATGTCTTATTTCACTTAATACATATAACCCGTTTAAATTTTACATCCTGTTTTGTGTACTTATCTTTTCACCGTCGATTGTGGGGGGAAAAGTTTAATTGGTAAGAAGTACGGCTTGATAGTAAGATTATTTCTCAGCAAATTATCCAGGCCACTGGTCTTGGAGGTGTAGCTGCCGGCTGGGTAAAAGGGGTCGGCCGTTACAACCTGTTTTAGGAACATTTTAAGTATATGGCCAAACTACCTTAATTTTTCACCAGTTCAAGTAGCAATAGTAGTATTCTGAGATCCTTCTCTATTACTGAGCTCTTTAATCTGTTAAGGACAGTGACTTTAACAAACCTGCACAGCAAACTCATTTTTGTCACTTACAAGACAACAGTATAGTACAACTAATGTAGTCCTCTGCTTACTAGTTTGAAACCGAAAAATTGGCTTCACATTCCCCAGAACCAATTTATATGATCAATCCAAGAATAACATTTCTATTTATTGGCAAAAGCTATACGGTCCCACATTGTATGAAATATTGCCTTTCCATTTATAGTTTATCATTCAGTGTCTTTTAAAAGTTGCTGGTGTCACAATTAGCTTATGGAACTGGGAATGCCTCTACCAATAAGCCATACAAATAATTAATAGGAAAAACAGCACTAAATAGAAATACTCCCTGTGAGTATAATCAGTAAATTTATTTGTAAAAACCAGTGGTAAATCCTTTCCTAGTAGATCCATACAAATGCTTTCATTTAAAAGGAAGCATGCAGAGATGGAACACCTTTCTCAGGATTGTATATTTGAGGAGTCATCATTTTGGTTGATTTACAGGTAAAAGTGAATATTATGTCCAAAGACAGAAACCAGTTACCTCATCAAAAGGCTTTTTAATTATCATGCTTTTTCTGTGAATACAATCAGTTTAACTACTGAACTTTAGAATAACTGTGACGAGAACAAGCCAATTAACTGAGACCCATCATAATGATTTGTTTCAAAAACACTTCTGTGATGTCACCTCTTAATCTCCATTTGCTTAAACTGAAAAGCTTCAACTCCTTCAGTCTCTCCTTATAGCTCATGCCTCTTAGTCTATGGGCTAAGGCTGTAGTTCTGCATTTACAGTAATAAAATTATCCTCTCTAAGTTTATCACAAAGCTCAGGGACCTGTGTCTGAGCACTTCATTGTGTAGCTGGGCTTTAAACTTCCTGATAGGTAGATGGCAGGTGGTGTGAGTGGGTGACCACACTTCATCATCCCTGACCTTCAATACAGAAGCTCTATATGTAAGACTGCTTGGCTGCAAATGTCTCACCATCATTGTCAAGTTTGTCACAGCTGTGGTAGGCATGATCTATAATATCAATGAACAGGCTTACCCGGATGAAATGGAGTGTCTGTCTCATTGGTGTCACGATAACTGTCTACTCTTGAATAACAGTAAGACAAAGGAGCTGACTGTAGACTTTGGGGGAAAACGGCTCCTTCAGAATTAACAGTACTTATGTGACGAGAGTGAACAGTTTCAGATATCTAGGTATCCATATCACAAAGGACCTGACGTTGTCCCTTCTTCACCAAGGTATCGGTGTGGTTGGACCACAACATCTTTACCACCTCAGGTGCCTTAGGGATTTCAGGATGTTTCCCCAATTACTAAAGATTCTACACATCCACTATCAAAAACACCTTGACATTAGTTTTGGAACAGCACACAGCAGTTCTGCAGAGAGTGATTTGGTGAGCTAAACGCATCAAAGGATATGCATTCTCTAACTTACAGAATATCTATACCAAGTGAGGTCGGACCAGGACAAATAAAATTATCAGAAATACCAGCCATCCCAACAATGGGCCACTTTAATGTACTACAGTCAGGTAAATGGTACCACTGCCTGAAGACCAGTTCAGAGAGAATGAGGAGGTGCTTTATACCATAGTCCATTCGCACCTTAAATGAGGAAAGAAATACATGATGTACAAATTCATGATTCTCTATTGTTAACTCTTCTACATTAAGTTATTTATTTATTATTTATCTGATATTTTATAATTCTATTATAATGTATACTACTGCCCTCATTTAACATAATGATTTTTAAAGATATTTATAAAGTCATTTGTATATCTTCATCATTTTATGTTCTTCTTAAATGCACAGTCTTGGGATTCAACAACTAAGCATTTTTCTAAATATTGTAATGTATGTAAAACTTGTATGTGACAAATAAAATTTGACCTGACTTTACGTTGTCCTAGAATCAGCCAAGTCGCTCTCTTCTGGGTTTTTTCTAGTGCATCTTTTCTAGTGCAACTATGTCTTGTTTGTAATAGAGAGATCAAAACTGAACACTGTACTGCAGATGAAGCTGCACAACTACATCATGTAACTTTTTTTTTACATTTTATTAATTTTATTAAAATCAAATAACATTCCATACAAGCAAGTCAAGGTTAACAAAACAAGGTTCAAAACAAAACTAAAGCATAACCTCCTATCACAAGTACTCCACACATCCTGATATAGAACCTAACATCCCTTCATCTATCTTGATCGCTTCTGTAAAGTATCTAGATGTAGATAGTGACCAGTCCACTATGATGCCTAGGTCCGTCTCATAAAGGACACTTTCCAGTTTACGACCTCTCATAATTTATTTAAATCAAACAATTCTACTTCCTATGTGTAATATTTTACATTTACTTATTTATAATTTTACCTGATACAAATCTGGTAAAAGTCCTTCTATAACAATTTATCTGATTCTGCATTATCTGCCCTTTTACCTAGTTTAGTTTATTCTTCAGACTTAACTAGCTTATTAATTATATTTTCCAGATCAATTATATACAGTATATTTAAAGGAGCTGTGGTTACCAGTACTGATCTTCAAGGGACAGCACTATTAACATCACCTAATTGTGAAAACATTCCCCTTACCCTTACTCGTTGCTTCCTGTGTTTGAGCCAGTTTTGTACTCACCTACATACATGGTCCAGAATCCCTGCTTCTTTAAGTTTGATCACTAACCTTTCATATGGTACTTTATCAAAAGAATTCAGAAAATCAACATAAATAATATCATATGCACCACATTTATCATATGCTTGTGTTGCTTCCTCATAGAATTCAGTCTATTAGAGAAACATGACCTTCCCCTTCTGAATCCATGTGGACTTTGTGATAATAGCCCTGCTCTAGACGTGTGCTGCTCAATCATTTCCTTAATAAGTGCTTCCATTAATTTATCTGTGATGCACATTAAGCTTACTGGTCAATACTTACTTGGATCAGCCCAATCACTGTTTTACTCAGTGGGATAATATTTGTTAGCCTCTAGTCTTTAGGAATATCCCGTGTGTACCAATTTTTCAAAAAATATGCGTCAAGGGTTTAGATATGTACTCGAATTTTGTTAAACACTCGAGGATAAATGCTATCTAGTCCTGGTAAATTTTCAGATATAAATCCATTTAATCTAAACAGTATTTCTCACTTTACAATTTTAAGGCTACTAAGTAACTCTTTAGTAGTCCCCGTTCGTTTTGTGAAGTTTTCAACTTCTTCACATGTATAAATTTGAGTAAAATAATAAGTTAACACTGCTGGCCTCACACCTGCAGGAACTGGGTTTAAATTCCTTCTCAGTCACTCTGTGAGCAAAGAATCTCCACATACACCCAGTGTCCAAGTACTTTCCTCAGATTCCCCATTTTTATTTTCTAATGCTAAACATGTCCTAATGATTTTATATTAGTTCCATATTAATTGAGGGTTGGGTATATGTGTGAATGTATTTGGTTTGTTCCTCGCTTGTAGGAGAAATTGCCATGATAGACTCTGGCTCCTCATGAGCATGAACTGAAATATTTATGTTATAACAGCTATTGTGGTTCAAGTTTCTAAAATGCGTTACTCTACATTACTCTAATTCAATAACATTTAGAAAAATGGTAGTCTGTCCAAAAACAAAAAAAAGAACAACAACTTGAAACAATTCTTGAAGTTTTAATATTGCATTGCATTCTTTTTTCTCATTTTTCTCTGATTTCACTCTTTAATCATTGTCTGAGAACAGTTTCTTTATTGAAAATGAAGTGTAAATACCTTTCATGGAGACTGTGCAAAATGTTAGATGTCAACAGTAAGGTGAACTCTGCTGCTTCTTTCCACAAGTGTTTAATCCTGTCAGATGAGTTTTTCCTTTCTATTTGTGCATTCAGATGGAATTCAATCATCAGTTTGTTAGCAGAGTTAAGTGAAAACCAGAGGAAGGTGTGATATTTTGCTGTGTGCCATAATTAAAGAAGTAGTTCACCCAAAAGCAAAAATTTAGCATGCACATCAGTTGAAAATCTCAGTGACCATAAAAATTTTATCTAGCAGCTTCAGAAAATGGACACATGAAAAGTCCTGCATAATGAGAGGATTTTTACTTATAGATTGAAACATTACCCTTTTTCTACTAAAACAAGATATCAGAATCACAGCATGTAAGTCACATAAGCATCATAATTACCCCACATTCCCTGAGTGGTAGTCTGGAGTTTCATAGATTAAATATATTTTTTAACCTATTCTATTTTAGAAATGCTAAGAACTGGAATAACATATACACACGTCATAAACATATTAGGGAAGACTAACAAAAAGGATTGCTTCTAAACAAGAAAAAGAAGTCTTCATGTATAGTAGCTATTAATGTTGTTGCAGATTTTGGACTTTTATTTTGGACAAATAAAAGGGCAATAGAGTCCCGTTTCTTCTATCACGGATGGCAAGGGGTGGAGATATACCGCAGAAGTTGGTCTGGACAAATGTGGGTCAGATGGAAGGCTGAACAGCCATCCAGGGGTTGGCCTGCATTCTGGAGTTAGGAGTGGTTCAGTGGAGCAAGGTTGGACAAGGCAGGCTCACAACTGAAGGTAAGAATATAAAGGAACAGTTTGCAAGACAGGGAGGCTAGTTTTGTTAAGTACAGTCTTTCCTTCCTTCTATTTATTCTTCATTAGTTATTACCCTGCTCAATCTCAATAATGTCCCTTTCTGTTTGGATACTGTTGGTGTCTCTGCATTCATTTGGGTGGCTCATGTGAAAGCAGCCCTGTACTTCATATTTGTTGCCTGAAATTATTTCTTGTCATCTAATGGGCCTGAGGGTAATGACTAGTATCTGGCCAGTGATTCTGGTTTCCACTTTTAAAAAGATTAACAACTTTCTAATTTTGAGTCAGGACTATGTGCTTCTTTCTCAAAGGCAATTAAAGTTTTAATACCTGTACTGGCCTCACTGAATCCCCTGTTCAATTATCCAGCAAGCTAAACACCTTCATGCAATAATTCCCGGAACCACGAAGTGATGTAGAGAATGTTTAATTACAAAAATGGTGTGAAACTGTAAATACAAATACAAACAAACACTAATAAGTACTTGTATAAGTAACATAGAGTAAATACAGCAGCATTTATAACTAAGAGCTTAACAGCCAAAGGCTCAGTAAATTTATGTAATGAAATACAACATTTACTTTGACACTCCTTAACCAAAGTTACTTAAACAAAGACTATAAAACTAGAAAAAAGAGAACTTACAGGGAATGCCTTCACAAGGGCTAACTAAGCAGGATGGCGAAGGATTGTTTGAGAGTATAAACACACCATGCTTACTGCTGCTGCACTCACTTCCTACTTCCTACTTCCTGCCTCCTATCACATGGCTTCCTGCTTACAGCAGTAGCATTAGGATTTTTATATTAGGATTACAAAGGTTTGCAAAAACAATTAGAACCAGAACACTCCCCGTCTGGTATCTTTAAGATACCACCAAAAACTGAGCCAAATACTTTAATCTGGTGATAAAAGAAAAAACAGTTCTGAAATAGGCCTGTAAAGGATTTTTGTTGCTCCTTGCTGAACTATCTTTATCTCGACCTTCCTTATTAATCCATCTTTGCTAGGAACAGCCTTCATTATTATTCCCATAGGCCACTCATTCCTCCTGACTTGCTTTTCCTTCAGAAGGACAACATCACCTTCTGGGTTGATGAGGTCAAATTTATTTTGTTCTTCTGGAATTTTCTTTAGTGGAAGGCGAAGGAAGTGAGGTCCAGTAATCCATGTTGAACTGGAAAGCTTGGAGGCTGAAATGGAGCGTGAACCATGATCAACAGGATTTTGATCTGTTGGCACATAATGCCACTGTTCAGGTTTAGAAGACTGCCGGATTCGTTGCACCCGATTATTTACATAGACACTAAAGCATCTGGATTGATTGTGAATATAACCCAAAACCACTTTACTATCTGTATAAAAACTAGTGGAGTTTAGCTGGAGATCTATTTCCTCACTGACGACTTCCGCAATCTCCACAGCTAGCACCGCAGCACATAGCTCCAGCCTGGGCACTGTAAGTTCAGGTCGGGGGGCAAGTCTTGCCTTGCCGAGGACAAAGCCCACATCTATTTGCTTGTCATGGCTTAGAAATTTGAGATAAGCCACAGCAGCAATGGCATTAACAGAGGCATCTGAAAAAATGCACAGCTCAATGTGCAGGGCATTAGAAGGTGGAATAGCAGAATATATACGGGGTATTTGAATGCCTCTGAGGCACTGCAGCGAACTCTGCCATTGCACCCATTGTTCATGCATGCTTTCTGGAAGGTTGGTGTCCCAATCACTGCCGTGTCTCGAGAGTTCTCTAAGTAGTAAGCGCCCCCGGATAGTCACTGGTGCCAGGAAACCCAGCGGGTCAAAAAGACTATTGACCGTGGAGAGTACTCCTCTGCGGGTATATGGTCTGTCAGTTTCAGGTGCATAAAATGTAAAAATGTCTGACATAATATTCCATCTTACCCCAAGACTTCGCTGATCAGGTAGGTCATCCACAAACAAGTCAAGATTTTGTAGATCCTTAGCTCGATCTTCCTTTAAGAACGCATCCATCACCTCAGCTTTGTTAGAGGCCACTTTGTGGAGCCTAAGATTTGAAGCTGCTAACATTTCCTGCGTTCTCTTAAGGAGATCAATTGCTTCCTCCACAGTGGGGACAGACTTTAAAGCATCATCCATATAAAAGTCTCTTTGAATAAAGCGGCACACATCACTGCCATACTCTTTTTCTCCTTCTTGTGCAACTCGCCTCAGACCATAAATGGCCACAGCAGGTGAGGGACTATTACCAAAAACATGCACCCTCATTCTATGGTCAACAACCCTTTTGTCCTGGTCACTGTCCTCATACCATAGAAAGCGCAAAACATCCCTACAATCTTCTCGCACTAGAAAACAATGAAACATTTGCTGAATGTCAGCAGTAAGTGCAACGGGGTTCTTCCTAAATCTTATAAGGATACCCAACAGGCTATTATTCAAGTCTGGCCCAGAGAGCAGCACATTGTTAAGGGAAACCCCTTCAAATTGAGCACTAGAATCAAAAACCACACGTATTTGGGTGGGCTTTTGTGTGTGGTACACTCCGAAGAAGGGCAAATACCAGTACTCCTTACCTTCTTGAACCGGAGGCGCAAGTTCTGCATGACAGCTATCCAACATCCTTTTCATGAATTCTAGAAAATGAGCTTTCATCTCTGGATGTTTCTCAAGGGTGCGGCTTAGAGATCTAAAACGATTCATAGCATATACACGATTATTAGGCAATTGCCTACGTGCTTTGCGAAAAGGAAGTGGGGCCACCCAGCTGTTGCTGGAGTCTTGGAAGAATTCATTCAACATAGTTTTGAGAAACAAAAGATCTTCCATAGAAGGTGCAGGTTTGTGATCACCTTTTGTCTGGTAGAAAACCGATTGTCCAAGTTTCTCCCCATTTGCTCCAGTCAGATGGCTTTCACTGGGAATGCGGCAGAAGAGTTGGTGCTGCTCAGAAGGGATGAACCTCTCTTTGACCATCATATGGCTCTCGCATGGGTGAAAGAGACTTGGCCTGCCATTATCCAGGATGTAAGTTTTCATGCTAGTGACCTCTGAAGGCCTGTGTGTACCACCCAGGCACACATCACCAATTATTACCCAGCCCAAGTCCAATTTTTGGGCATATGCTGCATCATGGGGCCCATTGATCTGCTTACGGACTTTATGCACCCTTAACATGTCCCTTCCCAGCAACAGCAGAATTGCTGCTTCTCTATCACGAGGTGGTATTTCATTGGCGATTGCCTTGAGGTGATGGTGATTGTGAGCAGCTTCTGGAGTAGGAATTTCATCCCTGTTGTCAGGGATCATATCGCATTCTAGGAGTATGGGCAAAGGAAGACTTACTTTTTCATCTAATGACTCTATGATATAACCAACCGCTCGCCTGCCAGTAGTCTCAGCTATTCCAGAGCAGGTTTTCAATGTATATGCAGCTGAAAGTCCATCTATGTTGAAAATGTCAAAAAAATCTGGCCGAGCTAGGGACCTATTGCTTTGGTCATCCAGCATGGCATACATCCTCCTGCTTTTGCTGCGGTCACTGGCTGGATAAACATTCACAAGGCATATTTTTGCACAGGATTTCCCACTAAAGCCTTCACCACACACCTCAGTGCATTTGGACGTAATAGCGTCATCTGCTGCTTCTTTCTTCTCCCCGCCATGCTGTGCGAGGGGAGAAGGGGACTTGGACAGCCAAGGAGCTGGGCCTGGATGGAGGGCAGCTGAATGCCTGTCACTCTCACATTCAGAACATTTGACACTTGTTTCACAACATCTGGCAACATGTTTGGTTGATGCGCAGCATTTGAAACAGATGTTATGTGTTTTTAATATTCTTTTCCGTTCATCGAGGGGCATCTCTCTAAAGCCTCTGCACTTTCTCAGGGGGTGAGGTTTGCGATGAACTGGACATTGTCTATCTGGGTCATCATTGGCTGGGGAATTGGAACAGGGAGTAATATCTGTTTTGTGTACAGACACTGGCTTACGGGCATTACTGTGACTCTCGACGAATCTCTCTCTCTTGTTTGGGTTAACAGTGGAGGAGGGGAGAGTAAAGCTGGGGTCATTACGTGCCTTAGCTTCACCGCGTATGAACTGCAAAAAGAAGGAAAATGGGGGAAAGGTGACCTTGTGTTCTTGCTTATAGCGGGAGCCCTGCATCATCCACTTCTCCTGAAGCGCATATGGGAGCTTTTCTACTATTGGGTTAACACCTCTAGCAGTGTCCAAGTAGGAAAGCCCTGCTAAAAAACCATCTCGTTTTGCAGCCTCAACCTCAGACAGTAAATCACTCAGTTCCCTAAGCTTTTGGTGTTCTTTTGGTAATATTTTAGGAAAATTGTCCAGTTTTGCAAGCAGAGCACTTTCTATGGCTTCTGGTGACCCATAAATCTCCTCCAATCTCTCCCAAATGCGCTGCAGCCCAATAGACAAGTTCCGCACATTCGCTGACTTGATACGACGCGCATGTTCTGCAGATTCTGTCCCAAGCCATTTAATCAATAAATCTATCTCTTCTCCCGCTGTAAGACCCAATGTCTCTATGGCATTAAGGAATGTGAATTTCCAGGCCAAATAATTCTCGGGCCGGTCATCAAACTTATTTAGTCCGGATGATATCAGTTGGCTTCGTACCAGATACCTTGCTAAATCTGATGAGGCATGGTCACGAGAGTGTCCAGCAGTTTCATCCATGTGGTGGTTATAACGACTGGGGCAAGGTGTTAGCACAGGCAGGCTCCGAGCACTGCTTGGCTGATTACTTAAAAGGGTAGGATGGCTCCTTTGCCTTAAAGGAGACTCTTTATTGTGTACAGTAGTATCTGCAGGATGACCTGATGCCAGATAGCGTGCTTCTTCTCTGGCTATATTTTCATCTGCTACCAGGTTGAGGACACACATGTCCGGAATGGGGCCATTATTCAAACATCCTTCCCTGAATGAATGCCTGCCGCTATGCTCATTTACATACTGTTCAGTACGCTGCTGTGGGCTCTGTGCTGGCAGTAACTGGGATCCGAGTTCAATTTCTGCGGCCTCTAAGTTTGCAACTGCAGCCTCCATCACAGCTGCTTCAGCCAGCGCAGCCTCTGCCTCTCTCTCTTTCTCCAGAGCATCTAACGTGGCTTCTAGACGGGCCTTTTCCATTCTAAGTTCAATCTCCTTCTTTGAAAAGGCAGCTCTAGCTTGGGCAGCTTCTGCCTTAGCACGTGCTTTGGCTGCTGCTACACTGACATTTGAAACAGCAGAAGATTTAGTCGAACGACAAGCAACAGATCTAACTTCCAATTCTTGAAGCTCCATTTTACATGGACAACTGGACAATGTAGTAACTGTAACTCCTCTAGCAATTCTTGAGCAAATTACTGCGCTGTTATTTCTGCCTTAAGATGCCTTATAAGACAATGGAGTCAGAGCCACTGAGCAATCTTGCTTGTAGGTCTCCCTTTTCACTGTACTGGCCTCACTGAATCCCCTGTTCAATTATCCAGCAAGCTAAACACCTTCATGCAATAATTCCCGGAACCACGAAGTGATGTAGAGAATGTTTAATTACAAAAATGGTGTGAAACTGTAAATACAAATACAAACAAACACTAATAAGTACTTGTATAAGTAACATAGAGTAAATACAGCAGCATTTATAACTAAGAGCTTAACAGCCAAAGGCTCAGTAAATTTATGTAATGAAATACAACATTTACTTTGACACTCCTTAACCAAAGTTACTTAAACAAAGACTATAAAACTAGAAAAAAGAGAACTTACAGGGAATGCCTTCACAAGGGCTAACTAAGCAGGATGGCGAAGGATTGTTTGAGAGTATAAACACACCATGCTTACTGCTGCTGCACTCACTTCCTACTTCCTACTTCCTACTTCCTGCCTCCTATCACATGGCTTCCTGCTTACAGCAGTAGCATTAGGATTTTTATATTAGGATTACAAAGGTTTGCAAAAACAATTAGAACCAGAACAATACCTTTTTGAACAACATGTCCTGATGATGTGTCTTTGTCAGCAAAGAAATCAAAATGCAAGGCCCAGCTGGCAGGGTTTGTCTCTTATCTGTTTCTTCAGATTTAATTTAATACTGCATCATGAAACGAAGACACCTGCTCACTGATTTTGATCAGAGCTGTTTATGGGATACTGGATATGTTATGAGGTTATCTGACTGACATGAACCCACTGTTGTAAAAAGTATTTTCAGATCAAAGGTGTGAAAATCACTGGGACCTTTGATGCTGTCATGCTAATCTCTATCTCTATCTCTCCAACATATTTTAAAGTTTTTTATCTAAAATATACTGTAGTGTACCAGTATATAATGATGAATTTCATTATGTTTACCACAAATAGAAAACTTAGCGTCAGGCCACTGATCCAAAAGCTTCTTCTGCTGCCACTCCTACTACAAACACGAATGCATGGACAGCGGTATGGTTGCTGGACAGATTAAGTTGTTTTTTGTTTTGCTTTTTTAGCAGAATCTCGCTGTAACTTTATTTAATTGTTTTATCTTAACATTCCCTTTGTGACACTGAGTTAAATCATCAGGGTGTATTTTTTGCACATGACGCAACACTGACTTATTACTAGAGTATACAAAGACACTATGAATAATTACTACAGTATTTTATTAAACTGGCAGTTGGGCTTATTTCGCAAAAGCTTTTCAACATGCCACACGTTTTGGTTTCATTAAAGTAACAGTTTAAAAAATAAAGCTTTGGTTTACAAACCTGCTCTCTTACAAATCATAAATACCTTTTGAATATAGAGCTGCATGTTTAATCATGGGCGGCACGGTGGCGCAGTGGGTAGCGCTGCTGCCTCGCAGTTGGGACACCTGGGGACCTGGGTTTGCTTCCCGGGTCCTCCCTGCATGGAGTTTGCATGTTCTCCCCGTGTCTGCGTGGGTTTCCTCCGGGCACTCCGGTTCCCTCCCACAGTCCAAAGACATGCAGGTTAGGTGGATTGGCGATTCTAAATTGGCCCTAGTGTGTGCTTGGTGTGTGGGTGTGTTTGTGTGTGTCCTGCGGTGGGTTGGCACCCTGCCCAGGAATGGTTCCTGCCTTGTGCCCTGTGTTGGCTGGGATTGTCTCAAGCAGACCCCCGTGACCCTGTGTTCGGATTCAGCGGGTTGGAAAATGGATGGATGGATGGATGTTTAATCATAGATACAGTTTCAAAGTGTTTCATGCCAGATAAAATTAAGGCAGTCATGCAGTATACTATGGTAATTTCAAATTTGATATCTGAGCTGGGTAAACATCAACAACATGATAATTTGAAGTTAAGAGTTAGCATTTCCTATGAAATAGGAAGGTGTGTCAGTGTGCATTTACTTATTTAGTGTATATAATGTATTTGTCAATTTGTCATTTGCAACAGTCATATTTAAATTATTATTTCATATTTATTTCCTGAAAGTATTTTTTATTTAAAATTCCTTTTTGTGCTTTCCGGTATTTATTTTAATTTTTAGGTGTTAACTTATTTAGTAATGTTATTGTTGTTTATTATTAATGTTATTATCTACTATATAATAAAATGCTAAGGTTTGTGTGTGTATCCGGTCCCTCAGAGCAGTTTGACTGTTCAGTTGATTTTGGTGGCACAATCTAAAGAGGAAGTGTGAGTGTCCAACACAGGAAGAGCAGCAGAAGCTTAGGAGGCATACTGTGAGTTGCCTTCAAAAAAAGGAAGTAAAAAAGCGGTCGAAAGGCAAGCATGTGCCCTGAAACGACAAAGTCTAAGAATCAGGCTTTATAGGAATGCACTCCAGTTTTTGACACACAAAGATACAATGGAAAGGGACTGAAAGCACACGCAGGACAAGAGATATCAAACTTATAAAAATTACCTGTTATTACCTGTTTTTTACAGGTAATGTGCCTAGGTAAAAAAACAATTCTGAAAGTTACATTTTCTCTATTTTTTAATTGCCTATATAATGTAAAAAGCAACATTTAAGTTCATGTCCAAATTAACCCACAAAAAATTGTAATCATAAGCACCAAAATATAATGAAAATAGTCATGTGGCCAAAACAGAGGACATTTTCAAAGGGGATAACCTCTCCTCCTCTTCCAAATGGGGTACCCCCACTGCTAGATTAGATTTCTGTTGGAAATGCTGACTTACACATTGCTCAATATAAAGTACTCTGGAAAATGTATAATGTATGATACTAGAGCCTAACAGATTATATAAAATAAGACTTTACAGAAAAGCATAATTTAAAAATTGCAAGCTACAATCATGGAGCAAACTGAATAAAACTCAATTGTTTCATATGTATTTTCAAGAGTGTTGCTTACTGTACATTTAAAACACTGTATTTTTGTTACTGTGCAACACAAAAGCTAGATGAAAATGTCAAATGCAAATAGCTATTACAATAACCAGGTATGCTAACTTTATTACATTATGTAACAAATTTTCAGATATTACCAAAGAAAGCAGATAAAACACCTTATATTACTTGCAAAAAAAAAACTGTCAAACACTGTAAATGTCTCATGCAAAAAGTTCTAAAGTGAATTGTTATAGAAAGATAACATCCACCTAAAAATAGTAATTAAGGATGAACAAAGGAAGAACATAAAGTACAGAAAAAATCTCAATTTCCCAACACAAAATACTACAGTATGCATTTCTTTTTCATCTAAATCCTCTCAAAACTCTCTCCATTCAAATCTAGGCTTATCTTTCACCTGCCAGTCAAGCTTTGTTCCAGTATACATCCTGATTTTACACTTTAAACTCATGAATATTGTAACTTCAAGCCAAGCAAGAAAATTACTTCTGGATTCAAAAGCTGCTCTATAACTGGACTATGGACTCCAAGCTAGCACTGTACCTAGCACAGTCTGGTGTCCCTACTTTCCATTTGCCTAAAATACCAGGATCTCTCATACTGCCTCTCAGCTTCCTACATTATTTGAATCACAGCACAATCATTTGTATCCCTTCCTGGGATCATGGGCCATCTCTAACCAGGTGGTGTTACCACTTCTGATATTTCCTCCCTGCCCACTCTCTCCTTCTCTTTTTTAGCACAAGGTTGGGAAACCTCACTAACCTTTGGACCAGATGTGCTCTAGTGTCCTACAGGAACAATATCTATTTCTACTGAAGTCAATTTTCTCTCCATTTGTTTGGACATTGACAAGGCCTGGCCATGTCTTGAGCTGGTTCTTTCAATAAGCATTACTCTGATTACCAGACTAAATATTCAGATCCTAGCACATCCTGTGGCTGTCTTACTCGGTGTTGCATCTGGTCGCTCAAGTAGAACCGAATCAGGAGCCTCCCATACTTGTGGTCCATCTCATTCACAGCGTAAGAAGCAGAGAGATGTGTTCCTCATCATACTTTCACACCTTCTGAAAACTATCTGAAATGTGATGATGTTAGAAAAAGCAAAATGTTCTCCTCCTGCACTCTCACTCTGTCACACCCACCATGGCACGAGATGGAGCAACAGGTTTGCATGCTGTACAATTTCGTTGTCTCACTTACCATGTCTATCACACTTGGCTAACTGAGATTTTCGTACAATAGTGCTCTGCTCCATCTCTAGCTGTATTGGACCTATACAAGGTGTTCTGCCTTTCTCCACTGTAGTCTTTTGTGCAACCCGCATAACAATACTCCTGTGTAGGGGTAGACTTTATTTAAATCTATTGATATATGTACAAGAAGCTACATATACAGGATTACATATTGCTGGGTATGGGCAAAACCAAGTTTGCTGTATACTAGGGGCAATGTAAAAGGCCATCTAGGGACATTTCACTATATGAGATTTTCCAAGATATGTGATGCATAGAAATCATCAATAACATAAGATGAGGTTCTACTACGTAAAGCAATATTTTAGTAATACTGTATATATGTACACAACTGTAATTTTTCTCAAGGATTTAATTATAATTTGCTATAATTTATAATGTGTATATCAAGGAATTCATAAAACACAGTTTTTATCATGATTATCCAAAAGTTATAGCACTGTGTATGTGCTGTTTATAATAAGAGAGAGTAACTTCTTTGTGCATTCACTGCACAAACAGAGATAATTTTCTTCAAAATAATGAAACTAATTTGGTGCAAAGTTAAAAATCTATTTCAAAATCTCAGCATTTATTCAATAATATTGGCATTAATTTAATCTACCCGAACACTATTGTACATGATTTATTTTCTCTTATGACTCTACAATTATCTACTGTTGCCGTTTTTGACAGGAAGTGATTAAGTATGCTCACCCACAGTCTAATACAGTTTCCAATGTACAGTCCATAGGGCTGCGGAGGCAGCAGACAAGGTGACAGTTATGTGATTTAGTGCCTAGACTAGGAGATGAATGTTAATTATACTTTGGCGTTATGACTACTGCAGAATCTACTCTTTTAATCCTTTATCTGCGATAAGCATCTCCAATAATACAATCAAAGATTCTAAATCAAGGAGTGCTTCCTTTGCAGTGGATTGTAGAAAAAACTGCTGTTACTGCTAATGAAGATATATATTCAAGGTTGGGTTATTTTTCATTTCCCTATTCTTTAATTAAAGAAACTGAAGTCTACATAGCCAAATGCCTGGCTCTGCTCTACTTATTCAAATCTTTTGATTATTCATTCAGTTTCTCCAGGGAAGGCTGGCTGTACAGACCAATTAGGAAAATACTAAATGTACTTTGCAATGTGTTTTTCTTTTCAATACAAGCCATTCTAAAAGACTAAAAGCCTGATGATCATACAGTAAATGTTTTCTTGATTTGCATAGAGAAATCACTAGAGTAAATGGTAATTTGTATAAGTAAAGCATCCATTAACAGTGCTGGTCCTAAAATTGCTCAAAACATATAAAATAGATTAATCCATTATCTGATGCTTTTTAAATGTCATTTTAACTGTATATTTAACAAAAGTAACTGGCAGTTTAACAGAAAAAAACTGTACTTAATATACCATAAAAAACAGACCATTACCTAATCATACATCTAATGTTTCCATCATTAATGTTCATTTTAAAAACCCAGTACAGTGAAATAACTAAGTACTCTTTCTAATGACTAGTTCCAAAAATCTATCATTAAACCCACTTAATCCAGTTCAGGGTAACAAGGATCTCATGTATGTTCCATTAGCTACTTACAGTAAACCTGTACATCTTTGGAATGAAAGTGGAAATCCCTGTAAAAATACACCATACAGACAATGACTGAATTGGGAACTGCATCCAGTATCCTGGAACTGTGAGTCAGTAATGCTAATAAATGCACCACTGTGCCATCCTAATGATAGTCTGATAAAGCCTCTTTTGCTGGAAATAAAATAGATAATATATTTAAATAATTGGAACTATAAATAAGTAAAATAGAAAAAAAGAACACAGACATACTCCTGGATTCCTTAATGTCCTTCTATTTATTATTGTTAACTTAAGTGTAGAACAGCCAGAGAGCGGCGACATTTTGAATGCCAATTAGCACATGCAATAAGAATTTCACTGTTCTGCACACGTGACAATAATGACCTTATAAATCTATAAACACTACAGATCTTCAGAACAATTGTCTGTTGGAAATATTTAGTATTTCAGTGCTTATTTTTAAAAGCTCTGATTGGACTATCATGAAATTATCTTTAGCTTGACAAAGTATGCTAATTTTATTGAGATCATGAAAAACTGAACAACAGTGAAGCTGTCCAACATTCAAAAAATAGTTAAAATATTGTATTTGGGACTCACTGAGGCTAAATGCTGATTTATACTTCCACACTGTTGAAAGCAATATATATGTCTGCGTGCATCATGCTGCAGGCACATGCCTGAACAATAGGTGGTGGTGTTTGTAGTATGCAAGAAAAGCGATCGATCAATTGAGATGCAAGCAGTTTCTGTCCTCCAGGATTATCACTCCTCTTGCTACACCTTTTTCTTCCACAGAAGAATGAATTTGTTACTCACATTTTTCACTTTTTCATACATTCGGCGACATCCAAATCAGAAGAAAAACAGAATGCACTTCAGGAAATATGTTGTTAACAAACTGGCCAATCAGAGTCATAGGGGTCTGCATAGAGTTTGCGTCAATGTGATGCATACTCACGTTTTTGAGGAGGAGCACATCAGGCTACGCGCTGTAAGTATGCTGTAGGCTATGCGGGTGATGATGTACCTATGGCATAGGCTCAACACTGAAGTATAAGTCGGCCTTAAGTAGGTGGTGTCACTATCTCATACAGTAGCTTCAAGGAACTAGGTTTGAATCCAAGGCCCAACCTCTGTCTCTGTGTATATTCTCCCTATGTCTGTGAAAGTTTTTCAGAAGATACTCCAGCTTTCCTCCTTCATCCCAGTTAGGATGTTTTTGGAGTCTAAATTTCCACTTGGAGTGACTAAGGAAATATGTGTAAGTGAGCTCTTTGATCAACTGGGCCCTGCCTTGCACTCAGTGCATTCTTGATGGGCTCTACCCTACCAGAGCCCTGAAGTTAAAAAGAAATTTCAGTAAATGGGTAGATAGATTTTACTTTTCTTTACTAAAATATATACAGTATAAAAGGGAACATGCAAACATTATTTAAAAAAATGCCGGCACTTCACAAAGATTAAGGAAACGTATAATATACAACTTTTCCATCTTCCTTGTGGATGATCCCATTTATCTCAGCACACAACAGCACTAACTTCTCTGACCTTTCTTTGTCTTCTTGATGACTGTCACAGCACAACAGACTAGAATCAACCAATGATTCATCAAAACCTTGACTCTTCTATTGGCAAGAAAGACTGACAGTTACATTAATCAAAATGAGAATCAGCTATAAGATATTAAAAACAAGGGTATTTTTTAAACTGATAAATAGTAAAGAATGAATGCTGTAACACTAGTCAATTGTGTTCAGAGAATCTACAAATGCCTTCCCTTAAGCACCACTCTATTTCCATGTTATCCCATTAATCACACATGATCATTGGCTGCCTACATGGTGTAACTGAACTTAGTTTATAATTTATAAAGGTAAGAATCACTTTGATTATAGAACCCTAAACAGCACTCTATGCCTACATTAAATTATCAATAATTTCTACAGTACTTTCAGTATTATAATAAAAAATCAACAACTGCAGTGAGGCAGAGCACTACCTGTCATGGAGTAATGGATGTATTATATTATAAATATTTATAAAATGCAAAGGGCAAATATAAATAAAAACCACCAACTGAGCACAGGTAAAATCTATTTGCCTACTCCCAGTGAGAATTATTGAATTGTGATCTGCTCTGCTTTTAGAACTTAAAAGTAAAACTAAATGTGAAATTCATCATTAACCCAATAATGCAAAGCAAAAAATTACACAAAACCCTGAAGCATTATTTCTTTAAACTCTGATTGTTTGTTGAAAATAATGAACAATTCTTTTGTATTTTAATTCTGCATTGAATAGTCTTAAGGATAATAATTGTGTCATAATTCCTACGTCAATGGCTATGTTCAGTCCTGGGGCATCCCTAGCTGCAGCCTTTTTCCATCCAATGTCACAATTGGTGAGTTGCTGGTAGTTTTAATTGATCTAATCTTTAGCTGGCTAGTATTTTGTTCTATCACTTTTAAAGATGCTTGGCCATTATCTTTATTTCTTTTTCAGCTTCCCTATGTGGTAGCCTTTTACCCCAAGGAACATGGTTACTGGTAGCTAGCTTTATGAAAGCAGTTGCAGCTGTAGTTTGACAGTGATACCACTTCTAGGGCTATAATTTTTTCTGATGTAAGTTTTATTTATCAAGGATTTGGGCAGAGACTTATTTTATACCAACAATATGTCTGACATTAGGAAACATTTAGTCTTGCTGATGAACCATATCTATATGAGCCAGAACCCAAAGACAAGAAATTGCAACTGATCCATTTATTGGCCAGAACATAATTTTTAATTGTTTAGATTACCAGTATTTCCATGACATGGAAAATATGGTGGGGTTATAACAATTTTGAAAATCAACGACATAGTTATAAGAAAATATTTAAACTCACAACTGCATAATGAGGTACAGGTGATTTGGACTTTCATATATATCCTCCAGAGCAACAATATTTTCATGCTTGATTCTGGAAAACAAAGAACAATAACAAATAAGAATTACAAGAATGCCATTTTCTTAATATGCCTGTAAATCTAAGGTAACATACTTAAAAAGCACACATCCCTGACTATACTCAAACACAATAATGCATAATGCACAGAAATTAATGTCTTCTAAAAATCACAAGATACCACAATGTGGCCATCCATGGACAAAATTTAAGTAGTGGTAATATTTATTACTTTTTAATTAAATAAATGCAAGTCCATTACCCTGGTTTTTACCTAATATACTTTAATGTAAAACTGACTAATTAACATTTAATTAGATAACAAGTAGAACACAATTTGAAATTTAATCAGTTGCTGAGTAACATTGTGACTCCATCAAAACTGCTTTTGCTTTGTGCATCCCAAATAAAGATTTAGCCATTGAAAATACAATAGTTCTAATGTTCATTTTCTTCGTTTTATTCACATTTCATTACTTTATACTTTTAATCATGACATCTTGTTTTGTTTTTTGTTGTCACAGCTTATTCCATGCCCCTGTGATATCTAGTACAGCACAACTGGAATGTCTCCAGACACCTTAAAGCATGTTCTTTCTTTTTCTCAGACAAATATCAGATGTCTGCAGGAAAAGAGCATGCCCAGTATGGTTGAGGAAACCACTCAAAAAAGGAGCCTTAAGGTCCCTAGAAGGACTGCCTCTTCTAGTCATGTGATCCAGTGTGCCTGTGAAGCAGAGCAGTTTTGATTTGGCTATGACAGAAGAGGAGCTCTACTCCTTGATGGGTGTAAAATGAGGTCCAATAGAGACTAGCCAAAAGTCTAGAGAGTAACTGACCATTAAAACCAAATATACTGTTGTAGAAGCCACAGCAGGTGATATAATGATTGGTCTTAATTAAAAAACCTTTGGACTTCTATTTAAATAAATTAGTAGTGTCATACATTCTCTGCAGGCATTCAAAGAACCTCTATGAGGCATACTGTACATACAAACTGTACAATAAAGCCTCCTTTATTTTAATATTTTAAATTTGGTTTGGTTGCAGGTATATTGTAAATGCAAGATGCTCAAATTCAGCCCTTTTCTGTTCTACACATTCAAATAAGAAAATTCAGTCATTTAGCAGTCAATAAGCATTATAACAAATATCAGATTTCTCACAAATGCGCTGTTTGTGTTTTTCTAAAGTATATTGCAATTATGCTTAGAATATTTTAGTAAATCTTCCTGGCAAAACTGAGAAAAATAATTAGGACAAAAATGCAATAACCAATTAATCAATAAGACAAAGTTCACCTGTACCATTCAGAATTAGAAAAAGTAGAGGCTTCACACATTAATAAACAAAATGTGTACATTTTCACTTGATGAGTTGAGTGGTTTGAAGTATTTACTCTATTACATTTTCATAACAATTCTTATTGCCATGATAAAGCAGAGAACCATGCATTTATCCAGTCTGATACAAAGGTTCCTTCATAGTATCCTTCTTCATATCCAAAATAATGGTTAAGTAGGACAAACAAAGAAAAATGTTGCAATTGTTAAATAAAATAAGCTTCCTAGATTAGCTGACTACTTGATGCATAATCTTTAGTCAGATGTGGTTGACAAACACAATGGAGAACACAAAGTATCAAAGAACATAAATAAGCAGGAATACCTGATGCCTCTCTAAGACCGTCCCAAACAGGTCACCAGTTCCACCCTATCCTGACTCGCCCTAAATTTCACTTTCCAAGTACCATCAACCATTCAATTTTTCACTTGCTATTCTCTCTGTCTTTACAACTCCATAACCCATCCTGTCACCACTAAGTAATTGCCATGGATTCTCCTCCAAAATAGAACAAGGCAGACTCACTTGTAGGAACGCCTGTAAATCATGAGCACAGTCTGTGTTGGCCCTATGTTCACTACAAGGACACTAGGCTGGAATTTCCACTTGTGTCAGCACAAGAATATTCAGTAATCCTTCAATTGCTAGGTCACCAAAGTAGACCTTAACCATTAACCATTCTCCTTGAGAAACACTACATTATCTTTTCTCCAATTCAGGAAATGTGTTCTATACCCTAGCTGTTCAGCAAAAAGGAACAGCAACGCCTTGATAGTCCTTCTTAACCTTTAAATGGGCAATGTGACCCACGTTGGAGCTGCCACATGTCATCTAGGTGGTTTCGCTGTCTCCGGTCAGCCCTTGCTGTCTTTCTGGAATCTGCTGGACTGTCTGACCTCTAGAGTCTGGGAAGAACACCGGATATTCCCACCCAGGCCTTCACTCAACACACCCAATAAAGTATCAGTTTAGTTCATCAACAGTTTAATCACATGGGATGCCATATTTTGCTTTATAATTCACTGCTAACATTTGCTCTTTTTGGCTAACAACAATCATTCAGAAAAGTGTTACTTGTTAATTTTAGTACATTCCTTTCCATTCAACCCAACAAAATAAATTTTGGACTATTTAAAGAAAAATAATCTGCATTTTACAGTTTTGCATCATGATTAAAATACAATTACCCAATCAGTCTAAATTTTATTTACTAGGCTTCATAGAGCACACTATCACAGAGTGACACGTCAAGAAAAGGACGGAAATATAACCAACTAATTACATAAAAGTGTCATATGTACCCAGATGTAAAATTTACTTATTGCTTCTGAGCATCTTAATTCTGAATCAACTGCAGTTTACAGATAAAGTTCCTTTTTTCACAGCCTACTGACACATTAAATAAAATTATTAAGAGTGTTTGCACTTCCTATGGGAAATTGAAGAATCTGCCCTGCCGTTATCAGTCATATTGATCAAATGGAGAAATTGTAATAACATTTTTAAGCAATCTTAAAATACAGAATAGAACAATTATGTGTAATATATTTACAACTGTTTACATTACAAAATGTAATCAATTACTATTTACAATTTAATAATATTTGAATATGGTGAATTTTAATGGTAAGTAGCTACATAATTAATGTTATGGAAAAACTCATTCAAATTCAAAATATAGTGGCAAGTCAAATTTGTAACTAACGAGTACACTGCACAACATCTCTGTCTTTGCCAACCATGCAGCAATTACAATAAGTGCTTGTCTAATTAAAAAGGTTACAAGTAACCACTTCAAGTTGTAGCACAAGAGGTGAGGTCACCCAGGCACTCAACAGTCTTTGATCAAGTGCCAGAAAAGTAAACATGTTTACCAAAGCTGCCAAGAGCCAGTAATCATATCACATGCTATAATAACAGTTTTCAACATTTCTCTTCAAATTAAGATTATTAAAATCATTGCCATAAAGCCGTTCAAATTACCACACAGATACACTGTAAGGTTACAAGAAAGATCAAAGCATTAAAAAGATGAAGTTTAACTAGCACAATGCAACAAACACTAATTGAGATTTAGTGACAATGTGCATTGCATGCCAAGAGAGTCAAGTACAATATAGTAGAAAGTGTGATTGGTTGATTCTTGAAAGTCAAACAACATTCATTTCAAATTTGAAAATGCAAAAAAAAAATTGAAAACAAGCCATATATTTAATTGTATGTGTTTGTGTTTGTGTTTATGTGTATGTACAGCATATACATACATACTGTACATACACACATCTATACAGTATATATAGTGGCACAAGAAAAGCATGCAGTGACAAATACTGCAATGGCTCTTTGAGGCTCTGACTGGCTTTATCCACACACTTTCCACTGACAAATACTGTGTATGGATTTGTACCAATCTAGCACTTTCAGGGAGCTATTTGCTGGTTCTACTGACCAAATGAGGCTATGGATTAGCCTCATCTGCGGTGGGTTGGCACCCTGCCCAGGATTGGTTCCTGCCTTGTGCCCTGTGTTGGCTGGGATTGGCTCCGGCAGACCCCCGTGACCCTATGTTCGGATTCAGCGGGTTGGAAAATGGATGGATGGATGGATTAGCCTCATTTAGCCCATTCCCCTTCTTCTTGTTACACTAGGAGAGTACACTTGTTCCAATCACTAACCTTCATTTACAGTCGTTAAGTTTGTCACAGCTGCTGGAAAATATTTTTCTGCTTTCTTTATTTAGAAGATGTATGTATGTATATATTTTAAACAAAAACTATGCTCACAAATAACAGTATTGCATAGTTTATTTTTCTGCTCTGATTACAGAGTGCATCCTATAACTAAGACCTGCTTGGTGATTCGATGGGTCTTTCTTGGTTTGATGTTACTGAGCCAGCACTCCATAGAGCAGAGTTGTACAACATGTAAAGGATGTTACATCCACACAGGAATAAAGCAGTGTACAATCAGGACCAAATTGTTATCAGTGGTGATGATTGAAATTATGCAATCAAGATGGCATTATGTAATCAAAAAAAAAAACAACAGCAGAAAAATAACCTTTGTAAATTCAAAACCAAAAGACAAAAGAACATCAGAAATTAAATCCTTATCTATATAAACAACCAAAACAGGCAAAAACACACATACACAGTATCAAGCAACAGCACACCAAACTGGATTTTCAAGCAGTCAAAGAAATAAGAAACCGAGCAAATGAAGACAGAAAATGTAATGAAAGAGCACTTCCATAAGGGATAGAATAAAATCGTGAAGTGCTTGCTCTGCATCTGGCACTGAAGTACACACTTTGAACAATGAAGAAATATTAAAAGAAACTAGCCAACCCACGGCGTAGCATACACCACATAATTATGTATCGATGGGTGAACACTTCCTGAAAGAAACAGTTGTCCAAATGGGGTGGGTTTGAGGATACGACTGTAGGTGAATGAAAAGATGGAACTCTGGAGAGGGCAACATACAATTGTCCGTGACTGACAATTGGAGGACCGCCGTTGCACGCTCATTCAGCGATTCACATCCGCGACAAACAAACTGTTTTACACGCTGCATACAGCGATTCACATCCGTGACAAACATGATTTTTCTTAGATGGTCCTGTCGCGTCCACCCTCACACTCGAAGCATACACACTGCCTGGTCATGTGCCCAGTCGCAACAGCAACTCACGGAGACCCGCCCACCAACTCTAAGATAATGGGAAACCTCTCGCGAACTGTTTTACACGCTGCATACAGTGATTCACATCCGCGACAAACAAACTGTTTTACATGCCGCATACAGCGATTCACATCCGCGACAAACATACCTCTTCTTAGATGGTCCTACCACATCCACCCTTGTTCGCGAAGCATACACACCGCCTGGTCATGTGCCCGTTCGCAAGAGCAACTCACGGAGACCCGCCCACCAACTCTAAGACCATGGCATGTAAAACAGTTTGCGATGGTGGACGTGGTCATGCGTCGTAACTGAAAAGAATAATGAAAAGTCAACGTGGCTCAGAGGTGCATGTGGAGTGTAGCAGAGACAAACGCGAATGACGCCCTGTTTTGTGAGTTGCTGCGTCCGAGTTGGTGGGCGTGTCTCTGCGAGTTGTTGTCGTATCCAATGACGCCGTGCTTTGTGAGTTGCTGCGTCTGAATTGGTGGCCGTGGTTCTGCGAGTTGTCGTCGTATCCAATGGTCTTAGAGTTGGTGGGCGTGGCTCCGTCCTGCGTGCTCCATGGGTGTCTTGCTTGTGCTGGTGGCTGCTTAGTGAATTATATATATAGATTATATTGTACAGAATGTTGTATGTGAGAAACCATTCTTGCTGCAAGACAACAAGCAGACAATATTACACTGTATTAATGACCATAAAACATGGCACAACAACCAATAGTTGAAAGTCTTGTGCAGTGATGACTGTAAATGAAAAGTTTTTGGCTTACAAAAACTGAGTATGTCAGAAGAAGGGTTGGCAAGAAGACCACCGATGCCTGCCTGCAGTCTTCTGGGAAGTATGAGGGCTGCTCTGTGATGATCTAGGTGGATAGTTTAGGCAATGGTATACAGGATCTAGTCAACATGCATGAAATGATAACTGCTGAGAAATACAAACAGGTTCTGACTCATCATGCTGTACCTTTTGGCAGCATTCATAGCTGGAAAGACCTTCCAGCATGATAATAACCTAAACACAATTAAGACCATTAGTACTTGGAACAAACGTCTGCAGATGGAAGTCTAACAGTATTACATTGGCTACCTGATAGCCCCAACCTCAACATAATTGAAACTGTGAGTGACCACTAGAAAAGAAACATGCATTAAATCAGATGTTGCAAATATGGTTCATTTTTCCTCATACTGAAACAGCCAAAGGATTATTCAGCAGAAATATGTCAAGAAACGCTACTGGGGCTTCTTTATACCAACAGCAATACAGTACGCCTGCATAATGCCTTACTGTGACTAGGGCTGACAAGTCAAATGTTTTCTTTCTTTTTAATCATTGGGATGTGTTTTCAGACTACAGTGTGTGTACATCTATCTATCTATCTGTAGAGCTTCTGTAAAAAGCTAAATTTCCACCAGTGACAAATAAAGTTCTACTTGTGTACTCATCACGTTACACTGCTGTCATGTTTTGCTTTTCTGTCCTTCAGCATAGACTTACACTGTCACTTCTGAAATCTTCATCACCCATACACAGTCACTGTCCCCAAGAGTCTCAATTATATTGTAAATATTCATAACGGCTAGCTTAAGCATTCACTTCTATATTCTTTGACATTCCAATATTAATAGCCAAACCCAGAAAATCTCCAGGAAACTCTGCCTATATTATCTTTTTTTATACTGACAAGCAAGCTTCAATTGTCAACCTAGTTCATGGGTATTGCCAAGTGCAGTGTAAAGTGTTGCCTTTGCCCTATTACATTTTTATGTCCGTTAATAAAAAAAAAATAATCCTGACTCCATCACTATTTTGATTCCTACTAAGGTTATATTATTTTTCAGACTGTGCCAGTGTTTCTTCTGATAGTGAAAGGCATTTACACCAATCAACATCTCAGGAAGACACAGGAGGCTGATAACATGCCACACACCAACGCCATGCCAACATAATGGCAGAGGCCTCCCACCTACTGCAACAAAATAGCATGAACCATAAGCATGATACTTTATAGTACTTTCACTGAAGAGAGGCACATGATTTCATTTTAAAAATCTCATGTGAAAATTGGTGGCAAAGTAACATCACATGTTTTTCCGTTATTCATTTAATATGAGAAAAATGACTCCTGAAAGGCTGAAACAATAAAATTCTGATCAATCAGTAAATTTTGTATCTAGGAACATTAAAGGTCTTGATCAGGACTTTAAGAGGAAAAAATGTGCTTTTACATTTCGCTTCCTTAAGGGCAAAGATAGTGTTTTGACAAGAGATCTATTTAATAAATGAGGATACATTTTTGCTGAAAGAATAGGCTGGATTTCTTTCTAACTATAATAATAGGGAAAAGCCAAGCAAAATGACACCTTTTATTGGCTAACTAAAAAGATTACAATATGCAAGCTTTCGAGGCAACTCAGGCCCCTTCTTCAGGCAAGATGTATTACATCTTTTCCCTACATTCATAATGGCTAACACGGTACAACACCCTAGTACTATAACTATAATAAGAAAACCAGAGAAAAGCCAAGCAAAATGACACCTTTTATTGGCTAACTAGAAAGATTACAATATGCAAGCTTTCGAGGCAACTCAGGCCCCTTCTTCAGGCAAGTTGCCTGAAGAAGGGGCCTGAGTTGCCTCGAAAGCTTGCATATTGTAATCTTTCTAGTTAGCCAATAAAAGGTGTCATTTTGCTTGGCTTTTCTCTACATTCATAATGGCTAACACGGTACAACACCCTAGTACAATAAGAAAACCAGATATATGTGAATTTTTCCATTGGTAACTATTGATGTACTGCATAACTTCTTCTTCTTTCAGTTTCTCCCGTTAGGGGTTGCCACAGTGGGTCATCTTCTTCCATATCTTTCTGTCCTCTGCATCTTGCTCTGTTACACCCATCACCTGCATGTCCTCTCTCACCACATCCATAAACCTTCGCTTAGGCCTTCCTCTTTTCCTCTTTCCTGGCAGCTCTATCTTTAGCATCCTTCTCCCAATATACCAGCATCTCTCCTCTGCACATGTCCAAACCAAAGCAATCTCGCCTCTCTGACTTTGTCTCCCAACCGTCCAACTTGAGCTGACCCTCTAATGTACTCATTTCTAATCCTGTCCATCCTCATCACACCCAGTGCAAATCTTAGCATCTTTAACTCTGCTACCTCCAGCTCTGTCTCCTGCTTTCTGGTCAGTGCCACCGTCTCCAAACCATATAACATAGCTGGTCTCACTACCGTCCTGTACACCTTCCCTTTCACTCTTGCTGATATCCGTCTGTCACAAATCACTCCTGACACTCTTCTCCACCCATTCCACCCTGCCTGCACTCTCTTTTTCACCTCTCTTCCACAATCCCCATTACTCTGTACTGTTGATCCCAAGTATTTAAACTCATCCACCTTCGCCAACTCTACTCCCTGCATCCTCACCATTCCACTGACCTCCCTCTCATTTACACACATGTATTCTGTCTTGTTCCTACTGACCTTCATTCCTCTCCTCTCTAGAGTATATCTCCACCTATCCAGGGTCTCCTCAACCTGCTCCCTACTATCGCTACAGATCACAATGTCATCAGCAAACATCATAGTCCACGGGGACTCCTGTCTAATCTCATCTGTCAACCTGTCCATCACCACTGCAAATAAAAATGGTCTCAGAGCCGATCCCTGATGTAATCTCACCTCCAAGTTGAATGCATCCGTCACTCCTACCGCAGACCTCAAAACTGTCACACTTCCCTCGCACATATCCTGTACAACTCTTACGTACTTTGCTGCCACTCCCGACTTCCTCATACAATACCACAGCTCCGCTCAAGGCACCCTGTCATATGCTTTCTCCAGGTCCACAAAGACGCAATGCAACTCCTTCTGGCCTTCTCTAAACTTCTCTATCGACATCCTCAGAGCAAACATTGCATCTGTGGTGCTCTTTCTTGGCATGAAACCATACTGCTGCTCACTAATCATCACCTCACTTCTTAACCTAGCTTCCACTAATCTTTCCCATAACTTCATGCTGTGACTCATCAATTTTATTCCCCTGTAGTTACTGCAGTTCTGCACATCCCCCTTATTCTTAAATATCAGCACCAGTACACTTCTTCTCCACTCCTCAGACATCCGCTCACTTTCCAAGATTCCATTAAACAATCTGGTTGAAAACTCTACTGCCATCTCCCCTAAACACCTCCTCCGCCTTTCCATTTTTCATCCTCTTTATAGCTCTCCTTACTTCCTCCTTGCTAATCCGTTGCACTTCCTGATTTACTATCTACATATCATCCAACCTCTTCTGTCTCTCGTTCTCTTCATTCATCAGTCTTTCAAAGTACTCTTTCCATCTGCTCAACATACTCTCCTCGCTCGTGAGTATGTTTCCATCTTTATCCTTTATCACCCTAACCTGCTGCACATCTTTCCCAGCTCGGTCCCTCTGTCTAGCCAATCGGTACAGGTCCTTTTCTCCCTCCTTAGTGTCCAACCTCTCGTACAACTCATCATACGCCTTTTCTTTAGCCTTCGCCACCTCTCTCTTCACCTTGCGCCTTATCTCCTTGTACTCTTGTCTACTTTCTGCATCTCTCTGACTTTCCCACTTCTTCTTTGCCATCCTCTTCCTCTGTATACTCTTCTGTATTTCCTCATTCCACCACCAGGTTTCCTTTTCCTCCTTCCTCTGTCCAGATGTCACGCCAAGCACCCTTCTTGCTGTCACTTTTACTACATCTGCTGTAGTTTCCCAGCTGTCTGGTAACTCTTCACTGCCACCCAGTTCCTGTCTCACCTCCTCCCTAAACTCAACCTTGCAGTCTTTCTTTTTCAACTTCCACCATTTGATCCTTGGCTCTTCCCTCACTGTCTTCTTCTTCTTGATCTCCAACGTCATCCTACAGACCACCATCCTATGCTGTTTAACTACACTTTCCCCTGCCATCACTTTGCAGTCTTCAATCTCCTTCAGATCAACTCTTCTGCAAGGATGTAATCTACCTGTGTGCATCTTCCTCCACTCTTGCACGTAACCCTATGTTCCTCCCTCTTCTTGAAATACATATTCACCACAGCCATGTCCATCCTTTTGGCAAAATCCACTATCCTCTGACCTTCTTCATTCCTCCACTTGACACCATACCTACCCATCACCTCCTCGTCTCCACTGTTCCCTTCACCAACATGCCCATTGAAATCCGCTCCAATCACCACTTTCCCTTGGGTACACTGTTCATCACTTCATCCAACTCACTCCAAAAATCTTCTTTCTCACCCATTGCACACCCAACTTGTGGTGCATATGCACTAACAACATTCATCATCACACCTCCAATTTCCAGCTTCATAATCATTACTCTGCCTGACACTCTTTTCACCTCCAAAACACTCTTGACATACTGTTCCTTCAGGATAACTCCTACCCTATTTCTCCTCCCATCCACGCCATGATAGAACAATTTGAATCCACCTCCAATCCACCTGGCCTTACTCCCCTTCCATTTAGTCTCTTGCATGCACAATATATCAACCTTCCTTCTCTCCATCATATCTGCTAACTCATACTGCCAACATTCAAAGTTCCTACCCTCAGTTCCACTCTCTTTACTTTCCTCCTCTCCTCCTGCCTCCGGACACGTCTCCACCCTCTTCTTCTCCTTCTTCTTCGGCCAACTATGCAAGCAATATATTAAGGCGATGAGGACTATAGATAAATCTAAATTAATATGGTTGATATATATGCATTGAATATGGATGACAAAGAGTTTGTGCTTAAGGTACTTGTGTAAGTTCCCAGTATGAGCACTCATAATGTCATAATGGCAGGAGACTTTGTATATTAAATCCAGACATCAGCAATTACAACTATAATCTCTAAAACTGTAACAGTAATTACACAATTTATTAAGGATCACAGTTTCTCTGATTTCTTGGAGATTTTTCTACATTCAAATTCAAGAGAATTCACCAGTACACCAAAGTAACTCAAAAGTGTTTTTTCTCCATTTATACAGTTAGGTCCATAAGTATTGGACAGTGATGCAATTTTCATAATTTTTGCTCTGTGTGGCACAACGGATTTGAAATGAAGCAATCAAGATTGAAGTGTAGACTTGCAGTTTTAATTTAAAGCATTTAACCAAAAACATTTTATGAGCCTTTAGAAAAGATTTTTATACATGCCCAAAGCCCCCCCCCCAAGGGATCAAAAGTATTTGGACAAACTAAAATAATCATGAATATAACAATCATTTTCAATGCTCAATGAATGCTTGAAGTCTGAAACCCATGGGCATCTCCAAGTGCTGGGTTTTCACCCTAGTGATACTTTGCTAGGCCTTTACTACAGCTGTCTTCAGTTGCTGATTGTTCATTGAACATTCTGCCTTCAGTTTTGTTTTGACTTCAGCAAGTGAAATGCATGTCCAATTGGGCTGACGGCAGTTGATTGACTTAACCATTGATGAACATTTCCCTTCTGTGCTTTGAAAAGCATTTGGTTTGCTGTCACAGTATGTTTTTCAGCATTTGTCTGAAACTGAGTAGACGGGATAGCCCTGTACACTTCATAAATCATCCTGCGACTTTTGTCAGTAGTAATATCATCAATAAACACCAGTGACCCACTTCCATTGGCAGTCACGCATACCCATCTCTTAACACCATGCCATAACATCTCCACCATGTTTCACAGATGATGTGGTTATGCTATATAACCTGTCCTTCCTATCCTAGGCTTGTTTTGTTTTCTCAGCCTAATGATGGCCTGTTTTTACTTGCATGGTCAGCTCTTTGGACATCATATTGAGAGTTCACAGTGACAGCTTCCAAAGGCAAATTCAACACTTGGAATCAACTCCAGATCTTCTACCTGCTTAACAGTTAATGAAATAACAGACCTGCCCCCACCTGGCTATGGAACAGCTTGTCAGTCCAATGTACATATAATTTTGAGTCCCTAGAAACATCAGAACACTCAGGCAGTTTTCAAAATGGTTTTTGATTAGTCTTGTGACCAAAATACCAAAATTATTAATAGAACACAACATAAGATAATACATGACCCTAGCTGCTCCACTGGATCTAGATACTACAAGGCTTGAATTTTCTGTCAGGTGGAGGGCCAAACAATTTCTCATCTTTCCTATATGATCACCTCACATTCTGCTGACCCTCCTTCTTATGATCTTAGCCTCTTGTTTCTGCCAGTGAGTTACTGCCTGAAACTTACATCCCAACACTAGCCTCAAATCACCTCTGGCCAAAGGTGATTTTAAATTCATCACATGGATTACTTCTGGTGTCAGGAGGGGCTCTATTCTGGCTATGGCAACAACAGACTAGAACTTCCTCTAGTGAGTCCCTTTGTAACCTGAAACTCTGATTCTTCAGTAAACATGAAAGAACCAGGTCTCTCAGGTAACTTGTGAGTTGCTTTTTCTCTTAAAGCAGCAACATGGTCCTATTCCTCCAAGACCGGGAGCATATCCTTTTTCTTAGCAATTAGACAAAAAAGTAATGGCTCTCTGCAAGTAAACACTATATTGCCACCTGTTAACTAGTAAGATTTATGGCTTCTTGCCATCCCCAATTGTTCTCTCCTATTCTCTAAAGAGAGTGTTAGGCACTCCTGGCATCTGCTGTTTTGTCCAACCTCCATATATACTGTATTTAATTTTTTTGTACAAGTTCTCTCTGTACTATCCTCTATTCTATAGTTATTGGTGTAATTTTAAAACATTAATTGTTGACATCTTTCAGGGCAATGTCTGATATTTTCAAGGCAGGTACATAATTAAGTCTTATTAAAATCACAATGTGCTCAACTGGATAAGCTGCTCTTTATTATGGAAGACTTATGAAGTCATTAGAGGGCAGCAGACAGAAGAGAGGCCTTGCAGACTTGTGTGTGCTTTAAGATTGGCTCAGCAAAAGAAGACAAATGCATATCAATGGAGGCTTAGGCAAGACTTAAAACACCAAGCAATTGTTCATACGATGTCCATATGGAAGCCTCTGGTTCAAAGCTACTTGAAGTGTTATTTCAGGTAGTTATAAGTTCACCATTCTTCAAAAATATGTTACTGTATTCAAGTTTATTGTCTAAAGAAGAGATTAAATTTGGCAGTTGGTTTTTACGGAAACACCAATACACCACATTATACATCATCTACCACTGGACCATGATCGATTTCATTTGAGTAGTCACTGTGTCATCATCAAATTTTAAGATGAACCTGTTTTCAAACTTATTGGAACAGCCATTAGTGTAGAGAATGTATAAAAGAAATGAATGAAAATACTCCTGAGAAGGAGGACATGTTATAATGACCATGATTTACTTTGACTCTTTAATAGACAGGACTCAAAGAATGAATCAGCTACCCTATCAAGTTAAAGTTCAAATTAAAATTTTTATTACGCCTCTCTGCAGGAAGGTGGGACTGAATGGTATTAAAATCTGATGAAAAGTCTACAAACACGGAAGCCTCACATGAGTCTCGATGCTCTCCAAGTGTTCAGAAAACAGATGAAGCAAAGTAACAATGCCATCCCCTGTCCCTCTGTTAGCTGGTAGACAAACTGAAATGGATTTAACAAACCCGGAGTTTCTCTTTTAGCTTCATCTTAGTAAGTTTTTCAAAAGACTTCACTGGTCAAAAGTCATTTAAGGTTTGTGGATCTTATTTCTAGATATTATAATTTAAAAGGTGTTTTGTCTAGACAAGCAGTAGCTATAATTGAAATAAAGTATAACTTCAGCCTTATTTGAAAAGCACCTTAGAGTAAAAATAAGGTTCTAAAATGCCAAAAAGTAACACTACTGTTACCTATATTTAAGAGTAAAAGCTAGAGCATACTAAAAACCTAAACTTGATCTATGTCACGCAATTCTGATACTCCATGTGTTGCCAACAGATGGCTAACGGTAGGCTAAGTTGGCAGAATGCCCACACCTTTCAAAACAGAATATTTTGAAATTGCTCGACTGCAAACACCTGATGAAACACAAAAGCATTCTTTAAAACACATTTTGTTGGAAATGTAGTCATTATAAGACCCTAATTATTTAATATTTTATTGTATTAAAGACAGAACCCTATATCTATCAATTGCCATTTTTAGCCATCTAATTCATATGAATATTGTATAATGCACACCCAGTAAGACATTGCGTATTTTACTTTTCTGTGCTCAAAAACACTGTTATAAATTTCATAGTTAGTACTGTAATTAACTCATCAAATATTTCAGAAATTGATTAATTATTAATCCAGTTTTGGATTACATGAGTAATAGCATATTACTATAGCAGGGAACACAATTAAGAGACTATGTTATGTTACTTAATAAGGTAAATGTTTGCAGTTTAAGGGTATTATGCACAAAAAAGATGAAAGTGGATAACCGAGGGCATTATTGCCCTTGCACTGTCACATGTTGTTTCAGGCCCTTCACCTTTGTTGAAAAGGGTATGGCAAAAGGAAATGACTTTAAATTAACAACCTATACAGAGCCAAAGTTGTAGTCTCTAGCTCTGCTTCTATTAAAAAAGAAGAAAACATCCTAAATGCTGTTATTTAGAAGAAAACAGAAGACAATCAGAACATTTCATAATGTAATATTCAATCCAATTATTTTACACCATCCAAATTAACCATAATATATTAAAAATAATTAATCTTGATCATTTGTCAGATATAGACAGTTGAGACAGCCCTCTTTCAGCAACAGTGCCTTAATTGATTGTTCTTTGATTGTTCAAGATATCTTGCATTCTAAATTTTAATGGTGAAGTTTCCTATATCACAGATCACAACATAACCACCAAAACCAAAAAAGTGACATAGTGTGGCTTGCTACAGGGTGAAGCCGACAAGGAAGAGACAAAGATAGCCACAGGAAGGAATGTCACAATACCAGGATTTTTGTATTTGATACCATTTCATGAAAATGTAATACTTTTTTATCTGATACCATGAAGATAAAATGGTAAAAAAAGAAATCCCTTTCACTGGCTTTTTCATTTTAAAATTACTTCATTATTCAAATAGTCAACATTCTGTATTTTTTTCTGTAATAAAATATAAAATAAATAAACACTAATAGTAACAGCATATGTAAAATAGTGTTATATCAATCAAGTAGTTGCCCAGCTCTCACTTAATTACACTGGTATTGGCGTTCATAAATATTAAAATACAAAGCAAGGCTTAAATTTGAATGATGTGCTTTACCAAAGACACAAAATGATTTGGTATGTAAACATACCAAATCTTCTCTTCTACAACATTCTGAAATTTTCAGTGCTGTGATGATCACTGAAAATTGTAATAATTAACATTGCTATATATCTTTTGAAGTACCCTACAGATGTAACACATAATTTAAAAAGAAGATATACTTTTTACTTCACACATTTGCAATGCAATCAAACCATGTGTAAAACATTAACATTTTGCAAAGGCCTAAAATAGATAAGGCATGATACTACCTAATTTCCATTTTTATTACTGGGTTCTAATGGATTACTTTAAGATGATGGAAAGAAGCAGAAAATAGTGAAACTGTACCTGCTTGGTTAGTAATGAAAAGGAAATCCTGATAAAACTCTTCACTATTTGTCTTTCTTTATGCTTCTCTGTGTACTAATTTTTGCCAATTTACCAGTAATTGTGTGGTGCAAATATCACTCAAAACATGGTACCAATGTAAGGAAAAATGATTTGATATTGTCAATTGCTCATAAGCACAATACTAATTTATTTTAGCCATCCTTAAACTATAGTGTTTAATTCATGATAATTTCATGGTATACAAACCATATATTAACAGTATGTTTACATCCTTTGAATAGTTTCCAATAGCACAGTATGTGCAAGTTAGAAACTTTTTTTTTCACAAAAAAAAAAAACCTATGCAATTGTGAAAATGGGACGTTTCAATTAGAATCTCAGATAATAAATGGAAATTAGCCATTGACAACATAAACTCTTCATCAGTTTGTGCAGAGCACACAACTGTCTCAACCTAAATAATCTAAGATCTAAATTGTAAACTACATCAATAGTTACTGACTCACTAGGAAGTATCATCTGGGAGTGTCCTAATGGGAAAACAAATCTGTGTTTACTTGTCTGATAGTTCTGGATTTACACTTAGTTTTAATCTTCTTATGGCATTACTTGGAGTAACTCCAGAAGGGACAACACACACTCAAGAAAAATCTTTTGTGATAAATTACACTACATTGTACGCCCATTGTCTTATCTTATTTATTGTGAACAATCCTTAATTCCATCTTCCATAACTCAGTAGGAAAACAGTATCTTATTTTACCTAACATTATAAAAGAAAACCTTTTATAGTATCTTATTTTACCTAATATTATAAAAGAAAATAAAAGAATATAAGAAAACCTTACCTCAACATATAACTTAATTTTGAAAGAAAGGGAATAACCCTAGCTTTTCTAAATAGTTAAATTTTAATATCATAAATTAAATTAAAAAAGAATATCCATGAGCAAAGGGAAGCTTGTGGTTCAAACAAACCCAAACCTGCACACAGGAGTTCAAATTGTGTATAGTTAGACTGCCAGGTTTCTTTCCTTTGTGTTAATCATGTTTTTTAATATTTCGTGTATGCCTTTATTATCTTTTTTGTTAAAAATCATATTTTTTCACAATGATGTGCAATGTATAACTAGTTTGAAGACAGCATAAGAAATGTTGCTTTCTATAAAATGTGAAAATACAAAGTGGTGTGCAAAGCATGTTAATTAACCAAAACTATGAACCTCGCTAGATTATGGAGATCAATTCAGTCTTTAACACTGAGCCCCCTCATCAAACTCAGTAAGCCCAAACATTTTCTTTTCCTTGTTCTCTGTTATTATTATTTTTTAAAGTGCCTAATGCTTTGATTGGTGTCAGCAGTGTTCTCTTTTGTTCGTTTATTTTTTTAATCTCTTGTTTTGTATTTCTTGAAAACTAACTTTCTTTGTCTGGATTTGACTCCTGCCTTGCACCTTATACTGTCAGGTTAGGCTCTGACAGATTAGGTTTATTTGATCATGAATGAATGGGTAACTTGAAAGCAATACTTCTTAAAAATAATAATAAAAATAATAAATGTTTCAGGATGGGAATCATTTTGCAAGTCCAGAATTTGATGAGGTAGACAAAAATGATTTTAGTGTTTAGTGAGTTGTGATCTGAAGCAATTTTAAATCAACTTTAAATGACTATTATTAATCTAGTTGTGTGTAATGTGTGTTTTTTTTACTTCTCTTCATGAGCAAAAATCAATAAATCAATTAATGAATGAATAAATTATATATCTGCGGTGGGCTGGCGCCCTGCCCAGGGTTTGTTTCCTGCCTTGTGCCCTGTATTGGCTGGGATTGGCTCCAGCAGACCCCCGTGACCCTGTAGTTAGGATATAGCAGGTTGGATAATGGATGGATAAATTATATATGCCTGAAAAGTTTAATGCCTTTAATAAATATATTTTCAAATGAATTCTCTAAAGCATAAAAATTATTACATATGAATAGATAATTAATTGTGAGTAGTGAAAAGAAAGAAAAGCATAACTAAAAAATTGTACTAATGAAGAAAAGATTTTGCTAACTCTAACACAGTGCTTTGAGGGAACATTGGTCGCCGGCATATGTAGACATAGCTTGAAAAGAAACCTATCCAGCTTCCTGACCTACATTTCAATGACTGTATTGTGTTTGAACTTTTCTGAATACCCTCATGGCCCAGCAACATTGGTCTGGTATTCCAAAATTGGAAAAGTAATAAGCACTGCTACTGCAGAATTAAAAATATTAAATATTAAATCATAGTTGCTTCAACAAAGACGAAGTTAAATTGGGAACTCTCCACAAATTACTTCTTTGGGCAGTTTCAATTCTAGCAATCCATTCAGCACAATTTGCCTGTACGTTCAGTTAACACCAAGAGTTTACTTTTGGCATAAAACACATAAATGCATTGATGCCAGCTGTGCCACATGCCTGACAGGCACAAATCATCCCAAAAAGCCTTTCCTGTGGAATAAAACAGTATTCTTTTACGCATGGGAAGAAAATGATTTATGGCTACTGAGAGAAAAGGCTAAGAGGCAGTTGCCAAAGGTTAAACAAGCTTATATTTGTTTGTTTATATTGTGGCTGAGGTGCCACTGGCTTAGGTCAACTGCTCCAGAATGAAAGAGATTAAAACAAAATCGCTCTTTGGGGTAACAGAGCCTACCTTAAAGCCAGTTATAGACTTATAATCAGTGACATTTAATAGTAACAATAATAATAATAATAAGTTTCTCAGTACAAGTATGACTGCTATGATTAAATCACACTCAAGGCCTTGACTTTAGAATTTCAAAAATGTTCAAAACATTTTTTTTCTTACAATTGTGTATTTATGGTTAAAAAAATACTGATCAAAAGAAAAAAAAAAGATTGCTGGCCTGTTTCCTCAGAATATTCCTTGGTGTTTTTCACATCACTCTTTAAGGGTGACACCGCTCACAAATTAGCCACATTGTTGTTGCGCCCCTTGGTGATCATGTAGATGCAATATAGATGCCTTTCTCCAGTCACATATAGAACTCTGTATTATTGTAGCTTTGTTGGTTAATATACAAAAAAGTTGGTGAGTGGGGTTTGAAACACAAAACGTATCATGTATGAGACATTTATGTTAACTTCCAAGTTTGTCCTGACCCCGTGGTTTACAACCATTGACCAAGCTGTTAAGTGTAGTCATGAAACAAAAATGATTTCAGAAGGCATTGTGGAATGTTATTGAAATATATTCATTCCCCGGTAATTACCACTGCACAAGACATGAAATCTCACCATGATATCTCACCACAAGACATGATATCTCACATGTGAAATGTCTTAAGCTCAACTATCACAAAGTTTATTGGCTTTTCATCAAGACATGACAAGGAACTTAGAAGAAGACCTCGAAATCAAGTGTGGGTTATATATATATATATATATATATATATATATATATATATAATATTTTTTTACAATGAAGACCTTTGCTTTACTCATCAAAACTATAATTTGACCTAACTTTGCAAATATAAAATAATACACCTTAGAATGTTTATGAAATGTCTGGTTCTTCTAGAACAAAAATTGTTTTAAAAAATGTTTTCTTTTAAATTCTGCTAATTACTTTTGTTTCTATTATTGTCTTCTTTGTGACTACATCTTTAATAAATTAAGTGCAGTCAATTGTGTTAATGCCATTAGTAAGCATGTTGGCTGGTTTTAATTTAAAATACCTATATTCTGGCGGATTTCTGATTCAGTTGTTAAATAAAGACTAAAGAACTCTTCTACCACATTAAAATTCAAACTTGGAATATTATATATGTCTGTGTTACTAGCTAAAAAAAGGATCAGACTATACTTAATATAAGAGACTGAAAAAGAGTGAGAGAGTGAAACAGAGAGAGATGAAAATTTTAATAATTCCCAAAAAGAAGCTGCAAAAAGTGCTACAGATTAAAACAACTTAATTTTGATTTTAAATATTTTTGAAAACTATTAACATTTATTGAGTGACATGATTTTTGCAATACCATTGTCCATAAAGTTAACAATAAAATAGTCCATAGCAATTTTTTTAAGAGAGGTTGTCAAACATCCTAAAAGACACTCTAAATAAACTTATCTTGTGATAATAAAGTATGAAATATGCTTCTGTATAAGTAAAGTCTTCATCAAGTTTAAGGAACCATGCTAAAAACTAGAGCACGAAGGCAGCATATTATGTCACAAATGAAAAATGCATACTCAATTCTGACTTTAGACTTTATTTTATTCCATTTATTGCTGCCTTGCACCTGTGGCTGCCAAGACAGGCTGGCAGACAGGATCAAAGCTCTAAATATTGGGAGTCAGAATCAGCATTTACTCCCCAAGTAACACATGTGCTGAATAGCTAAAAGAAAATTGGCATACTAAGAGCACTTTATTTCCCCAAGGATGCTGAATTTCAACCTTTACAAGTGCATATTGTACTTTATTTCAGAAGTTCTTCTGTACCGTATATTGAAAGATTCACAATATATGCAAAATTTGCTCAATGTTAATTTACACCACTTTTTATTTAATGCTACATACAGTATTAGTGCTATCATACAACTGAAAAAAATAAATAGGGTAATCGCACACTTGCTGTTTAAGATCTAATTTTATTTCATTTACAGAAAAGAATATCATTAGAGATGAGGTCTAATAGCCCTATAGCCCTTAGATCAAATCTTAGCCAGGGCCAGTCTAAGGACACAGACACAGATAACATTAAATACACGGGTGTAAGAAAAACACAGTTTAGGGCAAACTGGATTTAACCAAGATAGAAAAAGAAGGTAAAGGCCCAGGTGGGCAACTGCATAAGGGGATAAGGACATCAGAGTCTGTAGTCTGAAAAACAAAAGTCTTATTATCCTGGTTAGATCCAGTGAGCCCTCTTCTCTCATGACAATAATAGACACCTTTGTATGAAATCTTCAGTTTCTTGGCAATTTGTCACATAAATAGCCTTTAATCTGTAAAAAAAACATTAGACTGAGATATTTCTTGAGAAAACGTTTTGGTCATTTTTTAACCCAGAACTGAATTTTGGGAATACCAGCACCTTGCAACTCAAGTTAACAGAATAACAGGTTTCAGTGGTGCTTATGCAGTAACAACCAAGGGAGTTTACCATTAGGAAACTTAAGGAAATGCTTCTGAAAAAGGGGCTTTGCAGTCCTATGTGTACGACAGATTAAAAATAAGTCATTTCAAGTAGTAATAGCCATTATAAACACTAGTAAAGTCTTGGCTATATTTCTAAATCATTTTAATGGTATTCTTGATAATAAAAGGTATCAATTTCTATCAAAAAACATGAAAATCTATGGGTGAACCCAAACTATGAATGGTGGAGTATTTGGATGTATCAATGTCCTCTTAATCAAAGAGAGCTAAATTTTAATCTTGAAATATTTTAAGTTATTTGAAATGGTTTTGGAGAGGTCTTCTATGTCCAAGTACTTGACTTAACTGATGAGAGAGCAAATAGTGTAATTCTCCTGCCCTTTCACTTGTTATATCTGACAGACAATGCAATTAATGTTAATACTTGCAGGATGAATAACTTTACCCATGCTTCCAAAAATGAAAGTACAGTACACAGCAGACAGCTGTAACCCACAGTGAGTTAATCCAACATTCAGCAAACATTATGAGAATATCTCCTTCTTCCTTAAATTAACTTTTAATTTGGCTGTGTAAATTAGTGAAACAAGCATTTTGCAAAAATGCATTTTAAATTGCAATTTCAGCCAGCAAAGTAAGAAAAGTATGTAAGAATGTGAATATTCATAAAGAAATGGAGGAATATGAGCATTAAAAAGCCAGAATTAGCAGAAGCTGTCATAATTCATGGTGTTCATAACACATGTAATGATTCACTTCATAAAGGATAAGTACATAATAAACAAGAACAGCTGCTTCATATTATTTGAAATATTAAAATATGTGCTTCAGTTCAAATGTCTAAAGTCTAAATATTCCGGATTGTAATAGAAAAAAGAAACCAAACATGAAATATACAGTATTTGCATCACTGACCAGTAAATAATCTAAAATGATACCTTACATTCTTATGTTTGAAATTATTCCTTTTTAACCTTCAGGTAGTGACTCTTAGAGGGCTAATAAAGAATCAAACATCAAAAATATTCATAATCAGAAATCTCGAAATATTATAAAAAAAAACATTCCATATGCCTATATTACCACTCCCTGTTTTTTGAAGTTTTGTGAAAAATATTAACATTGACTCCTTATATCCAATTAGGGGAGGAACCCTTTGTGTCGGTTGATGTGACATGTACAACTTCAATTCCTTCAGATCATTTTTGCTGAAGATATCATTCAGTCAGTTTACTCTTTATCATGAGGGTGTAATTTCCTGCAAAAAATATTGTCCAAAATGTTGGTTTTTTTGGGTCCAGCGGGTCAAAAGTAGGAGTAGTCCTAAAAAGCTTGACAGCTTGCATCACCAGATATCAAGATGAGTCAAACAGTATATTTTTGCATGGAGGTTTTCTCATACCAGTGAGTCAAGAGGTGCTGGACAAAAATATGATTTGATTTCAAAGTGTGCACAAGTAATTGTTATGAACACACAAAAAAAGAAACAAAAAAAGCCTTAAAAACAACAGAGAAAAGTAAATAAAATGTTCCACCATAATATTAAAGTTAGAGGCTAGTGAGAGAAAACAGTGCTAGGGACCTAGGTTTGGTATCCTGCAAACTGTTCACTAAGAATTAGTTGAGAAAGAGTATCCTCTTTTTTGAAAGAACAGATGTGCTGTATATATTAAATGGGACCTTTTAGTGATGCTATTATTACCATAGCATAATCATCAGAATCCATGTTGATTTTCATTTTGATTATTGTGATGGCAACAGGCAAGCCGTAGTAGTAGTAGTAGTAGTAGTAGTAGTAGTAGTAGTAGTAGTAGTAGTAGTAACAACAGCAGCACTGAAGTTATGCCAAGAGTGTTATAAACAAAAGAAGAAAAACAATATGAGCCATCCTCTATAGCTCAAATGACACAGATACATGATTCCAACCAGATGCAGAATGATGACACCTCACTTTCTATAAATGGCATCCTTTTCCTGTGGCTTTACACAGGTTAGTAGTATCTATGAGGTGGAGCAAGCTATAAATTCTTATAGTCTTAAACGTGCACCTATTTAGTGATAGTATGCATCCATGTGTACAAAGGATTATAAAACTCATTTAATTCACCAAATGAAAAACTCCTACTTGCTGCCCTTAGCATTTTGTTTATAGACTTACTCTCCAATGTTAACACATGGAGTACAAATGGGGTCTCCCACCTACTGTACAAATTAATCAAATTTCAGAAGCTACTGAACTCAGAAGCCATTTCCCAAGTGCAAGAAGACTAAATCCATAACTTGGGGTGATAACGAAACTGCATAAAGGAAAGTATTTTCATTGTTTACAACTGCTAAGCTCCCTGTGAGAATTTAAAAACTGCCTTCTTGACTTACATGCAATCAATAAATATGCTTAAATTGGCTTCAGAGAAACTGTTCTTACAGAAAGGACTTGGATCTTTGAAGGTGAACTTTGAACACAGAAGTGATGTTGAATTATTTATGCACTGGACACACTAGCTCTGCATTTATTTATTTTTGTTAAAGCGTTAACTGCCTTGGAACCAATGTCTTGGATTGTAAGTTATTTTTATCTACATGCACATATGGCCTTCCGTATACTTAACTATTTAAAAAGTATGTACATATTCAAGATTGTTTGCACAGACATAAAATGCAATAAGGGTGAGGGTGCCCATATCATGTACTATTTAAATTTATTAGGAAATCCACTAACAATTTTTTTAAATAATTCAGAGTATACTATTCACAAATTTTTTTTATTTATTCTAAGAAAGTTATATGTTAAATAAATGATATTTAATTCAAGCCACGATTTGTGAGGAAATTTGTCAGGGTGTTATAATTTATGATACTCACACCGTATGAAAAGCAAAGAGCCCTTCTAAAAGTCCATTTTAACACTACAAAGGACTGCTCACAACATTCATACAGTAAAGTGTTGAGTTGGATGTAAAGTGTTCATGTAAACTACAGGGTTAGTTCCAGTTAATTGAAGTGAACTTAATCACCCTACCTGTGAACTTAATTACTTCAATATTGATATTAAATTCTAAATGGAAAAAAAAAACTTCTTACAGTCTTTAACAATACTGGAAAAGTAAGACATTTTCTAAGTATGCACAGTACAGAGAGCATAATTCATGCATTTGTTGCTGGCAGAATTGACTATTGCAATTGTAATGAGTAATTAACTGCCATTAAAATCATTATATTTGTAGCTTTCACTAAATTCAAAACGCTGCTGCAATAATCAGTACTAGAGGTAGAAAATATGACCACATAACTTTTTTCTTAAATTGTACATTGGCTTAAAGTTACCTTTAGGGCTGATTTCAATAACCAAATCCTTCTTCTTGTATATAAAGATTGTTAAAGGTCTGCTCTGTATTAGTTTATCGACCTGCTTGTTAAGAGATGCCCCTTTGGTCTTAGTTTTAAATCCTGGCTAAATTAACACTACTTTAGACTACCATAACCTGATTAAAGAAGCCGATTAGCTGTTCTTATTGCATCTGTGCTTGTTATGTATTTACTCAAATACCAGTGACATTATAAACTTTTACTGACCCTTTTCTATTCTGTTTCAGTTCTTAGTGTCCTGCTATGGCACTTGGTGCCACTGCTTTATGTAAGCTGCTACTTTTACAAATGAAAAGTGACAAAGTTAGTGGGAGCTTTGGAATCAAAAGGATGCAAGGATTTAATCTTCTTATGAGATTGCCCAGCACATATTTATAATACTGGACAGTCTACATCAACACAGCTGTTACTTTAGTTGTTAAAACTAACTGTGTACCCTACTCAGGATTTATTCTCTTTTGGATTGTTAATGATGGGAGTTTTTGCTTCCCCTCTCTTCTGTTGCCAAGTTGCTATTCATCCATCCATCCATCCATCCTCTTCCGCTAAGTTGCCAAGTTACTATATCTCAATCAAAATGTAAAAGGTCTTACTGTAAGTTATTATGTTATGTTAATCAGGTTGCAGTTGTGTGTACATGTACTACATGTAAACAGTGTACTGTATGGTTTAACTTTGTCTCTTACTACATTAGAATTGAAGGTGTGTTGAAGCGTGCTGAGCCTGTATGCAGTGAAGAACACCATATTGATTGATTAATACTGATACTGTGCTTGAGGATGGAGAATGCTGTCTTTTTGAGCCAATTGTACTGAACGTGCTTTGACCATTTCAAAATACTTTCACAATGTGACAATTTAGTGTTGCTAGTTTATCTAACTGTAGGAGTTTGGACCTTAGAAGGAAATTTAAACACAAACACAAATTCCACAGTGATAGCTCCTAAGAATCAATCCAAGTGCTGTCAGGATACAACACTCCACTGTACTATGATGCTGTTGTAAAATAATAAAAGTAAACAACATATGCAGCTATGCGAATATTATGTGAATTTAATTGATTTGAATTCAGTTACAGTTAAGAAATGTAAGTTATTTTTATTCTTCAGCATAAGCCCTATACAAGCAGATTTATGAAGAGTATTTTGGTTCCTTCCAGTTGTATTTATACATAAATCCACCACAATTAAATTGCTGGTAGACTGGCCCATTAAAACATAGCCTATCAGCATGTCAGGTAGCACAGCAAAAAAAAAAACTGAGGATGAGACAAATCCAGGAAGTGTCTAAACATAAACATAGCAAATATGATCAGCAAATATTAAAGAGAGCTTTATAGATGAAAAACAGTTAAATATAAAGCAATAAAGCATGATACTGTATATTGAAAAAGTGACAGACAAAGTAACATAAAATTCTCAAAATGGCTTATTCCAATTCATGGTCATGAAGTTACAGATTTTATCCCAGTAGCATAGGTCACAAGGAAGGAACTAACCCCGAACAGGGCACCAGCTCATTACAGGATTTGGCAGTCTAGGATTCTGTAGTACACAGTGAAAACGAGACAGCATGATCACAAGTGAATACCAGGGAAACAAAAGAGTCTCTTGAGTTCTTGTTGCTTCTTTCTTTGAAAACATGTGAAAGGAGCTGTTTATATTTCAAGAATAAAATTAACTTGTCCAAAGACACATGTTTGGAGGCACTTATTCCATTTATTCATAGTAATTCTCAGAAAGAACCATCTCCCCAAAAATCTGCTCCTTGCTTTTTATCACTGTTCCATCAAGAGTGTGCTCACGTACAGACTGTATGTGTGGTATGGCAGCTGCACTTCCTCAGAAAAAAAAGCGCTCCACAGGGTCATCAGGACAGCGGAGAGAACAATTGGTTGTACCCTCCCCACTCTGGAACAAATCTACACCTCCCGATGCTGCAAAAAAGCAATAGACATTTCACAGGATTCATCACATCCCAGTCATTGCCTCTTCCAGCTTTTGCCATCGGGCAAGAGATACAGAGCAATGAAAACCAGGACAAACCGCCTTAAAAACAGCTTTTATCCAAAAGCAATCATGGCCCTGAACTCAGAATAAAACTGCTCCATATCATTCTACCAAATATAGACCTTAAGTCAACAAGTGCAATTTGTATATTTTGTAAAGTACTTTTATTACTATTCGGTATGTTATTATTTTCTCTCTTCTTGTCTTTTAACTCTTATTCCTCACACTGAGTCGACTGCACCTTCAATTTTGTTGTTCCTTTGTAAAAGTGACAATGACAATAAAGATCTATCTATCTATCTATCTATCTATCTATCTATCTATACATAGAGAGGTTTTCATAGTCAGAAGTATTGTATTCAAAATAGCTGTAGAAAACAAATAATGCAGATTTTTACACGATAAGTATAAATAGTAGTTGTGAATAAACGTGTGTGGTTTAAACATCATGTCTACCTGTCTGTGTTCGGGCTGTTCCCCACAATGTTTATATGCTTTAATAAACTGACAAAGAAAAATTCTAAGAGGGCTGCAAAGCTTAGAGAATTGCTGTTGATGTCAGATGTGAAGCACTAGCCTGCCCAGGTAGTTAACTATTCAGTTTTAAGTGCTTTGAATGTGAGTCAGCCAGCCTTAAACTTTGAAATGAACAGCACAACCAATAAAACCTTGGTTGAGGAAGACATATACAGTTCATCCAGCAAGCGGCAAACATTTGACAATATTTGTCTACATTTAATCAATCCAGTTTGATCTTGTGATATTATTATAGGGAACACTTTCTCAATTCCCTTCGCTAGAACTTTAGCCAATACCTTGACATCGTTATTCAGTAGCATGCCTGCACATAATCCTGGTGGTGGGAGTGTGGTAGAATATTGGAGCCTGGTATTGCCAGTAGCTTCCCTACATTGTAAGGGATTCAGTGTCCTGAATTTCAGTAAGCCTCAATGGTTTGTCCAATATCTCTTCGAGCAGTGTGCTAAGTTGTGGCAATTCTAATTTATCAAGAAATGTGTTATCCTGACCGTTTACTTCATTACATTCTGATATGTATAGAGATTTATAATATTCTTTAAGTATATTAATTATCTATTTAACTCTTTAATTAGTAATCACTCACTAAATTTTGTTCTTTTTATATTTTTAATCTCTGCTATTCTGTTTCACGCTCCCATTTTATGTATTTGTTGATCCCTTGGCTTTTAACTCAATCTCAAGATCATGGTAAGGCCTGTTATTGTTTTTACACTCTAATCTGTTTTTCTTTCTTAGTTGTCTGTTAATAATGGCACCAAGGTGACTCAGTTACATGACTAGTGCTGCTCAAACATTCTCTTTTAAATTTTTTGCCAGCTGAGTCAGGACCAAATATTTTAATTTGCAGGAAAAAAAAGCAAATGATATTTCTTTTATGTAAAGAATAATCTATTACATCCAAACTATTTACTAGTATTACTTAATACTTGAACCCACAGTTAGCTGTATCCAGTTTAGTTCAGTGGAATGGACAGAATGTTCACTTTACCGTATACAACCGTACTCTCTGAAATTTTTGTAAAACCATGTAATTCTTCACTGACTCAGACTTGACTATCATGTAAATAATTATACTGCTGGATCTGCCAAAGCTCCGACAGCACACTAAATTAAGGACAGTTTTTCTAACCATCAGTTGCAGGACATGAGATGAATGCTCACTTTTCACTGTGAACTCTTATAGTCTGAAAGTAAGTGGTTAGGTTGAACGACAACTGCAAATTTCTTGGTGAAAGTATGCACATTCTGCAAGTGAGCGTGCCCTGTAATGCCTTAACATTTCTTGTTTTACTACTTAGGGAGAAGGGCCACTCTGTATCAGTAAAAATGCACACTTCACAAGGATGTCTGATTATCTGCAATGAAGAAGCAATGACAGGAACATAATTTAACTGCTTGTATTGCAAAATTTAAGTAAAGTCTCATGAAATTTACCTGGGGTAAATTTCATAAATCCTACCAAATAGTTTTATGCAATTGTAATAGTTTTATGTATGTAATGTACCAAATAGGTTTATGTAATTTACCATGCACTTGGTGCTTTTAAGAAGGGTTTTAGAAGAAGTGATTATTGGGTTTTGGAGGTATTTATTATCTGAAACCAAGGTAGGATTTTTAAATTATCTTATTAATATTTGTTGTATGCTGCCTTTCACTGTTTGGTAGGAAAAACATTTTTGTGACCATGTACAAGCAATAAGCTTAGAGAAGTTGTGAGAGGAAACTTAAAATATAGCTAAAACACTGGCACTACTGCTGGTGGTTAGTTATTAATCCCATACAGTTTATAATTATACAATTTTTAAAGACCGCTCAACATTTTCTTATCAGTTATTCTTGGAAACTTGTCTGTTGTAGGTATCACAGAGTAAGAAATATAAACTGCGTAAAGAAATTCAGTATGCTTCTCTATGCTTTCTGAATAATACAAATAATTAGTATTTATACAGCATCATTCTCAAAAACAAGGACACTTTAGAAAATACTAAAAAACATAAGAAACCATAAACAGATAACAAAAACAAAACAGAATTAACAATATAGTCTCTATATAGTTACATTCTACAAGGGTTGAAAATCTACGGCTGAAGAAAAATATTGATTAAACAAAAATGTTTTCAATTTAGTTGGAAAAGAAGAATGTGAAGATCAGCCACAATTTGTAATGCTCTTTTGATTTTACACAGCACAAGTTCCTAGCAGCAATCTGTATACAGGTCTAGTATAGGTCACCTTAACAAACACCAAAAGTCATTTACACTATCCACTAGTGCAATAGTTAATGTACTTATCACTGCTCAAGATTTTCTATATTTATACTGTTATGCTCATTAACTTATTCCTTAATATCAGATATAATACTGTAAATGAAACATTCTAAAATCCATTTAACCTAATTCTGGTCATGGAGCCTATCCAAGCAGCACTGGGTGCATGACAGGAACCAACCTAGAACGGGATCCTGGCCTATCACAGGTGCCACTCACACAGAGCCAATATAGAATCTGCAATTAACCTAACACACACCTTTGGGATACTGGAGGAAGACTGGAGTATCTGAGGATCATCGGGCACATAAGGTACTTGGGATAAACAGGAAAATTCCATACAGAGAGTAACCAGGTGCAGCGTTTGAACAAAGGGTGCTGTACCTGTGAGGCAGTAGTGATACCATTGTACCAGCATGCTGGCTCGTAAAACTGTAGCATAGCAGCATAGTTTTTTTTTTTTTGGTTCCATTAATATTGAGATCAGCTATTTCAACTGTGTACATTTCTTAAGCATAAAAAGACATTTAAAATACTGTATATTTTTCATTCACCAACGTACAACATCAATTTGTTTCAGTATGAAAAAGATCTGGGTTAAAATATAATTTAGACAACAAGATCAACAGGTTAAATCAGGAGTGTCCATCTCTGGTCCTGGTGGGCTGCAGTGGCTGCTGGTTTTCATTCTAACCATCTTCTTAATTAGTGAGCCATTTTTGCTGCTGATAACTTGTTTTGCCTTAGTTTTAATTAATGTGACTTAGACCCCTTAGTTGTTTCTTTTTCCTTAATGAGTAGCCAAACAATAATGAGACAAAAACAAGCTGCCACATGACAAGTTAACCTGAAAATAAAGAATGGTGAAGGTCTCGGTCATGTTGGTCTGCTCAGGTCACCCAAACATCTTGATGGTGGTCTTAGAAAAAACAGAAAATCAACAGTATGCTGTGGCAGAAAGAGAGCAGCAACAAGTCATGATATTCAATAACGGTTTTAATTAACAGCAGCAATTGGCTTCTCATTAAGAAACTGGTTGGAGTGAAACTGGCTGGGGTTTAATGTTCCAATTTAGCTGGTCGTCTGTTGGCTCATTTCACATCTCATTTCTGTTTGGCTAACATTTAATGAAAAAACAAATCAATTCAGAGGACTGAATCCTTAAAAAGAGGGCTATGAAAATTAAGGGAAAAGACGTTAATTAGCAATAAAAACTACTCACTGATCAGAAAAGGGGTTAGAATGAAAACCTGCAGCCACTGCGGCCCACCAGGACCAGAGTTGTACACCCCTGGGTTAAATAATGAATAATGTAATGGTTATGCATCTCAAAGCCACCTACTGTCTATGAGTAGTAAATGTAACGGAGTAAAACATTTTAAATGTTGCATTATATATTAATAATAGCATTTTTATAAGCTCCCCTTACCATGTTCAAAGCACTTAATATGTTATTTTAAAGGACTTAACATAGATATTCTACAAGTCAAGCAGGTGTTAATTTAAACTCAGTATTTTGCAATCTCAGACACACTTTACCATGGATATCCATTAGAAATCAGTTATCAAAGACATTTTACTAGATATGGATTATCATTATTCAGTGCTTTACATTATGTTGAAAGGGCTTATAAAATGTCTTACATATCTAAAACAGCAACATAATGAAAGGATTAGAAATGAATGCTGAAACATGTACTGGAGTGTTGTGAGAAGTGGCAAACAGACTCGGATCAAACCACTAACATTTTGATTTAAAGCTGAGAGAAAAATTCTTGTCTCCACCCCACAGTACAACATTAAGTACCTGTACAATCTTTAAATACAATATTATGTCATATTGTAATACATGTATAAACAGATGCTTATGTGAGTTGCATTAGAATGAAAGTTTCAATATAACAATCCGTGCATCCCATAGTTATTATTAAACCTTTCATTATCTGTTTCTTAAACCTACTTTTTCTGCAGCTGAGTCACTAGTAGTTACAATTATTAACTACATATGGTATTGTGTTGTTGATCAGACTAATTTTAACTACTCAGTATGAAATATGCTTCTATTAAATTCACAAGTATTAAATTAATATGTGTGATAGTGCTGCACACTTGCAGAAATGCCAATCTCGTACATACGAAAAATCCATAAACTGGAACAGTATTTTATTTTACATATTACTAGGTGGCACAGTGTCTCCCATCTCTGGGAGATGAGGCTTGAATCTTGTCCCATTTTACAGTCTGTGTAGAAATAGTGTTCAACGACTCAGGATGTCTGCTGCAGTGTACCCAGTGTTGATATCACCTTGTACCTGGAACTACAGGAATAGCTTTGGATTAAATGGGTTCAGATAATGGATGGATGGATGGATGTTAATTCTTTGTGTGACATCATTATAATATTGGGCATGATTTTACAGTGGTGAAGTGCACCACAACTAAATTCATGGTCATTGACTAAGTAAAGTCTGGATGTGCTGCTTGTGCCTACATGCATTTTCTCCATCCATTTTTCTAAAAATATGTACATTATGGTATTTGGTGGCAATAAGACATCCCAGGTGTGTATCTCATCAGTTAGCTCTGGGATGGACTGGCCCTCTTTCAAGTACTAGTTCCCAATACTGTCAGATTTAATTTGGTTCCTAGTAAGCATGAAAAAGTGGTTTCAAAAAAGATAGACTCTATGTTTGAATTAGGCAGACAAAAAGTTAATGTCATGTGCCACCAGTCAAGTTTCACTTTTACTTATGGAGTAAGGCAGCAACAGTAAATACTGCTGTACAAAAAAAATGCACAATTTTTTTGCTTAGTTAAATAGCTTTCCTACATTTCTATCGCGTATAATATATAATAGTGGGAAAGTATTGTCTCTTTCTGATATAGTAAAAATAATTCAGATAATGCAGACTTTGAACCAACATGACAAAAAACATATCTTACCTTCATAAGACATGTACTAACATAATATTTCGATATAATCACAGCTTGCACTTTTTCTGAAAGCAATGAATGACGACTTGAACAATTTAGCTCTTCAGCTTACTGTTGAGCAAAACTAAAAGTGAATCAGAACAATTAAGATAAAAGGATAATCTGAGGTTTTTATTGTTATGAGAGGAGAAACGCTTTAGAAAATGGTTAAACAAAAAGCTATGATGTTAAAACAGTTTACTGTTTCATATGGAAATAAAAAAATAAAAGCACACAACAACAATGGAAGTTAACATATAACTGGAACAAAAACCTACATACTTAGTGGTGACACTCACTTAGAAATTAATCATTGCCTGGTGAAAGGTAATCATAAAAAATAACTGAAATGTGGGTGAAGGCTTCCTCTGTCTACCAGAGAAAACAGTATAATTTCAAGATACTTTCAGGAACACTCTGAAAACCTCCACTATTTCCTCCCAGTGAGTGATGATGTTTTTGTATATTGGTTGGACATGCAAGAGAGAATTTAAATTTACTCTACACAAGACAAAATACTTCTGTAAATTAGGGTACATGTATTTGGACTGAGTTGATGGTTGATGATACTTGCTGGACACATCATCAATGTAAAAAGGCACCATCGATTCAACTGGCTCCATACATTTGTAGAAATTTCCTAAGAAATCAAGTGCAGCTGTAACATTTTTTTCTTTCAATCTCATGCGCCTCACAAGAAAGCTGTGAGGTACTCATATTCGCAGCAGGAGGCACATGAGATTCCTGAGTTTTGCTTGTTTAGCAGAAATGCACTGTAATTGTGGGAAGGCAGCCTGATCAGTGCATCACACAGAAAGTTTGAATGGGAAGAAGCACACCTATATTAGTAGCACCTAGCTGCTGTGGTGCTCGCACATGCAGAGTTGTTGAAGAGGGCTGGTAGCAATGCCAATTTAAGCTTCAAGGGGACCCCTCCTCCCTTTAATATCATTTACTAATATACACATGATCCAACCTCCAAGGGGAGGCCCCATGCCCCACTGTGTAAAAATAATAACAAACTGGGAGGCGGAACATAATGCTGACTAAACACAGTACTGCTAGTAATTTGGTTCTATTTCAGCACTGCTTTGTACTTCTGCATTTATTTTTGGCACTGGCCAGTACAAAGGTCAGTGGACAGTAGAATTCTGCCTATGTAAATCAAAACTGCTCAAAGAAATTGAGGGTTGAGCTCTTCAGGCTCCCTGAAAGCAATGATGTTCACAGGAGAGGGCCCCATGTGACTCTCTGTGTAAAGAAATGAAAGGGTTGAAAATGGGAGCAGGTGCAGGTTACAGGAGTTGGAAGGATAAATATCCAACTGCAGAGCCACATGGCAAGTCTACACCATCAGTTTCACAGTGGTAGTGATGTCACAGCACGTCTATAGCCCATGCTAACAAAACTAACCTCTAACCTTAAGTTACCCCTAATCTTAACCATTTATACTACATGCTAAACACATTAACCCCTAACCTTAACAAAACTAACCCATAACCTTAAGTTACCCCTAATTTTAACCATTTATACTACACACTGACCTTAACTTCTGGTGTGAAACTATTAGTTTAGATCAGCAGTAACGCAGGATGCTGTGGCTTTGCAGTTGAATATTATTGGTTAGAAAGGATAAAGACTAATAACGGAAACTGAAAGGAGCAAAACTATGCAAGTCATGATAGCGTTGTGCTTTAGAGCTGATACTGATGCTTTAGACCAGTGGTCCCCAACCTTTTTGACAGCAAGGACCACTTTATTAGATGCAAATTTTTCCACGGACCGGTCGGGGGGGGGGGGTAGTTTTATACACAATTTACATAACATTTCTATTATTATTAAAGTTATTAAGCAGTTCGCATACGTTTGCAATCTGAGATTTTTCTTCTTTTTTTGCATATAACAAAGACATATGCTTTACATTTGCCAATCCAACAGATTGCACATCACAAACATTAACACTGCTATCTTTTTTTCGTGTCTGCCGTTTCTATAGGAGGGTGACAATGAGTTAAATTCCAATGGATGTTTTTCAAATGTTGACAAGCAATAAGCAAAAGGAATCACTGAAAACCATAGAAAACAAAAACAGCAAAAAAAAAAAAAAAAAAACAGTACGAGGAAAGTTCGAAGAAAGAGATTTTTTTACAATGTTTCTGTTTGGGGATCGTTGTGCAAACGTCACAACTGAGCTGTGACCACAGATCTAACTGCTCTGTGGATGATTCGTTCAAGCATTTCAAGGTCACTTCGTTGTAATGAAAGCATCTGTTGAATGTACTTCGTAGTAACGTGATTTCTATAGACTCATGTCATATGGGGAAACTGTCGGGACCATAACAATACTTTGTTGTAATACTCTCTCACCTCGGTCTCTCTCCTCTCTCTGCACCGCTGCAAAGCCCCGCCCGCCAAGCGTTCTGAAAAGTCTGAGTGAGTCGCCGTTGCCGGCAGTTCTCTCGCGGCCCGGCTGTCAGACGGCCACGGACCGGGGGTTGGGGACCCCTGCTTTAGACCATCAGTCAAGGCGTTCTCTATAGCCATAATAATGGAGAAGTGGCAGTCAGGGATGTAAATACTATTGTTATAGTTTATTCCTTTCCTTATTGTAATATCACTTCTGGACACTAGTCCTTTACTAATCTTTATTGTAACCTTTCAATTTTTTACTATTTCCACAGTGCATGTTGTCGTCCTTTATCCTCTATCCAGGTGGAAGGTCGCAACTGCACTGTCTACACTGAAATAGAAACTGATTGCACTATATATCAAAGCAGGCTTTACCTTTTTTTTAATCCAGGACCACTGTCCTCCTGCAGGCACATCGTAATACCAATCAACAACCAATTTTATGAACTTTTTTGCAGAATGTCATTTGCACAAAATATGAGCTATAGCTAAGCCATAATAAGATATGGAATACGTTTTTTTCTATAACTCACGCCTAGTGGCATTTTTGTTAAGAAGATGGTACAAAGAGAACAATCAAGAATGTTGTGCTTGACTGAGTAAAAGTAATTAGTAACTTCTAGTTTCCTAAAAGCCAGTGGCCTCTGATTTAGATTTAATTGATTCTTTCAGGTTAGTGAACCACTCATCCATAGAATACACCATTTTTTCTCCTCGCTTCAAATTCCAGTCCAGGCTAGACTGTATTTTTTATCTATTACTCACTTGCACTGTTTGTCTGTAAAACCTCATATTCACATCTCTCTCAGATCACAAAAGTACCAATTTTCAGTGCTGTTTACCCTCCCTTCCTGTGCGTGCCAAGCACTGGAGTTTTAATATTCCTTTACTCCAAAATTATCAGTACATGCATGATCTCATTTCTAAATTAAAGGATTTTACCTCAACTAACAACAGATCTGTTGATGATGAGACCTTTGTTTGGTTGAAGGTCAATGATGAAATTTGCAGCTTCACTATAGGTTTTGCAAGTAGTTTGTCTTGCTCAAGATGTCTTAGTATAGATGAACTAGAATTGAGCCTCACCTCTTTCAAAAATCCTTGTCCAAGTTCTCTCAACATGGACCAAAGGTTATTAAGTACTAGAATTAAACTCACACCTCCTGAAATGTGCTAAGATTATGATCAACAGCACTAAGGCCCACAGTTACATGTTCAGTGCCAAACTCAGCAAGTCACTAACATTAAGGCTCTGAGGTTGTGACAACTTCTCCATACTTTACATCGATTAAAAAGAAATTTGGCATCTTATCTACTGACTCAGTAGAGATTAATACATATTTTATGGAGCTCTAGTCTGAGCGTTTCGCAAATAATTGGAACGTCTCCACAACTGATATAAATTCCTTTTTCAACAAATTGTGCTGTCGTAGACTACCACAAGATGAAATAACCATCTTAGATGCCCACATTTCTCTACCCAAGCTTAAGGAGGCTCTTGGCTTCATGAATTATGGGTAACTCTCAGGTCCAGAAAGGTTACTACCTGAACTCTTGTTGGCTTTCTGGAATCAATTGCCTGACCCAATTTTTCAAATGCTGAACTCAGTAAATTCCAAGAGAAAAGTGCATCCATCAGTTAATCACCTTGCTCACACTGCTCCCAAAACAAGAGGAAGATCCCTGTGACTGCTCTGATTAGTGTCCTCTTTCACTTAAATTCAGATGTCAAATTACTAGCAAACGTACTTGCTTGTTGTTTCTAAAATCTGATTCAGAAATTAATACACCCATATCAGAGTAGTTTCATCAAGTCTTATCAGGCTTCTGACAATATTCATTGCTTTTTATATATTATCATCTCTGCTCCATCTCTATCAAACCCTGCTGTCCTTCATGTACTTGATGCAGAGCAGACCTTTGACAGGATGAATTAGACCTTCCTATGGCAACTTATGGAACAGACAGTTAAGTCTAAGTTTTGGGGGGTAGTTTAATTAATCTGATAAAACAACTTATTCTTGTCTTGCTGCTGTTTTATTACCTAAATGAAACATTTCTGAGCCTTTCCATATATATATAAAGGTGCCAGGCAGTCTCTCTCTTTTTACTCTTTTACTGATCTCACAACATATACTTGACCTTTTCCACTCATTTGAGATATTAGACAGATATAAGATACATTGGATTAAATCTGTTCTCCTACCTCTTAATTGTCTTTGTCAGCAGGTTTCTCTCCCCTCATCTATATCAACTGCAACTACGTTCAAATCTCTAAGTATTGAAATTTCTACTCTGCTTCATAATGACTTAATTTTCAACTACTGTCATGGGTTAGTGATTCCTTTAATCATTGATCTACTCTTCATTTTTCCTTTCGCTCTAGCTTAGCAATTATTAAAATTAATATTGTTCTCCGCTTTAATTTTGTTACAGCAATGATTACACTTTCTTCCCCACAGAAATTTTAGGCTGAGGACCATTCTCTCTTGGTTTCTATGAAATTCCAAAAAGATTATCCATTAAACATTTCTACCTTAGGTTCAGAACGGATCTGAAGTAGATGTGTCCTTGCCAGACCTGCAGCTATATCACTGGGCTTTTATTCTTCCTCCACTATTATACTTGCTATCCCTCCTTCACGGTTCTCCATTGATCTTAATCTAATTTCACCTAATTCCTCATCCTTTTTGTCTACCATGAAATTAAAGCCTCATCTTTTTAAGTTTGGTCCTCAAAATGTACCATAGTTGTGGAGATATTTAGGTTCCTGTCTAACCTGGCACTCTAAGATTCCCATTTTTTATAACAAAGCCCTTAGAATTTGAGGTTGTCACCTGTTTTTTTCCTTCCTGGCCGATAAAGAGAAAATAGACTGAGTAACATATTTGACAGTTCAAAAGATCCTAACATTCCTGTCCTTGAGGTCTATATTTATTGTTTCTCCATTTATTTTTTCTTTCATCTTCAACTAACACAAGTCCTGAAATAATGTGGCGTCCCAATGGCTTCCCTGCCTCTCCTGCACTTAATTGTCTTTGTCAGCAGGTTTCTCTCCCCTCATCTATATCAACTGCGGCTACGTTCAAATCTCTAAGTATTGAAATTTCTACTTTGCTTCCTGGCCGATAAAGAGAAAATAGACTGAGTAACATATTTGACAGTTCAAAAGATCCTAAAGTATATAGCATATTCATTCAAATGAACTGCCCTCCAATTGTCCCATACTGGTTTTTGTATGTAATTCTCTTTCCACGATCCTGTCCTTACATATGTTTTCCATCCCACATATCTTTCAGCATCTGCATCTTTCTGCTCTCTCTTTCTTGCCTCACCAAATGAAGGCTGTTCTCTCGGGGCATCCGACTGCTGACATGCTCATGGTAGTTTCCAGATGGAAGGACACCAGCATTCTTTGTCTTAATCATTGGAAATCTACTTTTTATAATCTAATTCTACTAGAACTCTCTGCATCACGGAGCAATGGCCCATTTTTTACATTTTTATTTTACATATTGATAACTCTTTAACTGCAACAGAAAGATGTAAATAATGCAGAGGGATTTGTTATGAGAACTGAAGATTGATATATACTGTACAGTCACATATACTTTCAAGATCAGACTGCCAGGATTCTTTTTGTTTATTATATTATAAATAATCATTTAAAACTGTGACTGTAGTAAATAAAAATTGTCAGTTGTATCAAAAATGGTTACAGGACAGCCATAAAAATGTACATCCTAAATAAATATGGCTAAAATTAGCAACAACATCTGAGCTCAAACAGTCTTTTCCAAAATTAGCAAGACTGGCTGATGCTGGATTGGTCATAACTGTAAGCATAGTTGAATGTGAAGGGGGTTTTCTGTACTAAAAAGATAAAAATACCTGTTTGAGCAGTCAGACCATTAGATAATCTGATGCTGATTTCTCTAGAGGGACTAAGTCCAAGTGGGCTTGATTATACAAAAAAAATGAAGACAATCAAGCTTTAGTAAGAAGAAAAGAATATACGCTATGTTAAGGTTTGCTGTAACCGAGTGCTGCAAGGCTTTTATTTCTAACTAGCTGTACCCGGCCACGCGTTGCTTTGGCTCAGTCTGGTTAAATGGAAAAGAAAGAAAAGAGAAAGCACACGTTTCTAATATGTTTAATTTCACAATGCTTGTGGGTATACAATATTTTTTGTTGTTCCATTGTCTGTGCAGATATAGAGATTGTCTGGTTTTCTGACTCTAGAACAAGAAACATACAATTGTCCATGTGAGAAGCAATCCGTGTCTAGATCTAAACCGCACAATTCTAAAGATTGGCCCTGAGCTTTGTTGATGGTGATTGCAAACGCCAATCGAATTGGGAATTGCAATCTCTTAAATTGAAATGGCATATCCGTTGGAATCATAGGAATGTGAGGAATGAGGACATCTTCACCTTTGAAAGGTCCTGTCAAGATTGTTGCTTCTACGACGTTGCTCATTAATTTTTTTACTGCAAGCCGCGTGCCGTTGCAAAGCTTTGGCTGGTTGATATTTCACAACATGATAATTGGCACACCGATTTTCAATTGCAGTACATGCGGTGGCATCCCTGGCAGATCGAGTGAATTCAAAAATTCTGTTGGATAATTAACTGCTTCATCTGCTTCCACAACAGTGTCGACGGACTTGTATGTGACTGCCTCGCTTTGAATGTTAGACTGAATAATATTGTTAAGTTCGTAGATGTCTTTGTTCTTGGCCGCAAGAATAGCTCGTTCACTGAGTCAATTGTGATTCTTATAATTAGTTTGAATATTGAGAAATACTTTTTCAACCAATTCTTCTTTTGATGTCACTAAATTGCAGAAGTTATGAGGCAATGAAATTCATCCTGAGGTCAGATCAACCGGCACCTTTCCGTTCCCAATTTCCAGCAATTGATGTGAGAATATCTCAGCTGATTGATCGTTTTGCAGCTGGACACGCATATTTGTAGTTAATTTTAACGTCTTTACGTGTTGCCACAAAGTACAGTATTTCAGGCAAGCATTTATTTTGTCCGCTGGTGTCGATCGAGGAATTACAGGTAATGTTTGCATGAAATCTCCTGCAAGCAATATTAATGCGTTCCCAAATGGTCTGATGTTTCCACGCAAATCTTGCAATGATTGATCAAGAGCCTCGAGCGATTTTTTTGTGTGCCATTGCGCATTCGTCCCAAACAATAAGTTTGCATTTCTGCAATACTTTTCCCATGCCAGATGCTTTGGAAATGTTGCACGTGGGAGTTTCAATGAATTGCATGTTCAATGGCAATTTGAAAGTGGAATGAGCAGTTCTTCCACCTGATAGCAATGTTGCAGCTATTCCGGATGACGCAAGAGCTAAGGCTATGCCATTTTGGGATCGAATTGCTGCCAGAATCAATCTAATTAGGAACATTTTACCAGTTCCTCCTGGCGCATCTAAGAAGAAGATTTCTCCAACCCCGTTATTGACAGTTTGCATTATTTGATCGTAAATGCCTTTTTGCTCAAGCGTTATCTTAGGAATATTTGATTGCACATACGACAAAAGATCACCCGTGTTGTAATTTTGTTAACGATGCAATTCTACATCGAACGAAGCAGCAGCAGATCGATTCGGTGATGGCATTCCCAATTGATTGAGAACTTTGTTCGCGATTTCTAAGCACAAATCTTCAATCATTATTAACGCTTTGTTGTGGATTTCTGCTGTGAAATCCATGTTCATATTTGAATTTTCCTTGCGTATTCGACGGAAAATATCTTCAGCCATGTGTGATGAAAAAAGAAAAAAAATAAACTATACTCACAAAATGAACGCTATGGTAAACAACACAGCTCAATTCCAATGCAATGTCACACGAAATAATTAAATCAAAATGAAAATAAATCGAAATCTATGAAAATTCAATGTAACAATGCAATCGGGAACATTGAAATGGAATCGTAAAATTGGAAATTTTTTAATTGTAAATGGATCGTAAATCGGAAACATTGAAATGGAATCGTAAAATATTTAGTATAGCATGTGTTGCTTTTACGTCCAACAGATACCGCTGTTTTTCATACAAAGCATGTTTTTACCTGTCACAGATGTGACATCTATATAATAGTAGGTATATAAAAACACGCACGTATTCGAATGCAACGTTGTGTCAAAATTTCAAAGCAATCGGTGAAGAACTTTCGGAGATTTAAGATTTTGAACAAACGAATATTTACATTTTTATTTATATAGATAGGTAAACTGTCGTTCACGGCTGCTATTGAATAGTTGCCACATCTAAAGCTTTGCTGCATTCTTCAACTCTTATGTAAAGGTATTCCCTGCAAATCTAACGGAGACAAACAGAAAATTTCTAAAACTGCTTCTCCCTTCATCCATATGACTGCAGCAAACACAATTAAGCTGACGTGATTAATAACTGTCATTTCCAAGACCACAAATTAATATGTTACCCTTGGCATTGAACTTTGCCCTTGTTTAAATCTAGTATTCCCGCAGAAAGGAGATTGAACTAATAGCTAAAACTAAGAAGCTAAACTGGTAGACTGCTGCAGAATGGAATTCACTATAAAGAAATGACATGTTTTTATAACTTGAATCATAATATTACATAATGCTCTCTGTCTCAGCTAGGCAATAAACTAAAGGGGGGGAAAAATGATCACTGATCAGTCTTATGATTGAAAGAACATAGCTTATTTCAAGTGGTTAATGTTATAGGATTACATACCCTGTAAATTGTAGTGGTTTTGGATATTAAAGAATTTGCAATGTAGTATGTACACTAAAGTCAACATCACAATTTAATATTATGAAAAGCTAAGTGTTTAATAAATGTAATTATTTTTTAGCCAAATGCATTCTACAATTTGAAACTCAGACTATAGGTCAAATCTAAAATACCGTTCATTCAATTATGGCCAAAGTGTGCAGTACATCGTTACCACTTCAGCATAATATGGCAATTACAGTATGTCTGATAAACCGAGGAAAGGGTTTACATGGCTCTACAGCCATCGAAATTCAAGATATTCTCTTAGGTCAAACACTCATTATTGGCATTGTTCACTTAAACTCAACACTGTTAATATGTCACTACCTAAAGTAAAATATAACTATGGGATATATGGTGAAGCAAACACATGTGCTTTAGGTTAACTGGCAACTCTGAATTGATCTGCTATGGGTGGTGGCTTGAACAATTCCTATAATGAATTTATATGCTGACTAGGTTGATTTCTGTTTATGACGGATGGCGAGGGCCCATGTCTGACCGGGACACCCCTTCACCACATCTGCCAGGGGGGCAAGGGTGGGAAGCCCATTATCTCCCCCTGGATGCTAGATGGCAGCCTCCCTGGGTTGCAGAGGTGCCTCGGACTCCCCCAGGGCTTCATGGGGGCTGGAGTTCTGTGCAACTCTGTGGGGTTCCACAGGCACAGCCAGGGGGTGCTGCTGGCCCTTTTTGGGTACTGGTTTCGCCTTACCCGGAAGTGCAGCCGGATGTTGGCAATCAACCACCAGGAGCACTTCCGGGTACCCAATAAAAGGGAGCCAGCGACCACCACTCAGTGGCCAGAGTCGGGTGAAAGAAGGACAAAGCTTGCTGAGGAGGAGTGGTGGTGGAAGAGAGGAGGATAAGTGCTTGTTGTTACTTGTGTGTTTAAGTGCTTGGGACTGTGTTGTGTCTGTGGGTACGGGGAAGGCGTAGCCCACAGACAAAGAAAAACACTGCTTCTGGGGATTTGCTTTGTTCTGGAGATGCCCTGTCTTTTGGCATGTCAGAGGACTAGGACTTTGTAAAGTATGGTCTAGCCTCACTTGGGGAGGCAAAATGGGGGAGTGGGTGTAAGAGAGCATGTTTCTTCTTATCTGTTTGTTTTTACCCCCACAACTATATGCACCACCATAACAATAGCCATAATACCTGGCAATAATATGAAATCAAGATTAAAGCTAATTTACGAAACAATGCACAATTTTTACTTACAATTACAAAATGTCTTCAAAAGTTCAGAAGCAGTGTCTCTAAGACCAAACAGTATGTCAAAGATCTCAATCATGATCTGAAGAGAAAAAAGTATTCTCTCACCTAAAAAGTCTAAATACAAACTAGTATTTTGATAGGAGACTCATTTAACAAGTAAGGACAAGTTTTGATTGCAAACAGATTGGATTAGAATTTGCACATACATATATTTTACCTGATGATATTCTGCCTAAATAAATTATATACAGCATAATTTGATTTCACATGTAGTAACTGTTAAAACAATACATTACCAGCACAAGAAAAATGGCTATTATGGAGAATGTTGCATCATCCAATGCTTGCAATATGTGAGCATCATCATTATTGTTTAAGTAGGTACTCATGCTCTAGTCTTGGAGTCCCTGGGAAAGATATCACCCCCTACCTCCAAATGAGAACAGAAATTATTCCCAATTTTTAGTCAAGGAGAGATTCCCAAGCTAAGTCCTTGTTCTGGTGAATTTTTAAGTTGTTGCCAGTGGCAAGTCACGGAAATAGGGGTCTTGTCTCAGGTTTTTCAGTTACATTCGATTTAATTCAGTTTATTTTTGTATACAGTATGTTATGTTTGTGCAGCCTCTCAACTTCACTTGCCTATAATACCTGAGCCTACTTTCCATCAACCAATCATATTCAATATATTATTTTCCTTATTTTGATTAAATGGTGCTCAGATGATGATTTGGCAATGCAGATCAGCACAGCACATATCACCATTATGCATTCTAATATGGTCTTCTTGCACCCTGTGGTGGATCCAGTAGCATATACTTGGTATTTTCTTCCAAAATAACATTGAGCAACTTATTCATGATAAATCCAAGAAATCTATACACATATATAAAATCAAAGTTGAAGACTGACTGTCTCACTCACTCATTCATCAACAAAAACATTATTTCCCATTTAGCTAAAAAAATGAAATATGGTAGCACTGTATATCTAGGGCAGTAAGTAAGGTGCTTTACAAATAAAATGCATTTCGATATTTCAATATTTAGGGGTAAAAAAAAAAAAAAACTACATACCTGTAATAGAAAAACTAAAGATCTTAAAATCTCAAAAATGCCTCGACAGATTTGATTGAAATTGTATGATGATGTAGAAAAAAGAAAATAAACTGATACATGATTTGTTATTTGTTCACATTTGTCGTTAATAATGCTCTAGCGAGTAGGACCGCGTGCTCTGTTTCACCACAGTGCTAATAGTGACCGCACAAGTGCATGCTTGTTTATGCAAATGAAGGCCATCTGCAGCAGCAAAGTGAAAGAAGCAAAGTTCAACAAAGCTGGAAGGAAACGAGTTTAGCAAGTGCTTGTCAGCCACTATGGTTGTGAGTATAGTCAAGTTTGCACAACTGACCCAGTAAGAAAGGTATTTAATATATATTACCCCCTATCCCCTTACCTTATCTGCAAACTTGTGCAAATGCCAAACTGGGAACCACAATTCCCAACAGTCAGTGTGCTGCTCCAGACAAATTCATCAGTACTCACAAATTTTAAATAAGAGCCTCCATAAAGGTGCTATGTTATCAAAGGTAGCAGCTGCTGCATTTTTTTTTTAACCACATTGGAATAACAATTTCATTGTCTCTGTGGATTACAGCATTTATCTTGTGTTTCTGAATCTTTATGGCTTCAGGCTTCAGTTTTACTTTTTAAATTCTTTGACAACTCACAGACAAAATTTGAAAGAGGGGGTTCCTTTTCCCCCCTTTGTAAATTGAGCACAATTAGAAGTGTGTATGTTGTTCCATGGTGAAACAAGCACAGTTGGAAATGGGGAAAAATATTGTGCAGTGTTGTCCAAATGCTATTGATGGGCTGAAGGTTTGTCATAAATTACAATAAACCTGAGATAAACTGATTACACTACATTTTTTACCAGTGTATAGCCTTGTATTGTTGAAACAGCCAACACTGTCGTTAATCTGTATATCATCATTATGTTCGCAATCAATCAACTAGCAGCACTAACATTAAGCAGTTTTTGAAGAAAAAGAAAGGAGGAAATACAAAAAGAAAAAACACACCGTAAATTAAATGTTGGAGCCAAGCTACGATTGAATAGAACAAAGTGTGATTTTTTTTCTGTAGTTGATGGAGATGCTGTTTTAAAGAATATAAGAAGAAAACAGAACTGTGGTTTTAAGTTATTAAAAGTAATTAGTAACTTTAGGTTTTTTTTTGGTAGATATTTATTTAAACCTACTATTGAAGCAGACCTAATTTTAGGCTTTTATGCTAATGGAGAGTCAACATTTTTTAAATAATTCAATGTTAAATTACCTTTGCAACATTACTGAATACTACTTTAATATAGATTTATATTGTAATCCCTTTAACTCCAGCATCACCAAAAATTGTGTGTACCATATTTAACAGTAAACAGTTCAAGTGAACCAATATTATTAGCCTCTGGTAAAAAAAAGAAAAAAAAAAAACTTACAAATATTGTATACAGAAAAGTACTTAGTTACATAGTACTTCTAATACATCCAATTAACCAATGGAATATAACAGAAGCCCATTGACTTAAAAGATTTCCCAGATGAAGCTGAGTAACACAACTAGTTATCATTAAGTAAAAATTGACATATGTGTACCAAACATTTGAATAAAGTTTTCTTTTTTTTTAAACTGTATCAGCTATATGTACAGTATACTGTGTGTATTTATGAATGTACATTCATACATTCTTAAACCTGGCTAGGAAATGTATGTATTTATTAACAAAATGTCTTGCTGAGTGTGAGCTGTCTTGAAAGAATGGAATATTACATGTTGTTATAGAATAACAGAATATATTAGAATGCTGCTGTACGCATCTCACTTTTTTATTTTGAACAATCTAGTATTTTGTACCAAATGGCCATATAACACCATATGAAGCATATGTTATTTTCAAATACAATCAATCTATGGTTAGTTAGACACAAAATTGTAATTAATTAGAAAATATATATATAGGTTTGTCAATTATTTAAGCTTAAGACAATAACCCAATTCAGAAAATCATTGTGTTTCAAAAGGTGAATGTATCATAATCTCCTGCTTTTAAGTGTATGCCCGTTAGCTAAATAAATAAATTTAGTTCAAAGAGGATAGATAGATAGATAGATAGATAGATAGATAGATAGATAGATAGATAGATAGATAGATAGATAGATAGATACCTGTACTGTAACATCTTTGCACTCATTTTTCCATTTTCAAATCTGCTAATCAAATTCATGGTCCCAAGGATCAAAAGCTACTCCATGCCAATGCCAAAATTTACAAAATATCCAATCATCAGAATCAGAATCACAGTCACATTTCTTGGCCAATTATGCATGCATACAAGGAATTTGACTCTGGTTTAGGTGAGTGTCTAAGCATAAGTTACATAATTGACATATACACAACTGTTAATCACATACCTGACATAAAAAACAAGACAGAGAGTTTAAATCTATGTATGCATACAAAGTGTAGAGTGTAAGAAATAATTAAATAAACACTGAAAAACAAGCATTAACAATATGCAAACAGTATTGGAAGACCCTGAGAGGTGCCCAGTCTGATATGCTGAATTAACCATTTGTAAGCTTGATGGCCAGTGGAAAAAAACTGTTCTTATATTTGCTTGTTTTGGCATATATTAATCTGTAATGCCTGGCTGATGGAAGAAGTTCAAAAAGGCTGGGACCTGGATGTGAGGGGATGATATTCTCCGCCCGTTTCTTGACTCTGGAATAGTACAGGTCCTGTAAGTTGGGCAGACTGGCACCAATGAAATTTTTAGCAGACCTGACTATTTGTTGTAGCCTGCTTTTGTCACTGATCCAAACCACACTGTTATGGATGAGCTGAGAACAGACTCAATGACTGCTGTGTAGAACTGAATCAGCAGCTCCTGTGGAAGGTTGAAATTCCTCAGCTGTCTCAGGAAGTACATTCGCCATTGTGCCTTTTTTTATGATGGTCCCATACCTTCTGCTTTCTCGGCACCCATATCTCCGCTGACATCTCCTGGACAGACAACATCACAGCAGTCATCAAGAAGGCTCAGCTGCGGTTACACTTCCTGAGGGTCCTCAGAAAGCATAGCCTGGACTCCAGCCTGCTACTGACCTTCTACCGCTCGTCCATCGAGAGCCTGCTGACGTACTGTATCACAGTATGGTATGGCAGCTGCACCATGGCAGACAGGGAGAGGCTTCAGCAAGTAGTAAAAGCAGCACAGAAGATCATCGGCTGCCCTCTCCCCTCCCTGATGGACATTTACACCTACCGCTGCCTCAGTAGAGCATAAAACATCATCAAGGACAGCTCCCACCCTGGCTCTGATCTGTTTGACCTGTTGCCCTCAGGGAGGTGCTAAAGGTGCATCACAACAAGGACAAACAGACTCAAGAACAGTTTTTTCTCAAAAGCCATAACCATTCTAAACTCACACATGCACTGACTACACAGTCTAACCCCCCCAACCCCTGGACTTCCTTGTATCCATCAACTGTGCAATATCCAATATCTAAATGGTATTGATAATAACTGTGCAATATCTGTATACTGTACAATATCATTATTCTCAGGGTCCAACATCCACTACTTACTGCACATGATCATCATTATTGTGCAATATTTAAATTATGTGCAATAACCCAATAGGGCAATAGTTATTTATTCTTTCCAGTATTTAAATAATGTGCAATAACCCAATAGTGCAATAGTTATTATTCTTTCCATATGTATATAGTGTTGCAGAAATTTTTTTGCAACTTCTTTGCAACTTTTTGCACCATTTGTTTATTTACTTGTTGTGTTCTACATAGACTGTATGTCTGCACTGAAGGAGCTGCTTTTAATCTCATTGTACATGTGTATAGTGACAATAAAAGGCATTCTATTCTATACTACATTGGTCTCCCATTTCAAGTCCTGGGCAATTATGTATACCAGAAATGTGAAAGTTTCCACAACTGTCACAGAAGTATTAAGCATGGAGAGGGGGGATAATATTGTGGGACCTTTCTTAAAGTCCACTGTCATCTCCACAATTTTGAGAGTATTTAGCTCCAGATTGTTCTGACTGCAACAAAGGGACAGCTACTCAACCTCCCATCTGTATGCAGACTTGATGGTTGTGTCATCCACATATTTGATAAGTTTGACAGAGGGATCCTTAGAGGTGTAGTCATTAGTGTAGAGGCAGAACAGCAGAGGGTAGAGCACACATTCCTGGGGGTTTCCCGTTTTAATTGTGTGATAACTAGATCTGAGTTTTCTCAGTATTACCTGTTGTTTCCTGTTGGTCAGAAAACTGGTGATCCATTGACAGATGGATGCAGAGATGGAAAGCTGGGTAAGTTTCGAGTTGAGGAATTCCAGGATTATTGTACTGAATGCAGAGATGAAGTCCACAAACAGAATCCTCACATATGTCCCTGGATTGTCAAGATGTTGCAGGATGTAATGCAGACCCATGTTGACTGCTTCATCCACTGACCGGTTTACACGATAAGCAAACTGCAGGGGGTCCAACAAGGGAGCTGTGATGTACTTCAGGTAAGCTAACACCAGTCTCTCAAAAGTCTTCATATCCACAGATGTCACAGCAACAGGCCTTTAGTCATTCAGTCCTGTTATACTGGATTTTTTGGGGACTAGTATGATTGAAGCATAAGGGAGCTTCACATAGCAATAATGATTTGTTGAAAATCTGAGTAAAGACGGTGTCAGTTGATCAGCACAGATTTCTAAGCTGGAGGGTGAGACCCCATTTGGACCTATTGCTTTCTTAGTATGCTGTCCTTTGAAGGTTCGACACACATTCTCTTCAGAGATATTTAATGTAGGTTGAGTGGGAGAACGTGTGCATGTGTGTCTGTGTGTGTTTGGGGAGGAGGAGAGTCTTATAAGTGTGTACACTGAGAGGGCTGGAGATAATGTTATTTGTATTCTGGTCCTTATCAAACCTGCAGTAAAATGCATTGAAATAGTCAGTCAGCTGGTGATTTACTGTAATATGGGGAATGGTTTCCTGTAATTTTGTAATATTTTCTAGTCCTTTCCACACTGCTGCAGGGTCATTGGCTAAAAATTGATTTTTCAGCTTTTCAGAGTAACTCTTTTCAGCCAATCTGATTTATTTTGCCAGTGTGTTCCTTGTCTTTCTAAACAGTGTTCTATCCCCACTTCCATAGACAGCTTCCTTAGCTTGATAAACCTGCTCAAATTTTGCAGTCAACCAACGTTTGCTGTTTTTAAATTTTAACCATGTCTTGGCGGAGACAAACATATCTTCACAAAAGCTAACATAAGATGTTACTGTGTCTGCCAGTTCAAGTAAGTTAGTAGCAGAATCTTCAAAGACACCCAAGTCCGTACAGTCATAGTAGGCTTGCAGCTTCAACTGTGCCTTAATAGTCCACCTTCTCACTGTATTAATCACAGGTTTAGTAGATTTTAACTTACTCCTATAAGTCAGGAGAAAATGAATCAAGCAGTGGTGACAGAAACCCAAGGCTCCACAGGGGAGAGCATGATATGCATGCTTTAACACTGTATAGCAATGATCCAGTGTGTTTCTGTCTCTGGTTGGGCACTTTATGTGCTGTATAAATTTGGGAAGTTTATGGCTGAGATTTGCCTTATTAAGATATTGGATATTTTATTCTTTCATTCAAGTTCAAATCTATTGCCTTGTCTCTATAGTATAATGAAATTCTCACATAGACTGCTGACAGTTGTACACTACCATATCAGAATACTCCATGGACAATTAATACACCACTAAACATTGAAGGAAATATCATACAATATTTACAGATATATACTGTTAAAAGGATTGTTAAACAAATTGTTACTAAGACTACTTTAATATTATATAACTTTTGCCCTTATTCCCAAAGAGATAATATTTGACTAAAAATGCCACAAGCATCTGTGACAAGCAAGCATACTGTAAGTGCAAACATCTTTATCAGGACAATTGATTACAACAGCTACTGAAGCAAATTTTCATCGCCAAGTGCAATATTCTCAGAAGACTACAATAACTTATAAAAGGGCTGATACAGAAGTTATTAAACCACTGCCCATAAACAGTCTCTTAATATAAATTCATGGCTCTGCAGTCTTATTGCTTAAAGCAATTATAAAGTGTATGACATTTAGGTGAACAAATAAATGAGATATCAAGATCAAAAACTAATCTGAAACCTGTAGCCACTTAATTGCCAACTTTTTTATTATTTATTAACTTGACTATTATCAGACCTACATTTAAAAGAACAGAACTATAAATTTAAAACACCTGCTCGGTACAGAGAGTTGGAGCAGATAGAAAAAGTCTAAGCAAAACAATGTGCATAGATAGTAACTCATTTTAGGCAGAACTTTAATTTTCATTAAAAGTGTAAATTTCATTTCAATCTTGAAATCCATAGTCTATAATGTAAGATACACACTCTAAAAACTTTTGCTTTTTATAAAGACTATTTTAATAAAACAAAAAGTCAGCTGAGCTGCCAAATTATTTCCAAAAGTAAAGGACAGGTACACAGAAATAAAAAAAGAAAAAACTGTTTCAAATAGTTTGCATCTAAATCAGTGAACTGCAGAAGTGAAGGAGCAGTCACTGATCTGCTACAGAAATTGTGCATATAGGCTTCTTTACACTATTACATAGTTAATTCAGAGGGCTCCTGTCAAACACATCAAGACATCTATTCACAAACAGTTAAGTGGAATAATGAAATGATGAATTCTTTTGCAAAGAACTCGCTGCAATAAAGGAAAAAAGAAAAACTACAGCAAATGAAAGTATTAGTAAGTGATGTTTGTTTTTACTGCAGCTGTTACAGTTAAAGGTCTGTCTGTCTACAGGTAATAAACAGCATTCAGTCCAATGTGGAGTTATTGAAAAATAACACACAAATTGAACATGGCATACACAGAGTAGGCTAAACAACCATCTCCTGCTCAAGAACAATTGCTTGGCATTTCACTGTTCATACTTTTTTAGTGGTTAATGATATAGTCCATTGTTCCCTAACCAAAACCATTTGAAACAATGCAGTCACGATTTAGAACAGCTTCTAAGACACTGGCAAAAAAAATCCACAATACAGTTTATTTTTTAAAATAACTGATGAACAGCATCTACATGTTGCCACAGTAGAAAAGACATGCCCACACTGAAACAACAAATGCCAAGAGGTTGTACTGTATGCCAAAATAGTGTGACACATGGGATAATGTTGAGGTCTGCATACATTGGCAGATCAAATATGAGAGGGAAAAGTCAGTCAAATGTTTGTGTGCGGCATTTGAACTGATACACACAAGTATAAATAAAGCCAGCTATGGAGAAACATTACTCATTAAGCATCCATGCACCATCTGCTGTATTTAAACATTAAATGTGACATGGTGAAACCTGCCAATGAGTCTGTCATATTCCTCATATATTTAGTAGCATTTGCTCCAATTAACTGATAACCACAAAGCTGAAGGTTCAATTGTGGCTCACTATATGAACAGTTAAACAGTATGCATACCCATAGGCTAATAATAATTTATTTTCCAAAAATCATTCTGAACCCGTTTCCCCAGCATTTTTGCACTGAAGCATTTGGTATGTGAATTGTAAAAACAATGCTAATGTTTGTAATGCACCATCTGTTGGAATGAAAAATATAATGCATTTAATTCTTATATGCATTACAAAATACATTTTAATACATGGTGCACTGAAAACGCAGAGGTGTATGTTGCTTACTTAGATTTCAACCAATCTTAGATGTTTGGAACAGCTGGTCTATTATATAAGAATAGCAATGTGCCATCAAAACTATAATAATGTAAAATTTAAAATTGATTCTTAGGAAGACTACTGTCTAAATTAGACCATTATCATTAAAAACCCTAATACACTAAAATATAGGACTGATCTCACTCTTTCCACAAATGTGAAAGATATAACAGCTTCCAGGAAGATCTATGTTTCTATGGAGTGTGTGCTAAAGTCCCTTCAAACGTTAACAAAAGATGTACACAAACTGATTATTCAAATCATCAGTAAGCCTGTCATTTGAAAAAGGCAACTCACCCCCAAATATACACTATACTGTAGAGTTGAGCTCAACTTGAGGAAAATAAAGGCACAACCACTAAGGCAAACCTCCAACCCTATTCTACAGACAGACAGAGACACTTGCTCTCAGTTAGATTCTACTATTGTATTCCTGAAATTCTAGACAAAAGATGATAAAGACGTGGTTAAGTGTATGATTTGCAATCAAACTCGCAAGGGCAAACAATTTTTACTTCAACATCCTGTGATGAAATCAGTGGTATTCCCTGTGCTCACCTCATCCCATCTGCACCATTTTCATCTGTATTTCTTTTAACAGGCTTTAGTCACTGACAAGAATAAATGTTGTTTTATTGCTGCATTGGAGAAAACTTTTTACTGTTGTGGCAAATCACAAAATATCCAGACCTATTCCTAGCAGTTTAAAACTCAAAAAGTTTCACAATTACAGAGTTAGAGGTTCAGGGCAAAAACACACCACTAAAGGAATGGTAAATGGTAAAACATTAACTTAACTTGTTGTATTTGCACTCTTGTTATGTGAATTCATTTAACTGAATGCATCCCTTGGTCAAAAAAGAAGATACTTAATTAAAGCAAAGCTATTACAATTTATTGACAGAGGTGTAGAAAAAATACTAGAATTTAGAAATACACCGTGCAGAAAGCTAATAATCACTGAATCATTTTCCTTGATCAATTCTTTTTCATCAGTTTGTATAAGTATTATTGTTTTGTATTATAATGATAAATAAACTGCTCAAAAAAATTTAAGGAACAATTTGAAAACACATCAGATCTCAACTGGAAAAAAATCATGCTGGATATCTATACTGATATGGACTGGGTAATGTGTTAGGAGTGAAAGGATGTCACATCATTTAATGGAAATTAAAATTAACAACCTATAAAGTGCTGAATTCAAAGACACCCTGAAAATCAAAGTGTAAAAATGATGCAGCAGGCTATGCGGCTGGCCATTTTGCCGAAATTTCATTGCAGCAACTCAAAATCGTACTCAGTGGTTTTTATGGCCCCCACATGCTTGTATGCATGCCTGACAATGTTGTGTCATGCTCCTAATGAGACGACAGATGGTGTCTTGGGGGATCTCTTCCCAGATCTGGACCAGGGCATCATTCAGCTCCTGGACAGTCTGAGGTGCAACCTGGCAGCTTCGAATGGACAGAAACATAATGTCCCAGAGGTGTTCTATTGGATTTAGGTCAGGAGAGTGTTGGGGCCAGTCAATGGTATCAAGTCCTTCATCCTCCAGGAACTGCCTGCATACTCTCACCACATGCGGCTGGGCATTGTTGTGCACAAGGAGGAACCCAGGACCAAATACACCAGCATAGAGTCTGAGAATGGGTCCAAGGATTTCATCCCAATACATAATGTCAGTCAAGGTGCCGTTGTCTAGCCTGTAGAGGTCTTTGTGTCCCTCCATGGATATGCCTCTGCAGACCATCTCTGACCCACCACCAAACCAGTCATGCTGAACAATGATACAGGCAGCATAACGTTCTTCACGGCTTCTCCAGACCCTTTCACGTCTGTCACATGTGCTCAGGGTGAACCTGCTCTCATCTGTGAAAAGAACAGCAAAGTCTTCAGGAGTGGGTCCTCCTACAGATGTTCCCAATCCACTCTCACTACTCGCTTGTGCTTTCCGGATCTGTCAAGGTACCTCCGCCACCATTTCACCCTGTTCACCACCAGTTGGTGATAAGTTGACAGTTCTGTCCCCTCTTCTCCCGAGTGTCTAGAACGTCTGACCACAAATCTGATGACACAATTATAAAATCTATAATAGATCTTTGGCCTAAGACACTCTGGTACCTAGTACACTAATGAGCCATCTAATATTCAAACATAGTGTTTGTTATGGACAAACCATGCCTATAACAGAAGTCCAATAACACAACACTGCTTTAGATCACAGAGGCCATCCCTGCCAGTTATTGCTCTTTGGGTGTCATCTTCTTTGTCTACATGGGTATTGAAGATGCTCAGCAGAACTATAGAGTCCCCAGCTGGGTTCCTTTCCAGGATCTCTTCCAGACACTCCAAAAAGCTTTGTACTCCAAGCTGCCATTTGGTGCATAAGGACATACAATAGACAAAGTACTCCACAACGAAAAACCACACAGAGGCAGCCCTCTCATTCTCTGGGACAAATGCAACCTCAGAGTAAAGGAGAGTCCTGCTTTTATCAAGAGGCTTGGTTACAGAACTAAGGAAGCAAGTGGATGTGAGCCTAACTATATTTAGTTGGTAGCACTCCACTGCACACACCAACTCTGGCTCCTTCCCCCAAAGAGAGGTGACATTCTACATTCCAAGACTCAGTTTATTTGTCTGAGTTCCAGTCTGCTAAGACCTCTGCTATGACCACTGCCCAGGTCACACTCCACGTAGCCCATATTCTTCCTGCAGGTGGTGGGCCCACAGGAGGGTATGTCAAACATTTTGCATCAAACGTTCTTTAATGTGAGATAAGAAGCAACAATGAATCAGAAATGTATTTTAAACAATGTCTTTCTAAGATACTATATTAAGAAATTTGAAAAATCTATTAGCAAAGTGAGCAGCATTACATAATGCTGCTAAAAAAAAAAAAACTGAAGACTTACATTAAAGCAATAAAGACTATAAATCTGAGCCTGGCATTCTCTTTTAGAAAACAGCATAATGCACAATGGGCAGTGGACCAAACAGCTCAGACAGTTTGGAAGATAAAGTTATTCATATTAACAATCCCCTCAACCTCACCACCATCCAAGCTTTACTTTAAATGTACAATTGAATTTTAGGATCTCTGTGCATTTTATAGTTGCTAGTTACATTATGTCAAATAAAATATTCAACCAAATAAGCTGACTGAATCAAAATTCTTTTCCATATATTTCTGTTTAAGATGAAAATTATATAAAAAGATGCCAGGCTTTTTGCACAGATTTGGACATTTGTGGCCTAGATGTGCTTCAGCGAGGGAGTTAAGAGTAAAATAAGGCCCTTTACTACAATCAGACTCTTATATCGACATTTATATGACACTGCTGTTCTGCAGTTTTCATTCTGTTGACTTACATTGTGATGCTAAGTAGTGCTGAAGGTACTGGTCCCTTTAGGACCATGAATACCACAACTCCCTTGGCAGCAACAGCCAAAGCAGAGACTGCCTGGGTACAATTACAAATGAACTCACATGTGATTCTGTTATGTCTTGTTTAACATCAAGAAACAGGGGCACATGACAGAAATAAACCCCGGCATAAACTTCCATTAAGTGCAGGATGCTGAAAATAAACGTAACAGACATGTCAGGTCATCTGGCCAGTCATACAGTATGACTATTTGTTTCACTGCTCTTAAACAGATGAGAATTTCAAAAATCTTTCCAATATATAACTGTACATACAGTATTTGTAGCTTCACCCACTTTTTCACAATATGTTTCAGAAAAACAAGCTAGTAATGGAACCTTAGTTTGCAAGTAACTTGGTTTACGAGTGTTTTGCAAGACGAGCTAAAATTTTTAATAAATTTTGACTTGATAAACGAGCAAGGTCTTGCAATACGAGTAGTATGTATATGCTTTGTCTGCTGAGCGTCATGTGATCACAACTGAGCTGATGGTTCTTCTCTCTCTCTCTCTCGCTGTGGGATTGTGGGCAATCGTCTCCTATTCTCCGTCTGAGTCGGCGTGCCTCACTCATATAGTCAACATCCGTACAAGCGTATACTGTTTACTACAGCATTGTGACTGTGTGTGTGTGTTTGTGCACTTGTGTGCTGTGACGTGCAAGTCCCTATCTTGCACCCCAAAATACGAAGCTGAGCCTCAGTACTTTAGCAACACCAGCTTTATTCAGCTTGAAAGAGCAACAGCGCAGTTATTTATTGTAGCGGGATCTGCCACTCTCCTATACACAGACACAGCAGTCAGGCAGGGTCATGGCCAAGTAGTACTGTGCCCTGCGCATTTATAATGTTCCTTGTTCCTTGTATCACCCATCGACGGCAGGCGCTTATAGCATGTCCGCGATCTTTTCGGATTCGCTTTTACGGTGAACTGCTACAGCGATGGGAGACTGTGATTGCTTTGGACGCTCTTCCGCGTGTCGTCCCATTGGGTGGAATCCCACAAGAGTTTAGAAACTCACTCACACCAGCCAAGATTCTTTTCAAATGTAAAGTGCAGGTTAATTTATTTTATGTATTTATACTTTATATTTTGTATTAATCATTTTATATGAATAGTTTTGGGTTGTGGAACGAATCATCTGAGTTTCCATTATTTCTTATGGGGAAATTCACTTTGATATACGAGTGCTTTGGACTGCGAGCACGTTTCCGGAAATGAATTATGCTCGCAAACCAAGGTTCCACTGTATATATAAAATACATTTTTTTGTAAAAAAAAAAAAAAAAAAAAAACGAAAATAAAACAATAGTTTTGTCATATTTCCAGATTTAAGATGGCTGAATTTGATTGTAATCTTTTAATCTGTTCAAGATGAAAGTGTGACACAGACACAAGGCTAAAAGTACTAGAACAGAAATGGTCAGTATATTTTTTAAACAAATATATTTCAAATAGAGATGTGACTGACAAAATGCAAACATTCAGCTCATTTGCTGAAAGGCAGAAGCACAGCAAATGAAAAAATAGGGCAGCTTGTGACAACTTGTAGATTCTGCAGGTTTTCTGTTGTTTTTCGCCTGTTCCATCTCATTTCAACTTGTTAAAAAAAGGAATAAAGTAAATGGGGATTTGAATGATGGTCTTCGGTAAACAATTTTAAACTAGATAAGATCTATTTGTGTAATGCAGAGTAAACCAGTGTGATGCATGTGAACTCAGATATGGTGGCCATTATATATAAGATGGTTCTTCACATTAAGCAACACCTAAAATTTAACTTTTAAATATAAATCTGTGGCACAATCCGAGCAGGTCTATCCTCCACTTACTTCCACTTACAAGCCTGTATTGAAAATACTGTAGCTGCTTTTTGTTATCCAAGCCAAAGATTTTGTTAAATTTGACTTGATTGTATGGAATGTTATCTGTAATTAAAATCAATTAAAAAACACAAAAACTGGAGTTTACTTACTGGCATCCATCAGAGTTAACACCTACCTGGAGATCCAGGATGGAGGCTCCAAACAGTTTTCTCCCATATAGTCTACTAAGTGTCTAAGACCAGGGGGATGGGGAGCGGGAGGTGAATAGGTGGAAGAATAATGCTTACATCCTGTGCCAAAAATACACCTGCACTAAATCCAGCAATTGGTATAATTCATTATAAAAAAAAAATCTTTAATTGACGCATCAATTCTCACAGTAATATTCAGCTTTCATTAGCTACAACATTATAATCCAATGATAAATTGGGAATGAAAAGAACCGGTGGCATGGAATAAAAATTGTTCACTGCATAACAGAAATCATAAAATGTCCTCCACATTGTTTGCACCCAGCTACCCAGACATTAACTATTTCAAAGGAGTATAAACATCTTTAATAAGCAGATGTCTTTGGAGATGTCTCTCACAAACAGTAAATGTGCCACTTGTATACATTGTATGACTTGTCCAGTCCTGTAATTAAAGCAATTGACACATATAACAGAAAATATGGAAAAGGGAATTAATCAGCTCTCTGACAGTCAAGTTCACAGTCTTCTTTTTTTTGCAAAGAATGATGGTTCTAAGCAACCATATTCAAATTACTATAAGCTAAATAAAATAACAGCAACCTGTAACCTTCCATAAGTTTGTCTTATCTAAGATAACACCATCTTTACAGTAGATCTTTTTAAAATAATTTAAATTCTTAGGCAATAAATTTCTTGTACAGTTTAAGGTATGGACTAAACTAAGAATCAGGCTATCTAGAACTAGCCAATTCCTTGCTCAAGTAAAAAAGTCCAGTGCTGTGTGGGTTTTACAGTAGCTAGTGCTCTTCACCAGATTCATTAGCTAGGAGTAGGACTATATAATCCAAAAGATAACTAATGCCTATCAACTTTGTTTGCAGGATCAGTATTAGTTCACTGGAGAAGCTAGGTCAAAACGTAGGTCATCAGATAGACATGACCTGGGGCCAAATTGTCCCAGAGCAAATACTCCTTGTGCCAGAACCCGTCGAGACTGTTGCATGTCGCATTCATGTCTTGGAAGAGAATATCCTAAATTGGGTAACTGAAGGTATCAGCCAAATTCATCATGTTTGAAATGACAGACATAGATATGTAACCACTGTGCTGTTTGATATTTTGATGAATAGCAGAATGATATGATTATCATTCATTACTTTATTTATCTTAGCATGTGAATGTACTAAGTTTATTCACTTCAATTTTGTGTTCAATAACCTACAAATACTGGTGAAAATCAATGATAAAAAATAAAAATTCAAACATGATAATACATTATAGTATTGAAGTCTGTTTTAACACCCACACTAACTACAAGTTTCAGTAATTGCACACATTTATCTATTTAAGATTGTGTCAAATGAGTGGTCTGCCTCATGCTTCAAAGCATTATGTACTGAAAGTCTGGCCAATGTGGATGTTTGAAACACAAACTAAAAAAATTTGGAAAGAACATATGAAGCAGCTCGTTTTGTTTTAGTCTTTTGCAGACTAGATACAAATAAGCCCATTAGAAAATGTACTGATGACTGGATAGACAAGTGTAGCCATGTCAATTACACTTAAAGGAAAAATGTGAATATTCCATTCCTTTACTTTTGCTATCATTTGTAACTCACTTTTCACATTTGCAATACAAGTTAAAACAATTACAAATCACAGCTGACTAGTCACATCATCACATTCTTTTTTCTGAACTAATTCCATAATGGCAAAAACATGTCTGTAACAAAAGCCATTATTACCATTAAAGATCATCATAATTTAAACTTTATTAAGTTAAACCCTGCAGGATTTTTTAAATAATAGGTGTAATACCAGCAAACCTGTTATTTAGTGGCAACAAGCATAAAGAAGAGTGTTCTAATTACTTTTATTATTCAGTTTATAGCGGATCATGGGTATGCTAATATTTTTACATTTTATTCATCATTTTCTTACAAAATAAAAAAGAACCAATTGCAAAACATAATTAAAATAATAAAACATCACACACTCATTTACCTAAATTATTTAAGTGTAGATAGTTCATTCCAAAAAAAAAATCAAAGCAAGATGAGTATGTTTTACTTTCCTATACCAGTGTTCTCCATAGTGTCTTTTAGCTGTTCTGCCCAGCTAATTTAGGCGAGTGCCTGGCTGTCATCTCCCATGACATTGCAAAATGACAGCTGCAGATCTACAGGCACAGGCAGATCTAATGCAGAGATGGCAAGAGACGAGCGACAGGTGGGCAAATATTTTAGAAGCATGATCGCAAGTGGCGAGGGGAGAGGCAGAATGTTGCCGATCACTGTATGCTGAACAAGCTAATAGCGGGAATGAGGCAGAGCGGAGTTCACAAGCAAAGAGTATGGGGAGGTGGGTGGGCGAGAGGGGACTGTACATGGTAATAGCAGGGGCGGAGAGTCTTAATACAGTAGCAAGGAGTTTGAGGAGGTGGGCGGGTGAGAGGAGGACTGCTGTGATATGTTAATAAAAGGTGTTACAAACCTATAACACCTTCTATTAGCATTCAGGATTACAGTGTATGCAGAGTCAGTGTAAATAATAAAATAGAAAAAGACTAGTGGAACCAGCCTGTCAGATATTAGGAAAAGGGCGCCAGGAAGTGATGTCTCTGTTCTCAGTGTCAGTACAAAAATCCCTGTAGCACTCACTGTGGTTCCTGTTAAAGTGACTCCCTCTGCCGTTTTAATATTTGCTCATACTGAGGGTTTTGTTAAAGTGACTCCATCTGCCGTTTTTATATTCGCTCATATTTGGACCTGTGTCCCTATTGTAAAAAGTGTGCAGAAACCCTTGCAGCACACACTGTGTCCTGAGCAAAAGTTTTGTCACTGAATTGCTGAGGGTTTTGTTAAAGTGACCCATCTGCCATTCCTTTTTTGTTCATATCTTGCCCTGCCGTAGTGCAAGTGTGCATTGAATATCCAACAGGCTCCCACTTTCCCACTCAAAAGTCTTATTCATAGGTACTTTTAATTTTTTCCAAACGTTTTACCAACATGAATAAAAAAAGTGTTCAGAAAACAACACTGCTCAGTTATTTCCGAAAAGAGACAGCACAAACTAATGAAGGTGCAGTGCCAACTCCTGATGTGGAAATTTCAGACATAGACATTGCAGAGGCTGATCCATCAGGGGAAATCTCTTCACCACACACTCTGCCAATTGATAAATCTAAGCACCACTTATCCGGCATAAACAAGCAATGGTTTAAAGATTTTGATTGACTAATAGTCAAAGAAAATGGTATGCGGTGCTCATTGTGCATGAAATATTCAAACAAACACCCCCCAAGGAGGGAGTTACCTTGGGTAAACATGCCATGCACAAGAATTCGAAAAGAAAGCTTGCTGGACCATGAAAAAAGTAAAACACACATTGAGTCTTCTGCTGACCTTTTAGGAAAGCGTGTACTAAAGCAAACTGGAATCGGTCAAATTGAAAGATCTCTATCTGTGTTAAATAACTTACAGAGAGATGCCTTTGTGGGAGCTTTAAAATCCATGTATTGGTTGGCAAAAAATGAGTTGTCACATACAACGTTGTTTGAAAAACTGTTGTAACATTGTAAAGAAAAGGGTTGTTCCTTTTTACAATATCTCAATGTTGGTAAAAATGCACATTACACCTCTGAAAGAATAATGCAAGAGCTGCTGGATGTCTTAGCATCAGAAATAAAATCTAACATACTGAAAAATATACATGCTGAAAATTTTTTCAGTATTCTGTGTGATGAAACCACAGACATCTCAGTTGTAAAACAATTAATTACATTAAATATCTTTGCCAGGTCACTAAAGAGGTCAGAATTAGTTTTGTATCAACCTGCAATATGATTGATGGCAAAGCGGAGACTATAACCAACACACTGAGTGAGACTATGGACACTCTAGGCTTGAAAACTGCTAATCTGGTTGGACTAGGGTCAGATGGAGCGGCTGTTATGATTGGGAAACAGAAAGGTGTGAAAAACTGCTTAAAGATAAAACATATGGACTCTTGGTCAACTGCCACTGTGTAAACTACCGATTGGCCCTTGCAAGTGCCCGGGCAGCAGCTGCTGTACCTTATTTAACAAAACTGAACAACAGCTTAAGGCAGCTGTTCTATTTCTTCCAAAATTCTTCAGTTAGGATGTCTGGTTTAACGGAAACCCAAAATATTCTGAACATTCCCCAAATTAAGATGAAAATGTTGATGAAACTCACGATTCAAGTGAGTCTGCTGAAATTCTTTTCTATCATTACGCCAAAAATGGTAGCCCTCCAATTTTAAAAGTAGCAGGCAAGAATGGACAGTTGCGTCAAAAATGATCAGAAGTCAATCATACAAAGACTTTACTCCAAAACAGATTTTACTTAATGATATCAGAGCTCAAAGAGTCGTTTCCAAATTTAGCCAAACTAGCTCATATTGGGCTAGTGATCCCAGTGAGCACAGCTGAATGTGAAAGGGGGTTTTCTGGCCTTAAAAGGATCAAGACATGTTTGAGAAATCGCATGAATCAAAGCACACTAAATAATCTCATGCTGATCTCCTTGGAGGGCCCAGATCCTGGGGACTTTGATTATGGGAAAGCTGCAGACAACTTGGCCTCTAGGAATAAAATTTAACTGAAGACACCTTCTGCATATGCAAGTTGGCTTTGAAGAATATTTTTTTATTTTTCTTCATTATGTTTCCCATACCTTTTTTTCATTGATTTCACTTTTCTTCCCAACAGTGACAATACTTGTGCCTCTTGGTTTATGTCATAACAATTGTTATTTAAAATTTTTGTTAGGTTTGCAGGATCCTGAATTGGATACTTCTTAAACTTAATAAAAATATTCTAGCACAAGTGTCAAACCTTAAAAAAGGAAGTCATATTGAGTATTGGAAAATAATTAATAATAATTAACTAATACAAATAGTGCACATTTAATTTTCCCCACAACTAAATTTCCCCGTCCCGCCCCACCCGGCTACTTTTTCATGCCACCCAGCTGGAAAATATTTCTGGGGAGAACACTGTATACTGTGCACAGCATTTGCATTGACTTTCCAAAAATATTTACAAAATATCAAATCTGTGAAAAAGATTGCAGTCTATTGTGTCTTGCCCATTACTTTATCTTGTGACTTACAAAGGGCAATCAACGGTACACATCATCTCATTAAAAACAATCTGTCACACTGAGCAGGAAACCCAATGACTGTTAACAAAGCAGAGAGCAGCACTGTCAAGTCAGAATCAAATTTGTTACACATATTCACAATCAATATGCTTTCTTTAGCATGTCAAAACGTTCAGCATATTCTTTGTGCTTTGATGCTGCTGATAGCTACATAATTACAGGATATGCCTACCATACAGACTTCATTCAGATTTCTTTTATAGAAAATGAACAATTTTTCATTTATAGGGCTAAAGTGCAAAAAGTAAAATGTTTTTTTAAAATAAAGATTTATACATTTGTTCAGGCACTGTTCATCCTTCCTTTTTAGGTAAATTAAGACAGCTGAAGCATTTACACTTACAGCTCTGTGTTCGGATTCAACGGGGTGGAAAATGGATGGATGGATATCTTACTACTGTGCATAGCCAAATGCAAACTATTGTAAAACACATATCAATTGTGATGTTCTTTCATATTCTAAATTATTACCATAATATATTTTAGTTATTGTTAAAAAAATGAAATTCTTTAAATACATCATTAGTGCAGTCTTTTAAATTAAATGTGACACTTAAAGTTATTTTTAGAAAAACAAATGCACTGGATGAGTCCAGGGACAGAAAGCAGATTACAGTTAAAAAGACGATTACTCAAATTAGGTCATTGTAACATCTGCAATGTCTCAGGCATGTGTTAAATTCTATCAACTACCCTTTCAAACTTTCATGCCTGAATTGAAGACAAAAGGCAAATTATGTTCAGATGACAAGTCATAGTTTGTGATTCTTTGCATAATGTAGTTCTTTTGGTTCAGAAAATAAAATGCAATAATCCAAAAAAAAGCTTCATAATGAATCATAGCATAGCACATACTTACTTTCTGAGAACTGCAATTTCATTTTCTATGCTGCTTTCTTTGCCTTTCAGAGCTTTCTTTGGAATACACTTGACAGCAAACATTTTTCCTGTAGTTTTCTCCTGAGCCAAAACAACTTCAGAAAATGCTCCACTGAGAAGAGACAAAAACAAAAATATATATATATATATATATTAGACTTTAGCTTAAACTAATCCATATAAAGCAAATTTCAAACTACAGCTGTTGTGAATATGACGGGGTTTTCTTTGCCTTTCTGCCTTTTATTATTTGGGCATTGCTATTTTGTAGCAAGGATGTATAGGGGCCACCAATAATAGGGTTTATATATACAGTATATACTGTATATATACTGTATATATATATAAATGTAAAGAATCCATGTCAATTGTCATGCTTTAACGTGCTATTGAAGCTTTGATTTATTTATTAAAAAAGTAAACCTTTCTAGCAATTAGTAAAATAAACTTTTAAAACTTTTTTTTTCTTATTTGTTTTCTTTCTGGTTTTGACCTCATAACTGTTCTTAAAGAGCAATTTCTACCTACCCATTTCATTTTTTCCAGTCCTAATCATTTATTTTGCCATCTAGCAAAATACAATACAGCTTCACTTGACATGGCTTTCAGTAGGAGAGCACATCAATGATGACTGAATTTGCTGAATCTCACTTTCTCTGATGGTGTCAACTTACATGACTAGTAATCGCAGAGAGTGACTGATTACACAACTCCCTCATTTCTTTTAATCATGGATACAAATCCCATATTGTGCCACAATATGACTGCAATGACACCTCATTTTGTTAGCCAATCAACAAAGAGCTCATTGGAATTACACAGTCTCTGCACACCTTTTTCTTTGTTCTATTCTGTTTCAGAACAACAAACATGAAACGGACACTGCTAAAATTCAGTTAGCTTCCCCTCCATTTACACAGTATAAGACATCCATTTTCCATGTTCCTTTATAGTTACCTATGTTCCTCTTATTTGTGGCCAATGAATTTCTGCTTGAGTGCTCTGTTAATTATCACAGATACAAGAAACCACTGTTCGACATTTAGCTCTATTTGACAAAGTCAGACTAGCTTAATTTTGCCATAGCAAGCTAAGAGAGTTACAATCTCTATGACCAAGTTACTGGCTATGTCACACTACACAAATAAGCTTAATGTTTTGTACTGTGATGGTGTACAACTTGCTGTGGTTTTCATAAGATTACGTAAATAAAAGTTATGACTGAAAATTTATAGGAAAAAGTCATGCTGTGTGCTGCCAGCTTTACAAACATTTTGTAGACTGCGTTTTATTACACATTCACTCAATACAATCTTTAAATTGCACCCTGTAGTTCTTCTGCCTGAAAGTATTACATTATCTATTCATGTGTTTTTTTTTTTCAAACCCACATATTCAGGCAGGCTTCTGTCAAGATCCTGGATGTGAAACAATAAGGCTGCTAACATAGTTCTGAGCGAGGCATTAAATCTGTTAGTTACTTTGGGTAAAGGCAACAGGCATAAAATAATATAATATAATAAATATAAAATAATAAGCAAAGTAAAATCACAAAGGTTTTGTATTAAATAAGGCATAACTAATTAATTTAATATATAACAAACCCCTCCGTAAAAATATAACCTACCTAGTATACTGTACATTCTTTATTTTTTAAGAATTTTACTGCTTTGAGTGTATATAAAGGTGTCACTATGTGTCACATGATATTATTGTATACTCAGATTTCTAGCCAAGTCATCACTTCCTCTCATGCATTTACCATTGGGCAAGCAATCATTCACTGGCATGGAGGCCTTGGCTAGCAGTATTGTTTACAAATGAACTACAAATTTATTAACTGGTGTGAGACACAATGCAAAAAATGCACTCAGGCATGCAAGGACAAAATCAAAATGACTTAACTGACATTTGATCAAGCAGGATTGCAAAATTTCAAACACAGATCAAGAACAGGTCATCCACCTGAAGCTAAGCAGTTTGGGCCATGCCAGTACTTGGATGGGAGACCATCTAGGAAAAGCTTGGGTTGCTACTGGAAAAGGTGTTGGTTAGGCTAGCAGAGGATGCATACCATGTGGTCTGAATGTAGATACCAATGTGCCAGTGCAGTGATGGGGACACTGTGCTGTAAAAACTGCACTGTACTTCAGATGAGATGTGATGTAAAACTGTGGTCATAAAAAATTCCTGGGCATCCTTTGTAAAGAGCAGGGTGTATCCATATGTCCAGATTAAATTGCTCTCCATTGCCTTCTCATTCTGGCCCTGTGACACCCTATGTAATTGGAAATGGCAACACCAGTCTACACTGTGGGTGTCATGTATATGGGACTGAGTGTGACCAGGACAGTGGTTTAAGACAGGGAGACTCAGACACAAAATGGTTGGTTTTGCAAAAACGAAGTGAGGGTTTATTTATAGGTGCATACAAATAAGAATAATTAAATAATTTCCTGTGGAATATATATCTAAATACACAGTCCGATACCGCAAAGAACACAAAAAAACTGTTATGAAACTGAGCCCAAAAATGGTGATTATATACACTACTTACAGTGTTGATTGAAATTCCCAAATGAAAAAGAAAAATGCACAAAAAACTTGTGAGAACCATGTATACACAAACAAAAATAAAGCTATCTTCCTCCACAGTAATCCAAATCAGGAGGCTGCTCCACCACATAATATACAGTACAGGGTCTAACCAAAAAAAAATGTTCAAAATACAGAAACAAATGTGTATATACAAAAATAAACAGTGCACTATTAACCCCAACCCTATAAACACCTTCACCAAAAGCACAAGCCGCAAAGTTGTATTGGGTAAACAATATATCGTTTTTTGGAATACATACATTCCATGTGTGTTCTGTGTCTACAACAATCTGGATAAATGTAGGATGATGAGGCAAGAAATGTTGAACACATAACTAAAACAGAAATTTTTTTCATGTTACAATAATGACAAAATGCTGACATGAAGTGTATAATGTGTGAAGACTGAAATCCAAATATCAAATAAACATTTTCACAAAAGGTATAACAAAACAAGTGCACTTTCATTCAAGAATATAACCGAAGAAAAAGAAATTATTCAATTTACATGTTACTCTCAATATGTAAAAACCGAAACCCAAATATCAATTACTATACATGGCTGGAGTAGAAGTAAGAATGGCAGCTTCTAAATCAAGAGGTTGTGGGTTCGATCCCGGGTCTTCCCCGCATTTACCATTATGAGTAGTGAGCTGCTGTTACAATTGCTATTATATAATAAAAATATACATTTGCTTTGAGTCCGTAACAGCCGGACAGTTTCTGTTTTAGCTATGTATTCAACATTTCTTGCCTTGCATTTCCTGTTATCCAACATTTATCCAAATTATTGTAGAAATGAAACACACATGTAATGTATGCATTCCAAAAACATTATATTATTTACCCTATACAACTCAAGGCACCTCACACCCAAATAAACAGACTTGAGCTGGGAGAACTTCAGCTATGTTGGTGGGGGGGATGGGATAGGCGGCTGACTGCTGCTTGTGCTGATTGACAAATTTGCAAAACAAGGACAATGATGAAGAGATGTTAAGGAATTTAAGGTGGCCAAGCATTAGGACTTTTTTCATAGGCTTCAGGGATTCTAGTGTACACGACTCCAAAGAGTGGCATCTCCCTCCCCACAAAATTCCTATAAAAATGCAAGCGGCCTGTGCATTTGCAGTTATGCCAGCATATGGGACACAAAGTGCACTTTTCTCCAAACTGATAGTATACCCTCTTTCTTCACCCAGACTACCGCCCAGACAACTGCCAATACAGGATCCCTTTATATGCCATGCTAAGCCGATACTAAGATGCTTTGCAGTTTCCTTTGCTTCCACAGCACTACAAGGTCATGGGAAGCACGCACACAAGTGGAAGATGGACAACACCATCCCAGCCAGACAATGGCAAAACCGTCTTTCCATTCAAGCACAAACGCTCGCCTTCACACTCCCCAGAAGCTGCTTATATCATCAGCAAAGACTTTACTCTGCACTTTCTAAATGGACAAAAATGCAAGCTTTATTTCTTTATACTTTGTTTGACATTTTTCTCCCAAAACTACTGCCTCTCTTTCAACACTGCAGAGGACACAAATTTAACTTTATTTAACTGTTGGTAATGCCAATAAGGCAAATTACCACAGACCCCCTTATCATCCCCATCTCAAACTGGCTATCTCACTACTAATAGGTGCATGTGACGAGCATAGTAAGTTCAAAAATGGTTGCCGTCACATCATCCAGGTTGATGCTGCACATTAGTGGTAGTTGAAGTGGCTCCCCACTCACTATGAAAAGCACTTTGAGTAGTAAAAAAAGCTCTATTTCAATGTAAAGCATTATTAAGTTACAAAGCCAAAATGATTGTGCAAAACTGAAATATAAAAAACAGAAGCATAAGTTCAAAATCATAAAAACCTACAGAAAACCTATTCACTAATTATTGAATCTAAATAAGCATTCTTTTAACTCTTAATCAAAAAATGATTAAGTATAAAATGTTATAAATTTAAAAAGCCTCAATTGATTAGAAAGCAACTGGTATCACAAAGTAAACAGTGGGATATGTAGAGGGAGATGTGCTGCTTAGATTAAACAGGCTGAAATCAAATAAAACACCAGGACCAGGTAATACTTATCCTAATGTTCTTAAGGATGTTAGCCAGTACAAATATAAAGCCTTGATGCATATTTTGAAGAAGTCACTGTGCACTGGGGAAATTCCAAAGGACTAGAAAATGACAAATATATATATTTTTAAAATTTTGGATTCAAGCAACTATAGGCCAGTAGGCTTAACATGTATTACAGGGAAACTAATGGAAGGAGCTTTACTGAACAGTCAACATGGGTTCAGAAGAGGGAGGTCATATTTTACTAACATACTGGAATTCCAAGAGGAAACAACAGAAGGATATGATCAAAGCGGAGCATATGATATTATTTATCTGCACTTTCAAAAGCCATTTGATAAGGTGCCACATGAGAGGTTGGGCATCAAAGTAAAAAAGTAGGAGTTCAGGGTGTTGTTTGTAGATGGGTGTAAAATTGGCTCAGACACAGAAAGTAGAAGATTTTGATATGAGGAACCCTATCGAAATTAGATGATGTTAAGAGTGGTGTTCCACAGGGGTCAGTGCTACAACTGCTGCTGTTTTTCATATATATATATAAATGATTTGGATAGGAATCTAAGTAACAAGCTAGTTAATTTTGCAGATGATACCAAGCTAGGTGGATTAGCAGATAATCTTGAATCTGGAATATTTACAGAACGACTTGAACAGCATACAGGCTTAGGCAGATTTGTGGCAGATGAAAATTTATGTAAGTAAATGTAAAGTATCACATGTAGGCAGTAAAAATGTTAGGTTTGACAACACAATGGGAGGTCTGAAAAGCAAAAGTACACCTTATGAGAAGGATTTAAGTGTCATAGTAAACTTGTCACTATCAACTGTCAGACAGAGTTCAGAAACCATTAAGAAAGCTAACGCAATGTTAGGTTATACAACATGATGTGCAGAGAAAAGGTCCAAGGAGGTAATGCTCTAGCATGCATGCAGGTTTGTTCTCCAGACTTCGAAAAGGACACAGAACTGGAAAAAGTCCAGAGAAGAATAACTAGGCTGATTCCAGGGCTACAGGGGGTGAATTATGAAGAAAGACTGAAAGAGCTGAGCCTTTTCAGTTTAAGCAAAAGAACATTACAAGGAGGCATGAATGAAGTGTTTAAAATTATGAAGAGAATTAATACAAGACTGTACAATGGACTTCATCAAGAACATAGGGACACAGTTGAAAACTTCTTAAGGTTAAAGTTTGCACAAACATTCTGAAGTTTTTCTTAAAAAAAAAAAAAAATCAACAATTGCATGAGCTTTAATTCTTCACACGTAGACGTTGCTGAACAACATAAAAACTTGCCAGTCACACATACAGTATGTCCTTTTCATTATATTTGCCATTTGTTTAACATGGGTCACTACCCAAAATAAATGTAAAGATCAGACTAAACTACACTTTTCATAGATGCCGAGTGTCAATTAATGACCCATTGGAGTTCCATTCATGTCAACAAAAAAGAAGCCAGCATGGTTGCTATGAATTAGAACTGGATTCCAGTTCTCATGAATCCCTACCGAGTTATAATGATCGAAGGATCAGGATATGAAGAAAATCCCCAAGAGTCTACGGTGACATGCTGGTATATTCTTTTTTTGTAGCATACACTCTATCTCTTGACTTAAGATGAGTAACTTTTGAAAGCCACAGTATATCTGAACATTACTGTCAAACAGGTATATACATTTCTGGCAACACTATAATCATCTACAAATGGGCTTCTTCAAAAATATAATGCTTCATGTCATAACACAAGAAAAGCTCTAGACCAATTTTAGGCCCATGAAAAATTAATTAATACTTATTAAAAATTGCAGCTCTCTTTTGTAGACCAGTAAGCGATGGGCCTTAGAATAATTTTATTATTAATGGAACAAGTTTCTTTAAATTCCCCATTTAGATGGCTGCAATTTTTAAATAAAAATACTATCTCACTCTGTACTTCTGTGCAAAGTAAAATATATATGTTTGTTTAATTTTCCCAATTAAACATGTTGCTTATATAGATGTACATGTACGCTTTTATATGTATAAATGTAAATATATGGAGATCATTAAGTAAAAACTAATTAAACTTTAAAAACTGACCATTATATGTTGGTGCCTGGGGTAGGCTGTCGCCCCATGCCAGACTAGATAAAGCAGGGTCTGAAAATGGACCGAAGGGTCACTTTCTGAGTTGTAAGAATTACCATCTTTGAATTCAAAGGTAATAGACAAAATGAAAAAGACAGAGACATGCTCATTAGGGAAGTGATTCAGAGATCTTTCAAAGTAAAAGTGTGGTGGAAAAACAAAATAGCTCTTGATCCTGTGAGTTTGGATGTTTGCATGAACACAGACTTTAATAGATTGGCTTTTAAACCTGGACTGGTTTCCTCATTACATCAGGTGCTGTAGGTGCACCCTCTTCCCAGAAATTGTAAACAGCATGGATGTCCTCCTTTTCCAAGTACCATAATGTATTGTCAGTGGTATGAAGCAGTCACTGTGAGAACATAGAATAGAGAGATTGAACCAGCTACATTTCAAAACCTGTATCCTAGAGCTGAAAGATAATAGTGCTAAACAGTGAATCACAATTATTCAATTAAACAAGCAAAGCTAAATAATTACATGACTACAATTCTATTAAAATACACAATTAAAATTTTGATAGCAGTTTTTTTTTAAACATAAAATAGCCCCTCATAATAATGCATTAAATATAAAATAGTCAACCTGTTCACAGAACCACAATAGCAACCCTTCCAAACAGAAAAAATTGCTTTTCTTATTTTTTATAAACCAGTTGTATCTTTGTTTAGCTTTAGCCGAGTTTCTTTTTCCTTCAGGTATTTTTGAAGCAATTAAGTTAAGTGTAAATAAAAAAAGCAGCATTTACTTTGATGATAGACACTTCGGCAAACTGAACTAAACCAGTAAGTTCAAACTTTTCAGGTCTGCATAGTATTAAAGTTCAAAGTATGTCCCCCCATAAGTATTACAGTAATAAAATAAAACCAGCTCTGCACATTACAAGGACACCAAAAATGAACCACGAACAAGTCAAGTCAATTTTATTTATAGAGCACATTTAAAACAACAGAAGTAGACCAAAGTGCTGTACAGCTTCCATAAATACACCTATATATATGGTCATAATGGTGTGAGTGTGTGTGTGTATATTATATTAGTAAAATAGTATAATATATATATAGTAAAATAAATATACCAAAAATAAATACTCGCATACAAGTTTAAAAAGCTAAGACAAAACAGTTAGGCTTTCAGGTGGGATTTAAAAGTGACCAAAGTTGGTGCTGACATATAAAAAGCTAGATTATTCCAAAGTTTAGGGGCAGCAACTTCAAAAGCACGGTCCCCTCTAAGCTTAAGTCTAGAACTTGACACAACCAATAACTTCTGGCCAAAAATCATTCAGTCTTCACCTGTCACGCACGTGCGCTTAGGGAGCCGCGGAAGGACCCAAGACGTAACGTGCAACCTCATGCCAAATGGGAATGGCGGAGCACTAACCTCTCTCTTTGTTTTCCTAGAAAGAAGGAAGCATCGCCACCCTGAATCCACAAGTCTCTGACCACGCCTACCCACTTACTCCTAGTCCTTCCCTCTGATGACATCATGGCTCCCAGCATCCAGTTTACCGACAATTCCCAGCATTCCTTTGGCACTTCCGGTCCCCCCTCTATAAATGTCCCCATTTTGCCATTTTTCTTTGTCTTGTGTTGAATGTATTTCTATTCCCTGGACCTAATTGTACCTTATTGTGCAGAGTGTACAGTATACGGGGCCGGAAAACCCCAAACCTTTTTACGTTTCTCTTGTCATCATTTACAACCATATAAGCAAAATATTTGTTTTCTCTGCATTCAACAGGCATTATATATATATGGCATATTAGCTACAGAGACCAACAGACAGTAGAGTAATAAACCCTGCTACAAATTGACAATATAATTTTATTACCTTTTTTATGTATGAATTTCTTTCAGAATAAACAGAATCAGGAAGGCCTAATTCGTAAATGGATAAGCAAGGGCCAAAGCCAGAGGATCAAAAATCTTAAAATATATTTTTTATTGTTATTTTTCTTTGTTCTTATTAAATTTAAGTAATTGAATATGAAAGTGCTGCACTTGTATGTCTGTGTCTCCCAAGGTAGCTTTAGTCTTTTAGTCACTAAATAACAACATTATTTCTAGCATTGTAAGCATGCCTGCCAACAACCCCCTCCTCCTCCACAAAAAATGCAGTGTCCAAACAAAACTTTAGTAGCACAATCTGCACATGTAAAATGTAAGCCAGCACCCATGACCGTTCTTCCAGCTCATATCACATCTGTTAAACTTAACAGTGAAATTTGCCCCTAACAAAACTAAAACTGGGCACTGGTAAAGCAGCAATGAACACAGAAGCAGGCAGCATACCGGACAGTAAAGCAAGAGTAAGTGGTATTTTGAGTAACTTCATATTTCAGTATCCTTTCAAAATAAAAATGGGCATGGTGACCCTGCTATTTTCCTTACAAGACCAGGAGGTTGAGAGAGGTAATAAAATTTTTTGAATGAAATAATTTAAGTACTATTGTTTTGCCAGAGTTAGGAAAAAATTGGCAGGCCACGAGGGCAATGAAAACAGGAACTATGCAATAAAAACAATGTCAGAATATTACAAAATTCAAAATCAAACAGACTAACAACCAAGTGACATAACTTAATACATAATCATGCCTCAATGTGAAAATTCCCTAGGCAAAAAGTCAAAATCCAGAATTTGAAATTCAAAAGCACTAATGAATAATTTGAGAATCTATCCACAAACTAAGACAATTGAAAACACGCTGTCATGATCTGCCTTTTGTTTGTAATTTTTTTAAACAGTTCCTTGGTCTTCAAAATTATATTGAATACTGTCCTTGCAGGGTTAAGAGTGGGATTAGAGGCCAAAGGATCCAGTGGTTAAGTTTTTTTTTGTTTCAATGTGTTTTTAACAATGTTAATTATGAAATATGTTCTCCTGTGGTAACATCTTGTTTTTCTTATGGGCTACACCACTTTGGAACCTTTCTGTTTACAGTTACTACGCAGTTGCTCAGTAAGGTCAACCGTAAGTTGTGGCACATGACATCACCGGTTCAAAGATATAAAAGGTCAATGCCACACACAACCTGGTTTTCCAAGTTTGTGGATACAACTTTAAAAAAAAAACGCTAACTTTTACAAGTACAGTACTATAAATGTACAGCGGCTGTTATAGACGCAAATCAAATGTATGTGTTAATTGTATAATATTAACAATAAGAGCAGCTCACTACTCAAAACAGTAAATATACGAGGCAGTCAGGATCAACAAGGATTACAAGTCAGCAATTCTTACTGCTGTAAGAAGCACGGAAGCTGTTGTATCGTCCTTGAACCTTTTGTGAAAGTGTTTATTTGATCTTTGGACATCAGGCTTCACACATTATATACTGTAGTTTATGCCTACATTTTGTCATTTATTACTAAAATTTGAAAAACGTTTCTGTTTAACAATGTGTTCACACAGATTATTGTAGAAACGGAACCCACATGAAATGCATGTGTTTCAAATAACTATCTATTATTTCCACTCTAAAACTCCAGCACTTCACTCCCAGATAATCAAGGCATGAGCTGGGAGAAGTTTGTGCAAGTTCTAAGTCGGTGGGGGGATGGAATAGCAGGCTGCTTGTCTTTTTCGGTACATTTACAGGACAAAAGACGCTGACGGAGAGGTGCGAAGGCATTTAAGGTGGGCCGGATTTACGAGTTTTTTCGTAGGCTTTGGTAATTCTAGTGTTAAGCCATACTGCAAAATCTGATAGTTTAGGTAGCATTCAAGATTCTGAATTACACTTTCTGTTCACCCATTAGTTCAGAGTAATATCAAATTGTGTATATTTCAATTTACTTGATAATCATAAGGTCTTCCACATATGAGAGGTAAACTAGGTTCTCTATCCAATACCATATAAGCCACAAATCCATAAATTTTAAAGTTTATTGAGGTAAAAACATCTAAATTTGTATGTTGGTAATCTTTTAAGAGCTAGTAAACCAGCTGCATATGAAATTATGTCAACAGTTTTCAGTATACTTTTGCACCAATTTGATGGGCGTACAATAAATTGGAAATAAGCCACCAGATCTTAAAAAAAGGAGCAAACAAAACAACAATCCAAACGCCCAACAATATATCTATTTTTTTATTACATTGTTCATATGAACCAACATTAAAGTTAATATCGTATTTCATTCTGGGCTACCAAAAATATCTTTCATCAATTTCCAGGCTTCACTAATCCCCGGGTGACCTGTAACAAGGGAATTACAAATCTATTTGGACACATTTGACAGAAGCAACTGGGGGACAAGCTATATTTTATTGGGAACTCCAGTCTGAACAGCTTCATTCCTCTGAGCAAAATTAATCATATCCTCAACAGATTTTATCAAGAGCTAAAATGTTTCTTTCAGCACAAGGTTTGAGATCCCTCTGTTATTTTATCATAGAATTGACAAGATAAGTCATCTGGTTTACAATTCTTATCACACAACTGAAATAAAGACAATCATTTGTCAGAATAAAACTGACCATCTTGCTTATGAAGGATTAAATTGCTGTGCAGATTTCAGATAAAAATGCCATTAACAAAAGGCGGCACAAGGATGAACCCTGCTATAATCTGAACAATTCTGTGTCAAAACAACAAATTGACAAGTAGAGGTAAATCTTTTAAAGATAATCTGCTACAGAATGTGAATGCTTTAAAACAGAGGGAAAGAGTCACATGCCAAAAGAATAACTGCCTCAAATATACAGTACTTAAAACAACAAGGGGAATATACCTGACTGTCCTGGTCCAAAACCCACTTGTGAATCCCAATGGAAAAAACAATAGACAGCAGCTCACCAATGTCTCCTAACCTGAAGAAATGTACAAGGAATGACAAAAATCCCTAAAGCCAGATATGCAAAAGAGATGCAAAGCTATAATTACTGCCAAAGGTCCATTACCAAATAACTAAACAAGACAGAATAAACACAAAAACTTTTTCTACATTTTTGGTACAGAATGCAAATTATTATACTGGACCTTTAATGTTTGCAAATGTATTAATCAAGGATGAAACAATGACATAAAACAAGGCTCAAAGCTGTAATTGCTGCCAAAGGGGATTCTACAAAGTACTGAATTAAGAATACTTAAATAAACCATATATTTCAGTGTTAATAATTTTGCAAACATTTCTGAAAACATGTTTTCTCTTTATGGGTCATAATGGGTTATTGAGTGTAGACTGATGGGTAAAAAATGGCAAACTTATCCATTTAAAAATAAATCTACTACACAACAAAGAGTGCAGAAATAAAAATATAGTAAGCAACATATGACTAAGGTGTACAATTAGTGGGTTGGTAGTGTTTGTGTGAACACTTTCTGAAGCTTGCCTCTTTCATAACTGAATGAACAATATTGGTACATGGTAATGAGCAAACCTTGCTGAATTTGTGTCACCTCGTGTTCAGCAAAATCATGGAAATGTTCAGGAACTTCAATGACCTCAGCAAAATGTATTAAAGTAAATGGGGAAGAAGAAACTGGGCAAGTTTTGAGTGGCATATAATGGTGCAATGGTCTTTTAAATGTCATTGGTAGCTAGGCAAACATATGCCATCTATGCTGGAGCAAGTATTGTGGCCAAAAATGTGACCTTAGCTGTGAGGCAGCAGTATTAATCAATGTGCCACTGTGCCTCCCTGAGAAAATATTTATATAATTAAATATAAAAAAGGTAAATATTTTTGTAGACAAGAGGCATTTCACTGCAAAAAATGCATTAGCTAATTTCACAAATTAACACTATTTTAATTGTAGTAGATAATTTTTTATTGACTGTTATATATTCTAAATAATTTTTATTGACTGTTATATATTCCTTATTCAACAAAGTTAGTTTACAGAGAAAAATATGTGGGCATAACATAATTTCTATGCTAAAAAATAGATAGAATCTGAAAAGTCTAGTTGGTAGTCTGCTAAGTTAAATAATCGCTCAACAATCTAAAATATGTTTCTGATTGTGGCATAAAGGACTGGACTGAATCAGTTTTTTAATCATTTTTAATCCATTTTATCTTAAATCTTAAATATTTACCTTAAATTTTATCTTAAATATGTTATATAAAATAGTGAAGCAAGCTAACTGAAAACCACCCTTGCACCAAACAGTTATTTTATGAAAGACAATATTTGTTCTTCCAAATAAGCGTAATCTCCTTATCGTTAACCTGAAGTGTTACTTGAGCATATAATTCTAAGCGATTATGCTTAACTCAAGTCAGGCTTAAGGTGAAGTGTAATGATATGCTTTATAGTGTTAAGCCCAAATAACTATCAGAACAGTGTTCTGCTGTCATCTACTGGATGAAATAACTTCAGGCTATAAAAAATCATGCATATTATTATAAATTCTGTCACTTTATGGTAACTCTGTGGTAACACATCAATATTCATTAAGTGAAGAGGAGCCTCTAACTAAAACCACAATGTCAAATCAAAAGTTGTAAAGGTAGTTTTAGAAGGAACTAACACTGAACCATTGCTAGAATCGACAAATAGTGATGATGATGGGAACTGGCCATTAGACACTGAAATGGAAAATGAAACTGATGTCTATGGGACTGTATGAACAAACTGTCATAACATGCCTAGTGAAATTGGTTGTGTAAAGCTTCACTTTGGAGCAACAGTTGCTGTGTAACAAAAAGGCAAAATAACAGTAATCAAGTGCAAGAATAAGCAAGGCATTAGCTCCCTAGGTACTGTTTACAATATGCCAACTGTCAATGTTCCTGTCAGGGGAAATGTGGAAATCACTAAGCCCTGTAATGTGTTAGACTGCAATAACACAAGGAGTGCGTCGATCATGCAGGTGAGGCTCTGACATTCTACCATCTCATACATGCCTCTACTGTCCCAATTGCAACCTCAGGCTGTGTGTTGGTGACTGTCTCAAAACATATCACACAAATGACATGTACTAAATCTACAACAGTACAGCAGTGGACAATAGACATACCTTTTCTAATGTATTTATGTTGACCTTTTGGTATTTAAATTTTTCTGTTACACGTAATAACATTTTTCTTGTTTAAAAAAATTGAACTTTTTTGCTTATTTTTCCTGGGGTAAACAGGAGGAAGGAAGGAAATCAGGAAGAGATAGATCTTCTGCTTTACAGAGAAGTACCAGCCCAGTATAGATAAGTCTCTTTGAAGTCAGTTATGTAAAATCATTTTGGTTTTGTCAGAAGCAGTTGTACAAAAACATTTTGATTTTGTCAGGTTTTGGTACAAAATTTTGGTATAAAATATTTCTTTCAGTTTTATTAAGAAAAAATATTTTCTAGATTTTCTGACTTGAATATTGAATTTTGCAATTTATTGTGTTTTATAGAAACAGTATTTTTATCATTTAAGTTTAAATTATCTAAGACCAGATACAGAAGAGAATTTATTGATTAAATTGATTGCAGGAACAAATTTTAACTGGTCTTTTAAAACCGGTGCTGTACTATTTGTTAGCTGTTTTACTTCTATTTCTCTGTTAAATATGGGTAACGCAAAAAAAGTCTGGATAATTTTAAATACTTATTGAAAGTAAGTCCATCACAATAAGGAAAAAGAAGTGTACAATTACACATCCTTAACAAATCTGGAGATACAAGATGTAGGTTGCTTTAATGCCTGAGTGGAACAGTTGAACAAAGATGATGAATCATTCCCCAAAACCAAACACTTCTAAAGTATTAATTAGGAAATGTTGCTCAGCTGTGTAAAAATGAAATAAGGGCTGTTGTGGTGTGAAATTTGAATACAAGTTGATAAATATTTTGTATGTCTTTATTTGTAAGTCAGAGAAAGCAAATGTAGTATTAGTGTTTTATTTCACTGATATGCTTTCATGTCTAACCAACACCAACCCTCTCTCCAAGTCTTTAGCACTGAGTCATGATGTGGAATTTTATGGCAGTATTGGGAGAAGTGCCTCAGACTTGTTTGGCAAGTGATTCTCTGCAGGACAGGAAAGTCATCTAGCTGGAAAGCTCCAGCTTATCAAATGGTCTTGGGTGCAGGTGTGAAAAAGCAGTGTGTGGGATGGAGCATTAGACCAGCTTTGGCAAGAGTGACTGTGTTTGGACTGAGAGCTTAAAAGCCATAAACAAATCATGGAGGCCAAACTACCTAGCTGGCAAACATCAGGTGTGAAAGGTATTGTGTACCCCCATTGGTCTGAAGGATGGCTGTTTGGGATTGGTTTTGAAACAGAGGCCATCCTGTATCACAACGCCCTATTGGTGTAAGGGTTTGGACAGAGAATGTATAAATTTGCTTGCTTTATCCCTTCACCTCTCTCACACCATTACCATGTAAATTCTTTCTTTGGACTTTCCTTGTACTGTTTTTTTTTTTTTTGCTGTTTTTGTTTTCGGTGGTTTTCAGTGATACCTTTTGCTTATTGCTTGTCAACATTTTAAAAACATCCATTGGAATTTAACTAACTGTCATCCTCCTATAGAAACAGTAGACAAGTTCATATTACAAAAAAAAACTTTACATTTTTGCAGCTCTCGATTGCGGCAAAAAGAAAAAAGACATTGCCAGTGAATTCGGAATTTCGCCATCGACACTGTCAACTTTCTTGAAAGACCGAGCAAAAAAAGAAGAAAAATCTTGGGTTGCAATCGTATGCAAACTACTGTATTTGAAGACGTCAAAAAAGCAGTTTTTATGTGGTTCAGTGATGCTCGTTCAAGAAACATTCCTATTAATGCGGCACTCATTCAAGAAAATGTGAGGTTTCTAAACTCTCTTGGGACCTCCCCCAACTAGACGACACGCCGAAGAGTGTCCCAAAGTGCAATCACCATGTCTGTGGAAGAATGTTTATCTGTCGCCGGAGCAACAGCAGGCTCACAGCTCTGATGCGGCTCAGCACTGAAGCAAACAGAAAAGATCTCAATGGGTTGATCCATGGAACATTGTAAATGCAGGTAACAGGATTACTTGGCCACTAACCTGGTCACAACCCTGCTGACTGCTGTGTCTGTGAATAGCAGAGTGGCAGATCACGCTACAATAAATAACCGTGCTGTTCCTGTTTTAAGCTGAAAAAAGCTGATGTTGTTAAAGTACTGAGACTCACCCTCATGTTATGGGGTGTAAGACACGGACTTATAGCGCAACCACAATCTTTTAGGATTCGCTTCTGTGGCGCCTCACTGCAGCTCTGTGTGTCTGCTGTTGCCCTGCCCCGGACAAACAATCTTACGCAGTAAGATGCACTTCAGTATGTCGTTCCCGTTGGGTGGGGAGCTGGGGGGGGGTCCCAAAACAGTTCAGAAACCTTACAATATGAAGAAGAACAAAAGGATGATTTGGCTTCTGAATGATAACTGTGTTGCCCACAACATGCTTTCGCTTTTAGATAATGTTCACATTGAATTCCTCCCACCCAATTGCACAGCGCTGCTTCAGCCATTGGATTTGGGCATCAGGAGGAGATTAAAATGAATGCGAAAAAAGCTATTGAAGTGATTCCAAATGCCTGGACGCAAGTTAAAGAAAGCACTATAGTGACAAATACAGAATCTCACTACAACAAAATTTTCATTACAACGAAATATTTTTTAGGTCCCTGGCAGTATAATGTAACAGAATTTTAACTGTATTATCAATAATACATTAAATGTGTAACTTAGCTCATGCTTGCCTTTTTACTCTACCTAATTGCCTGAGGTTATAGATATAGAAGGGAAGATGGGGAGTATTTATAAAGTTCAATACCTTATAAACAGTGGTAAGTCTTTGGGTTTTAAGGCATTCTGAAAAAGGCTACACAATAAAGAATATAAAAGTGGAAAGTAGAGTAATATAGAACTCTACCAAGACAAAACAAATGCATTGGTCCTAATATAATATGAACATTCTAAAAGATCTAAAATTAATTGAATATTAGAGTGAATATGTCATTTACCATAAAGCCTTTTGTGTCTCTTGAAAAATTTGATTTAGACCATTTTTCACACAATTAGCATAAGGGCTAAATTTTTGTAATCCAAATTTATTAATGCAATGGGAAACTACTACCTTAAAATAGATTTGTAATCACCAAATTCAGGAAATAGTACTATCAATGCTTGGTTATATATGTGGACAAATCTCTTTTAACCTGATACATTCATTGAACATATTAAGTAAAAGTTTTTCTATAACAGAACAAAACCACTAATAAAATTCAACAAATAAACTATTACTTCCAGGAGATTTACCTGTTTTCATTGAGCGGACAACATCAGGAATCTCATATTGAGGAAGAGGGTCTTTGTATATGTTAAATTTATATGAAACTGGAGGGTTACCCTTCTTTTTAGTTTGCTCGACAAAATTACTACAATTTCCTTCTTAAAATTCTGATGTGTAAAATTTGCTGTAAAAGGAACACATATAATTAGCTATTTATTCAGAAATGTACACAAGATAATTATTGATATACACTTTAGAAATTGTCTGACTTAAAATTGCATTTGTCATGTGGAAAAAAGTAACCAGAATTTGTTTCACCCTTTTACAACCATTCTGTCCTTGGCCATACATAGGTTCCTTTAACTGTACCCCTATAAATTTGATCTACTTAGGTTGAAAGTTTATACAAGATATTTTTTTCCTTTTTTTTCTAATAAGTTTGCTTTAATGAATGGTCAATCATCTGTGATTCCTGCCACAACATTATTCAAAAAATGTGTACAAATGTCAAAATAATATCAATGGCAGCTTTGGCAATTTATGATAAGTCTGGCCTCACTGGAAAAGCCTCACTCCAGGCAGCTTGGGCCTCAAACTCAAATGGCTTCTGGTCTACACATTCAAAAAAGGGGGTTTCAGAAGCAAAATGTAAACATGATGGGCTTATTAACCAAATATCAGTTTTAGAATGGGAAGATCCTGCATTATTGAGCCATTTTTTTACTTGGATTGATAAAGTGTCAGACATCAGCAACGTTTTAAAGCTCATATAAGAAAAAATGGCTTAAAGTCATCAGATCAATTGTGTCTTTGTGAAAAACAATGAAGGGAATCATTTGATGCATCATTAAAATTATCTCCAGCAACTGGATACCATAAATTTCTCACTGACATTTTTTTTAATTAGATGGCTAAATTGAAAAAAAAAAAGTATTTAATGAAAGTCCAATTTGAAAACACATATTATCCATCTGTCACCATTAGACAAACAAGCAACCATGCTAAAATAACTTGGTCTCCTCATTGGGAATGCCAAAATGTGACAACATCATGACAAAAATGAGTCTCTTCAGTCAAGGAAATCATCTGGTGCATCATTAAATAACTAGAAAGATGAAGTCATAAGCCAAGAAAACAGACAGATTAAGCACAAATAGAAATTAAAATATCTACATACTTCGACAAATCAAGAAACGTTTGATGGAAACTTTTATACCTATGACCCATTGAAGCCACATATCTCACATTTCTGGTTGGCCTTAAGTAGCAACTGCCTAGCAACAAAGACAACCAACCACTAAATGGAAACATCCATGGGAAAAGTAATTAATTTAGAACTTAGAGAAAAACACTTCAAACCAAAAAATAAATGTAATGACTACATTCCTTGACCTTTAAAATATTTGTTTAAACTAAAGTTAACATTCAGAAAAATTTACAAAGCACAGAAAAAATTTGAATAATAGTAACTAAATAAACTCCCCTGACAGAGGCAATTCTAGGCCATGCTGCAGTGTTATTTCTTTAAACGTGCACTTTATCTGATATTTTATAGGTCCCGCCCTCTCTGTCTTGTGTGACGCATCAGGCGGCCTTTGAAGCATCTGCTTTGAAGTATCGCACCGTGCTCCACTTATGCGCACTTCACCAGAAGACACACACACACGGACACTGGACGCACACAGGGGTTTTATTAAAGAGGATATACTGAGCTATTAGGCTGCTGTACAGCTTCTTTAGATTCACCTCCTATCCTCATCCCACAGCTTTCCGTCAAGTTAAGCTGCAATCTCAGAACTTTTACTTTTCATTTTTCAACTCTTTGGGCAGTCCAAAACACCTAAATTTCCTTCCTACTTACGGCCAAATTATACACATTATAATTCCCAGTGAACACATAAGCCTGACCCTGTGACTTAATATTTTCTCAGAAAGTGTTGTAGATTGGTGTGACTGAGCCACTGGAGATATCAAACTACACGAAAATACATGACTAAATAATGTAAAATAAGCCTATGGCTAAAAAATCCTGGAAAAGCCGCGTAGTGTGACTGGGGCTTTTAAGAGCAAAAGAAATTTAGGATTCATTAAACTTTACACTACTGTGCTCCTGGCCTGCCTTGACTGACCTACTGACAATTTGCATTAAATGAGATGCTTATATATTTTTGAGAAAAATACATCTTCTGCTGTGATGGTAATTAAAAACCTATCACTTCTCAATTCTTGCCATGCCATCAAGATCTTTCTTTTGCATTTCTGTTGACATTACACATCATCACAGTGCTTATTGTCCACAGCAAAATGACACTGTAATCATGAATTAAGCCTGAAGCATGTTGATATGCTCACTTTCTTTACTGGGAACAGTGAATTTCTCTTAAAAGTTTATAAACTAATGTTATACATACTGTAGATGGTAAAGAACTCTATAATCTTATACTATATTGTATTTTTGTTCCTTAAAGGCAAATTGAGTAATTTTATAGTTTTTCAATTAAGCATTTTTGAATATTGTAAAATAAATAGTTTTTGTAGCATTTAACACACCATTTCTTAAGAATTCTGCTAATTTTGCATATATATATATATATATATATATATATATATATATATATATATATACATACAGTAATCCCTCCTCCATCGCGGGGGTTGCGTTCCAGAGCCACCCGCGAAATAAGAAAATCCGCGAAGTAGAAACCATATGTTTATATGGTTATTTTTATATTGTCATGCTTGGGTCACAGATTTGCGCAGAAACACAGGAGGTTGTAGAGAGACAGGAACTTTATTCAAACACTGCAAACAAACATTTGTCTCTTTTTCAAAAGTTTAAACTGTGCTCCATGACAAGACAGAGATGACAGTTCTGTCTCACAATTAAAAGAATGCAAACATATCTTCCTCTTCAAAGGAAACAGAGAGGAAAGCAAACAAATCAATAGGGCTGTTTGGCTTTTAAGTATGCAAAGCACCGCCGGTACAAAGCTGTTGAAGGCGGCAGCTCACACCCCCTCCGTCAGGAGCAGGGAGAGAGAGAGAGAGAGAGAGACAGAGAAAAACAAAGTCAAAAATCAATACGTGCCCTTTGAGCTTTTAAGTATGCGAAGCACCGTGCAGCATGTCGCTTCACGAAGCAGCTGCACACAGAAGGTAGCAACGTGAAGATAATCTTTCAGCATTTTTAGACGAGCGTCCGTATCGTCTAGGTGTGCGAACAGCCCCTCTGCTCACACCCCCTACGTCAGGATCAGAGAAAATCAGCGCAAGAGAGAGAGAGAGAAAGTAAGTTGGGTAGCTTCTCAGCCATCTGCCAATAGCGTCCCTTGTATGAAATCAACTGGGCAAACCAACTGAGGAAGCATGTACCAGAAATTAAAAGACCCATTGTCCTCAGAAATCCGTGAACCAGCAAAAAATCCGTGATATATATTTAAATATGCTTACATATAAAATCCGCGATAGAGTGAAACCGCGAAAGGCGAAGCGCGATATAGCGAGGGATCACTGTATATATATATATATATATATTATATATATATATATATATACATATACACACATATATATATATATATATATATATATATATATATATATACACACATACATACACACAGACACGCATATATTATTGTATACAGTCATGCATACGCGTCAGTGGATCTCCTCACAGCCTGCCGCTAACATTCTCTTCTCCTTCTCTTCCCACAGCACTAAGGAGCTGCCCAGTGATGGCACGACGACAAAGGCTGTCCTGGAGGATCTCCTCCCAGACCTGGATCAGAACATCAGTGAGCTCCTGGACAGTTTGTGTCAATACTTGGCGGCATTGGATGCACTGATAGATAACATCTCAGAGGTTCTCAGTTGGATTCAGGTCTGGTGAACATGTGGGCCTTCATCATCCAGGAACTGCCTACACACTCTGGCCACATGAGACCAGGCATTGTCCTGCACCAGGAGGAACCCAGGGCCCACTGCACCAGCTTAAATACTGACAATGGCTCTGAAGATGCTACCCTCATGGAGTCTGTTTCTGACAATTTGGTCAGAAACACGCATACCATTAACCAGTTGGAGGTCATTTTGTTGGAATCTGGCAATACTCCTCCTTTTCCTCCTCACACAATGTAGCAGATACCGATTCTACAGCTGGGTTGATGCCCTACTAAGGCCCTGTCCAGCTCTCCTTGTGTAACAACCCATCTCCTGGTTTCTTCTCCATGATCTTGAGACTGTGCTAGGAAACACAGAAAACTTTCTTGTGAGAGCTCGCATGGATGTGCCACCCAGGAGGAGCTAGTGTGACTTGAATCAGCTACAGGTACCACCTCATGCTCCCAGTAGTGATGAGGACCCTAGCAAAATGCAAAACAAGTGAATAATCAGCCAATAAGAAGATAGCAATTGTCTTTGGCCACCACCTGCAAAACCATTCCCTTTTTGGGGGTATTGCTGTGACCTGTGCTGATGAAGTGGGTCCTGGGTTCTTCCTGGTGCACGACAATGACCGGCCTCATGTGGCAAGAGTATGCAGGCAGTTCCTGGAGAATGAAAGAATTGATACCATTGCCTGGCCCCCACAATCACCTGACCTACATCCAATAGAACACCTCTGGGACGTTATGTTTTGGTCCATCTGACGCTGCCAGGTTGCACCTCAGACTGCCCAGGAGCTCAGTGATGCCCTGGTCCAAATCTAGGAGGAGATCCCCCCGGACACCATCCGTCATCTCATTAGGAGCATGACCATCATTTTTTCATTTTGATATTTGGGTTGCTTTGAATTCAGCCCTCTGTAGGTTGATAATTTTCATTTCCATCAAATCATGTGGCATCCTTTCATTCCTAACACATTACCCAGTCCATATCAGTATAGATTTTTTTTTCCCCATTGAAATCTGATGTGTTTTCAAAGTGTTCCTTTCACTTCTTTGAGCAGTTTATATACGTGTGTGTGTGGAAACGTTGAAGTGCCAAGCTTAGTTTGTTATTGTTCAGTTAAGAACGTCTTTAATGAAAAACCTTAAAAACACAATTACAATAATCGATTAATCATCAAAATAGATTAACATGTTACTAACATGATTAATACAGCTATATTTCACCAAAACTTATGTAAACCTCAGCTTGTGTAAATTAAAATTGTGCAAATTCAACTTTACATAAACTGGTGGTAGAACATAAATATTAAAGAAAAGAATGAGTGCAAATATTTAAATCGGCATGATGCAAGGTGGCATGCTTTTTTCTCATTGTGCAAGAGGGCCATCTTGCGCTGTCAGTCTGTCTCAGTCCAGTCCAGGTTCTGTGGAGCAAAAACCCACTGAATGTGTCCCCACTGCACTCTGCCTCTCACAGTCACTGGTGTGCACAGGTAAGAGAATGAGCAAGACTTGTGCATTGTTTACTATCAGGGCAAGAAACAGCAAGGTATAGTCCACATCCTGCATGAGGAGGAGTTGTGCCCCACATACCCCACTCTTTTTTACACTACAGCGGAAAATGGTATGAAGAAGAGTGAGATGCAAACCTGTCGTGTTGTCACCTGTCTCACACCAATTGGAATGTACAATTTCTGTGTCTTGCTTATCATGTGTATTTTCTCAAATATTAATGTCAACTGGCTGATATCCATATTTACTATTACAGACAATGTAAAGGGTTGTCTAAGAACATTTCACTGTATGAGAATTTCCATGACACACGATGCTTTGGAGGACTTTCCTTGGGCAAAACAAGGTTGTACTGTACTACTTCTTAGTATTTCAATATTTAAAAATTCCGAAAAGACTGTGAAAGATTCAAATATTATGAATTATTAACCAGGTCCAATTGCTAAATAATTAAATTATCTTAACCATAATTGGGTTTCATATAAGGTGAAACATTCAGGTTAGAAATAAATGTTGTACTTGTTCTTTCTAACAGATGCTGCTATTTCAAAGAGGGTCCCACGAGTTAATTAAACACAGTGTAAGGGCCGAATATATTAGGATTAGTGGCCTTCAAACAAATGAGTTGCAACATAGAATTGCCCCGTGACCTACTGCAGAATAAAAGATGTCTCTGCTGAATTACTCTAATAAATGTACTGTATATTAAAACACAAAAAATAAAGTCACGTTACCCCAGTTAGGCTGGATTCTATGAATATACAGTACTTTAATTTCCCATGTGTGATTTTATTAATCTATTTTCCCTTCTATGAGTTTAAATGAAAAAATACAAAGTTGAAAGGTGTCTAGAAACAGTCATTAATTTGCAGTCATGTGTTAAGTTTTCTTTTTTTTTTTTTTTTGTTTAACATTTTTACTTCCTCATCATACTTGTATTAACCTTACTCTGGTATTTTTGAAGTACTACATTCAAATGTACAAATTAATTATGTAGTCTAAAAGGCAATTAAAATCTTAACATTCAAGTTTTTCCATTTTCTAGTTAAAAAATCTAGTCTAGGTGAGTATGGATGTGTGCATGAGTGTATCCTTTAGTGGACACTATCTAGGTTTTCTCCAGCCTTGCACACAATGCTCAAAGGATAGGTTTTGACACCCATAACTCCAGTTTGGGGAAAACAGGGTATAGTAGAAAGTGGAAGGATGGCTGTACCTGATTTATCATTTTATTCCCTCCCACTTACACATCCATCCATCCATTGATTTACAGAACTCATTTAATTCAATTTTAGGATCATGATAGAAGGAGCCCATCCTGAAGCCATAAGTGACAAGGCAGGAACCTAACGTTGGTATAGAATAAGTCTATCATAGGGCATACCCACATATGCTCAGTGTCTTACATAACTGTTTCCAACTATTCTTATGCTTCTTAGTGACTGATGTTAACCAGTGAAAAAGAAACACAAAACACAGTACACTGCATTTTCAGCAAAGAAGAGACCAGAAACATGTGAAAACATTCTGAATAAACTATTTTTAGATTAAAGTAACCGATATGTTATAAACATTACACTGCATGCAAAATTATTAGGCAATTCAGTTTTTTGAATTTACCATTATTTCTATGCACATTTTTCAGCCATGTAAACCCGAATGCTCATCAGTTGTACTAATTTTTAGGTGAAATTGTTTAAAGTGGAAGGGTGTGTCTTAATCTGATTAACTTCTTATATTAAAGTGTTCATATTAATTAGGCAGCTTCATTACCTCAGGAAAAATGGGCCAAAAAGAGATTTAACTGACAATGAAAATTTAAAATGCCTTTCAGATAGATGCAACACTAGAAATTGCTACACTATTGGGGTATGATCATCAGAAAATCAAACATTTTGTTGCAAATAATCAGCACAGTGCGACACCCCATGTACTGGAAAAGATGGCACCAGAATACAGATTGGGAATCTTCGGGACCGATCGGGAACAGAAATGGGAGGTTTTAGACAGGGAAGCGCAGGCACAAATAGAGTGTATTGCAAAAACAAAAGTGGGATTTTTTTATTTTTACAGGTGCACAGAAAACGGTATCATGAGGGCTTTCTTACATAGTCCTCACTACAACTGACACACAAAACACAAATGTCCCAAAAAATAGTGAAACTGTACAATATTTACAATGAGTATTGCAAGTCCTCAAATGAAAAAGAAGCAAAAACAAAAAAATGTACAGTATATACAAAACATTTGTTAGACTTCTTAAATAAATATGCAGACAGGAAGATACTACATAAAAACACAATTGTTCTAATAATACAATCTAAGGTTATCCACAAAAAATATCTAGAAAGAAAAAAAAAATCAGTGTATATACAAAAAGACAAAAACTGCACCACAACCCCAATTCACATTAATACCTCCAACAAAACTATACTATTACTAGAAGATATTTATATCTATATGTACAAAAAGAAAACATATACAAAAAATAAGACACAAGCCACTACTATGCTTGATGTACTTTTTAAACAGAGCTACACCGAACAATCACTCACCACCAAGAACTCTACAAAGACTTAAAGAAGAAGGTGTCATGGGTGGAAGAACCCCAAACCACTTTTTATAAGTCAGTGGGTAACTGATGATCTATACTATTCGAAACTTGAAAAAATCTTTTTCTCACTCAGAGGATGTGCTCATAACTTTCTTAAAATATGGCAAGATATAATTTTAAAAAAATTACAATAAGCACTTATATTAGAGAAAAGGATATTCTCCCTTCTTTGTTGATTTTTAAAGTTTTGCCATTGCCGTTGTCTCTCCTTTCTTTCGGGTTGGGACTGACTTCTGTTTTGTTAAGACTTAAGTTCTATTAAGAACCTGTGGGCTCTTCTCAAGTATGAGATTTACAGTGAGGGAAGACAATACACCTCATTGAAAGGCATGTGGGAGGCTGTAGTTGCTGCTTTAGCAAACATTCATCATCAACAGATCAGGAAATTGACAAAATCTATGAATGGGAGATGAAGGCCAGTTACTGTAAAGAAGGGTGGCCATATTCTATATTGGTCACTGAATATTTTTGAATGACCAAAAATGTTATTTGTTAATTGTTAATTGTTTGTTACTTATTTATTGCACTTACTGCAAAACTCAAGAGAAAACAACTGAATAAGGAAAAAAAGACTTTAAAATTAGTTGCATAATTGTGCATTCTTATTTTTCTCCTGAGAAAGAAAAAACTCATTTTTCTCTTGTTAAACGTTTAAATTTCATGTAAAATAAAATTCTGAATTGACTGAGAGTACAATATTTATTCAACAATAAAATGAATCCTGACAAATACAATTTGCCTAATAATTATGCATGCAGTGTATAAACAGAAAAAGAAATCCTTTCAACTATACTGTATTTCACATAGTGTCAGTCCTTAAAGAAGAAGGCTATTATGTTATGTGAATTAATAAATGTCAGTGTGGTGTATAGGCCATGCGATAGACTGGAGCCTTATTCCCAGTGATGCTGGGATAGGCATCAGTCCCCACTTAGCAGTGAACATAAATATTTAAATTAATCTTAAAACACAAATTAGAAAAACAACTCTCCAATATATACTGTATGTTTCAAAAATATATTTAATGGCAGTTCTGAATACAAAGCTATCTATTGTACCTTGACTATTTAAAATCTTTTCATAATGAAACTAGTGAGACACTCGTTTTTCAACAAGCAGCATAGAATTAGGGTACAATGTGCAGACTGATACAAAATTGGCTTCAACTTAAAATACAACAGGTTGTTGTGCAGGAATCTGAACTGGGTGATGTCAAAAGAGGGATGCCACCAGGATCATTTATTTTATATACAGTAAATGATTATATAAAAATACAAATGCTTTGCTAAAATGTGCCATTGACAGTAGATTAGGATAATCAGCAGATGCTTGAATTTTTGCAAGTGCATATAAGCACAAAGGGATTCTACTAAGGAGTATATTTTTACTTTCTCGTATACGAAGTATAAGGAAAGTGTTGTAATCGTCCAAAAATTCGATGTCAACATTTTGATGAATCTCGACGTTTTGGAACTCCCCGAGTCTGAAAATACCATTTTTGGAATTTTGTGTGTGTGTATGTGTCTGTGTGTGCATGTAAACACGATAACTTGAGTACGCTTTTACTTAGGTCAACCAAATTTTGCATACAAGTATTAGGTACAAAATGTAGATTTCTATCACCTTTAGGGCTATTTCCACTAACCGGATTTGGTACTTCACCTGAACACATACTTGATTTTTTTTTTTTATTCATGCAGCTGCAGAGTACGATTTATTCAACTTTATTTTTATAATAATTGTTCAAAATATTAATAATTAGATTTCATTTGTTGTTTATGGTTCTATAATGTACATAATATAAAAATATAATCATTATCTTGCGCTTTACTCCTCACATATCAATCCTCATATCTGAGTATACGAGAAATTCTCGGAGAGACCACTCTGATTTTTTTTGCAATGAACTGCAGATACTTGGTACAAGTCTTTCTTTCTCCCACTCCATTTGGACTGCAGGGCAGCTAACAGTCTCTGTTCTTTGTGATCTTGTGTAGCAGTTTTACCTTCTTCTCAGCTCTTGCACATGCTTTAGTGGTCTTGTCTAAATGTGCCTTGATAGATAATCTGGTATTTCCAGTGTTTAAAAAACAATATATATTTTTCCATTTTTAATATGTTTAATATTAAACTTTAATATGATTGTGTACAAAAAATAGTGATTTGCAATTAAATGTTAAAGGATAAGTTCAACATTTTTCAAGTCAAAGTAATTTTTTTCTTTACAATCATTATGTATACTGTATTAGTATGCCAAATGAAATTTCTGTTCTAAAGTGGAGCATATTTTAAAAGAAAAATAACTAGCTCCTTCTTGCATTTTATATCCATATCCATTTTTCAAGCCTATTTTTGAGTATTGATCTGCATCTTGAAATTACACACACACTGCAAAACAGCATATCCATGCTGTTTTCTGAATCTAAAATAGCCTTTAATAAGGAGGCTACATGTGCACTTTACGTCGCCAACTACCCTGTTTAACTTCTTCAGCAGCAACCCCACAGAGACGATCCTTGGTGCAACCTGTGAAATGGAGAGCAGTTACTTGGCCCCAGGAGCACTGATTCACCTTGGAAACTGATCACCAAGTGCCATTATTGACATCACTGAATGATGGTGCCCAGTTGTGAAATGCAGGTTCTATTCTGAAGATATCTAGACAATAATAACTGGCACATTTACAATCACTTTCAATATACAGAAGCTTTTTTTCTTTTACAGAGGTACTGCCTGCTGCCACCGAATTGAAAATGCATGTGTGTGTTTCAGTGACATAATGCACCCAAGTAGCATGCATGAACTCCATTGCAAGCTGCAAGAACAGACAAGGTATTTTTTAAATTTATAAAAAATAGTTCACTTTAGAACAATTTTATGTGGAAAGTTAATATATAGAATATTGGTGAAGAAATAACTTTGACTTGAAAAAAATACTGAACTTATCTTTTTAAGTATAGCTTCATGAATACATTCATTGGGCTGTCGGGATTTTCACAATGACCTACCATATTTTTTACCAGGTTTTAACACTGTTCATGTTGCTTTTCAACTCTAAGAATGTGCTTAACCTATGCTTCAACCTCCAGCACACTGTTACTGTACCACTACAACTTACTCATATTGCATTGGATGAAAATAAAAGATGACTGAGAGGCTGGGAAAGATTAACCCAAAGATAGTAGATAGTAACTGGAAAGAGACAGGAATTTTTAGGCTGAATGCAGTTCAAAGTTGATAAAATCACTTAACAGTCACAAACACAGGAGTGAGGGGATAACAAAAAATGTAAAAGTCAGAGAATGGAAATATTAAGACTGAGCACAGTTAAGTGTAACAGCTCCTTTATATACAGTATCAGCTTGATGAATGATACACAAAAATGTACAGTCTGTTGTAAGACCTGTTGATAAAAACAAATCAATATTTTTACAAGTACAACTTGGCTGAGAACAGAAAAGAATATTGCTATTGATTTGTTTTTGGCCGAGCAGTTATTAGGAAATCCTTATATGAAAATATCTGTGAATGTCACATTTTTAGAGGCGTTGTCTCATTGCGTTTATGAAAGATTTACTTGCTTTCTCATTCACTGATGCTGAACTCGCTTTGCACATTATGTGGCAGAGGAAAAATGCAATTTACTATGCATTCCATAAAATAATTCAGTAGATTAAAATTCTTTCAGCAAATGTTTTAGATTCAAAAAAATCAATGTGTAGCAGCAGCTCAGTATGCAATTAAAACACAGGACTCATAGAATGTAGCAGCAAGAAGTTAAAACAAATTAACATCACTCAATGTTAAATTCCCAACAGGTCCCAGTGCTAGACCGCAAAAAAGGTCCTAATTAAGAGGACCTTACTGTTGAGCCCACAAAGTTTGGCAACGCTTGCCGGATACTGTGATCACCAAAGAGAACAAGAAGCACCATGATGCTAGGACAGGGATCTCAGACTCCAGTCCTGGATGGTCGCAGTAGCTGCAGATTTTAATTCTAACCCTTTTCTTAATTTGTGACCGGTTTTTGGTGCTAATTAACTTCTTATGAATTAATTTTAATTATTCTGTGTTGTTTATTAAATTATTATTATTATTAATATAAACAATAATAATTATTATTATATTATTAATAATAATATAATTATCATTAATAATAATTATTATTATATTATTAATAATAATGTAATTATCATTATATTATTAATTTAATTACTTTGTGTGTAAGGATTGGTGGATGACATCATGGTAGCTAACATTGCCACGGGCATCTGCCACACTAAGAGTTCTTTCCTTTCCTGCATATCTGTGTTTAAGTATATCTTTGATGGGCTGACATTGATTTCTATGCAGGTGAATATTAACCGACATGCTTGGAACATACAGTACATAATCCATGTCAAATAACAGATTTTAGAAAATGTTCTCTACTGACCATCTCCAATTTACTTCATACTTGCTGAAAATAATGCCATTGTACCCAAAAACTAAAGTGCAAAATTCCTGGCTTCTATGTCCATTAGTTACTGAGATATAGAGGCTTTAAAAAGGGCATGTGGCCCTAATTTCATTAAAAAAATGAGGGCTACTAAAAAATGTCAATGCTCCATAAGTCATAACTTTTGAAATGTTAATAGTAAATAAAAATCCCTGAAAATTTAATTTAGCATTAGATGTCTTTAACAGTTTTTCCCCCACATATTTGCCAAGTTATCTCTGAAAATAATATAAAAGTTTATAATAATAATATAAAAGTTTTTTTGTGCTTCACAGCAAATTTGACCTTGTATATTTCCACACTAAATTACATTTTTCAAATTTTGATAGGTATTATTCATGTTATAATTCTTCATTAACAACTAGGTGCCTGTTTGAAGCAAACAAACTTTCTGACTTATGAGATATTAAAAATGGAAAAAATCATTTCACATCTAAAGGCGGCACTATTTTTGGGTTTAACAAAATATGGAAGAATAAAAACATTTTGACTATTTAGACACAAAATACATATATAAATTCACTGTTACATTTTCATTGTAGAGGTCAGCAATTATAAGTAGATAGATAGATAGATAGATAGATAGATAGATAGATAGATAGATAGATAGATAGATAGATAGATAGATAGATAGATAGATAGATAGATAGATAGATAGATAGATAGATAGATAGATAGATAGATAGATAGATAGATACTTTATTAATCCCAAGGAGAAATTCACATACTCCAGCAGCAGCATACTGATACAAAAAAACAATATTAAAGAGTAATAAAAATGTAGGTAAAAACAGACAATAACTTTGAATAATGTTAACGTTTACCCCCCCGGGTGGATTTAAAGAGTCGCATAGATAGATAGATAGCATAGTTTGGGGGAGGAAACGATCTCCTCAGTCTGTCAGTGGAGCAGGAAAGTGACAGCAGTCTGTCGCTGAAGCTGCTCCTCTGTCTGGAGATGATACTGTTCAGTGGATTCTCCATGATTGACAGGAGCCTGCTCAGTGCCCATTGCTCTGCCACAGATGTCAAACTGTCCAGCTCTGTGCCTACAATAGAGCCTGCCTTCCTCACCAGTTTGTCCAGGCGTGAGGCGTCCTCCTTCTTTATGCTGCCTCCCCAACACACCATTGCATAGAAGAGGGCACTCGCATTATGTATTATGACTTTTAAGTATTAAGTATTATGACTTATTGACTTTGCATTTTCTCTATGTAGTAAAATATGGCATGTTTAGGTGCTTTCCCACCACTAGAACTCTGTTGTCAAAAACCAAGGAGTTCCTGTATGATGGAGGTCCTGGGCCATTAGTGGTCCCTAGTCACTTTTGTGTGTTGCACTCCCATTGCACAACTGGAGCTATAACCATTATGCAAAATATGTGACATGCAAGGAAGAGTGATGTAGTGTGAAGTGTTGCACATTCAGGAGTTTACAGGGTTCCTCCCCTCATCCACTTATTCAATGCAGTGTATGACTTTGAGCACCACGAAGGCAGATATGAAGTGTGATGCTGTGGAAAGCACAGAGAGTGCACAGGGGAACCCCACATCTTGCTGCTTTGAAGCATACCAGGGAGGCAGTTATGAAGAGTGATGCGGTGTAAAGTGCAGCATGCCATCTTCACCGAAAAGACTTCAAAGTTCAAACCAATAACAGATTTGTAAGATGCCATTGGTGCTTGTGGTCAACCAATCAGCACAATTCATTGCCCAAGCCCTACCCATGATAGGTCCTGGTTTTAGGAAACGCACATACCCTGGAATAGGAGCTAAAAAAGTACCAGGAACTACTACTGGTCTGAGTTCCTGTGGTGGAAATGCTACAAAGGTTCCTGAGTTTCTAAAAAGTCCCTGGTTCTTGAAAAAAGTTTTTGTAGTGGTAGATCACCTTTTGATCCATTAGTAAATATAGTTTGGGTCAAGGTACAACTTCATATTTTGTGAAAGTGTTACTTAAACCATGCTCTTTCCCATGGTATAATTCTTTATATGGCAGCCTTTATCATATATGACCAATATGCATTTGTAATATAGATGCAAAATGACTTTTCCATGTATAATGCCTCATAAATCAAAAGGTTTGATTGTTTTTCAGATGGGCACCTAGTGGCTATCAAAATTTTAAAATCTCATGTGATTTAGTGTGAAGGTACATAGTGGGCTGAATTAGCTCTACAACACAAAATATTTTTTTTCTACAATTTTCTTCAAACCACTAATTGGCAAAAATGCAACTAAGGACCAACTATTTTAGAACTTAAAGACATCTAACACTAAAGAACAATACTTGAAATTTTCATTCATCAAGGTAAACAATTTAAAAGTTATGACTTATCAAACAATGTCCATGTTTTCAGTAGCACACATTTTCCAATTAAATTAGAGATACACTCCATTTTTAAAGTCTCCAATTCTCAGAAAACAAAGATACAAGCTTGAAATTTGTCACACTAGTTTTTTGGGTTAAACATCATTTCCACAAAGTACAGAGTAAACTTGTGATGGTTAGTAGGGGAGGCCTCTGTTAACTTCAAGTGGATTAACACTTCATAAGCTGCACACTTTTAATAAGGTATCTTGGAGGTGATGTTTTCTTAGCTGTCATATATACATTATTTTAATGAGAAATGCTATAATAATACACTCTACAATACTCTACAATCATGTAAACTATGCTTCTTCATTTATTATAACTTTTACATATCCATCTATTGATGCCTTCTTCCAAATAATACTGTATGCTGTGCTATTAAGAATTCAAGTAACTTGTTCCAAGTATTTCAAAGGTGTTTCTAGTTTCAATATTTCAAAAATAATTACGTATACAGTATCTTAAAACACCATAAATTCAATATCTCTTTAAAACATAACTTCAAAAAAATCACAAATCATGCCTATTAAGACCTTCTCAAGTGATACATATTTTGACATATCACAAAAGCACTTTCAGATATAATGTTTCCTTAAAAAATAATTCAAAAATGTCTGAATACTTTTACTCTGCAGTTTCAGTAATCAAAAAAATATTTTTTTAAATCTTTCAAATGTTATTAAATGTTCACTTGACTGGACACAGAGGACATTGACAAACAAGAAGATTATTTTATACAGTGCATTTCATAGTGAATAGCACTTAAAACATTCAGAATAATTGGTGATAAACCAAAACAATATAAAAAGACAAATGTCTATAATTTCATTATTAACTGGTTAAGTAATTTTCCCCAAGGTCATAAAGTTAGCAGTGGCAAGACAAATGTAATCGTTATCTAAAGAGGCCACCTCTGAAGCTACTAGATTACACTGCCTGTTCGCTAGTTGTACAGTGTAAGTATAACTATGAAAATGCTCAAAAGCAAAGCTACTGTATCTGCTCATTTTGAAGCAAAATTACCCTTAGCTTTTCTGTTTTAATGTATTTAGTATACATTACTCTGCTCTGCCTGTCACCAAAATCTAATTAAATTACATTATTTTAGCTTTGATTCCCATGAATAATATTTTAACTTTTTTTATGTGTGTACAGTCACTTGTAGACCTGCTTATCTGCGCTACTGCTGCATTCTATGGTTTGTTTAATTACAAGTATACACAGTAATATGTGTATTTCACAAAAAAAGAGCACAACTCATGTCTATGTTCTCTTTAATATTGTTAGCATTTATGTAAAGATAGCTAAATAGTAACAATAACTGAAGTATTGTACTTTCACTGTTACTTAAAATTGCAAGAATATTACACAAATGTAATGTGTTGTGCAAATGGATATACATTAATTATTACTATTCCGTACGCTGATAAAATCTGTTCAATTCTATGCATGGAAATGTGCCACTAATTACTGTTTAAATTTTAAACTGTAAAAATAAGGAAGACAAGCTAACATCTGGAGGTCTACTGACATAGAAGATCCAATCATCCATTTCTGAATTCAGCTAATTCAATTAAGAGTCCCTGAAGGCCAGCACTGATTGCAAGTCAGAAATCAATATTATGCAAGAAGCCAGTCTGTCACTGACCAGAATTATATACAGTACATGCTGATTTTCAGCCAAACTAGGCCTATGCGGCATCACCCATTAATGAAACACACCCATATCTGGAAAGAATACCGGTGTAATATGGTGTTAAAAAAAGAAAAAAAAAATCACAGAAAATAAAAGGCAGTGACCTGAGCTGGATGGGGTGCCAATCTGTCACCGGGCTTTATTACACATAAACAAACACAACCTCACACTTAAATAGTGCCAAATTAATATAGAATCTCCTATTAACCCAATCTGCATGTCTCTGGGAATATGGGAGAAAAATCAGAGCACCAGGAGGAAAACTTATGCAGACATGGAAAGAATGTGCAGACTTCTTAGGGACACCAACTAGGTGGTGGAAACTTAAAGCCGTCAGTGTCCCAGTGATTCAGCTAAACATGGAAAGTGCTGAAAGCACCGAAGGTACTGAAGTTAAAGAAGATGAACTCAGCTGTAAACGCAAGTTCTGTCTATTCTCTGTCTGTCGAGGGCATGTTTATATGTATTGCGTCCTGCAGCATTTACAATTCAGGTTTTCTGGCCGACACCTGCCAAAAGTGTTTCGTTAATTTAGAGGTGGCCGGAAAAAAATACACAAATTGGAGGACCCACATTAGGAACCTGATAGCAGTTAGGCAAATCGAAAACTGGATCGACTCAATTTGTTTAGATAATTCGACTACTTCTGATTCGGCTTCAGTTTCTCCAGGTCCCACTGTATTAAGTGTGTGGCCGAAATCAGCAGCGCCGATTCAGCCACAGAGCGAGTGGATAACAGTAAGACAGGGGTCTAAGAAGCCAAAATTTAGTCCCTTGGCACCCAGGTCACCAGCTCTGACCCAGAACAGATTGTCAGCACTCTGCAGCACTCCTGCGGATCTTGAGGACAACAAAGTGCTCATAATTGGTGATTCCATAGTGTGGAATGTTAGAATTCTAAACTATGTTAAACCAGCAGTTAATGTTAAATGCCTCCCAGGGTTGAAGATTTCTGTCATAGAGGCGCAATGGGATTGTATCGCTGACAATGAAGTATCTACCTTATTACTGCATGTCATCACTAATGAAATTTAAATACAGCAATCTGAGGTATTAATGGGGAACTTCATCTCTCTATGCACAAAGGTAAAAGAAAATGTCAGAATTTATTTGTATCTGGCCCCTTACCAAGATTGTATGGAGGGGATGTGATTTATAGCAGACTGTGTTCCCTTCACTACTGGCTAGAAACCTGGTGTACAAATAAAAGCATAGCCTTTGTGAACAATTGGGATGATTTGTGAGAAAGGCCTGGATTTTTTCAAAAGAGATGGTCTTCATCCTAAATTGAGGGGATCTTTTGTATTATCCCAAAATGGCTGCAAAACTGCCTGACTGACTGATTAGAACACCATTCAGGCCGCAGTCATGTAATCTTATATCACAGGCTCTTGTTTATCCTACCTGTTACTATCCTGAACCTGTTATCCATAATCCCTGTTGTGGGGCGTCCAGTAAATTTAGTCATGATTCAGACCTTAAATTACTTGATAACCAAAAAATAAGGTGTATAATTACAGCAAGTGATAAAACCAAACCCTCAACCAGGGGCACCAGTAATAGAAACTTAGTTTAAATTAAAACAAAAAATATATCACCAGTTCAGATGCTGCTTATTGAACATGCACTCTCCCTAAAGTAAAGCTGTTTTGGTAAATGGTATTTTATTAAGTACTGTACAAAATCTGATCTGTATCTTCTCACTGAATCCTGGCTCAGAAAATCTGACACTGTTTCCCTAGCTGAGGCTCACCAGATGGATACACATTCCTTCATAAATCTAGAGATTCTAGTCAAGGAGGAGGCCTTGGAATAATTCATTGTGACAAAATGGAAATCGCTTCAAAAAATTTAGGCGACCTCACATCCTTTGAGGCATTCGTTTTAAAATATTAAAACAGATTCCAACACAATTGTAGTGCTAGTCTACAGACCACCAGGGGTCATATTCATTGTTCATGACTGAATTTGGCAACCTTTCACCTAATTTGGCTATAAATTATGATCATGTAGTGTTGATGGGGGATTTTAATGTATGAGGAAACTAACGATTTTAGCAAATGTTTGACTAATTTGTTAAATTCAGTAGGATTATGTCAGATTGTCAAAAGTCCAACCTCAAAATCATAACCACACATTAGATTCAATTATAAGTTACAAACTTGAAATTCAAAATTTAAATATTACTCCATTAAATAAAGTTATTTCCGATCACTACTTAATTACGTTTGATTTGGTTCTGCCCTTACGAATACACTCACAAATTAAAACAAAGACAGTACAACATCTAGATTATAATTGTGTGTAATTTATAGATACTTTGAGTAATTGAAGTGTAAGTTTGGAAAACCACTTAGTTCAGTTAACATCAAATGTAAACATGGAAAACAATTTAGATCAGCTAACATCAAATAATGTGACCTTGACGGATACTCTGGAACCAGTGGCTCCCTTTAAAACAAAAAAGTTATTAAAGCACACAGAAACTTTCCCTGGTTTAATGAGAACCCTCAATCACTTTAGATTGTTGAAAACTGGAGCAGAGATGGAGAACAACAAAGCTGCAGATCTTTCAAATTGCTTGGACAGGGGGTGTTAAAAAATATAAAAGGCTCTATCAGTACATGCTCTGAGCCTCGTCTCTCCTCTCCTCTCCTCTCTTTAAAGCTCGCTCAGACTACTATTCTAAAATAATAGATAGCAATAATAAAAATCCTTGAGTACTGTTTAGAACAGTGGCTAATTTAACAAATTCAGATCTACATTGCAAAATACCAACAGACATTAGCAGTACAGACTTTATGAACTTTTTTAATGAGAAAATTAAAAATGTAAGATCCCAAATCTCAGCAACACAGTACAAACCACATATTAGCTTAGCAGACCCTGCCTCACACTGCATTCAACACTTTAGAAATTTTAATCATGTAACAGATTAGGAAGTCTTGATTTTAATTTTTAAAATGAAACCTATTACTTGTTCCCTAGATCTGGCGCCAACAAAACTAGTAAAATGTGCAATGGATGATCTCGCAGTGCCTATTCTTAACATTATCAATAGTTCATTATTGCATGGCACAGTGCCTGATGCACTAAAAGTGTCAGTCATAAAACCATTACTTAAAAAGTCAGACCTAGACCCATACATACTTAATAACTATAGACCCTTTTCAAATTTACCCTTTCTCCCTACAATACTTTAAAAAGTAGTCGCCAATCACCTTCAGTCACACCTTACACATCACAGTTTATTTGAGAAATTCCAGTCTGGCTTACACACTGGTCATAGTACAGAAATGGCACAAACAAGTGTTGTAAACAACATTCTGATATCCTATGATGAAGAAAATTCCACTGTATTTATGTTGTTAAACTTAAGTGCAGTGTTTGACACCATTTTACTGCCCAGGCTAGAAAATGATATTGGGCTTACATGCACTGTCTTTGCCTGGTTTACCTCTTATTTATCAAATTGATTCCAGTATGTACAGAAATGTGCTGACAGTACTCCATCATTATACACAGAAGTGAGATATGGTGTCCTGCAGGGCTCAGTTCTGAGACCTTTACTATTTTCACTTTACATGCTCCCACTGGGATCTATCATTAGAAAACAATGTTAATTTTCACTCTACGCAGATGACACCCAGTTATACCTTTCTTTTAGACCAAATGAAGTTTCTCTGATGTTGTCTTTAATTAGTTGTGTTAGTGAATTAAAGGAGTGGATGGAGTAGAACTACTTGTCTTTAAACACAGATAAAACATAGATGTTAATTATTGGAGGGAATGATGTCGATTGCAACAATATTTTGTCATCATTTAACTCAGCTGGAATCACTATTAATTATACTGAATCAGACTGCAATCTAAGAGTTGTCTTTGGCTCTAGCATGTCATTTAAAGCACACATTTCAAAGCTGTCTAAATCATGTTTCTTCTGTCTTAGAAATGTTGGGAAATTAAGCCATTTTCGATTCTGAGAAATTAATTCATGCATTTACTTCTAGTAGGATTGACTACTGTAATTTGGTATTCACTGGATGTTCAAACTGTTGTTTATACAGCTTCCAGTTAATCCAAAATGCTGCTGCAAGAATTATTACAAGAACAAGAAAATACAAACACTTAGCTCCAGTTCTTAAATTCTTACACTGGCTCCCGGTTTAGGGCAGATTTCAAAATTGTCCTTTTAACATATAAAGTCTTAAATGGCCAATGTCCGGCTTACTTGTCTGAACTTATCATGACTTACGGTAAGTCCTTCGCCGGCTAACGTTCCCTTTGTGCCTGTGATTGAGCGTGAGCCGGAGGATTCTCCTCGGTCCGTCGAGTCTGTTTTACAGGTGATGCACGACCTTTGTGACTATTTAGTTGAGCTCAAGAGGACGCGATTGCGTCACGTCAGGGGGCGGAAGAACGCGGCGCTGGATTCTCTGGCCGGAGGTTCGTGGCGACGCAGGTGAGTAGGACTTGCATCGTAAATGTAAAAGGAAAAGCGGGCTAATGTTTCCCGGTATCGCGCAGTTCCAGGAACGAGTAGCCGCGGTTCCGACAGTCGAGGCAAAGAGAAGGGCTGATTGCCTGGGAGGGGTGGTGCCTAGACGCCAGCTGAGTGCCGTGGGACCTAGCGCACCACCACCGCTGCCAGCATCAGCTGCATATAAGAGAAGGGCTGATCGCCTGGGAGGGGTGGTGCCTAGAAGCCGGCTGATGAGTGCCGTGGGTCCTAGTGCACCACCGCCAACGCCAGCATCAGCTGCTGTCGATCCACACAGGTGCAGACGGTGAGGGGTCTCTTCCTTTCCTGTAGGGAGACTCAAGCCATCAGGGCATCCCAGAAAAAAGGAGAGGGCCCGAGGAATAAAGCCGGGTCGTCCCACAGAGTGAGACGTGAGCCTGTGAGCTCACGTATGGAGACGGGCAAGCCTCTGCGTGTGCAGAGGGAAGTCCCAAAGCCGGCGGTGACATTTGATGTGCGAGTGATCCCGTCAAAAGGAGCATGGAACCCACGGAGGGGTGCCAAAAAGGCAAGTCGTGGGGTGCCGGTCGAAGGGGGAAGCGCTGTCCAATGCGCAGCACAGAGGGACGCCAGGGGATCGCGTCCAGGCAGAGTCTCTGCCCCCTTTTCTTTCTATGTTGCAGGACCGGGCCCTGGACAAGCCGCAAGACCCTCTTCGTTGGGAACCCGCCCTCACGGGGTGGGCCGCTCCGCCCGACAAGTCTTTGCTGTGATGGGGCAGTGTCGTACATGGCTGGGGGTCAGACCCGGCCGGGACGCCTGGAAGGACGAGACTGTGGCATATTTGTCCTCCGGGCCACGAGGGGGCAACCGCCCTG